>NC_079189.1:247512990-248232990 GCF_029499605.1 Hyla sarda | reverse complement strand
GGCTAACTTATTCTTTGTCTCTATATATATATATATATATATATATATATATATATATATATATATATATATAGGGAACAGATCTCCTCAGTCTGTCTGTGCACGCACATATATATATATATATATATATATATATATATATATATATATATAGGTTACAGATATTTTCAGCCTGTCTGTGCACATATATATATATATATATATATATATATATATATATATATATATATGGAACAGATCTCCTCAGCCTGCAATTTGTATGCAGCTCTCAGTTTAACAATCATTTTTATTGAAATAATAGCAATGTTCATAGGATTATTTCTTTCTACAGCCACTGGTCACTTGTGTTTATGTGTACACAATTGGACTGAAACTTATCTAAGCTTACACTTGGTTTACAAATGTGATCACTATGTATATTTCTAAATTGTTATCACAGATATATGCAGCTCTGTGATGGAAACATTTATTTTCAGCATTTTCTCATTCATCTGCACCAAAATGTACATAGTAAAATCTACATGATTTAGCATTTCTGCACTGTGTGGCTATATACACTTAGGGCAGTGCTCTCTAAATGGTTGACCTCCAGATGTTGCAAAACTACAACTCTCAGCATGCTTAGACAGCATATGGATGTCTGGGCATGCTGGGAATTGTAGTTTTGTAAGAAGTGGATGATCAAGGTTTACGGAGCTATGCGCAGTGATCAGCAAACTGTGGGTCTCCAACTGTTTCAAACCTAAAACTCCCAGCATGCCCAGACAGCAAACGGCTGTCTGGGCATGTTGGGAGTTGTAGTTTTGCAAGATGTGGATGGCCACAGATTAGGGAGCTAAAAACAGTGATCTGCTTACTGTGGGTCTCAAGATGTTTCAAAACTACAACTCACAGCAAGCCCAGAAAACAAAGGGCTGTCTGGACATGCTGGGAGTTGTAGTTTTGCAACACCTGGAGGTCAACCATTTAGAGAGCACTGCCCTAAGTGTATATAGCCACACACTGCAGAAATGCTAAATCATGTAGATTTTACTATGTACATTTTGGTGCAGATGAATGAGAAAATGCTGAAAATAAATGTTTCCATCACAGAGCTGCATATATCTGTGATAACAATTTAGAAATATACATAGTGATCACATTTGTAAACCAAGTGTAAGCTTAGATAAGTTTCAGTCCAATTGTGTACACATAAACACAAGTGACCAGTTGCTGTAGAAAGAAATAATCCTATGAACATTGCTATTATTTCAATACAAATGATTGTTAAACTGACAGCTGCATACAGATTGCAAGCTGAGGAGATCTGTTACATATATATATATATATATATATATATATATATATATATATATTGTGTGCACAGACAGGCTGAAAATATCAGGTCCATATAATAGTTTGGTATCAACTAAAGTGCTGGCTGACTTATTCTTTGTCTGTATTGCACATACGGGGGAGTGGCTACCTCCATGTTGGCCTTGCACCCCACCCACCTCAATCAGGTGTGTATATAAGGTGTCTTGGATGTTCCAGACCCTGCCATGCTTACTGAACTGTTCACACAGAGGCATATTCACCGTGTAGGGTCCGTCCCAAGGAGGCCACCTTATCGCGGTGGGACGGTCCAAGCTATTTGACCGCCGGCGGAGACAAATTTGCGAGCTAAGTGCCTCACTATTTCATAGTTTCACATTTGCATCTATTACACCATAGCTGTATAGCTCTCCATGTTTTAACTGCATATTCATGTTGCACCTATATCCTTGTGCTGGCAGTGTGCTGCTGCATTCTTCTGTTGCTGTGTGTGTATATATATATATATATATATATATATATATGTGTGTAGAGGGTAGGCAGCACAACCACGTATTCTGACGGAATCTTGGGGTGCAAGCAAGGATAGCAGTCCCAATCACAGACGGCTCAAATAATCCAAGATGCAGAAAGTACAGCAGCACACCCAGTAGTAAAGTGCAAAAATTGGGATTTATTGACCCATATCAAATGCGACGTTTCGACGGCATCCCGCCATCTTTTTCAAGCATGATACACAGGTTACAACATCCACATTATATCAGGTGTGTAATTAACGAACAATCAAGTGATCAAACACACAATCATAAGATTAAGGTGTATACAAAATATAAAATACATGAGTGACAAACCAATACAGTCATGGCATAAATATACATTAAACACGATCTATACAAAATAGGTGTATATCGGTTTCCCTAGACCAAAGTCCACAGGTGCGCCATATCGGCAGTGAATTAAAACAATTAAAAACATGAAATCTACCTTGAGACAGATCCACATACTCCTGTGTGCCCATAAACGCCATAACGGCGTTGTTCACTTCCGCATCGGTATCCAGCAGTCATGTGATCATCACCTGATCACACACGTCACATGGGCTTCGCCGGCTCCAGCCAGCCGGTTCGGCGCTTGCGCACATGCTGCTGCATATCGTGCGGGATATTAGTGTAAAGTAATAAAAGTTCTATAGGTGATGATTTCAAGAATTGAGAATCTAATTACAATACATAAAACTCTCGCTAATGTCAATATATACATTGCTGGGAGTCTCTGCGCGTTCCCCAACAACCGCGGAGAACGCACACAAACCGCAACACAATGTGAACAAGGACATAACAACGTAAACTAGTGAAAGTTAGTAAAAAAAAATTTTTGTAAAAAATTATTTTGTTAATTAATAAATCAGTGATACCAAGTTATGTTGAGACAAATGTGGATGGGTTTCCGACGCGTCCCACCGGATAACTGGTAGAACACATCGAAGACGCATCCACCTATGGATAGTGTAAAGACAGAAAAGTGAAACGAAAAAATATTTGGGAGTATTTTATAACCCAGTGTTAGTGGGTGTAAAAAATAAAAATTAACAATTAACACGATATCTCGCTAATGCGAAAACACATTATAGACTATAAGTGAAGATTAAAGAAAAAGGTGTTGTATCAGAATAATGTATAAATATTGATCCTAACAATATTATGTGAAGGATCTAAATAAATAGTGTCAAAGGTGATGTTATGTTTAGATATGTAATAGTTGTAGCTGTTATACCTTAGACTTATTATAAAATTATTTCTTACACCAGATGTAATTAGGTATGTCCTATAACTATTAGTCAGAGGATATATGAATTTACAGTAGTGAAATCAATCTATCATCACCATATTAAAACAATCCATGATTGGTGGAACGGTTATAGCTGGGCAGGAGAATTGTTGGATTTGTCTCTTCGGTGTCATATTGCTTGAAATCTAAAGAAAAAAGAGAATAATATCAGTGTCATCAATATATAATTATATATACATATAATGTACATCTTGTTCCACAGGTAACCTATATAAATTACGGGACTTCACAAATTGTAATACCAAGTCTATTGTCTATGTAGCCACCTGCACCATCTGCAAGATACAGTATGTAGGTTGTTCTAGCAATTCTCTAAAAATGAGGTTTAGAAAACATGTCTCAGATGCTAAAAGCAATATCACAGGTATGTCGATGTTATCCCGTCACTTTAGGGAGACACATGGAGGAGATGTGACGGGTCTACGGGTATCTGGGGTAGAAAGGGTTACTTTGGGTCCGAGGGGGGGAGATCTTAGGAATAAACTTTATAACAGGGAGGCATATTGGATATTCCTCCTTGGTACGAGGCATCCCCTCGGTTTAAATAAAAGATTAGATTTAGCTCTCACTTGCCCTTAGACCCCAAATGGATAGTCATGTTTAAATGTATTATTAACATAACTAAGAATGATACATATACAAACTAATATCTAAAAATAAATAAACATAAAATAAAAAACAAAAAATATGATACTCAAGTTACTGTTCTTGCAGATGAGTGCTTTTACCTGGCTTTTCTCAATACAAGTTATGAATCTATGATGTAAATGTTTACACTGTTTTTTAGAATAATTCTATTGTAACAACAAATGTTTTGGGCGCACCCAGGTGTGAACTTGTTCCAAAAAATTGGTGTTTCCCAACCCGATACTCCAGCGCCATGTCTTGTATGAGAACGATTTTATGATGTGTATGGTCATGTGACCGCTATCTTGTGTATTTTAAGACGTTCATTGTGGTTACTTGTTACCTACGACTAAGCACTCCGGTGCGAAACGCGTCAGGCTTCTGTGTACTGCGTTATGCTGAAATAAAGTTCTGAGTTTTTACCTGCATACTACAGTTCTGTGCCGGACTATCTTCTTTGCTGCTAATTGTGTGAGCCGGAGGCGGTACTGGCGTGTCCGCAGCACGGACTTAGGAGCAGCTGCGGGTGTGGTGAGCGGCAATCCATTGATATACATATAATGTATAAATTGGAAATAGTATATTCCTGTGTACCATTTTCCAATGAAGAGCACAGTTCTAGGCCCTACAGATGGATGGTGTACTGGCAAAGTCAACATTCAAACCCTTATGACGTAAAGATTCCAATTAAAAAATCCAGAATAATCCTCTCTTTTTTAGCAGACTAACCCTGTCCCCCCCCCACGTTTGGGCAGTGGGACATGGTCGACCAGTATGTATCTCAGGTTGCCCTCTGTATGACCTGCCTCAACGAAATGTTTCGACACCGGCAAATCCATCCGAGCTTTTCGGATGGAGTACCGGTGTTGGTTGAGGCGGGTACGGAAGTCGAGGGTTGTTTCTCCCAAATACAGAAGGCGACAGGGGCAAGTCAAAATGTACACTACAAAACTAGAAGTGCATGTCAAATAATGGTTAATTTTGTACTCCCGATTGGTACGGGGGTGCACAAATGTCGGTCCTTTAAGCATGCGGGGACAGTTAATACAGTTCCGGCATGGAAAGGAACCTCTCTGTTTAACTGTTAGATATTTCTGTTGTTCATTTGGTTTCAGGGACACATCGGTTTTTACCAGTTTGTCTTTTAAACTAGGTGACTTACGATAAGACATTAATGGGGGTACCCTAAAATCGGGGACCGTCGGGTGATACTCACTCACTATGGACCAGTGTTTGCGAATAATATTCGGTACTCTGCCTGAATGAGTGTTATAAGTGGATACAAAAGCCATTCTAGGTAAACTAGCCTTTTTCTGTTTGTTATATATCAGTTCCCGTCTCTCCATAGTTAGGACTTTCTTTTTGCTCTCATGTAGTAAATTACGGGGATAACCCCTTTTGGTAAAGTTGGAAATCATTTTGTCCAATGCAGGTTCCAATTTGTCATCTATCCCTACCACACGGCGGATCCTCATCATCTGGCTTGATGGGAGGGACCGAACCATGGGGCGGGGATGGTGGCTGTCGTGTCGTACAATCGAGTTGCAATCTGTCGGTTTGGTGTACAAGTCAGTATTAAGATGGTCTCCTTCAATTACGACTAATGTATTTAAAAACTGTACTGCAGTCGGGGATGAAGTTAACGTAAATTTGATGTGTTCATTAGCCTGGTTCAAAAAACTAAGAAAATCATGTAACTGTGTATTGGTACCTGTCCAGATGAGGAAGATGTCGTCAATGTACCGCCACCACCCCAGCACATGGCTGAAGTGGTGGCACACATAGACGACATCTTCCTCCAGGGCCGCCATGAACACGTTGGCATACGTGGGTGCCACGTTCGTGCCCATGGCGGTCCCTGTCAACTGTAAATAAAAAGAATCATTAAACATAAAGTAGTTGTTTTTGAGCACCATCTCAAGTAGTGTCAAGATAAACTTACTTTTTCCATCTGAGAAATCCACTGTAATGGCATTCCCCACTGCCGTCAATCCTGCCTCGTGGGGAATGGACGTATACAAGGATGTAACATCCAAAGAGGCAAGGATGGCGCCAGGGGGGATTTTAACTGTCTCAATATGGGCACATAAAAACAAGACAGCGTGCCCCGAAAATACTTCAGAACAGGGTCAACCCGAAAAAGAAGTGGTAAATATATCATCTGTTAACCTTACGAACTCGCAGTTACAGCTCCTGGGAAAAGGACTTAGCTTTTGTCCGACATATGGTCCTAATTGGTTCCAGTTAGAACTTGACTGTCTGCAATTCTTTAGGAAATTGAAACTGAAAACCTGGTTTGCGGAGAAATCTGTAAACCCGGTTGAGACTGTACCCACACTGGACCAGACTGGGTGTTTTAAGGCTGCGGACTATGCTTTGAAGGTCCCTAGCAGCTTTAATCCCCAGTTTGGGTCCAGTGCAATTGAAACATTAACTACTTTGGTTAAGCAAGATCTGGACAAATTGCGGATAGATACCAGTCACCCTGGCCATCCGAATCTGTCCCACGCACAACGTTTGGCACTCAACCAACTTGTCCATGACCACAGCCTCATCATCAAGTCCGCGGACAAGGGTGGTGCGGTTGTGGTCATGGACCGATCCAAATATTTGGGCGAAGTACACAGGCAGCAGCATGTGCGCATGCGCCGAACCGGCTGGCTGGAGCCGGTGAAGCCCATGTGACGTGTGTGATCAGGTGATGATCACATGACTGCTGGATACCGATGCGGAAGTGAACAACGCCGTTATGGCGTTTATGGGCACACAGGAGTATGTGGATCTGTCTCAAGGTAGATTTCATGTTTTTAATTGTTTTTAATTCACTGCCGATATGGCGCACCTGTGGACTTTGGTCTAGGGAAACCGATATACACCTATTTTATATAGATCGTGTTTAATGTATATTTATGCCATGACTGTATTGGTTTGTCACTCATGTATTTTATATTTTGTATACACCTTAATCTTATGATTGTGTGTTTGATCACTTTTATAATACTGTTTACACTTGATTGTTCGTTAATTACACACCTGATATAATGTGGATGTTGTAACCTGTGTATCATGCTTGAAAAAGATGGTGGGATGCCGTTGAAACGTCGCATTTCATATGGGTCAATAAATCCCAATTTTTGCACTTTACTACTGGGTGTGCTGCTGTACTTTCTGCATCTTACATATATATATATATATATATATATATATATATATATATATATATATATATATAGAAAGGAGAAGACTGTAGCACTCCAATAAGATGAAAAGTGAATGTGGCTTTATTCCAATTCAAACATCAAGGCAACGTTTCAGCTGCACGCAGGCAGCCTTTGTCAAGCAGTTACATAGTGCACATGGTGCGGTATATATATGGTGGAAGGACATGACGTCACAATTACATCACATCATTAGCATATCAAAACAAACAATCAATATATATTATATTACATCATAATCGTTGTATATCAGGCAGTGGTAAACCACAAGTGCATATTTAAGTGTACAGTGGTAATATACGTAAAAAAATGTGAAAAAAACTCACAAAGTGAACCTACAGAGACGGGGTCACTGGGCGGGTCCTGCGTGATGTAACCGGAGAACATCGGGCGCTCCGTCCTGTGGCGGAGTGGCGCGCGATGTTCAATGCAGCAGAGGAATGCTTGGACCGCAACCGGAAGGTGGGGTTGGAACGCAACCGGAAATGGTGCGATCGCACCCAATCGCATGGATGAAAAAGAACAGAGGAAACTGCAGTTCGGGCATGGGGGGATGTCGCGCACGCGCAGTGAATGGGTATCACATGCGCATGCGCAGAGAACCCGCTGTCTGGCAAAGAGCGAGGAGGCATGTCTGGCCATTATTGTTGAGGGCAGCTAGAAGGGCAAAATAAAAGAAAATAATAAAGAAGTGGCGGAGCAGCAGGGGTATGAATAGGGGTGCACCTAAAAATAGTTGTACTGTGTAAGGGCGAAAAATCTTATATATATTTCGCCTAGCACAGACAGCAATAGATAAACGGGGCCACACAAGCAGAACCATGCATACTGGACACTGCACTCTGGACCCTCTCTAGGGAGTTGGGAGACCTACCGAAAGGATCCCCAACATACAGATGGAGGGAAGGGACTACCTCTATGTAGATAGGGGAGTCCTGCCCACCAAACCCTAGTCACTGAGGGTGGCCTTTATTTGATGCCCACGCCAGAAGTGTCCATCAAGTACTCGCACACGTCGCTGGCCCACCTATAATGAAGGTAAGTAAGGGGTGCACCAATTGGAATATAGAAAATATGCCCCACCACTGCGGTTAAGAAATTGCAACAGGAAAAAACGGCAGACATGAAAAGCAGGCCATATAAGTATAGGAAAAATATAGGAGGATAAAAAGTAAATAAAAATAATATATATAAAAGAATAATAAAGGCAAAAATAAAATAAAAATAATAATAAAGTTTTTCCGGTTGCTGTTCAAGGTGAGAGAAGCAGGTGAATATAGGTCACGCAGGATCCGTTCCGCCGTCTCTGCAAGAAGAAGATAAAAGGAGGAGATAAATCATCTCGAATGGCAATATGTAAACATACATACTCAGGGGGGCAATCAACAAGACAACAGAGTGTCTGGGGTAACTTAAAGATTAGAAATAGGGAAATCGATATTCAGGCCGTTAGGTTTAAGACATTTTAATTCAAAGATCCACCATAGTTCTCGTTTATGTAGTAAGGCCATACGGTTACCACCTCTTTTGAGTGGAGGAATATGGTCGAGAAGTACAAAACGTAAATCACGTTCAGAGTGGCCGGACTCAATAAAGTGTTTCGGGACTGGGAGATCCAATCTCCCCTTGCGGATTGTGTACCGGTGTTGATTAAATCTGGTACGGAACTCACCGGTTGTTTCCCCCACATACAGAAGATTGCAGGGACAAAGTAAAGCGTAAATGACAAAACTGGAGGTACATGTGAGGTAATGTCTCAACGTATAACTTTTGCCGGAGTTGGGGTGTAAAAAAGTGGGACCTTTTATCATTTTGGGACAGTTGATGCAGTGACAGCATGGATAGCAGCCTCTGCTTCTCACTGTCAGGTAGCGTTGTCCTGTGCGGGATTTATCTGCCACATCTGCCTTAACAAGCCTGTCACGTAAGTTGGGTGGTCTTCTATATGACATGAGAGGTGGTACTTGGAACTCTTGAATATGTGGGAAAGCCTGTTTGAGTAGGGGCCAGTGTTGTCGGATAATAGATGAAATTTGACTGGATTTGTCGCAGAACTGTGTGACAAATGCAATGCGGTTAGAGGGGGACTTGGTTTTTGGTTGATGAATCAGGGACTGGCGGTCCATCGCTAGGACTTCCTGTTTGCATTGTGCAGTAAGTTTTTTGGGGTAGCCCCGTTTAGAAAAATTGGAGGCCATCTTATCCAGTGTGTCAGAGATCAGATGTTGATCACTGACAATCCTACGGGCCCTAACCATCTGGCTGCGGGGAAGAGACTTAATCATGGGACGTGGGTGATGACTGGAGAAGTGGAGAATCGAGTTACAATCAGTGGGTTTGGTAAAGAGACTGGTGGTTAATGTGCCTTCGCTAACAGAGACCAAGGTGTCTAGAAACTGAATAGAAGAGTGAGAAAAATTGAGGGTGAACTGAATGTGTGGACAAATAGAATTGAGGAAGGACTGAAAAGAAAGCAGAGACTCGTCGGAACCGCACCAAATGAGGAACACATCGTCGATGTATCGCCACCACCCCAGCACTTGGCTGAAGTGGTGGGATACATAGACGTGTGACTCTTCCAGCGACGCAACAAAGATGTTGGCGTACGTTGGGGCCACATTAGTCCCCATGGCGGTTCCGGCGATTTGTGCATAAAATGTGTCATTGAACAAAAAATAATTGTTAGAGAGAACAAAATCGAGGAGAGAGATAATGAACTGAGTTTCAGATAAAGAGAAATCAGGAGTGATAGCGTGAGTGACTGCTGCGATGCCTTCCGCATGGGGGATTGAGGTGTACAGGGACACTATATCGAGGGATGCTAGTGTGACATCCCTCGGTATTGGTACTGATTCGAGTTTTAATAGAAAATCAGAGGTGTCTCTAAGGAATGATTTAGCACGAGTGGCATATGGACGTAGAAGCTGATCAAGAAAAATGGAGGCATGACTGGTGATGGAATCCCTCCCGGAGACAATTGGTCGTCCGGGAGGGTCCACCAAGGACTTATGAATTTTGGGTAATAGGTAGAGAATTGGTGTCACCGGGTGCGAAACCATCAGAAAAGAGCAAAGGTTGTCATCAATCAATTGTTGGTCGAGAGCAGGAGTAAGTATAGCTGCTAATTTACGTTCAATATCATTGATGGGGTCTCTGGACAATTGTTTATATGTACTGTGGTCATTAAGCTGGCGTAAGGCCTCGCAAATGTATTTGCTGCGGTCAAGGACAACTATTGCGCCTCCTTTGTCGGCAGGTTTTAAAATCAAATTATGGTCCTGCATAAAGGATTGTAAGGCTAAGATTTGCTGGGAAGTAAGATTAGGATGCTTAAGTTGACCCGGACTAGATCTTAGTGTAGCAACATCTTGGTTGACAAAAGTACAGAAAGTATCAAGTATACTATTGTTAACAGTAGGAGTAAATTTACTTTTCTTAGGTAAAACAAAATCATCAAATTTAAAGGAAATCTTAGCTGATTCTGCGGATGTGGTTCCAGGCCCCACGAGAGCATGGTTGGGGTCAGAGAACCAGAGCCGTAGTTTCAGTTTACGAAAAAACTGTTGTAAATCAATTTCAAGAGAAAACCAATCTACTCTGTTAGCGGGGCAAAAATTTAAGCCTTTACTCAAAACATCAAGTTGATCATAAGACAAATTAGTTGAAGAAATATTTACCACGTTTTGTTTTGACGTTTCGTGGTCACTTTCACTGGTTGGACTTTGGGGGGACGTCCCCTTGTTCTTCCTACGCCTCCATTGTTTGCTTCCTCCCCGTCTGGTGGGTCGCTTAAAGGTGGACGAGGTCCTAAAAAAGACTGGCTATTATGTTTAAGTCCATGTGGGCCGGTGGCAGTGTCCGTTGAAGAAGAAGTTTGTGCAGTCCGAGTGTCCTGATTCTTAAAGTCTGTAATCCGCTTGGAGCGTTTATTGGTGAGGTCATTCCATGTGTACACACGGGCATTCTCATAATCAAGGCTGTCCCTGTGCCATTTATGGCGTTTAAAGTTCTCTTGCTCGCTCCTCGATTTTTGGAGGGAGCCAATTTGTTTTTGCATAAAGGTATCAACCTCAGTGGGAGAGGAGGATGA
Source organism: Hyla sarda (assembly GCF_029499605.1). Classification (NCBI taxonomy): domain Eukaryota; kingdom Metazoa; phylum Chordata; class Amphibia; order Anura; family Hylidae; genus Hyla; species Hyla sarda. The sequence goes on along the minus strand of NC_079189.1, from coordinate 248,221,893 downwards.
TTTTAAAGTATCCTCCAGTGAAGTCATTTTAGTGCGTGTAGTAACAATGTCTCTCTGGAGAAAGTCAATATTAAGCAAGATGAGTTCAAGAGAGAATCGATTAGCAATAGATTCATATTTGGTCCGGTATTCTGGATCACTTGTATATGCATTGTCCTGTGGTTGTACCCTAAGACCACGGGGAATCCTTTGGGTTTTAAAATATTCGCCCAAAGTAGTAAGATGTAAGGTTAAAGACAACATTTTACGAGATTCCATTTCATATAGACGTTGAATATCGTTAACAGAGGGGGTATGAAGGAAAGTAGCGTCCCCATCAACACAGGACAGAAGTCTGTCAATGTCCCCATCTGAGTATGTAGATGTTGTAGTTGGTGCCACAGTACCTGTTGGTAAGGAGATGGAAGATGCATCCATATTGAAAGTAATGAAATCCAACTGTAGGTGCAAGCTCTGATGACCAGTAGCAAAACAAAGGATAAGGAGCAGCACTCTGTAGAATGTAAGTCGAAGGTGGGTGCACACGGTCGGAATCCCAGGTCACGGGAGACACTTCACAATGTAGAAAGGAGAAGACTGTAGCACTCCAATAAGATGAAAAGTGAATGTGGCTTTATTCCAATTCAAACATCAAGGCAACGTTTCAGCTGCACGCAGGCAGCCTTTGTCAAGCAGTTACATAGTGCACATGGTGCGGTATATATATGGTGGAAGGACATGACGTCACAATTACATCACATCATTAGCATATCAAAACAAACAATCAATATATATTATATTACATCATAATCGTTGTATATCAGGCAGTGGTAAACCACAAGTGCATATTTAAGTGTACAGTGGTAATATACGTAAAAAAATGTGAAAAAAACTCACAAAGTGAACCTACAGAGACGGGGTCACTGGGCGGGTCCTGCGTGATGTAACCGGAGAACATCGGGCGCTCCGTCCTGTGGCGGAGTGGCGCGCGATGTTCAATGCAGCAGAGGAATGCTTGGACCGCAACCGGAAGGTGGGGTTGGAACGCAACCGGAAATGGTGCGATCGCACCCAATCGCATGGATGAAAAAGAACAGAGGAAACTGCAGTTCGGGCATGGGGGGATGTCGCGCACGCGCAGTGAATGGGTATCACATGCGCATGCGCAGAGAACCCGCTGTCTGGCAAAGAGCGAGGAGGCATGTCTGGCCATTATTGTTGAGGGCAGCTAGAAGGGCAAAATAAAAGAAAATAATAAAGAAGTGGCGGAGCAGCAGGGGTATGAATAGGGGTGCACCTAAAAATAGTTGTACTGTGTATTATTATTTTTATTTTATTTTTGCCTTTATTATTCTTTTATATATATTATTTTTATTTACTTTTTATCCTCCTATATTTTTCCTATACTTATATGGCCTGCTTTTCATGTCTGCCGTTTTTTCCTGTTGCAATTTCTTAACCGCAGTGGTGGGGCATATTTTCTATATTCCAATTGGTGCACCCCTTACTTACCTTCATTATAGGTGGGCCAGCGACGTGTGCGAGTACTTGATGGACACTTCTGGCGTGGGCATCAAATAAAGGCCACCCTCAGTGACTAGGGTTTGGTGGGCAGGACTCCCCTATCTACATAGAGGTAGTCCCTTCCCTCCATCTGTATGTTGGGGATCCTTTCGGTAGGTCTCCCAACTCCCTAGAGAGGGTCCAGAGTGCAGTGTCCAGTATGCATGGTTCTGCTTGTGTGGCCCCGTTTATCTATTGCTGTCTGTGCTAGGCGAAATATATATAAGATTTTTCGCCCTTACACAGTACAACTATTTTTAGGTGCACCCCTATTCATACCCCTGCTGCTCCGCCACTTCTTTATTATTTTCTTTTATTTTGCCCTTCTAGCTGCCCTCAACAATAATGGCCAGACATGCCTCCTCGCTCTTTGCCAGACAGCGGGTTCTCTGCGCATGCGCATGTGATACCCATTCACTGCGCGTGCGCGACATCCCCCCATGCCCGAACTGCAGTTTCCTCTGTTCTTTTTCATCCATGCGATTGGGTGCGATCGCACCATTTCCGGTTGCGTTCCAACCCCACCTTCCGGTTGCGGTCCAAGCATTCCTCTGCTGCATTGAACATCGCGCGCCACTCCGCCACAGGACGGAGCGCCCGATGTTCTCCGGTTACATCACGCAGGACCCGCCCAGTGACCCCGTCTCTGTAGGTTCACTTTGTGAGTTTTTTTCACATTTTTTTACGTATATTACCACTGTACACTTAAATATGCACTTGTGGTTTACCACTGCCTGATATACAACGATTATGATGTAATATAATATATATTGATTGTTTGTTTTGATATGCTAATGATGTGATGTAATTGTGACGTCATGTCCTTCCACCATATATATACCGCACCATGTGCACTATGTAACTGCTTGACAAAGGCTGCCTGCGTGCAGCTGAAACGTTGCCTTGATGTTTGAATTGGAATAAAGCCACATTCACTTTTCATCTTATTGGAGTGCTACAGTCTTCTCCTTTCTACATTGTGAAGTGTCTCCCGTGACCTGGGATTCCGACCGTGTGCACCCACCTTCGACTTACATTCTACAGAGTGCTGCTCCTTATCCTTTGTTTTGCTACTGGTCATCAGAGCTTGCACCTACAGTTGGATTTCATTACTTTCAATATAGATGCATCTTCCATCTCCTTACCAACAGGTACTGTGGCACCAACTACAACATCTACATACTCAGATGGGGACATTGACAGACTTCTGTCCTGTGTTGATGGGGACGCTACTTTCCTTCATACCCCCTCTGTTAACGATATTCAACGTCTATATGAAATGGAATCTCGTAAAATGTTGTCTTTAACCTTACATCTTACTACTTTGGGCGAATATTTTAAAACCCAAAGGATTCCCCGTGGTCTTAGGGTACAACCACAGGACAATGCATATACAAGTGATCCAGAATACCGGACCAAATATGAATCTATTGCTAATCGATTCTCTCTTGAACTCATCTTGCTTAATATTGACTTTCTCCAGAGAGACATTGTTACTACACGCACTAAAATGACTTCACTGGAGGATACTTTAAAATCATCCTCCTCTCCCACTGAGGTTGATACCTTTATGCAAAAACAAATTGGCTCCCTCCAAAAATCGAGGAGCGAGCAAGAGAACTTTAAACGCCATAAATGGCACAGGGACAGCCTTGATTATGAGAATGCCCGTGTGTACACATGGAATGACCTCACCAATAAACGCTCCAAGCGGATTACAGACTTTAAGAATCAGGACACTCGGACTGCACAAACTTCTTCTTCAACGGACACTGCCACCGGCCCACATGGACTTAAACATAATAGCCAGTCTTTTTTAGGACCTCGTCCACCTTTAAGCGACCCACCAGACGGGGAGGAAGCAAACAATGGAGGCGTAGGAAGAACAAGGGGACGTCCCCCCAAAGTCCAACCAGTGAAAGTGACCACGAAACGTCAAAACAAAACGTGGTAAATATTTCTTCAACTAATTTGTCTTATGATCAACTTGATGTTTTGAGTAAAGGCTTAAATTTTTGCCCCGCTAACAGAGTAGATTGGTTTTCTCTTGAAATTGATTTACAACAGTTTTTTCGTAAACTGAAACTACGGCTCTGGTTCTCTGACCCCAACCATGCTCTCGTGGGGCCTGGAACCACATCCGCAGAATCAGCTAAGATTTCCTTTAAATTTGATGATTTTGTTTTACCTAAGAAAAGTAAATTTACTCCTACTGTTAACAATAGTATACTTGATACTTTCTGTACTTTTGTCAACCAAGATGTTGCTACACTAAGATCTAGTCCGGGTCAACTTAAGCATCCTAATCTTACTTCCCAGCAAATCTTAGCCTTACAATCCTTTATGCAGGACCATAATTTGATTTTAAAACCTGCCGACAAAGGAGGCGCAATAGTTGTCCTTGACCGCAGCAAATACATTTGCGAGGCCTTACGCCAGCTTAATGACCACAGTACATATAAACAATTGTCCAGAGACCCCATCAATGATATTGAACGTAAATTAGCAGCTATACTTACTCCTGCTCTCGACCAACAATTGATTGATGACAACCTTTGCTCTTTTCTGATGGTTTCGCACCTGGTGACACCAATTCTCTACCTATTACCCAAAATTCATAAGTCCTTGGTGGACCCTCCCGGACGACCAATTGTCTCCGGGAGGGATTCCATCACCAGTCATGCCTCCATTTTTCTTGATCAGCTTCTACGTCCATATGCCACTCGTGCTAAATCATTCCTTAGAGACACCTCTGATTTTCTATTAAAACTCGAATCAGTACCAATACCGAGGGATGTCACACTAGCATCCCTCGATATAGTGTCCCTGTACACCTCAATCCCCCATGCGGAAGGCATCGCAGCAGTCACTCACGCTATCACTCCTGATTTCTCTTTATCTGAAACTCAGTTCATTATCTCTCTCCTCGATTTTGTTCTCTCTAACAATTATTTTTTGTTCAATGACACATTTTATGCACAAATCGCCGGAACCGCCATGGGGACCAATGTGGCACCAACGTACGCCAACATCTTTGTTGCGTCGCTGGAAGAGTCACACGTCTATGTATCCCACCACTTCAGCCAAGTGCTGGGGTGGTGGCGATACATCGACGATGTGTTCCTCATTTGGTGCGGTTCCGACGAGTCTCTGCTTTCTTTTCAGTCCTTCCTCAATTCTATTTGTCCACACATTCAGTTCACCCTCAATTTTTCTCACTCTTCTATTCAGTTTCTAGACACCTTGGTCTCTGTTAGCGAAGGCACATTAACCACCAGTCTCTTTACCAAACCCACTGATTGTAACTCGATTCTCCACTTCTCCAGTCATCACCCACGTCCCATGATTAAGTCTCTTCCCCGCAGCCAGATGGTTAGGGCCCGTAGGATTGTCAGTGATCAACATCTGATCTCTGACACACTGGATAAGATGGCCTCCAATTTTTCTAAACGGGGCTACCCCAAAAAACTTACTGCACAATGCAAACAGGAAGTCCTAGCGATGGACCGCCAGTCCCTGATTCATCAACCAAAAACCAAGTCCCCCTCTAACCGCATTGCATTTGTCACACAGTTCTGCGACAAATCCAGTCAAATTTCATCTATTATCCGACAACACTGGCCCCTACTCAAACAGGCTTTCCCACATATTCAAGAGTTCCAAGTACCACCTCTCATGTCATATAGAAGACCACCCAACTTACGTGACAGGCTTGTTAAGGCAGATGTGGCAGATAAATCCCGCACAGGACAACGCTACCTGACAGTGAGAAGCAGAGGCTGCTATCCATGCTGTCACTGCATCAACTGTCCCAAAATGATAAAAGGTCCCACTTTTTTACACCCCAACTCCGGCAAAAGTTATACGTTGAGACATTACCTCACATGTACCTCCAGTTTTGTCATTTACGCTTTACTTTGTCCCTGCAATCTTCTGTATGTGGGGGAAACAACCGGTGAGTTAATCAACCAGATTTACCAGATTTAATCAACACCGGTACACAATCCGCAAGGGGAGATTGGATCTCCCAGTCCCGAAACACTTTATTGAGTCCGGCCACTCTGAACGTGATTTACGTTTTGTACTTCTCGACCATATTCCTCCACTCAAAAGAGGTGGTAACCGTATGGCCTTACTACATAAACGAGAACTATGGTGGATCTTTGAATTAAAATGTCTTAAACCTAACGGCCTGAATATCGATTTCCCTATTTCTAATCTTTAAGTTACCCCAGACACTCTGTTGTCTTGTAGATTGCCCCCCTGAGTATGTATGTTTACATATTGCCATTCGAGATGATTTATCTCCTCCTTTTATCTTCTTCTTGCAGAGACGGCGGAACGGATCCTGCGTGACCTATATTCACCTGCTTCTCTCACCTTGAACAGCAACCGGAAAAACTTTATTATTATTTTTATTTTATTTTTGCCTTTATTATTCTTTTATATATATTATTTTTATTTACTTTTTATCCTCCTATATTTTTCCTATACTTATATGGCCTGCTTTTCATGTCTGCCGTTTTTTCCTGTTGCAATTTCTTAACCGCAGTGGTGGGGCATATTTTCTATATTCCAATTGGTGCACCCCTTACTTACCTTCATTATAGGTGGGCCAGCGACGTGTGCGAGTACTTGATGGACACTTCTGGCGTGGGCATCAAATAAAGGCCACCCTCAGTGACTAGGGTTTGGTGGGCAGGACTCCCCTATCTACATAGAGGTAGTCCCTTCCCTCCATCTGTATGTTGGGGATCCTTTCGGTAGGTCTCCCAACTCCCTAGAGAGGGTCCAGAGTGCAGTGTCCAGTATGCATGGTTCTGCTTGTGTGGCCCCGTTTATCTATTGCTGTCTGTGCTAGGCGAAATATATATAAGATTTTTCGCCCTTACACAGTACAACTATTTTTAGGTGCACCCCTATTCATACCCCTGCTGCTCCGCCACTTCTTTATTATTTTCTTTTATTTTGCCCTTCTAGCTGCCCTCAACAATAATGGCCAGACATGCCTCCTCGCTCTTTGCCAGACAGCGGGTTCTCTGCGCATGCGCATGTGATACCCATTCACTGCGCGTGCGCGACATCCCCCCATGCCCGAACTGCAGTTTCCTCTGTTCTTTTTCATCCATGCGATTGGGTGCGATCGCACCATTTCCGGTTGCGTTCCAACCCCACCTTCCGGTTGCGGTCCAAGCATTCCTCTGCTGCATTGAACATCGCGCGCCACTCCGCCACAGGACGGAGCGCCCGATGTTCTCCGGTTACATCACGCAGGACCCGCCCAGTGACCCCGTCTCTGTAGGTTCACTTTGTGAGTTTTTTTCACATTTTTTTACGTATATTACCACTGTACACTTAAATATGCACTTGTGGTTTACCACTGCCTGATATACAACGATTATGATGTAATATAATATATATTGATTGTTTGTTTTGATATGCTAATGATGTGATGTAATTGTGACGTCATGTCCTTCCACCATATATATACCGCACCATGTGCACTATGTAACTGCTTGACAAAGGCTGCCTGCGTGCAGCTGAAACGTTGCCTTGATGTTTGAATTGGAATAAAGCCACATTCACTTTTCATCTTATTGGAGTGCTACAGTCTTCTCCTTTCTACATTGTGAAGTGTCTCCCGTGACCTGGGATTCCGACCGTGTGCACCCACCTTCGACTTACATTCTACAGAGTGCTGCTCCTTATCCTTTGTTTTTTATATATATATATATATATATATATATATATATATATATATAATATATGTGTGTGTGTGTGCACAGACAGACTGAAAATATCTGTTCCCTATATGTATGTATGTATGTGTGTGTGTGTGTGCACAGACAGGCTGAGGAGATCTGTTACCTATATATATATTTATGTGCACAGACAGGCTGAAAATATCTGTTCCCTATATATATATATATATATATATATATATATATTATATGTGTGTGCGCACAGACAGGCTGAGGAGATCTGTTAGCTGTGTCTCTTCTGGCAGCTAGGAGGCTGCAGAGATGTCAGATTATGCTGGGTTCACACTACGGTTTGTCAATACGGTTCCCGTATACGGCTGGGAGGAGGGGTGGGCGGGGCTTAATCGAGGTGCCCGCACTCAGCCGTATTCGGGAACCATAGTTAATGTATGTCTATGAGCCGACCGTAGTGAACCGCAGCCTCCGGTCGGCTGCTTTTTCGGCCGTATGTGGTTTCCCGACCGCAAGCAAAAACGTGGTCGACCACGTTTTTGCTTGCGGTCCGGAAACCGCATACGGCCGAAAAAGCAGCCGACCGGAGGCTGCGGTTCACTCTGGTCAGCTCATAGACATACATTAACTATGGTTCCCTATACGGCTGAGTGCGGGTGCCGCGATTAAGCCCCGCCCACCCCTCCTCCCAGCCGTATACAGGAACCGTAATTACAAACCGTAGTGTGAACCCAGCCTTACACTCAGAGAGAGCACAGTGCTTGAGGTAACTCAGCATTTTCATCAGCTGTTCAGGGAACCAAAAAATTCAGGGAACAGAAAAATTAATTACACTGGCCTTAGGTGTTCAGGCGCCCTGTGCGAGCTAACCTTGTGGTGCCCCCCCCCCCCCCCCCCCCATTACCCCACAAACATTCACAAAGAGGGAAAAAATCTTTGTAACAAATATTTTTTTTAAATTACAGATAATTTAAGTGCAAGTGCAAACAAGTACAATGATAAATAACTGGATTGAATGGTAACAATCATGTATATCAATGTATACATAAGTTATACATAAGTTTATGAGAACAAGAAGGGCCCTGTACACTGAGGACAAGCAGGGCTCTGTGCACTGAAGACAAGCAGAGCTCTGTACAGAGGACAAGCAGAGCTCTGTACAGAGGACAAGCAGGGCTCTGTGCACTGAGGACAAGCAGGGCTCTGTGCACTGAGGACAAGCAGGGCTCTGTGCACTGAGGACAAGCAGGGCTCTGTGCACTGAGGACAAACAGAGCTCTGTACACTGAGGACAAGCAGGGCTCTGTACACTGAGGACAAGCAGGGCTCTTTACATTGAGGACAAGCAGGGCTTTGTACACTGAGGGGGCTCCGTACACTGACAACAAGCAGGGCTCTTTACATTGAGGACTAGCAGGGCTCCTTACACTGAGGACAAGCAGGACTTCCCTACACTGAAGACAAGCAGGATTCTGTCCACTGAGGACAAGCAGGGCTCTTTACACTGAGGACTAGCAGGACTCTGTACACTGAGGACTAGCAGGGCTCTGTACACTGAGGACAAGCAGGACTCTGAACACTGAGGACAAGCAGGGCTCTGTACACTGAGGTCAAGCAGGGCTCTGTACACTGAGGTCAAGCAGGGCTCCGTACACTGAGGTCAAGCAGGGCTCCGTACAATGTCAACAAGCAGGGTTCTGTATGTGGTGGTGGATGAGAGGATACTGTCTTGTGGGGGTGTAGGGTAGTTAGGGTGTTGCTGTTCGGGATAGTTAAGGGTGCTGTTAACCCTTGTCACTCGTGACGCCAGAGTGAGGGTTAAATGCTGTGTTTCTTGATAGGCCTATTGTCACCCTTCCCAAGAGCAATAGGTTTTTGCGAAATAAAGGATTGTCCACAACCGCTGTTAACTGAAAACTTGCAGGAACTTTTACTGAGGAATTTCTGTGCATGTAGTAATAGTAACAGTCCAGATAACAGAGTCTCTTTACATATAGCTTGAGCAGCGATTGACAGTCGGTTGGGATCAGATAAGCCCAATTTAGCTTCTGAAGGATTGTATAGCAGAGATCCGCTGGATTAAGGGGAGTTATTAGGTCCAGTGATCTTGAGATGAGTAGCGGGGAATTGCTTAGTCTATCCGCTATGTTAGAGGCCTAGGCCACAAGGCTTTGGCCTAGTAAATTGTCTTGTAAGCTACGGAGTTCCTACCTTTTCCAGAGTCGGCAACCCAAGAGAGGGATCAAGATGGTGCAGGTCCCTTATATGGGCAGGGGCCAGATGTTTTGGATTGGTCTGTAATGACTGTCACTCACCGTTACAGTGCATTGTGGGTGAACACGTCACGGGAACCTCCAAAGGTCCTGTAGCAAAACCATAGAGTTTCAACCTGATCACGTGACCCGCAGGTCCTGCTACGCTCCGAACAGGTAGATAACTAAATATGTACATATTTATACTTATACTTATATTAATATTAAATAGAACTGCTATATAGTCATCGACTAAGTGAGAGGTGACAAGGGGAAAACTACAAAAGAGGGACCCCGACTTCCTAGGGACTCTGACTATGGGGACCTCTATGTAGGTAACGTATACAATACGGTACCGGGACACCACAAACCCCCTTACTTAAAATAAGTCGACCTCGACGCCTGTCCCCTAAGGCAGAGGAATTAGGACTAGAACAGGATTATAACTAAAAAAATGTTCTATACATCCTGACAAAACCTAAGTAAACATTACACACATTCACATTCTCTGGATACTCTTACTAGTATATTCACTAGACAATATTGAAGCTATCTAGACATTGAGGAAGCTATCTAACCTTTAGTTTCTAGCTCCTTAGACATTTATTATAGCTCTCTATAACATTTATGAGGCTAACTAGACATTTATATACAGCTTTCTATACATGTCTAAACATTTTGAAATCTCACCACATTTTTCTTTTTACCACGATGAGTCACCCGTTAGTACACAGAAGGGAATATTGGCTTGCTCGAGGCTCTCTACCAATAAGGATGGCTACTAGGGTCTATCGGCTACACGCTACTTACCCCAAGAACACAACAGTATAACCTAACTAGGTTACCTTTAGAAATACGTGTTAAATTCTAAACTCGCAAGAGTACCTACTGGCCAGGTAGAGCATCTCACACACGTAATAAAGAGAAGAGAAATATGAGTGTACCTAACAGTGGCAGGAATTGGGTATCAAAAGGCTACAATTCCTAAGTGTTTCTTGAATGTGAGATATATTTTTGTTTTTGTGTATGTACTGAAGTAGATTGAGGTAGTACATTTAAGGGAGTAGTTTAGAGTACTGAAAAGATATAGGTAGTGCATTGAAGTGAGTTATCAAAGTTACCATGTGTGCAGGTACTGAATGTGAATCTTGGTACCTTAAGGGTAGTTTACCCTGTGCAGTCCTTTGAGACCGCCGCAACACCACCTCCGAGTCATCAGGAGTCTCTTCACTTGGTGATTCTGCAAGAACTTCAGTCCCTGAGGGACCAGCTGGAGGGCTGGAAACAGAAGCAATATCTTCAGTTGGACTGGGAGGTTCTCTGAAGTCAGGTGGAGAAGGTGCATCAAGACTTGGATAAGCCACAGGAGTAGGACTGATGCTTGGTGTAGTAACCAATGGTGGTTGATAGGGAGCAACAGCTATTGGTAACTGGCTGGGTAGAAAGGCTACTGGCACCTGACCGGGCGGAGCAACCAGTGGCGGTTGGCTGGGTGGAGCTGGAAACGGTATACCCCAATACATGGTAGGCTGATGAGAGGGGAACAGAGGAACTTCCATGGTGGGATGAATTCCTTCTCCCGGCACATATTTGCTCACTGGCCTTGTTGGAGGTGGAGTAGGGGGAGTAGATGGAGGTGGCCCAAGCATGTCTTCTTTCAGGCACACTTTTATTCTGTTCCTGTGGACCACCTGCGGCTCGAACCCTTCTTTCTGTATCTCATATACATCCGTTTCAGGGTAAGGGACTGCAGTAATGGTATAGGGTTTCGTTTCCCACAATGAGTCCAATTTATGGGTCCTAGGGAACTTTTGGAGCCACACCTTATCTCCAAGCTGTAAGGGCTGAGCTGAAGCATGTCGATTATAATCTTTCTGCTGACGCCCATGAACTTCACCCATTTTCTTCTCAACAATGTTTTTGGCCTCCTCTATTCTTCGTTGATGCTCCGACACCCAACCTTGGGAAACCTGAGGGGAATTGTTGAAAGGTGCCTGCAGCCCGAAGGTCCGATCTTTTGGCAATTGGCCATGTCGGCCCATCATCAGGAAAAAGGGCGTATACCCTGTAGAACAGTGGACAGTGTTGTTGTAAATTTCTAGGAGTTTAGGCAACAACCGGGGCCACTCTTCGTGCTTTGAGACAGAGGCAGCTCTGAGCATTTGGATGAACACTTGATTGATCCTCTCGCAGAGCCCATTCCCTTGGGGATGGTAGGCCGTCGTCCGGAGCTTCTTGCAGTCATGCAACTGGCAAAGTTCTTGGAACAACTTGGCTTCAAAGGTGGTTCCCCGATCCGTGAGGACCGATTCGGGACACCCCAGAGGTTGGATCCAATGACGATAGAAGAACTGAGCAGCTGGCGGTAAGGTCCTTGACAGGGATCACGACCACCCACTTGGAGTAATGATCCACCATGGTCAGAGCATGGCAGTAGCCAGATCGAGTGGGGGCCAACTTCACATGATCCAAGGCAACAATCTGGTTCGGCCTCTCCGTACAGATGAGATGTTAAGGGGCCCTTGCGTCCCTTCGGGGATTCTTGACAACATTCCACACGGAGCATTCAGCGCACCATTTCTCAATGTCTCCCCGCATCCCTATCCAGTAAAATCTTCTTCTAACGGTGGCTTCAATCTTATGGACTCCTAAATGCCCAGACTGGTCATGATAGGCATTCAGGACCATGGCTGTATCTCTTTTAGGGACCACAATCTGATGTATGCGATCTCCGGAAACTGGGTCCAGGGAATTTCGGTATACCAACCCCTTGTGCAGGAACAGGCGATTCCTCTGTCGCCACAGCCATTTCAATTCAAAGTCCCCTTGTGTCTTGTGCAGCTGAGTGGGCACTTTCTTATGAAGGCAATAGTCTAAGAGGTCCCCGATAACCCGGCTTTCGTCCTGAAGTGTCTTCCATGTGGATAAATCTTCAGGGACTTTGAGAGATTCAGGTTTGTCACCCTCCTGGGCAGTTAGAGCACTCTGGCTCACGAACCTTTGGTAGAAGGGAGGCATCTCCACATCTTCCCACACATCTTCAGCAGGAGGTGCTTCCCCCGGGCCCATACGAGAAAGTACATCCGCATTAACGTTAGTTTTTCCGATGTGGTACTTGATGTTGAAATCATAGTTGGCCAACCGGAAGGCCCAGCTTTGTTCAAGAGCCCCCAACTTAGCAGTGTTCAAATGGGCCAAGGGGTTGTTATCAGTGTAGACCGTGAAGGGAGTAGCAGCCAGATAGTCTTTAAACTTCTCTGTAATGGCCCAGACCAAGGCCAGGAGCTCCAGTTTAAAGGAGCTGTAGTTAGTGTCATTCTTTTCGGCGCCTCGGAGATGTCGACTGGGGTAGGCAATTACCCTCTCTTTTGCCATCTTGTACCTGAGATAAGACTGCTCCCAGACCTTCGAAGCTAGCGTCTGTATATAAACAGAACGGCAGGCTGTAATCAGGATACGCCAAAATAGGGGGTTCCGTGAGGAGGTATTTCAGGGCTCGGAAGTCATTTTCTTGATCTTCGGCCCACTATATGTGTAGCCTCCCATTATCATTCTCCTGGGCAGTTGCTCTCAGTAACTCGGTCAAGGGTCCGGCAATTTGGGCAAAGTGGGGGATGAAGCGTCGGTAATAACCAGCATATCCCAGGAAACTTCGGACGTCTCGCACTGTCTTGGGTGTAGGCCACTCTCTCACAGCACTCACTTTGTCCGGATCAGGCTGAACTCCTTGGCCCAGACATGTCCCAGATAGTGTACATCCTAGGGACTCTGACTATGGGGACCTCTATATAGGTAAAGTATACAATACGGTACCGGGACACCACATGTATATTGAGGACAAGCAGGGCTCTTTACATTGAAGACAAGCAGAGCTCTGTACACTGAGGACAAGTAGGGCTCTGTACACTGAGGACAAGCGGGGCTCAGTACACTGAGGGGGCTCTGTGCACTGATAACAAGCAGGGTTCTGTACATTGAGGACAAGCAGGGCTCTTTACATTGAGGACCAGCGGGGCTCTTTACACTGAGGACAAGCAGGACTCCCGTACACTGAAGACAAGCGGGTCTCCTTACACTGAGGACAAGCAGGACTCCCGTACACTGAAGACAAGCAGGGCTCTTTACACTGAGGTCAAGCAGAGCTTCGTACACTGAGGACAAGCAGGACTCCCGTACACTGAAGACAAGTAGGGCTCCGTACACTCAGGACAAGCAGGGTTCTGTCCACTGAGGACAAGCAGGGCTCTTTACACTGAGGACAAGCAGGGCTCTGTACACTTAGGACAAGCAGGGATCTGTACACTGAGGACAAGCAGGGCCCTGTGCACTGAGGACAAGCAGGGTTCTGTGCAGTGAGGACAAGCAGGGATCTGTACACTGAGGACAAGCAGGGCTCCATACACTGATGACAAACAGGGCTCCGTACACTGACAACAAGCAGGGCTCTGTACACTGAGGGGGCTCCGTACACTGACAACAAGCAGGGATATGTACACTGAGGACATGCAGGGATCTGTACACTGAGGATAAGCAGGGCTCTGTACACTGAGGACAAGCAGGGCTCTGTATACTGAGGGGGCTCCGTGTACTGACAACAAGAAGGGTTCTTTACATTGAGGACAAGCAGGGATCTTTACATTGAAGACTAGTGGGGCTCTTTACACTGAAGACAAGCAGGACTTACCGTACACCGAAGACAACCGGGGCTCCTTACACTGAGGACAAGCAGGACTCCCATCCACTGAAGATAAGCGGGGCTCTTTACATTGAGGACAAGCAGGACTCCGTACACTGAGGACAAGCAGGCCGGGCGCACTGGTCTTCGGCGGGTGCAGTGAACTCCAGCACTGCCACACTTAGACGTGAAGTTCACGTGACCTAAGCGCCGCTCCCAGAGAGCGGAATAACTGTACCAGCATCGGGCCCGACTCCGACTTAGCGGCTTCGGCAGGCCTTTTCCCAGTGCCGGGCCCGACTATTTAAAAAGAATAAATAAAATTTTTTTTTATGGTACAGGCGGTGGACAGCAGACCCTTTTCCCGGCCAGGCCTTCGTACCACGGCCGAATGGACCGGCCGGTCAGTCCGCCCCTGACTGCGAGCTGTGTCGGACACCTGATGCCCCTGTTGCTATGGCGCGCTGTACGGCCGCACAGCTCGCACACCCCAAAGGCCGGCCCTGTGTCTTACCCAGGAAGACGTACAGTACCGCCTACAAAAAATCAAAATAGACAAATCCCCAGGTCCAGATGGCATTCGCCCCTGTGTTCTAAAGGAATTAAGTAATGTAATAGACAAACCCTTATTTTTAATATTCAGGGACTCAAAGGGACTGTTCCCCAGGATTGGCGCATGGCAAATGTGGTGCCAATATTTAAAAAGGGCTCAAAAAGTGAACCGGGGAATTATAGGCCTGTTAGTTTAACCTCTGTTGTATGTAAATAGTTTGAGGGTTTTCTAAGGGATGCTATTTTGGAGTATCTTGATAAAAATAAATGTATGACTCCATATCAGCATGGCTTTATGAGGTCCTGTCAAACTAACCTGATCAGCTTTTATGAGGAGTTGACTGGACCAGGGGCAATCGCTGGATGTCATATATCTGGACTTTTCCAAAGCATTTAATACGGTGCCACATAAAAGGTTGGTGCATAAAATGAGAATGCTTGGACTGGGGGAAAATGTGTGCAAGTGGGTAAGTAACTGTTGGGGTACCAGAGTTACTATTGGGGTACCAGAGGGGTCCGTCTTGGGTCCTGTTCTATTTAATATATTCATTAATAACCTTATAGAGGGGTTGAATAGTAAAGTAGCAATCTTTGCAGATGATACTAAACTCTGTAAAGCGGTAAACACTATAGAGGACAGTGCACTGTTACAAATGGATCTGGATAGTTTGTAGGTTTGGGCTGGGAAGTGGCAGATGAGGTTCAACACTGTTAAATGTAAGGTAATGCACAATGGGAAGAAAAACCCGGACTGGGATGATGTATTAAATGGGAGAACACTTGGCACGACTGACGTGGAAAAGGACTTGGGAGTCTTAGTTAATAGTATTTTAGCTGTAGTGACTAGTGTCGGGCAGCTGCTGCCAAGGCAAATAAAATCATGGGGTGCATCTGTCACGATTCGGCTGGCTGGAGGTGGATCCTCTGTGTCAGAGAGGGATTGGCGTGGACCGTGTCGGTGGACCGGTTCTAAGTTGCTACTGGTATTCACCAGAGCCCGCCGCAAAGCGGGATGGTCTTGCAGCGGCGGTAGCAACCAGGTCGTATCCACTGGCAACGGCTTAACCTCTCTGACTGCTTAGATAGGCGCGGTACAAGGGAGTAGACAAGAGCAAGGTCAGACGTAGCAGAAGGTCGGGGCAGGCGGCAAGGTTCGTAGTCAATGGTAATAGCAGGAGGTCAGGAACACAGTAATGGTAAACACAGAAGAAGCTTTCTCTAGGCACTAAGGCAACAAGATCCGGCAAGGAAGTGCAGGGGAAGTGAGGTAATATAGCCAGGGAGCAGGTGGAAACTAATTAGGGTGATTGGGCCAGGCACCAATCATTGGTGCACTGGCCCTTTAAATCTCAGAGAGCTGGCACGCGCGCGCCCTAGAGAGCGGAGCCGCGCGCGCCAGAGCATGACAGCCGGGGACCGGGACAGGTGAGTGACTTGGGATGCGATTCGCGAGCGGGTGCGTCCCGCTATGTGAATCGCATCCCCGCCGACAATGTCAGTGCAGCGCTCCCGGTCAGTGGGTCTGACCGGGGCGCTGCAGGGAGAGAAACGCCGCGAGCGCTTCGGGGAGGAGCAGGGACCCGGAGCACTCGTCGTAACAGCATCAATAGGGGCATAGATGCCCACGACAAGGAAATAATTCTACCACTGCACAAATCACTAGTCAGACCACACATGGAATACTATGTACAGTACTGGGCACCAGGGTATAAGAAAGATATAGTGGAGCTGGAGAGGGTTCAAAGACAGGCAACCAGAGTAATATGGGGAATGGGAGGATAACAGTACCCAGAAAGATTATCAGAATTAGGGTTATTTAGTTTAGAAAAAAAAAAAGGCTTAGGGGCAAACTTGTAACTATGTATAACTATATCAGGGGACAGTACAGAGATCTCTTGCATGATCTATATATACCCAGGACTGTATCTATAACAAGAGGGCATCCTCTCCACCTAGAGGAAAGAAGGTTTCTACACCAGCACAGATGGGGGGGGGGTCTTTACTGTAAGAGCAGCGAGACTGTGGAATTCTCTGCCAGAGGAGGTGGTGAACTCTGTAAAAGAATTTAAAAGGGGTCTGGATGCATTTTTGGAGAATAATAACATTACAGGTTATGGATTCTAGATCTATATCAACTCAGTAGGGTCTCAATAGGGTTATAGGTTGAACTTGATGGACTCTGGTCTTTTTTCAACCTTATGAACTATGTTACCAAATTTCAGGCCTTTTTTTGAGGGGGGGGGGGGGGGACTATTTTCAGATAGGGGCCTGGAGCTGCAGCTTCATCAGCCCCTATGTTAATCTGGCACTGGGTGAAGCGACCACCGGGTGGGAAGGAGAGAATTCTCCACAGAGCTACAGGGAATTGTAGTTCATAGGTCAGCTGCACTGCAAAGGGTGGGGAGACTGATGTGTGAGAGGGAGAAAGTGACCTCATGCTTACAAACAAGGGATCCTGGACTCACATCCATGGACTCCACAAGTGGGTACAGGATTTTGTTTGGCAGGGCACTAAATGTAACCTTATTTTTTGCCTTCTTACTAACTAAACTTAACCCTTTAAGGACCAGGCCAATTTTCACTGTAGGACCAGAGCGTTTTTTGCACATCTGACCACTGTCACTTTAAGCATTAATAACTCTGGGATGCTTTTACCTTTCATTCTAATTCCAAGATAGTTTTTTCGTGACATTTTCTACTTTATGTTAGTGGTAAAATTTTGTCGATACTTGCATCATTTCTTGGTGAAACATTCCAAAATTTGATGAAAAAATTGAAAATGTAGTATTTTTCTAACTTTGAAGCTCTCTGCTTGTAAGGAAAATAGACATTCCAAATAAATTATATTTTGATTCACAAATACAATATGTCTACTTTACGTTTGCCTCATAAAGTTGACATGTTTTTACTTTTGGAAGACATCAGAGGGCTTCAAAGTATAGCAGCAATTTCCCAATTTTTCACAACATTTTCAAAATCGGAATTATTCATGGACCAGTTCAGGTTTGAAGTGGATTTGAAGGGTCTTCCTATTAGAAATACCCCACAAATGACCCCATTATAAAAACTTCACCCCTCAAAGTATTCAAAATGACATTCAATAAGTGTGTTAACCCTTTAGGTGTTTCACAGCAATAACAGCAAAATAAAGGAGAAAATTCAAAATCTTCATTTTATACACTCGCATGTTCTTGTAGACCCAGTTTTTGAATTTTTACAAGAGGTAAAAGGAGACAAATCCTCTCAAAATGTGTAATCCAATTTCTCTCCAGTAAGGAAATACCTCATATGTGTATGTTAAGTGTTCGGCAGGCGCTGTAGAGGGCTCAGAAGGGAAGGCGCGACAATGGGATTTTGGAGAGTGAGTTTTTCTGAAAGGGTTTTTGGGGGGCATTTCACAAATAGGAAGCCCCTATGGTGCCAGAACAGCAGAAAACCCCCCACATGGCATACCATTTTGGAAACTACACCCCTCAAGGCACGTAACAAGGGGTCCAATGAGCCTTAACACCCCACAGGTGTTTGATGACTTTTCGTTAAAGTCGGATGTGTAAATGAAAAAAAATTTTTCACTAAAGTGCAGTTTTTCCCCAAATTTACCATTTTTATAAATGGTTATGGGAGAAAATGCCCCCAAAATTTGTAACCCCATCTCTTCTGAGTATGGAAACACCCCATGTTAGGACGTAAAATGCTCTGCGGGCAAACTACAATGCTCAGAAGAGAAGGAGTCACATTTGGCTTTTTGAAAGCAAATTTTGCTGAAATGGTTTTTGGGGGGCATGTTGCATTTAGGAAGCCCCTATGGTGACAGAACAGCAAAAAAAACACATGGCATACTATTTTGGAAACTACACCCCTCAAGGAACGTAACAAGGGGTACAGTGAGCCTTAACACTTCACAGGTGTTTCATGACTTTTTGTTAAAGTTGGATGTGTAAATGGAAAAAAAAAATTACTAAAATGCAATTTTTCTCAAAATTTTCCATTTTTTTTTTCAAATTCAAAAAAGGTTTTATTGAAAGTAGTAAAAGAGGCATTACAATCAATAAGTAAGCAACAAAATAAACAAAACATGGAAAAGAGAAAGGAGTCCGGCGGGCAGGGTAGGCGCAATGGACAGCAGCTCAACAATGCATAAACATATGACATGTCATATAGCAACAAGGAACAACAAGTAGAAAGTTCCACAATAAGTAGTGTAACAAGTAGTCAATCAGGAGCTACATAGAACGCCCTAGGCACAAGGGCCAGGGTTATCCAGATTGGTCGGGTACGAGTCCTAATGAGGAATCTGATATCAGCAATAGGTGCTCCAGTGGAAGTACCAAAAAGTAAGAGAGCGAACAGGTACAAACAGTGTTGTGTAGGAAACAATATGAGACATCAGGAAGGGGGAGAGGGTCAGGGAAGAGGGAAGGGTAGAAGAGTCAGGTACAGTAAGAGAGTAAAAGAGGGGCATACAGACAAGTAATGACAAGAAAAGGAGAGGGACAGAAAAAAAATAAAAAAGAACGGGGGGAGGGAAAGGAGCCAGGAACCAGCGGGGGCCACAGCACAGCACGGATGCAGGAGATATGACTGATACGGAAACTCAATGAGAGGGAGATCACAGGGATCTGCATCTCTGAGAAGAACAAAACTGTACCCATGGGAGCCAAGTGGTCTCAGCACGCACAGCGTCACTAGGATGAACCGACATCAACTCCTCCATCTGACGTGAGTTGGCGACTTCCGCCAACCATTCGTCCAATGTAGGGGGGTCAATAGACCGCCACCTTCGAGGTATCACCGCCTTCGCGGCCTGAAGGAGGTGCCTCGCCATAGACTTCTTGTACTTAGCCTGCGCCATGGGAAACATAAAGAGTAGGGCTGCTGCAGGAGTGGGGGGGACACAAATCCCAGTGACCTCTTGAACAACCCGGAGGACCGATTGCCAGAATGAGGTGAGTTTGGAGCAGCTCCACCAGATATGCGTCATAGTACCCTCCGCCACACCGCATCTCCAACAAACGCTGGGGACCGAGCGATACCGAGGCCACCACCACTTTATGGGTCAAAAAGAAGCATTTGGCCTAGGCTTCAGGGGAGAACGTCAGTCGCAGTTCAGCCTCCCAAGCTGTGCAGTAAGCAGGCACAGCGTGCGAACGCTGGGACAGCAAAAGATCATAAAGAACGGAGATGGAGTGGTGGGGGTACGATGAGGCCAAGGACAGGCGCTCAAAGGGCTGCAGGTCCCTATGTAGGTTAAAGTGGGCGGGGATGGAGGAATAGAAATGGCGTAATTGCATATAGGCAAAGGGGGCTCTGGCAGAGGAAGGGTATTCCTCCAACAGAACTTCCAAGGGTTTCAGGTGGTGCATTGCTAGGATGTTTTCTAAAGCGCAAAGGGGCAGACCGAGTAGCCCCAAAAAAGGGGCCAGAAGCGGAGGCTCCAGGTAGGAAGTCAAGGTGGTCAGTGACGGGGAGGGGGGGGCCCGTGCGGTCAATCGAGCTACTGTTCCCGCGCACAGAGTGTAGGGAGGCAAGAGTGTGGCGAGTGGAATAGGATGTAGGAAAGGCAGTCAGGTGAGCAGGGGACCAGGTCCAGGGGAGGTTGGATAAAGCCTTGGTGCACAGGTCTTGGGCTAGGCGCACCCATTGCTTGCATTCGGTGTTGTGCGTCCAGTCAAGGACCCGAGCATGCACACAAGCTAACAAATATAAATGGCAGTCCGGCAGACCCACTCCACCAGACGGTTTAGGCCTGGAAAGGAGGAGACGGTTCAAGCGGGGTCTAGCCGATGACCAGACGAACAAACCAAAGCAGCGTTGGAGAGCACGCCAATAGGAGGAGGGGAGATGAATGGGTACAGTTTGTAGTAGATATAACAGCCTGGGTAAGAGGTTCATTTTTAAAATGCTAATTCTTCCAAACCAGGAAAATTCTCGTCTATCCCAGGTGGTTAAGTCCAGCTTGAACTGCGTGAGAAGAGGGGAAAAGTTAAGGGAGAACAGAAGGGACAGGTCAGAGGGCAATTTCATACCCAGGTATGTGATACCCCTGGAGTGCCAAGCAAAGGGAAAAGCAGATCGGAGAGAGTCCACTGTATGTCCTGGTAATGACACATTAAGGGCCTCTGATTTGGAGAGATTAATTTTAAAGTTAGACCAGGCACCAAAGTCTCGAATACGAGACATGAGATTAGGTAAGGAGGTAACAGGGTTCGAGATATAGACCAGGAGGTCATCGGCAAAGGCCGAACACTTATATTCCCGGTTTCCGATCGAGATTCCTTGGATGTTGGGGTCGGCTCTGATGCCGGCGAGAAGATGCTCCATCACCAGGACATATAGTAGGGGGGAGAGAGGTCAACCCTGACGAGTGCCGTTGCGTATGGGAAAGGAGTCAGATAGAGAGCCGTTAATCTTCAGGCGGGCCGCAGGGGAACTGTAAAGGGCCAGTACTTTGGAGATGAAAACACGGCCAAGGCCAATGTGACATAGGGTTTGTGTCAGGGAGGACCAGGAAACACGATCGAAAGCCTTCTCGGCATCAAGGGAGAGTATCATCGCAGGCAGTTTAGAAGACTGAGCATAGTGGATCAGGTCAATAGTCTTGATCGTGTTGTCCCTGGCTTCCCTCCCCAGCACAAAGCCAACCTGGTCAAGATGGATTAGGGAAGGGAGGACGGAATTCAGGCGAACCGCCAGCAATTTAGCGTAGATCTTCAGGTCCACATTTAGTAAGGAAATGGGGCGGTAACTACCACAGGCCTGGGGGTCCGGGTTTGGGGATAACCACTATATGTGCCAGCAAAGAGGTGGGGGAATAGGGTGCAAAGTGGAAATGGAGTTAAAAGCCCGGAGCAGAAGAGGGGAGAGGGTGTCAAGGAGGGTCTTAAAGAATCTGGCCGTGAAGCCGTCCGGGCCTGGACTCTTCCCGCCCGGGAGGTCACGAACTACTGCGGCCAACTCTTCCAAGGTGAAGGGGGCCTCGAGGGACTCCAACTCCTCTGGGGGTAGGGATGGGAAAGGCGAGGGCTGAGGAGGGGGAGGGTCGGGCAGGTGAGGGAGGTTGTATAGGTCCGAGAAGAAGTCAAGAAAGGAGGAAGCAATGTCAGGGGTGGTGTGTACTACATTACCAGTAGGGGAGCGTATGGTCGTCATATGAGTCTGGGCTATTTTAGAGCGCAGCGCCCTGGCTAGCATGCGACCGCTTTTATTGCCAAACTCATAGAATCTGTTGCGACCCACCTGTAGCCAGCGACCCCAAGACGCCTCCAAGAGGCGCTTAAACTCTAGCCTAGCAAGCTGCAATTCTCTGAGGACCGTTGGGGAAAGCGAGCGCTTATGGGAAAGTTCTAGTGAGGAGACTAGGTGGAGGGTTTTCTTAAGGGCGAGGGCCCTACCTCGTTTTAACCGGGAGCCGTGTTTGATGAGGACACCGCGCAAAACACATTTAAGCGCCTCCCATTGATAAAAAGGAGCGGTGGAGTCAGTACTGTGATCGGCCATAAACGAGGAAACAGTTGTGGTCAGATCAGACATACAAAGGGGATCTAACAATAGAGACTCATTTAATTTCCAGGACCAGGTGGATCGGGTCAGGGAGAGCAGGCGTAAGGAGCAAAACACTGAAGCATGATCCGACCACAATATGTTCCCAATGGAGGAGGAGCTTGCCCAGGGCAGAGCGTTATGCGGTTCTAGGATATGGTCAGTAAGGTGTTGCAAACGCCAGATATCATGCAGTTTTAAGAGACCAAAAGCACGCTTCACACGCTTAATGGTGCTATAAGACAGGCTAGAGCGTCCCAGGGAATTATCTAGAGTGGGATCCAGAGTCATGTTCAGGTCCCTGCACAGGACCACAGTCCCCGAGACTACAGGCAACAGCCGGTCACCAAGCTCCACCAAAAAAACGACCTGGTCCTGATTAGGGGCATAAACATTGACAATTGTAAGCAGGGCGCCCCCTACCGAGAGGGTCAGGATGAGATACCTGGCATGCGGATCAAGCACAACGTTAAGGACCTGATGGGTAAGGGATCTATGGATGGCAATCGCGACCCCCTTAGTATGGGCCTCCGGGTTGTTGGCGCAGAACCATAGCGGGAAATGCTTGTTTTTAAGTGTGGGGGCGTGGGCCGTCTTAAAAGGGGTTTCCTGAAAGCAAGCGATATGTACCTTGCGTTTATGAAGATGATGTAGGATCTGCGTGCGTTTCGCCGGCGCGTTGAGACCCTTCGCGTTGAAAGAAGCTAGATTCAGATCCACCATGGGTAGTCACGAAGAGAGGGCACGCACGCCCGCTGGCTCCTTCCTCCAAGAAGACAAGAGAAAAGCACAGAGGTGAGCAAGTGTAGGGGACGAACTAAGAGAGAGAGAGGGAGAAAGTAGGGGGGGGAGGGAGAAGATAGAGAGTAACACTAAGAAGTCACATAGCAGCAGAATATGATCCGCTGCGGCACAGGCTACAGAGAAGACGGTCCTAGACCAAGGAAACCTACGCCGGGGGATATAGCCCTCAACAGTTTCAACCTACTGGGGTAACGTGGAATGCAAACAGACAGAGGAGGCCGGAGCCGGCAACCCCCTAGACGCACATGAGGAATACATAAGGACAAGAAAACCTCTGTCAGAGAGTAGGGACAATGATCCAGAGCAGATGGAGAATGGGGAAACAGTACAAACAAATGATAGTATAGGGAGAGTATACCAAGACAAAGGCATATTCAACAGCAGAGGGGACAGTAGAGGGATGAGGCTGCAAATGGTACAGTCCTATGGAATGAGAAAACATCATGTTAACAACATCAAATACAATCAGTAAAGGCACACAAGCATTATGTGATCAAGGCCCGAAGGCAGTGCAACTCAAAGAAGAATCAACCCCACGGGAAATAAGGCTCAGGTGGTGGGGAAGGGGACTGGGCCCGTTCGGGAGGCCGGGACAGACTCCCATCTGGTGACCAGGCGCTGACGCCTGGAGTCCCAAGGCGGGAGACCAGGCCAGGCCTGTTTGGACGTTTTCTGCGGGGACCTTTGGATGGGGCGCTTGGGGGCCTGAGAGGCTAGTGTGGGCCAGTCAGTCAAGGAGAGGGGGGGAATGTCCAAGTCCTTAAGAAAAGTCCAAGTCCAAGTCCTTAAGATCAGCTGGGGAATGTAGAGTGTAGGCCTCGCCGTCTTTATGAACTGTAACGGCAAAGGGGAAGCCCCAACGGTATAACAGGCCCCTTCCTCGAAGCTCCCCCAGCAGGGGACGAAGTGCAGCACGTTGCGCCAAAGTGTGGCGGGATAAATCGGGAAACAGTTGAATCTCCACATCTTTATAGTAGATCCAGCGGCGGGAGCGTGACTGCTTCATGATATCCTCTTTGATGTTATAGAAGTGCACTCGACAAATAACGTCTCTGGGACGATGATCATCCGGTGAGGGGGGCCGCAGGGCTCTATGGGCTCTGTCTAGCTCAATATGGGTGTCAGCAGGCCGGTCCAGTAGATCACTGAAAATTGCGAGCAGAGCATAGTGCAGTTCATCAGGGCCGACCGCTTCAGGCAAGCCCCGTATGCGAATGTTATTCCGCCTGTTGCGGTTTTCTATGTCGTCCAGGTGCTGCTGCAGATGGAAAAGTTGATCGCTGTGCTGTTGGACCGTCACCTTGAGAGATTGAATGGCGGCTGAGGAGGAGTCCTGAGCAGAGGAGATAGTGTCCATTCTGGCTGATAAAGTGGTAACTTCAGAACGGAGTTGTACAAACTTCTGCTTGCACTCCGCCACCATTTGTTTAGCCATGGAGGAAAAGTCCTCCCTGGTAGGTAAGGAAGAAACCAGAGAACGCAGGTCGGCCAGAGTCAGTGGTCGGTCAGTCTTTGAGGCTGGAGGAGAGGGGACATAGGAGGCAGACATCCCCAGGACAGGTGGCAGATCCGTGGGACCCGGGGAGGGGGTCCGAAACTCAGGTGGCGTACCCCACAGGCTCAGGGGCAGGTCAGTGGGAGGCATGGAGGCCATAGGTGTAGCCCCCACAGACAGTGGCTGACCACGGAGGAGTGTCAGATCCGTCTCACAGATGGTAGCTGGGGAGCGGTGAGCTGGGAGACCCCAGGAGGATCCCGAGGACCACTGTGGTGATGAGGGAGCAGCCCCCGGCAAGGAAGAGGGGCCCGACTGAGGCACCGCATAGAAGGCTACCAGGGGAGTGGAACAGAAGCCAGGGTGTGGAGGCCAGTCTGTTGGCAGGTGGGATGGTCCCAGTATTAGTCCCCCTACTGAGGGTGCAGGAGAGCTCACCACCAATGAGGCAGGGGGCTGCTGTGGCCAAGATGGGGTCCCTGGTGGGACGGGAGCCAGCTGCAAGGGGTAGAGACTGCCGGAGGGAGCTGAGAACAAGCAGCCACCGGCGTGGAGTCCGCTGTATGGTGGCCGGACAGGGGGTCCCCGGGGTCAATAGGTGGAGTGGGGCACAGTCTAACCTGTCTGGCAGCTGGTGGTGCAGTCCCAGTCTCTCCGCCGCCTCCGGTGTTCTGAAATGGCGGGGCCTGTGGCGCACTGCAGGCGCGGCACGGGCAGCTCTGGGGTCCTTCCAGTGCGGCCTAAGAGAAGGAGAAGCCTCGGCCTGGAGTAGCAGGGCAGTGGCGGCCTCCGGCAGCCAGGAGGACGAGATCGTGGGCCTCCGGACTTCTGAAGGCACCAGTGAGGTAGGTGTCCAGTGCCCAGCAGGGTGAGGAGCAGGCGGTTCTCCAGCAGGGCAGCGCTCCGAGGCTGGCGGGGATGAGGGAGGAGCCGCCATCTTGCCAGGCTGTGCAGGAGGCAGGGAGGCACTTCTTTGGGGTTGAGATCTGGTAAATTAGCCCCGCAAATCCCTCTGAGGAGAGGATGGTCGGGTTCTAGACTGTCTCCTCTGTTTCTTTTTTTTGGTTCCCCATAGATTAGGACGGGGTTTTCGGGCAGAACAGGGGGTGTAAGACCGGAGTTCCGAGAATGCACGTCCTCACGCCGACATAGCAAACCACGCCCCCCAAATCTTACATTTTTACAAGGGGTAATAGGAGAAAATTACCCCCAAAATTTGTAACCCCATTTCTTCTGAGTATAGAAATACCCCATGTGTGGACGTCAAGTGCTCTGCTGGCGCACTACAATGCTCAGAAGAGGAGGAGCGCCATTGAGCTTTTGGAAAGGGAATTTGTTTGGAATGGAAGTCAGGGGCCATGTGCGTTTACAAAGCCCCCGTGGTGCCAGAACAGTGGACCCCCCACATGTGACCCCATTTTGGAAACTAAACCCCTCACAGAATTTAATAAGGGGTGCAGTGAGTATTTACACCCCACTGGCGTTGGAACCGTGGGCTGAGCAAATGCAAAATAACATTTTTCATTTTCACAGACCACTGTTCCAGAAAACTGTCAGACACCTGTGGGGTGTACATGCTCACTGTACCCCTTATTACATTACGTGAGGGGTGTAGTTTCCAAAATGGGCTCCATTGTTCTGGCACTATGGGGACTTTGTAAACACACGTGGCCTTCAATTCCGGACAAATTTTCTCTTCAAAATCCCAATTGCGCTCCTTCTCTTCTGAGCATTGTAGTTCACCCTCAGAGCACTTTACATTAGCATATGGGGTATGTTATTACTCAGAAGAAATGGGGTTACAAATTGTGGGGGGACTTTTTTCCTATTTTCCCTTGTGAAAATGAAAAATTTAGGGTAACACCAGCATTTTAGTAAAAAAAAAAATTTTTTTTAATTTTCCCATCCAAATTTAATGAAAATTCGTCAAACACTTGTGGGGTGTTAAGGCTCACTATACCCCTTGTTACATTCCGTGAGGGGTGTAGTATTCCGTGAGGGGTGTAGTTTCCAAAATGGGGTCACATGTGGGTATTTCTTTTTTTGCATTTATGGCAGAACCGCTGTAAAATCAGCCACCCCTGTGCAAATCACCAATTTAGGGCTCAAATGTACATAGTGCGCTCTCACTCCTGAGCCTTATTATGCGCCCACAGAGCATTTTACGCCCACATATGGGGTATTTCCGTACTCAGGAGAAATTGCATTACCAATTTTGGGGTCTTTTTTTTCCTTTTACCTCTTGTGAAAATAAAAAGTAAAGGGCAACACCAGCATGTTAGTGTAAAAAAAAAAAAATTTTTTACACTAACAGGCTGGTGTAGACCCCAACTTTTCCTTTTCATAATGGGTAAAAGGAGAAAAAGCCCCCCAAAATTTGTAGTGCAATTTCTCCCGAGTTCGGAAATATCCCATATGTGTCACTAAACTGTTACCTTGAAATACGACAGGGCTCCAAATTGAGAGAGCGCCATGCGCATTTGAGGACTACATTAGGGATAGCATAGGGGTGGACACAGGGGTATTCTACGCCAGTGATTCCCAAACAGGGTGCCTCCAGCTTTTGCTAAACTCCCAGCATGCCTGGACAGTCAGTGGCTGTCCGGAAATGCTGGGAGTTGTTGTTTTGCAACAGCTGGAGGCTCCGTTTTGGAAACACTGCTGAACAATACGTTTTTCATTTTTATTGGGGGGGGGGGAGAGTGTAAGGGTGTTTTAAAGTTAAAGTAGTGTTTTAAACTTTATTATGTGTTAGTGTAGTGTTTTTAGGGTACATTCGCACTGGCGGGTTACAGTGAGCTTACCGCTAGGAGTTTGCCGCAGCTCATAAATTTGCCGCAGCTCATCCTTGAAGCAGGAAACTCACTGTAAACCCGTCCGTGTGAATGTACCCTGTACATTCACATGGGGGGCAAACCTCCAGCTGTTTCAAAACAACAACTTCCAGCATGCACTGACAGACCGTGCATGCTGGGAGTTGTACTTTTGCAACAGCTGGAGGCACACTGGTTGGAAAACCTTCAATTAGGTTCTGTTACCTAACTCAGTATTTTCCCACCAGTGTGCCTCCAGCTGTTGCAAAACTACAACTCCCAGTATGTACTGATCGTCGAAGTGCATGCTGGGAGATGCAGTTATACAACAGCTAGAGGTATGCAACTACAACTCCCAGCATGCTGAGACAGCTGTTTGCTGTTTGGGCATGCTGGGATTTGCAGTTTTGCAACATCTGGAGGTCTACAGTTTAGAGACCACTGCACAGTGTTTTCCAAACTGTGGACCTCCAGATGTTGCAAAACTACAAATGTCAGCATGCCGAGACAGCAAACTGCTATGTGGGCATGCTGGGAATTGTAGTTTTGCAAGATCTAGAGGGCCACAGTTCACAGCATAGTGATCTCAAAACTGTGACCCTCCAGCTGTTGCAAAACTACAAATCCCAGCATGACAGCTGTCTGGGCATGCTGGGAATTGTAGTTTTGCAACATCTGGAGGGTAACAGTGTAGAGACCACTGTATAGTGGTCTCAAACTGTAGTCCCCTAGATGTTGCTAAGCAACTTACAGGCTTCCGTCGGATCCAGGGAGCCGTCCTCTTCTGCCGCACGACATGCCGCCAGCACCGATCTCCGACACCGATCGTCGCCCGCAGGGTAAGTGGATCTTCGGCGCCAGTCCCCTTCGTTTCCCCGTCCTGCCCCGCCTATTGTGGGTGGGCAGAACGGGGAAAACGAAAGTTAACCCCCCGCCCCCGATCTGCTATTGGTGATCACTTCTGACGACCAATAGCAGGGATAGGAGGGGTGACACCTCTGCCACCTCACTCCTATCCCTTCAGGGGGATCGTGGGCGATCCCCCTTATTTTTCGAGTCACCGGGTCACCATAGACCCATAATGTGTGAATAGACTTGTGATTTGCGCCGATCGCCGACATGGGGGGTCTGATGACCCCGCTGGGCATTTGCGCGGGGTGCCTGCTGATCGATATCAGCAGTCACCCCCGTTCGGTCCCCGCCCGGCACGCGGCGGTGACCGAAATTCCCACGGGCGCACAGGTACGCACTTGGTCCTTAAGTACCAGGGAGCAAAGGCGTACCTGTACGCCCTTGGTCCTTTAAAGGTTAAAGATTACCTGTCACTAAATAAACTTTTAAAAGCTCTTTATCATACCTTTATTCTTGCTCACATAGTGAAATCTCTCAGCAGAAAAAAGTGGGCATTTACCAGCAGGCATGACATCACTGAGGCCTCCGCCCTCATATTGTTGCAGTGCTGTGATGAATAGAAAACCTTAGACTCTGTGCAGCAGCTTTCAGTCTGTGTATCTTTTAGTGAGGCTCTTTGCAGCTTTGAGTCTGTTCATCTGTCAGTGAAACACTTCCTGAGTTTGGATGTTTGCCATTACAAGCAGGAGACCAACTTTTTAGATTTTGACTAGACGGAATGTGTTCTGGCCAAAAAGGGAGGCACCTGTTGGCCAAAAGTATACAGCAGAAAAACTATTTTTTTTTATTTTTTTTTTAAGGGAAGCAAATTACAAAAGTTATTTTTTTGGCAAAAGAAATCAAATATTAAAAATCATGTTTAATGACGGTGCCCATTTAAAACAGCTGCACAAAATATGCAGCAAAAAATGCAGTTGATCATTGATAAATGGTTTCCTATGAGAAAACATTGATCAATGTAAAAGATCAGTGTGAGTAGTGTTATAGACCCCTATGGGAGCTATAACATTGCAAAAAAAAAAAAAGTGAAAAAAAGTGAATAAAGTTCATCCCTAATAAAAGTTTGAATCATCCACCTTTTCCCATAAAAAAAAAAAACTGTGTAAACAAAAATAAACATATGGGGTATCGCCGCGTGTGGAAATGTCCGAATTATAAACATATATTGTTAATTAAACTGCACGGTCAATGGCGTATGCACAAAAAAAAATCCAAAGTCCAAAGTAGTGTATTTTTGGTCACTTTTTATATCGTGAAAAAATGAATAAAAAGCGATCAAAAAGTCTGATCAATAAAAAAAATGCTACCGCTAAAAACTTCAGATCACGGGCCAAGAAATGAGCCCTCATACCACCCCGTACACGAAAAAATAAAAAGTTATAGGGGTCAGAAGTTGACAATTTTAAACGTAAACAATTTCCTGCAATTTCCTGCATTATGATTTTTTCCAGAAGTATGACAAAATCAAACCTATAAAAGTAGGATATCATTTTAATCTTATGGACCTATAGAATAAAGATAAGGTGTAATTTTTACCGAAAAATGTACTGCGTAGAAACGAAAGCCCCCAAAAATTACAAAATTGTGTTTTTTCTTAAATTTTGTCGCACAATGATTTTTTTTCCGTTTCGTCGTAGATTTTTGGGTAAAATGATTGATGTCATTACAAAATAGAATTGGTGGCGCAAAAAAAAAAGCCAGCTTATGGATTTTTAGGTGCAAAATTGAAAGTTTTTTAAAGGTAAGGAGGAAAAAATGAAAGTGCAAAAACGGGAAAAAAACTAGTCCTTAAGGGGTTAAAGTATGGAATGGTTTTGTGGGACCACAATCAACTAGTTTCCTCCACAGGTTAGTTAACTGACCTTCAGACCACTTTGCTATCTTTCTCCTAGTATTGCCCTTTTGGGTTTAAGATGTGGTTGGTCCTCATGGGCTCAAACACCTTATGAACATAGTACAAATCTCCTCCATCCTGAGTGGTTCTTGGATATAATACCTTTAATTACTCAGCTCAGCTATATTTAGACCTTGACTACCTGGGGCTTCACTGTCTCCATTTGAAAGAATTGTATGAGCCCTGATGCACTTCCTCATGATAGCACTTTACTCTATACTTATGTGCAGCTATGTAAAAGGCTGGGGATACATGGGAGTGAGCCATCTCTGGGAAGAGGTCTTTACCCTTTTTAATTATTAGTGTGCTACTAATGTCACCCCCACACCGAAAATGGCCACACCACTTCTGAAGGAAGGCTATTCCATGCATCCACTTCATTTCCCATTTAAACAATGCTTCCTGATATTACTGCATAAACCTTTGCCCCTCTAATTTAAAACTATTGCTAGACCACTTGCAATGAGGGGAACGGCTTTGCTCCTTGGATGTTAATCGTTCCTCCATCTTGTATGCTGTATGGTCTTTCTGGCTGAAAGAAAAGCCTGCATATTTCTGCATATACTCTATTTGTATAAAACTAACCCCTAATTCATATTTATGTTTTTGTAATTCGTGGAAGGCTATGACCTCCTTTTGCATTCCATGTACCAATCATTCTGTGTTCATTGGGAGGTTAATAAACTTTTAGTGAACCATAAAGGCTCTGCTAGTATTCAAACTTTTTTTTAAGACACATTCAATAAAAGGAAGTTTGCTATGAAAAATAAATATTTAGGCAGAAGGAGGAAAAAAACTGATCTACAGGCAACTTAATGTGGTTTAGACATGCACAAAATCAATATGAGCTCTTTTCCACTGAGAAGACCAGATATACTAATAAATAATAGCTAATAGACTCAAAGCACAATAGGATAGAAGATACATCCTTCCCTTTTTCCCTCCCCGTAGGTTTGTTGATTGATTATTGTAATCATTTCTTTTTTCTGTGTCTGGTTCTCAGTAATTGGACATATAGCTGTACTGGTTGTCACGATTCTCACAGCCTGCACATTGATTTCAATAGTTGCAGCATCTTGGACTATTGTGTATTTGATAGTAATTGTGACTTATTAGACATTAACAAATAAAGGTTATGTTTTAGTGTTTTTTTCAGTGATACTTTGTTACTGAAAACTATGTGATCCAGTAGCAGTGGCTTCACAGTTATAAAAAAAAGAGTAAACAGGGAACAGTGATTGTAAGAATAAGTGGGTTCATCTTTGAAGTAAAAATGGTTCTGTTGCAGTCATTTTGTGAATCTTGCTTTGGTGTCCTCATTACCAAAGAAATTCCCAAAAAAATTTACAACAAAAACATTCTGTTCACATCCTGTTTATGGCCTCTGTTTACCTTATGTGCTGGAACTTGAGCATTGTACATTGAACTGATGCAAATAAGAGATGCCTTACAGTCTATGTATTGCTGCATTTTGTAACTTTTTCCAGAGGAATATGAAGTAAGTTCAGTAGTGTTACACATCAACTACAGCATATACATATTCTGTGACCAGGACGTGACAGCCGGGGACCGGGACAGGTGAGTGACTTGGGATGCGATTCGCGAGCGGGCGCGTCCCGCTATGCGAATCGCATCCCCGCCGGCAGTGTCAGTGCAGCGCTCCCGGTCAGCGGGTCTGACCGGGGCGCTGCAGAGAGAGGAATGCCGCGAGCGCTCCGGGGAGGAGCAGGGACCCGGAGCGCTCGGCGTAACATATATGAACCTTTATTTGTAAGCCATGTTGTAATTTTAAGTTTAGCACTACAGAAAAGACTTGGAGATCATTTTTGTCCAATAGTAGGAGCCCTTTTTGAGACACACCTGTAACCCACATCCAATATCGAACTGTATAGAGGATCACCCGTGATAATGGGCATATATTTATGGATTAAGTTACAGATGGCCCTGAAATTCTGACTATATTGTGTAACAAAAACAATGTTTTTTTTTTAATATAACGTAGTGCTAGTACTTTCTGACAGAGTATCTTGTGCAGAAAAAATGAGATGTGTACGGTCTTTGTTAGTAGCAACAGTTCTGGCTCGGTTTATATTCCACATAGGATAGCCCCTATGTATAAGATATTTTTCTATATTGTCAGCCTCAGTGTTAAATAATTCAATAGAAGAACAATTTCTTCTAGCCCTTATCATCTACCCCAAGGGAAGATTTTTAAGCACGTGGGGAGGGTGACATGACTCAGAATGTAAAATGGTAAAAGCTGTTTTTTGCAAAAAGTAGAGGTGACAATTTTATGGGAATTGTCATCTCCAATTAAATTAAGATCTAGAGATCATATTTCTCCGGAAAAAGTTACAAAATGCAGCAATACATAAACTGTAACATACGTCAGGTTATTTTCCTATTTTCCTGCACAATATGCAGAATACAATATGTAGGTTGTATGATTAATTCACTAAAAACCTGAATTAGGAAACATATTTTGGATATAGCTCATTTTAACTCGTGTCACATTTCCATGGTTAGCCAGCACTGTGCAGAGGTACATCAGGGAGATTTCTCTTCCATGACCCTGATGGGCATCGAAAGAGTTATTCCCCCCCAAAAGAGGTGGCAACTATACAAAAAAAATCTTTGATCGTGAAGTCTATTGGATTTTGGAGCTTGATACACGGTTTCCCAAAGGGTTAAACCGAAAACAGGATATTATATTACATTATTAGTTTCTATTATATGTTACTTTTAAATATTTTTCTCTGTCAATCAACTATAATGTGTTATCACATCTATATATACATATATACATGTGTATTTTATGCATTTATATATGTTCTTTACATTTATAATATGTTTCCATATTATGGTTATGATCTTTGCTGTTTTTCTTTTTTGTTTTCTTCTGCATTGTCTCTTTTTTTGCTATACAATATTTACCTTTGCCTCAGCATTATATATATGTATATTATATCATTATACCTGGAATTTTTTTAACTCTAAATCTCACGATCCTAATATTATTATATTGTAATGTATTTCTATATACAATGTTTATTTTATGTCTATATTGGGATCTGCCTTCTCTATACTCAGTCATTTAAAAAGTTTTTATATTATGTTTCTTTAAATGTGGTTTATACATTTTTTATTTCTTTCACTTGCATGGTTCTTGTGGGAGTGGACTCAACTGTCCGCATCAGGTGTCTGGGGTGGACTGATGACTCCTTCTGTCTATAAGAATATGACTGTGGTCACACTTTCTTTGTATGAGTAAGGCTGGTTATACCGGCTGAAACGCGTCACTTTGTATCCTGCTCTGTATGGCTTGAATAAAGAATTATTTCTTATTGCACAAGAACCTGCGCTGTAAATCAATTTTTCTACAAAGTGTATTATAATAACATAAGGAACAATATATTAAAAGATTAGTTTGGTGACAGGTACTCTTTAAAAAAAAATACTGTTATCATTAGGAGGTTTGTTCAATAAAATTTGAATAGTACTCTTAATAGTTGATAACATGAGAATTATATGCATCAATGAGAGAAAGAATAGACGGACGACTCACCCAGGTGCAGTAAAAAATTCTTCTTTATTTTCATGAAGTGTTCATGTATCCACGGCAGAGCAGTACAGGGGGTTATCGGAGGAATGCAGGGTGCGGGTGTGCAACAATTGTGTCGCTCGTTCACTGAGCTTCTTATGGCTTCCCACAAGTGTGTACTGACCTGCCGTGATTTAAAACCAGGTATGTGAAGGGAAGGGGAGGGGGAGGGGAGGATCCTTCACCCTGGGATCAAATCACCTTCGAGTGCTTAAAACCAATAGAATATCACAGGAATGGTCCGAATTCAGCTCGGTCATTTAACCCTGCCGGTCCCAGTGCTCCTGTTCTTAGAATCCAGTGAGTCTCCAACTGTATTAACAGATTATCTCTGTCCCCTCCGTCTTGTAGAGGGGGGACCCGCTGGATCCCAAAGAATTTCAGAGCCTTGGGATCATTATGGTGTTCCTCTCTCATATGCTTTATGAGTCTGGGAACACCTTTACCAGTTTTTAGAGAATACAAATGTTCCCTGAATCTAGTACACAGCTGTCTTTTAGTCTTTCCGATATAAAATAGGCCGCACTGGCAGGTTATGCCATATACCACATGCGTACTTTTACATGTAATAACTTCCTTTACCACTATTTCTCTCCCTCCCAGGTTGACCAAACTAACTTTCAAATTTTGAGGGCAGTATGAACACTGCCCACAAGTGTAGTTTCCTGGGGGGAGGGAAGTAGGGAGCCAGCTTGTGTAATTAGCGTTTTTAGTGCGTTTTTTAAACCTCTTTATATTGTCGCCTATCGTTGTGTTTTTTCTAAATGTGATCAATGGTCTATTTTTGATCACTTCTCTGAGGTCCTCATCTTGTTCTAAAATTTTCCAGTTTTTTTTATTGCTCTTTTTATTCGTTTAATGGGGTATTATTAAAAGTAAAATTAAACCTTTTATTTTCTACTGAAAATTGGTTGGATTTATTATTTTCCTTTAACATGTCTTCCCTTTTATTAAAAGCTGCTCTTTCATAGGCTTCATTGATAATTTCTTCCGGGTACCCCCTTTTTTTAAATCTTATTTTTAACTCCTCAGCTTGTTTTTGATAATTTTGTTCCTGGGTGTTGATACGTTTTAGCCTAATAAATTGACTGTATAGCAGTCCTCGCTTTGAGTGATGTGGATGGGAGCTATGGAAATGTAATAATGTATTTTTTGCTACTGGCTTCCGATAACCTGTAATGTTGTCTTTACCTTCTACAGATAACAATGTATCTAGAAATTCCAGTTTATTGTTTCCAAATGCTGCTGTGAATGACATGTTAAAGATATATTTATCTTCAAAAGCCGCCAAAAATAAAACTGCAAATGTACATGACACAGGAGTCCCCATCGCGGTACCGGTCTTTTGCCGGTACCACTGGGATTCAAATTTGAATGTATTATTAGATAATACCAATTTTAAAGCCTCACTTACAAAATCTATGTATGGTTTGGATTTACCTGCTTTATGTAGAAAGTATTGGACTGCCTGTACACCCGAATCCAAAGGGATTCGAGTGTATAGGCTCTCAACATCAATACTAGTCAGACTGTCATTGGGCTCTATAGGAAAATCTTGAATCACTGTAATTAAATTGGTAGTGTCTTTTAAATATGACCTGGTGTTTTGAAGTAAGGGACGAAGTAACCAGTCTAAGTATTGGGATAGGTACTCTGTAATAGAGCCTATCCCAGCGACTATGGGACGTCCTGGGGGATTCTCTAATGTTTTATGAACTTTCGGTATGATGTACCATTTCGCAGGTTTAAGGTGGGTTGGCAATAATTTTTCAGCTGTTTTTTTACTAAGTGTGCCCTTTTCAATTTGTGTTTTAAGGAAGGTTTTTAACGTGTTTGTGATTTTTATTGTCGGGTCTCCCCTCAGTTTTTCATAGGTAATGTCATTACTCAACTGTTTAATGGCCTCTTTTTTATAATCATCTGTGTACATCACCACTACTGAGCCGCCTTTATCGGCTCGAGTAATGGTAATATCAGATCTAGCCGATATTTTTTCAAGGGCTTCACATTCTTCCTTAGGCAAATTGCGAATAGCTTGAGGATAAATTAGACTTTTCACGTCTTGTATAATTGCCTTCCTAAATAATTCCAGGGGACTCCCTGGACTTATTGGGGGAGAGAATATAGATGGGTTACCTCCTGTGAATTGAGGGACACACGTAGTATGATCAGATGTATAATCTGTGGTTAAACTGGCTAATACTTGGATATTAGATATATCCTGAGTAGTAAGTTGGGGGTTGGGAATAAATCCCAATGGTCCAATATAACTCTGAATTTCACCCTCTAGTTTTTCTACTGCATTTTTATTAACTCTATTGTTATAATATTTATGCAAGTTCATTTTTCTAATTCCTTTTTGCATATCGATCCCGAAATCTTCTTCCTTGAAATCTTCCAGGAGTCCATAATTCAGTCCTTTTGATAGTACCCTCACTGTATGTTCGTCCAGTATTTCAGAGGTTAAATTCACCACATTATTTTCTTCTTCTATGTTTTGTGCCAGGTCACACTTTTCCTTTTTGTTGCGGTTGCGATTCCTCTTTCACCTCCTCCTTTTTGCCCTTCTCGGGCTTTTCCTAAAGGGACTGCTGGATTTTGAGTTTGACTAGTGGCTAAGTTAGATGTTTCTGTTTGGTCATCTGACGCTGTGTCTGACTCCGAAGTCCAAAAATCGGATCTCTTTTTGTAATTTTTCTTGGCTGTTGCGGCATTAGGTTTCTTATTGCGGTTTTTGAACGGTTTGGCGTTTTTCCACGAGAATATTTTATTCTGCTGAAAATCCTCTTTGTCCCTTAAGAACTTGTCCCTTTTTCTTGTTTTAATTTCAGCTTGTAGCACTTTTATTTTTCTATTCACTATTTTGAAAAAAATATTCATTTGCTCCTCGTTCACTCTCTTGGCATATTCAGACTTAGCGTCTTCTAATGTTAATTTGACTTGCTGATATTCATTGTGATTCTGCTCCAGGATCAGCTGAGTTAAATGCAGGGAGTGTTGGATGTGTGCCTGCTCCCAGGCAGCAACAAAATCTTTATTCTCCTGGAATTGTGAAGGATTTTTATAAATCCTTAGACCCCCTTGGCGAGCGTCCGCTTTCTATATACGCTTGTAAAGAATTCAGGGTCCAAAATAGTCTGGTCTCTTTCTCCGACAGGGTCATGATTTTAAATTCAAGGGTCTTAGTGCTAACAAGTTGTAAGTCACTTTGCACATTGCAGGACGTAAAGTATGCTCCTGCATTCCTCCGCCCCAATTCCACGTCCGAGTCTTCATCCGGATTAGCACCTTGATCCATAATACAGTTTTGTAATTGGATCCAGTTGCGAGATCTTAAGCGTGCACACAATGTGTAATAACGATAAAGTACAATTTATGACATAAAAGGAGATTTACACCAGGCACTGCCTACTCACTGATTCTTGCTGCTCCGGACTGTCAGAATGATGAACTGCTCTAGTGTCTACACCTCGCGGGGAGCGTCTACGTCTGACAGGCAAACAGTTCCATATTATATGCATCAATGTGAGAAAGAATAGACGGACGACTCACCCAGGTGCAGTAAAAAATTCTTCTTTATTTTCATGAAGTGTTCATGTATCCACGGCAGAGCAGTACAGGGGGGTTATCGGAGGAATGCATGGTGCAGGTGTGCAGCAATTGTGTCGCTCGTTCACTGAGCTTCTTCTGGCTTCCCACAAGTGTGTACTGACTTGCCGTGATTTAAAACCAGGTATGTGAAAGGGAAGGGGAGGGGGAGGGGAGGATCCTTCACCCTGGGATCAAATCACCTTCGAGTGCTTAACCCCTTAACGACGCAGGACGTATATTTACGTCCTGCGCCGGCTCCCGCGATATGAAGCATGATCGCGCCGCGATCCCGCATCATATCACGTCGGTCCCGGCGCTCATCAACGGCCGGGACCCGCGGCTAATACCACACATCGCCGATCGCGGCGATGTGCGGTATTAACCCTTTAGAAGCGGCGGTCAAAGCTGACCGCCGCTTCTAATGCGAAAGTGAAAGTGACTTGGCTGCTCAGTCGGGCTGTTCGGGACCGCCGCGGTGAAATCGCGGCGTCCCGAACAGCTGACAGGACACCGGGAGGGCCCTTACCTGCCTCCTCGGTGTCCGATCGGCGAATGACTGCTCCGTGCCTGAGATCCAGGCAGGAGCAGTCAAGCGCCGATAACACTGATCACAGGCGTGTTAATACACGCCTGTGATCTGTGTAGAAGATCAGTGTGTGCAGTGATATAGGTCCCTATGGGACCTATAACACTGCAAAAAAAATGTTAAAAAAAAGTGTTAATAAAGGTCATTTAACCCCTTCCCTAATAAAAGTTTGAATCACCCCCCTTTTCCCATAAAAAAAAATAAAACAGTGTAAAAAAATAAATAAATAAACATATGTGGTATAGCCGCGTGTGTAAATGTCCGAACTATAAAAATATATCATAAATTAAACCGTACGGTCAATGGCGTACGCGCAAAAAAATTCCATAGTCAAAAAAAGCGCATTTTTGGTCACTTTTTATACCATTAAAAAATGAATAAAAAGTGATCAAAAAGTCCGATCAAAACAAAAATCATACCGATAAAAACTTCAGATCACGGCACAAAAAATTAGTCCTCATACCGCCCTGTACGTGGAAAAATAAAAAAGTTATAGGGGTCAGAAGATGACATTTTTAAACGTATATATGATTTTAGAAGTACGACAAAATCAAACCTATATAAGTAGGGTATCATTTTAACCGTATGGACCTACAGAATAATGATAAGGTGTCATTTTTACCGAAATATGCACTGCGTAGAAACGGAAGCCCCCAAAATTTACAAAATGGCATTTTTTCTTCGATTTTGTCTAATGACTAATGTCACTGCAAAGTAGAATTGGCGACGCAAAAAATAAGCCATAATATGGATTTTTAGGTGGAAAATTGAAAGGGTTATGATTTTTAAAATGTAAGGAGGAAAAAATGAAAGTGCAAAAACGGAAAAACGCTGAGTCCTTAAGGGGTTAATCAAACTCTTAACAACATTTTAACTTTTCAAACATTTTAACAGCTCACGTTACATTCTAACATAGGACCCCTTATTTGATAGCAGCTTCACACATCTTGCATCCATTGAATTTGTGAGAACCTCCAAAGGTTCTCAAAAGGATTGAGGTCAGGGAGGATGGAGGCCACAACATGACTTTCTCTCCTTTTAACCCTATAGCAGCCATTGATGTAGAGGTATTCTTTTCAGCATGAGATGGTGCATTGTCATGCATGAAGTTGATTTTATTACGGAAAGCACAGTTCTTCCTTCTGTACCAGGGAAAAAGTGGTCACCCAAAAGGGGCCGACCAGCACTCTTCCCATGATTCAGGCCCAAAACATGACTCCACCACCGCCTTGCTGATGTTGCAGCCTTGTTGGGAGGAAGGAGGAAAAAACGAAAGTGCAAAAACTGAAAAACCCTGAGTCCTTAAGGGGTTAAAACCCTGCGAGGTGTACACACTAGAGCAGTTCATCATTCTGACAGTCCGGAGAAGCAAGAATCAGCGAGTAGGCAGTGCCTGGTGTAAATCTCCTTGTATGTCAACATGAGAATTATGCTGACTGTTATTTACATCAATTATTTAGGTAAATGAGAAAAATATCATTTGCATGATAATTTGAAACAGGGTGTAGATGTGGATCATGATGAATTAGATAATATAAAGAACACATGCTACTTCTACTGTTTTTGAATCCACTACTGCTGTCTGCAAATATAGAAATTTTGCTCAGTAATCACTCTACAAGGTCATTAACCCCTTAACCCCTTAAGGACTCAGGGTTTTTCCGTTTTTGCACTTTCGTTTTTTCCTCCTTACCTTTTAAAAATCATAACCCTTTCAATTTTCCACCTAAAAATCCATATTATGGCTTATTTTTTGCGTCGCCAATTCTACTTTGCAGTGACATTAGTCATTTTACCCAAAAATGCATGGCGAAACGGAAAAAAAAATCATTGTGCGACAATCGAAAAAAAAAACGCCATTTTGTAACTTTTGGGGGCTTCCGTTTCTACGCAGTGCATATTTTGGTAAAAATTACATCTTATCATTATTCTGTAGGTCCATATGATTAAAATGATACCCTACTTATATAGGTTTGATTTTGTCGCACTTCTGGAAAAAATCATAACTACATGCAGGAAAATTTATATGTTTAAAAATGTCATCTTCTGACCCCTATAACTTTGTTATTTTTCCACATACAGGGTGGTATGAGGACTCATTTTTTGCGCTGTGATCTGAAGTTTTTATCGGTATGATTTTTGTTTTGATCTGACTTTTTGATCACTTTTTATTCATTTTTTAATGGTATAAAAAGTGACCAAAATACGCTTTTTTGGACTTTGGAATATTTTTGCGCATACGCCATTGACCGTACGGTTTAATTAATGATATATTTTTATAGTTTGGACATTTACACACGCGGCGATACCACATATGTTTATTTTTATTTTTTTTACACTGTTTTATTTTTTTTATGGGAAAAGGGGGGGGTGATTCAAACTTTTATTAGGGAAGGGGTTAAATGACCTTTATTAACACTTTTTTTTACATTTTTTTTGCAGTGTTATAGGTCCCATAGGGACCTATAACACTGCGCACACTGATCTTTTACACAGATCACAGGCGTGTATTAACACGCCTGTGATCAGTGTTATCGGCGCTTGACTGCTCCTGCCTGGATCTCAGGCACGGAGTAGTCATTCGCCGATCGGACACCGAGGAGGCAGGTAAGGGCCCTCCCGGTGTCCGGTCAGCCGTTCGGGACGCCGCGATTTCACCACGGCGGTCACGAACAGCCCGACTGAGCAGCCGGGTCACTTTCACTTTCACTTTAGAAGCGGCGGTCAGCTTTGACCGCCGCTTCTAAAGGGTTAATACCGCACATCTCCGCGATCGGCGATATGTGGTATTAGCCGCGGGTCCCGGCTGTTGATGAGCGCCGGGACCGACGCGATATGATGCGGGATCGCGACGCGATCAGTGTGATCAGTGTTTATTATTATTTATATAGGTGATTTTTGGTTCCTTTAACTTTCTATGGCAATCGTTCTTTCTGTTGCAATTTTTCTATTTTACAGAATAAATTCCTCTCCTTATAATTTTTTAATGTTTTCCCGCTACCTTATTGTTTTAGTAGTCTGAACGTTTTCCTCTTATCATTTATCTCAACCCTGAGGGTATGTTCACACGGCAGATTTTTTGCGGAATGTCCGCATGGACATTCCGCTGCAGCAAAGTCTCATTGATGTCAGTTGGATTCTACTGCACTGTTCACATGGGAGAAATTCTGTGCCAGATGTTTCTATTTAGTTACAGCTTGGTGAGTTTGATGAGCGACCACTGTAGCAGTCATGTGGAGATAATAAAACTTGTAGTATCTCTAGTGACTTGGACACTAGACTTTAAGATAACTTGTTACAAATTTGCCAAAATTTAATTGTTCTGACTAGACTTGGGCTGACTGAAGGCTATTTATGGATTTGACTTTTCCTGCGAGTTTCCCCTTTGTGTGGCTATAGGCTCAGAGGCTTATGGAATTCGAAATCCCTATGGCATGCAGGATCTTTCGCATTACTCTGGGTACAAAAGGCTGAAGACATTTGGCTAGGTACTTAGCTGACGGGGAGTCCAGTAGAAGTGTCTCTCTCCCTCACCTTCATTTCCTTGGGTGTAGCCGAGATGCCACTGACTTACAAGCATCCTTCAGAGAGAACCCAGATGTCAATCTGTCATGTGGACAGATGTGGCCCTGAGGATTCCCACACCTTCGTCCAGTTGCAAAGGGCTCTTGCCCAAAAGTGCCACCTGAGCAATGATTCCACCTCGGCAGCAGGCTCCGCCAGTAAGGACTTCAGCTAGCTCCGGAACTGGGAGGTATTGCTTGGGGCCTTCCCTCATTGAAGGTATGAGGGCAGGAGTCTGGGTGGCAGCTCCTCACTAAAGATGTGAGGAGACTGCTGTTGGTGATGTGACTCTTTTACTGGCCAGACTGACTAAGCAATTTTGGTCACTTCCCTGTCCCAGGGGACTATATGAGACAAGACTGACTGACTGCAGGGAGACATGTGGCTACTCACCAGCTTTGGAAGCAGAAAACCGTTAACCCTTGAAAGTAGTTAAAGTCACAGTATTCAGAAAACACCTAATAAAGTAAATTTTTATATTAGGACACAATAAGACTACCACCCGAACAGAGCTCAAGTAGCAAAGATGTTTGTTACTTTATGCACTACGGGCCGCACACGCTGGCCGTGAGCGCATGGTCCCCTTACCTGCTGCTGCCGACGGGGCTGGGACTCGCATTGCGGGACACGCTCACATGCGAGCTTCAGTCCGTCACTCTCCGGTAGTTTCCTCCTGCCTCTGCCTCTCTGCTCTGGCGTGCATGTCCCCTAGGGCATGCGTGCAGGAGCTTTAAGATTTAAAGGGCCAGTACGCTCACATGTGGCTCATTTATACATTCCTCCACCCTCCTCACTCTCCTGCCGGATCTTTGTTGCCTTGTGCCTTAGAGAAAGCGTTCCTCAGTATTGCCTTGCCGTGTACCCTTGCTTTGTGACTTTGACCTTGCTCCTCTGCCGCCTGCCTACTGAACTCCTGCTACGTCTTGACTCTGCTACTGTGCTGCCTGCCCTGACTTTATGATACCCAGACTACGAGCTGCCTTATCCCTCCTGTGCCTCGCATCTCCTCTGCCGCCTGTGTGGTCGAGCCATGTCAGGGGTAGCGATCTGGGTGCCGCCACAGCAAGTTCATCCCACTTTGTGGCAGGCTCTTGTGAAAACCAGTGGCACCTTAGACTCCGCTCCCTGGTACGGTCCAAGTCATCTGCCACACAGGTGCAGCAGATCCACATCCTCCCGTGTTCCTGTCTACTGAAATGTGAATGTTACAATGTTCCGGCTCTGGGACACAACACATACAAGAAGGGAACAATTTAAAAAAAATCATAAGACAGTAGGGGCGGGCCAAATAAGTGAATCCAATATTTACTATTTATCACTGAGCATCAATTAGGATGCTGTAAAAATAACTATAAATAGGTAAATGTAAGTGGTGATTAATGACATTTACACAAGGCATTGCACAGCCAGATTCTGGGCCAAGTGAAATCCCAGCAACTAAAGATTTACACAGTACAAGGTTACCATATACAGGATTGAGTAGGGTGTAGGATTACCCTTAGGCTTTATCCACATCAAATTTGTGATGTATATTTAGCATGCAACTGACAAAATCTCCTGACATACATGCTAAATGTGTTCACAGAGTTTCATTAGAGACCAAAAGAGTGTTATTTTGGCCTTTACAGACTAGTATAGATCAGTATGGCAAAAAAGGTATAATGTATAAAATGTATATGTATATTTAAATGTATGTGTATACGTAATAATTTTTTTACTATAAAACCTAAAAGTGACAGATCCTGTAAGGCTTCTTTCACACTACAAAATGACTCAGTTTTAAAGATCCGTACGAAGTTCCGTCTGAAAATCAGCTAAAAACGGCAGTTACAAAATCCTGTACGGCTGTTAGAAAATCCCATTATAGTCTATGGGATTTTTCTAATAGCCGTTTCAACCCATTATAGCCCGTTATTAATAACGGCAGTTATTTTGTGACGAAGATAGTAACGGGAGAAATAGTGCTCTGTTCTGTTCCCAAACAGTTAATTTGGTCTCCACCTGGACTTGCAGAAGTCTAAACTCAGGAAGTGCGTGCCGGGCATGGCGAGTCATGGCTCTTGCAGGCTTCAGTGACATCGCCCCTGCTGGGTTTGGTGTCCCGGTACCGTATTGCATAACGTAGCTTGTATGGTGGTCCCCAAAGTCAGAGTTACTACGCTCAGGTAGGGTCCCCTAGGTGGGACAGCCCCTAGTCGCCTCTCTTCTACTCTAATTCTATAATGTTTCTATGTATATATTTAATAATGTATATTTAATAGAATGTATAGTATGCTTACCTTATTAGCGTTGCAGGACCTTCGGTCATGTGACTATGTTAATTCCTATATGGTATGTTAGGGGACCTTTGGAGGTCCTTGGGTCACATGTTTACCCATAATTCTATGTAAAGGTGATTGACAGAAGTATCGGACCAATTAGCTCTAGTCCAGCCCCTGCCCATTTAAGGGAGCTGTAGCCAATTATCGCTCTCTTGGGTTGCTGCTCTCGTGGATGCCAGACTAGCAGAACAGTTCTGCGCAACTTTCAAAGACACGCTAGGCCAGAAAACCTCAGCCTAAACTAAACCATGAGTTCTAAAATAATCCCCGCTAAAGCTAGCATGACTACTGGACTGAAACTAAATCCGCTAAATTCAGTGGAACAGCGCATATCAGTCTACAGACTCTAAAATGCTTAAGGTCCCAACCACTGTCAATCTCTAAGAGACTTTGCATGTATAGAGACTGTTCCGGTTATGAAGCTTGCAT
Source organism: Hyla sarda (assembly GCF_029499605.1). Taxonomy (NCBI): domain Eukaryota; kingdom Metazoa; phylum Chordata; class Amphibia; order Anura; family Hylidae; genus Hyla; species Hyla sarda. The sequence goes on along the minus strand of NC_079189.1, from coordinate 248,177,609 downwards.
AAAATCTTCAGTAAAGTTCCAACTGTTTTCAGCAAACTCTCCTGTTGTGGAAATTCAATTATTCTATACCTCCCTATCGCTCTTGGGAAGGGTGGCGGTAGGACAAGCATTACAGAGGAGCCCTCACCCTGGCGTCACAAATAGAAAGGGTTAACCAGACACCCTTTAGTCACCGTACAGTTACACCACATATACCCTACTCCCCCAGGCTATCACATGGGGAACGCCCACTTTCTTCTGCCAGGAGCTCACACAATGTGAGCAAGGGGAAAGGTATGATACAGAACTTTTTAAAGCTCAGAATTTTTTTTTACAGCAGGAGGGGTGTTAGGAGTAGTTAGTGAATATAATCTGAGTTAGTTTAGAAAATATGGTTTGATGACAGGTACTTTTTGAACATAAAAAAAACTTACAATGCACTGTTCCAAATTATTACGCTCAGTAAGTTTCAAAACAATTTATAGGTTGTAAAAAACTGAAAATTGTCATTTGTTGTATTTGCAGCATATTTACTGAAATAAAAAGCTATTTCAATCAAACTTTTAACAACATTTTAACTTTTCAAACATTTTAACAGCTCACATTACATTCTAACATAGGACCCCTTATTTGATAGCAGCTTCACACATCTTGCATCCATTGAATTTGTGAGTTTTTGGACAGTTTCTGCTTGAATTTGTTTGAATGTCAGAATAGCTTCCCAGAGCTGCTGTTTGCATGTAAACTGCCTCCCACCCTTGTAGATCTTTTGCTTGAGGATGCTCCAAAGGTTCTCAAAAGGATTGAGGTCAGGGAGGATGGAGGCCACAACATGACTTTCTCTCCTTTTAACCCTATAGCAGCCATTGATGTAGAGGTATTCTTTTCAGCATGAGATGGTGCATTGTCATGCATGAAGTTGATTTTATTACGGAAAGCACAGTTCTTCCTTCTGTACCAGGGAAAAAAGTGGTCACCCTAAAGGGGCCGACCAGCACTCTTCCCATGATTCAGGCCCAAAACATGACTCCACCACCGCCTTGCTGATGTTGCAGCCTTGTTGGAACAGGGTTTCCACCAATCATCCACTACTCCATCCATCTGAACCATCCAGGGTTGCACGGCACTCATCAGTGAACCGGACTGTTTGAAAATTAGTCTTCATGTATTTTTCTACCAAATTTTTCTGGTTGTTTCTGCTTGTGAGCATTGGTTAGTGGTGGCTGAATAGAAGGTTTATGCACAGTTGCAAGACTCTGGAGGACTCTTCACCTTGATATCTGTGGGACTCAAGAGGCACCAGCAGCTTCAAATATCTGTTTGCTGCTATGTAGTGGTATTTTAGCAGCTGCTCTCTTGATCCGATGCATGGATCTGTCAGAAATCTTCCTCAATGTGCCTTTATCTGCCCGAACCCGTCTGTGTCCTGAATCAGCCACAAATCTCCTAATAGTGCGATGATGATGCTTAAGTTTTCGTGAAATATCTAATGTTTTCATACCTCGTCCAAGGCATTGAACTATTTCACTCTTTTTGGCAGCAGAGAGATCCTTTTTCTTCCCCATATTGCTTGAATATGGTGATCTGCTTAATAATGTAGAACACCCACCTTTAGTAGTTTTTCCTTAAAGGGGTAGTCCAGTGCTGAAAAACGTATCCCCTATCCTAAGGATAGGTATAAGTTTCAGATCACAGGGGGTCCAACCGCTGGGGCCCCCTGCGATCTCCTGCACAGGGCCCCCGGCTCGCTGGACAGATAGCGGGTCTCGATCTGAAACTTATAAGTTTTTCAGCAATGGATATCTCCTTTAAATTGGGCTTATCTGGCAAGCTAATTATCACAGGTGTCCGAGATTGTTTTCAGTGATCAAAAGAGCCCTGAGACACAATGCCATCCAATGGAAAACTAAAAATTAAATCCTAAATAGAATTTGCATAATAATTTGGAACAGGGTGTAGGTATGGCTTTAAAGCTGCTGCATAGACTGCAACAAAGCTGCACATTGTATGTGTAAACATATTATGTTCAAACAACTTGTTCAGTTGTATTTTATACCCATAATGCAAGACAGCATTTACTATCATATACTGCAGAATGTGATAGCAATGGTGTCCTGCATTACAGATCTACAATAAAGCTGTGAATTTTCATACCCTGGAACAAACTGCTGAATCTTTCCCTATAAAACCCTACAGATATATAAAGACACAGTTATAGTGTCCACAGACTTTTGACATGTCACAGAGACATGTCAAAAGTTTTAATCAGCCAGGGTCTCAGTGCTAAGACCCCCACCAGCTCACAGTGAACTCCATCCTGTGGCTGTCCTGTGAAGTGTCCAGTGATGTGTGGGAGGTGGGTGAGTGACAGAGCCAGCACTAATAGGCCCCTTTTCATGTGTCACTTAGCCCAGGCCCCTAAGGCCCTACGGCCAGTGCTGCCCTGATGGCGGACATGCCTCTATAGATACATGGTTCGATTTCAAATGCAAAGAGGAGAACATTTCCAAACTTATTGCAGAAAAATGTTATGGACCGGTGTGTGGAACATCCAACATTAAGTGAATGTTTATGTTGGATCTTGTATTTTCTTACAATACAGAGTGTGTTGGAAATGTCACTGTTTGTGAAATCCTTGTTAAGGCTAGGTTTTCCTGGTGTGTTTTTTTTTTTTGTTTTTTTTTGGAAACCTACCACTACATTTTTTTTAGCAAATAGCTAGAAGTGTATTCAAAATACTAATACTTCTCCTTCCTGCTAGATCCCCTTTTGACTTTGGCTCAAAAACTGCAGTGACAGTATTCCAAACAACACCAGGAGAAAACCTGTGTAGAAACCTAACATAACAGTATGTTTTAGAATGGGTTTTAGAATGGTGTGGGGGTGTTTTCAAAATGTAAAAGAAATCCCCTGCAACTGCCATCCCAGTGGCTCCTGGATCTTGCTACTCTTGCTTGCTCACTTAGAAAATTTTCAACTTTTTGTTGGGTTTATGCTTCACTTGACACTTTGGGGAAAGTGTGAGGGGCTTCAGGTAAAAGGTAAAACAGCCCTGCAGATTAATTATATTTTATGAACTTGCATGAAATCTATGCTAGCTTGCTAGCTTGAAATAATTCTACATGAAGGTCTTGGGCAGCAGTTTAAGTTCCAGACTCATTAAGAGGCATGTGCTTAACCACTTACCAATGTCAGACTTAAATGTACATCCTGGATGTATGGTACTTAACGCATTAGGACATACATTCACGTCCTCAGAGGCATTTTGACTATGAAGTGAGAGCAGGATGATTCCCAGATGCAGCAGTTTCTCACCAATAATGGCAGACACCAGCAATCATGCTGATGCCTGACATTAAACCGGAACCTCCATTTTTACTATACATGCTGGAGCTCACCTCCTATGGAGCAAGTGCCGTAAATGTACAAGCTGTGCACTAAGTCACTTGCTGCAGTGACACTAATTTATGGTGCATTTCCTTAAGGAAGCATAATATCAAAAACTAACAGGTTGTTAGTATACATTTTTGATCAAAAAGTACAAGCCCACTCGCCACGTCAAAGCCACCTATTTAGAGTGGGTCCCTAACGTCCCTAGCATAAAATGGCGTATCACTGGGCGGCGACCACCGCCGCCGCGACACCAGTGCCCACGGAGGGGAAACAACCCACTGGCAGAGCGGCCCCAATGCCCATCAAACCAGTCTATGGGCCACCCCCCCCCCCCCCCCAAAGACACGGCGCCATGGCAGCAACGGACGCCGCGCAGCACCACACCAGTGTGAACAAGGTGTAACAGCACACTTACCATGCTCTCCCAGTCAGACTGGGAGGCTGCTAGGAAAGAAATGGCCCTTGTGTAGCTAACTATTACTTATATAGGGTTGGGCTGAGGGGATGGGGAAGAGTGCAGACACATGTTCAAACAAAAAGGAGGGGATAGAAAACACAATGTGAATTCAGGTAGAAGAAACAGACATGGTCGCACATCTACAATCTTTTACAATATTTACTATGGTTTCCACAGAAAATGTGGTGGATTTGAGCTGAGGAAAACCCGACAAATCAGAACAGTTATAAAAAAAAGCAAAACGTAGGGAAAAGTGCAAAATGTAGAGAAAACTTAGTAAATACCTTGGGAAAATACCAGTCGGAAATCAAAACCCACAAAGAAAACTACATTCCTCTCTTAGTAAATAAACCCCAATATGTGTGATACAGCCTGCAGCTTAGTATGTGTGATACTGAAAGATCTCAGCTGTGTTTGTGTTTGTAAAACACTGTGTTAGAACAGTTGCTCTGCCAATCCGGAGTCTGAGAAAGCTGAATGACACACATGGTCAAATAGAACAGAAAGAAAATGTATGCATAACAAACTACTGTACTTTTATCACTTAAACTGTGCCCTAATTTAGAAAGATCTATTTTTTTTTTATTTAACCCTGTTATGAACTCACCATAGTGTCTTAGGTATACTGTAGGTAAACTCAGATAATCTTGCTCTCTGTGTAACATGTACAGCATAAAACAGAGAGGAAGGTGTTATAGAGAAGCCTGCAGTGATCAGATGAAAACCCAGTACAGCACAGCAAGTTCAGGGAGGAAGATGAGTCATGAGTAATGGACACCCCCACCCCCACCACAAGAGAAGATGAAAACCAAGTGAGAAAGAGATATAGGGTATTTGTGGTGCTAGACACATAAAAAATAAATGTAAATGATCAGGAGTAGGTACTGAGTAACAGGACTGAGTATTTTTTTGTGGGATATGACAGGTATGCTTTAAGAAAGATATGTGAAACACCAATCTTAGTAAATGACCCCAATGTTTTGTGGTCCATTTACAGGTTGTTTTGCTTTTGAGACAGCTGTCACACCTGCATTTATTAGTTACATATTACATTTTTCTGTCTGGTAATTGAGATGTTACAATATTATACAGCTTCACAATTAAGATTGCAAATGAAAACCTGTTAGACATGAACAAATGAAATACTAAATGTTATGTGTTAAAGCTCAGTTAGATTTTGTGTCACTCAGGACACACAAATTGGTAAAGAAAAAACATTTCCTTTGTTTTATAAAGCAATAAAATGAAAATGCTACACAATAAATGTAAAACCAATATTTTAATGACTTCCTTTCAGGCAGATGTCAATTGAGTAGAACAGCCAGCTAATAAAATATTGACAATGTATTTAGTGATTTACACATTGATTTTACTAGCAAGGTTTGTTCAAGCCCAGAAAATGTACCTGTAACGTCCGTTTTTGTGTTTTTCTGTCTTGGGGTCTGTTCAGACATTAGTTTTTATGTCTGAGCAGTTTCTGTTCTAATTCTTCCTGTGCTTGAAAGAGTTAAAGGGGTACTCCAGTGGAAAACTTTTTTTATTTTTTTATCATCTGGTGCCAGAAAGTTAAACAGATTTGTAAATTACTTGTATTAAAAAATCTTAATCCTTCTAGTAATTTTTAGCTGCTGAATACTACAGAGGAAATTCTTTTATTTTTGGAACACAGAGCTCTCTGCTGACATCATGACCACAGTGCTCTCTGCTGGCATCTCTGTCCATTTTAGGAACTGTCCCGAGCAGCATATGTTTGCTATGGGGATTTCTGACCGATCAATCACTGCACCCATGCCACCTTACTCCTGCTGGGTAAGGGTGAATGGGGCTGTCTCGGACACTGACAAGGGGGGGGTCTCAGGACCCCCCAGGGGTTTGTACAGGGTGCCTGCTGACAGAAATCAGCAGTCACCCTGGTCCGGTCCCCGCCCGGTGAGCGGCGGGGACCAGAATTCACACGGGCGTACCCATACGCCCTCAGTCATTAAGGACTTTGAAACGGGGGCGTTAACCCCTTAAGGACACACGACGTACTGGAACGTCATGTGTCCGCTCCCGATCTATAACGTCATAGCGGGTCGGGCCCGGCCTCTAACAACGGCCGGGACCCATGGTTAATAGCAAGCGGCATTGATCGCGGTGCAGCAAATTAACCCTTTAGACGCGGCGTTCAAAGTTGAATTCTGCATCTAAAGTGAAAGTGAAAGTATGCCGGTTAGCTCAGTGGGCTGTTCGGGATAGCCGCTGCGAAATCGCGGCATCCCGAACAGCTTACAGGACAGCAGGAGGGTCCCTACCTGCCTCCTCGCTGTCCGATCGCCGAATGACTGCTCAGTGCCTGAGATCCAGGCATGAGCAGTCAAGCGGCAGAATCATCGATTACTGGTTTCCTATAAGAAACCAGTGATCAATGTAAAAGATCAGTGTGTGCAGTGTTATAGGTCCCTATGGGAGCTATAACACTGCAAAAAAAAAAGTGAAAAAAAAAGTGAATAAAGATCATTTAACCCCTTCCCCATTAAAAGTTTGAATCACCCCCTTTTCCCATAAAAAAAAAAAACGCAGTGTAAATAAAAATAAACATATATGGTATCGCCACGTGCGGAAATGTCCGAATTATAAAAATATATCGTTAATTAAACCGCACTGTCAATGGCGTACGCGCAAATAAATTCCAAAGTCCAAAATAGTGCATTTTTGGTAACTTTTTATATCATGAAAAAATGAATAAAAAGTGATCAATAAGTCCGATCAGTGCAAAAATGGTATCGCTAAAAACTTCAGATCACGGCGCAAAAAATGAGCCCTCATACTGCCCCATACGCGCAAAATTAAAAAAGTTATAGGGGTCAGAAGATGACAATTTTAAACGTATTAATTTTCCTGCATGTAGTTATGATTTTTTCCAGAAGTACGACAAAATCAAACCTATATAAGTAGAGTATCATTTTAATAGTATGGACCTACAGAATAAAGATAAGGTGTAATTTTTACCAAAAAATGTACTATGTAGAAACGGAAGCCCCCAAAAGTTACAAAACAGCGTTTTTTTATTTTTTTATTTTGTCTCACAATGATTTCTTTTTCCGTTTCGCTGTAGATTTTTGGGTAAAATAACTGATGTCATTACAAAGTAGAATTGTAGGCGCAAAAAATAAGCAATCATATGGATTTTTAGGTTCAAAATTGAAAGAGTTATGATTTTTAAAAGGCAAGGAGGAAAAAACGAAAATGCAAAAACAGAAAAACCCTCGGTCCTTAAGGGGTTAAAACCTAGCTCTGCTGCACTCTGGTTGCTCGTTATTTGTGCAATTATGACCATGTCTGCTTTATCTTGCACCTTGTATTTATCTTGGGATATATCTGTGTTTTGGCCATGTTTAATATGCCTGTTTTATGATAGATTTTAGTCTGAAGTACATCTGTCGGTTTTTAGGATTGTTGTATGTCCGTTCTACTTTAGCATTGTCTATTAGTCTGTGTTTACACTGTGAATATATCCTGTCTTGTATTTTGAAAATTATCCCGTCTAGTATCCTGACCTGTGTTCCTTTTAAGTTGTGGAGTTTGGTTTTCTTGTATCCGTTTTTTATAGAGTTCATGAATGCGTATCTTTAGAGTTTATATAGTACATGCACTGATCATAGAGTACATGATCACTGATCTAGTGTTTCCTCTGTGCTTTACCATTGGTCTATAGTGTCCTCTGTGCTTACTCACTGATCTGTGTCATCTGAACTTGAAGGACAATTGCAGTGGAAAACACTTATCCCCTATCCACAGGACTGGGACCCCCTGCCATCTCCTAAACGGGGCTCCGGCATTAGCGCTCAGTTTGAGCGCTAATGCACGTAGCATCGATTTGAGAGGTTGACGGTTACACCCCCTCCCTGCCCCAACCCCATACAGTTCTATGGGAGAGGCGGGGAGCCAAGAACACTGCCTCCCTGCCTCTCCCATAGAGTTACATGGGGGAGGCGCATCAGCTGCCACATCATGCTGTGACCGGCACACCTCCTGCACGGGAGAGCTGCGGCAGAGCTGTCGCCCATTGCAGGAGATCGCAGGGGGTCCCAGTCTTTGGACCCTCCGTGATCAAACACTTATCCCCTATTCTGTGGATAGGGGATAAGTGTTTTCTGCTGCAGATGTCCTTTAATCTGTTTGTTAGTTATCGTAGTCCAGTGTGAACAGTGTTCTATGTTCCTGATCAGTTGAGTGTTTATCATTCAGTTTTTCTGTTCATCCCCTGCATTCTCTGGTTTCTGCTGTTTACTCATTCTATACCTTGTCTGGTTCATTTATTCATATCTGCCCTGTTTGTATATTTATAATCTGTCTGGTTTATCTTGTTGTTTGGCAGTTTTCCTGTTATGTTTCATATCTGTCTCTGTCTGTATTCAGTATTATTTGTTTTTACGCCCATTCCACTTTAGCGCTGGTAGGACCGGTACCGTGGTTGTCGATCTGCCGTTTAGAGTGGATGGGCATGTAGGCAGGTGCCTCCACACTGTCTGATCTGTGAACTGCTGCTCCAGGCCTGGCATTGCATTGATCAGTGTATGCAATTCAAAGATTGCGTGGTATAGCCCCCTATGGGGACTAAAATAAATAAAGTGTTAAAAAAAAGTTTAATTTAAAAAGTTTAATTTAAAAAAGCTAATTAATCCCTTCCTAATAAAAGTTTCAATCCCCCTCCCCTGCCTTTTCCTATTTTTTAACCTCTTAAGGACACAGGGCGTACCTGTACGCCCTGCGCCCGGTCCTGGTCTATCACGCAGGGTCACCCCGCATCATAGAGGGTCGGTCCCGGCGGCTAATGAAAGCCGGGACCCTGTGCTAATAGTGTGCAGCACCAATCATTGTGCCGCGCGCTATTAACCCTTTAGACGTGGCATTCAAAGTTCATTGCAGGGTCTAAAGTAACAAAAATACACTCCTGGCAGCTCAGTCGGGCTGATCAGGACCATCACGGTGAAATCTCGATGTCCCAATCAGCTAGCAACAACAACAAAAAAAACAGGATGGGTTAGGGTAATAACAACCAAAAACCTTTGACCCTGGGAAGCCCAGGGTCACTGATACCCTTCTTAATTCCCACCCCTAAAATTTAACTTTTATTTGTATTTTTAATAAAAGAGTTTATGATGAGTATATTCACTTAAAATCACGGGCTTGTGTGTGTTTATTAATAGTATAGGTATTCCATCCAGTTAATACACTGTTGTATCAATTCTGTCACAAGTGGACTACAGTTCCACTACAGATTACACACACAAGGTGCCGCTGTTAAAACGCTAACAATGCCCCCTCTACATGTTTCGTTACAACTGTAACGTACTCAGGAGTGATGCCTGTTTTCCCTCCTGAGGACGTTACGGTTGTAACGAAACATGTAGAGGGGGCATTGTTAGCGTTTTAACAGCGGCGCCTTGTGTGTGTAATCTATAGTGGAACTGCAGTCCACTTGTGACAGAATTGATACAACAGTGTATTAACTGGATGGAATACGTATGCTATTAATAAACACACACAAGCCCGTGGTTTTAAGTGAATATACTCATCATAAACTCTTTTATTAAAAATACAAATAAAAGTTAAGTTTTAGGGGTGGGAATTAATAAGGGTATCAGTGACCCTGGGCTTCCCAGGGTCAAAGGTTTTCGCTGATCAGCTAGAACGCGAGCAGAGGGTCCGTTGCCTACCTCCGTCGCGTACGATTGGTGATTGATTGTTCCAAGCCTGAAATCCATAACACTGCAAAAAAAAAGTTTTCCCTAATAAAAGTAAGAATCACCCGCTTTCCATTTAAAAAAAAAAAAAACATATGTGGTATCACTGCATGCAGAAATGTCCAAACTATAAAAATATATTGTTAATTAAACCTCACGGTCAATGGCATGCGCGCAAGAAAATTCCGTAGCGTATTTTTTGGTCACTTTTTATATCATGAAAAAATGAATAAAATGTGATCAAAAAGTCCAATTAATACAAAAAATGGTACTGCTAAAAACTTCAGATAATGGTGCATTTTTCCCGTATGTGGAAAAATAAAAAAGGTTATAGGGGTCAAAAGCTGACAATTTTAACTTATTCATTTTCATGCATGTAGTTATGTTTTTTTACAGAAGTAAGTCCAAATCAAACCTATATAAGTAGGGTATAATATTAATTGTATGGACATACAGAATAAAGATAAGGGGTCATTTTTACCGTAAAATGCACTGCATAGAAACGGAAGTCCCAAAAATTTACAAAATGGATTTTTTTTCTTCAATTTTGTCGCACAATAAACTTTTTTCCCGTTTCACCGTGGATTTCTTAGTAAAATTACTAATGTCACTGCAAAGTAGAATTGGTGACACAAAAGAAAAAAAGCCATAATATGGAATTTAAGGTGCAAAGCTTAAAGTGTAGCTCCCACCAAGTAATATATAATCTAATATGTCCCTACCTATTAGTAATCTAGCCCTAACCCCCTACATGGCTTTAAAAAAATGTTAAATCGCTTTAATAGAGCAGATTTAGTGCTTCTAAATCTGCTCTATAAAGCAGGGCAGGAAGCAGCGCTTCCCAGCAGGCACGACGTCACTGATGCCTTGCTGGGCGCTTGCTTCCGCCCTCAGATCGTCTATGCAGCGCTCCTGTCGGGAGCGCGCATAGATGATCTGCCAATAGCACGGCAGGCAGCTCCGGGGTCTCCTCCTCCCTGTTTACCTGTGCATGTGCTATCCAGGGAGGAGGAGTAGAGGAGCATCGCTGGCCTGCCGTGCACGATATTACAGCCGAGACCCGGCTAATATAAGACCTCAGATCAGACTTACCCATCCGGAGGATCAGCGTAGCAATGGGTGCGCGCGCTGCCTCCGGACAGGGTAACGGGGGCGGGCGGGGCCGCGCGCAAGGCCAGTGGAGCTCGCTCTTGCCTGTTTGATTGACAGGCGGGAGCGAGCACAGCAATGCCTGAATTTTGACTCATTGCCAGGCTGAAATGAGTCGAAATTAAGTGGTGACGTCACTGCTGAATGCAACTTGTTTAAAATCACTTTTTTTAATTAAAGTATATTAGAGATATGTTGTAGTACTTAAGTACTACAACATATCAATTTTTTTTACTTCATGACAGTGCAGTGCTCTCTCTCTCTCTCTCTCTCTCTCTCTCTCTCTCATCAGTTAGAATTGTGCCATGGAATAAGCATCTAGAGACGTATCTGACTATATATTAACTTTCTTCTAGCTTAATGATTATTCATTAGGTGATGCTCTTTCAAACAGTAGTATACTCATTGCCAGGCAATAGTTAAATATTAATAATATATAGTTTTAGTTAAAGTGATGTCATCCATCAATTACATGTGGACTCTATATCAGAGTATTACAGACAGGAATGACACCTTCAACCAATTTATCCCACTTTTACCAGACTTGGCTGAGCCTGTATACAGTGTAAATACTGTATGTAAGGTGTCTGTAATGACTCACGGCAATTGACAGGACACTCACAGAGGAAGTGGATCCGCTGGACCTGTGTGGCAGATGATGTGGGCCGTGCCAGGGAGCGGAGTCTGAGGTGCCGCTGGTTTTCACCAGAGCCTGCAGCAAAGTGGGATGGTCTTGCTGTGGCAGGCACCCAGGTCGTTACCCCTAAATCTAAGAGCTCTGGCGCACACACGCGTTAGAAGGCAGGGGCACTGAGAGAGAGGAGAAGGCAGTGTGGAGAGCGGGGGTAAGCGACGGGCTGGGATTCGCATGTGGGCACGTCCCGAGATGCGATTCCCAGCCCCGCCGGCAGAGGAGGAGAGCGCTCACAGCCAGCATGTCTGGCGGGAGCGCAGGGCGTGACAGTACCCCCCCTCTTTGTTCTCCTTCTCTTCTTGCAGTTCAAGAAATGACTGAGGAGGTTACGATCCAAGATGTTTTTCTCCGGCTCCCAAGATATTTCCTCTGGACCAAAACGTCTCCCTCTCACGAACTTAGTCGCCAGGATCTCTTTGACAACAAAGATGTCCCAGGACCCAGACACCGGAGTAGGGGCGATGTGCTTTTGAGAAAAGCTGTTGATGATGAATGGTTTGAGAAGGGAGATGTGGAAAGAATTAGGGATGTGTAGTGAAGATGGAGCTTGTAGGAGACCAGATTAATTTTCTGCAAGACCTCGAAGAGACCCAGGAAACGAGGATTCAACTTGTAACTGGGGATTTTAAAACGGATGGATCTGGAGGATAACTAAACTTTATCACTGGGAGAGAAGGACGGAGGAGGTCTTATTTTTCTATGTGCCTGGATTTTCATATGGGTAGAGGCTTGAGAGAGAAAATGCTGAGTCTGTTGCCAGATGGAGGAGAAGTGTTGAACAAGTTCGTCAACAGCTGGCATGCCAGAAGAGATTGGAATGGGTAGAGGAGAATGAAGATGATGACCATAAACAATGAAAAACTGAAAAGTTCTCATAGATTCATTATCTTTAAGATTATAGGAAAACTCTGCCCAAGGTAGAAGGTCAACCCAACCATCCTGTCGAGCAGATACAAAATGGAGGAGACACCCTTCCAGGATTTGATTCACCCTCTCCACTTGACCATTGGTCTGAGGGTGATAGGCAGAGGAGAAGTCCAAATTGATGTCCAGTTGGGAACAGAGAGCAAGCCAGAATTTGGAAACGAACTGTACTCCTTGATCCGAGACGATTTCATTAGGGAGATCATGTAGGTTGAAAATATGCTGAAGGAAATATTTCGCCAGCTGTGGAACAGATGGAAGACCTGGTAACGGAATGAAGTGAGTAATCTTGGAGAATCTGTGACATTGCAATCAAGGTGTGGTCAAAAGTAATGCCAGGACATAAGCTGAGTAGTTTTCTGTACTCCAGGGTGACCAGCCAACAAAGAAGAATGTAGCCAATTTAAGACTTTATGTCTCAGTTTTGCTGGCACAAAAGATTTCCCAGGGGGAATCTGCTGAAGATCGTCAGGAGCTGCAGAAATTAAACGCTCTGCTATGATATCGGAGGACCTGGAAAGAGCATCGGCTCTGACGTTCTTGTTAGCAGGGCGGAAGTGAATGAAAAAATTTAATTTGGAAAAGAAAAGAGACCATCTTGCCTGACGGGGATTCAAACGCTGAGCAGACTTGAGGTATAAGAGATTCTTATGGTCTGAGTAAATGCTAACTGGATGAGGAGATCCTTCTAGCAAATGTTGCCATTCTTCCAAAGCAAGCTTAATAGCAAGGAGTTCACGATCTCCAATGGAGTAGTTTTTGTCAGCAGGCGAGAAAGTCTTGGAAAAGAAACCACAGGTTACGGTCTTGCCCTTGGAGTTTTTCTGAGTAAGAATGGCTCCGGCTCCTACGGATGAAGCTTCTACTTCCAAAGTAAAGAGTTTCTCCAGATAAGGTCTAGTAAGCACAGGAGCAGAGGCAAACGCTGTCTTTAAGCAAGAGAAAGCCACTTTGGCTTCAGGAGGCCATTACTTAGGGTTAGAGCTCTTTTTCGTAAGAGCCACAATCGGAGGGACCAAGGAGGAGAAATGTGGGCTGTACTGTCGATAATAATTGGCAAATCCCAAGAAGCATTGAATAGCCCGAAGTCCAGTAGGGCGAGGCCAATCTAGTACCGCAGTCAGTTTATCAGGATCCATCTGAAGGTCTTGATGAGAAACAATGTAAACAAGAAATGGAAGACTAGACTTCTCGAACAGGCATTTCTCCAGTTTGGCGTATAGATGATTCTTCCGGAGGTGCTGAAGGACCAGACAGACGTGAGATCAATGCTCTTCTAAGTTGGATGAGAAGCTCAAGATGTCAACAAGATATACAACTACACAGGTGTAAAGAAAATCTTGAAAGATATCGTTCACAAATTCTTGACGGCTGGAGCATTGCAGAGGCCGAAAGGTATCACGAGATACTCAAAGTGTTCATCTCGGGTATTGAAGGCCATTTTCCATTCTTCTCCCTTACAGATACGAATCAGATTATGAGCTCCACGCTAATCCAATTGGGAGAAGATCTTAGCACCCCGTAGACTATCAAAAAGTTCTGAAATCAGAGGTAGGGGATAGCGATTTTTAATTGTGATCTTGTTAAGACCCCTATAGTCAATGGACAGAGAGAACCATCCTTCTTCCTGACCAAGAAGAAACCAGCTCCGGTCGGGGAGGTAGATTTTCAGATGAATCCCTTTTGGAGGTTCTCCGGGATGTATTTAGCCATACCTTGAGTCTCTGGAACAGATAATGTATATATTCTTCCTCAAAAGAAAAGGGATACAGAGCAATCCTATGTGTAGGACCCGATTATATGAAAAGAATAGCACAATAGTATCAGTTATGCTAACCTGGTAAGGTTGTGCAAACGGTAAGGCACAACACTTATGTAGGTGCTTCAATTAAAGCTCCGGCTGCAGCAGGCTTCCCACGCCAGGTAAGCGTGTAACAAGGATGCAAAGGAAATTCACAAGATATTGGAAGATCTCCCCGCGCTTGCCGGTGATGTGGATCAGAAAATTATTCCACAGCTAAACATAAAAAGGTAAGTAATATTTTATTCCATGCAATGCGTTTCTGGGCTGGGTCAGCCCTTTCTTCAGGCATAATAAAACACTTCATACAATGAGATTATAAAGGAAAAGGAAAGGTACGTCATGTCACCGGATGTGACGTGCCGCAACAATTGATAGCCTGAACAATTAAAAAATATATACATAAAATGACAATAACAATAAAATAGTTTTAAAAAAAGTGCCTATTATACAGTGGTCCTCTCAATCGTTTCATTAAGGCCCTCTGAAAATAAAGTATTAATTTAAAAAATCTAGTATGACTCTCTATTAATAAGTTCCTGGAATCTATTGTGGTGATGAGCAGGGACAGACTCAATTACACATATCGACATGCCCCCAATATCACATGTAGGGCTATTGCTGACATGCCGAGATAAACTGTGTAGTTGGAATTTAATAGAAATATTGTACCAATGTTTATTGAGCAGGGCTCTCAGGGTCTGAACAGTACGCCCTATATACTGTATTCCACAGGAACAGGTTATTAAATAGATCACAAACATAGAGGCACATGTATGTGACTGTTTTAGTGCAAAAAACTCACCTGATGAATAGGAAGAGAAGTTTTTTATGCCTTCTCTGGGGATTTCATTACAACACAAACATCTCAGTTTCCCACAACGAAATGTACCCGTTTTTTTATGTCATGTAGAATCGGTAATTTTTTGTTCCTTGTGATAAAGAGATCTAATACGGCTAGGGGCTAAAAAATTACGTAGCGTTTTTGCTCTTCTAAAAGTGATTCCAGGATTTTTTGGAAGTAATCCCTTCAAGATAGGATCTGAGAGCAACACTGGCCAGTGTCTTTTTATAATCTTTTTAATATTACCCATACCAGAGTTATAATTAGTGATAAAATTACATTTTCTGTTCTTTTTCTCACACGAAGATAGGTCCGAGGGAATGGTGACCACTTGGTCTTTCCCTATTTCTTCAATAGGTTTATGTTTTTTATCTATTAGTTCTTTTTGTGATAAAGTGCTTACTTTTTTAAAAGCATTCTTTAAAATCTTTTAAGGATAGCCCTTTTCTAGAAAGCGGTAACGCAAAATAACTGATTGTACTTTAAAATCCGCATCTGAGCTGCAATTTTTGCAAAATTGCAGCTCAGATTTCAATTGTTGAAAATTGCAGCTCAGATGCGGATTTTAAAGTACAATCAGTTATTTTGCGTGACCGCTTTCTAGAAAAGGGCTATCCTAATAAGATTTTAAAGAATGTTTTTTAAAAAGTAAGCACTTTATCACAAAAAGAACCAATAGATAAAAAACATAAACCTATTTAAGAAATAGGGAAAGACCAAGTGGCCACCATTCCCTCGGACCTATCTTCGTGTGAGAAAAAGAACAGAAAATAAAATTTTATCACTAATTATAACTCTGGTACGGGTAATATTAAAAGGATTATAAAAAGACACTGGCTAGTGTTGCTCTCAGATCCTATCTTGAAGGGATTACTTCCAAAAAATCCTGGAATCACTTTTAGAAGAGCAAAAACGCTACGTAATTTTTTAGCCCCTAGCCGTATTAGATCTCTTTATCACAAGGAACAAAAAATTACCGATTCTACATTACATTAAAAAAAAACTGGTACATTTCGTTATGTTTGTGTTGTAATCAAATCCCCAGAGAAGGCATAAAAACGTCTCTTCCTATTCATCAGGTGAGTTTTTTGCACTAAAACAGTCACATACATGTGCCTCTATGTTTGTGATCTATTTAATAACCTGTTCCTGTGGAATACAGTATATAGGGCGTACTGTTCAGACCCTGAGAGCCCGGCTCAATAAACATCGGTACAATATTTCTATTAAATTCCAACTACACAGTTTATCTCGGCATGTCAGTAATAGCCCTACATGTGATATTGGGGGCATGTCGATATGTGTAATTGAGTCTATCCCTGCTCATCATCACAATAGATTCCAGGAACTTATTAATAGAGAGTCATACTGGATTTTTAAAATCAATACTTTATTTCCAGATGGCCTGAATGAAACAATTGAGAGGACCACTGTATAATAGGCACTTTTTTTTTACTATTTTATTGTTATTGTCATTTTATGTATATATTTTTTAATTGTTCAGGCTATCAATTGTTGCGGCACGTCACATCCGGTGACATGACGTACCTTTCCTTTTCCTTTATAATCTCATTGTATGAAGTGTTTTATTATGCCTGAAGAAAGGGCTGACCCAGCCCAGAAACGCGTTGCATGGAATAAAATATTACTTACCTTTTTATGTTTAGCTGTGGAATCATTTTCTGATCCACATCACCGGCAAGCGCGGGGATATCTTCCAATATCCTGTGAATTTCCTCTGTATCCATATTCTTCCTCAAGGAGGCATGGTCCCAGGCTATAAATCAATGAGGCAATCATACAGACGATGTGGCGGTAAGGTCTCGGCCTTCTTCTCGCAGAATACATCTGAATAATCTTGATATGGAAGAGGCAGACCTGACATAGGAGGATGAGAAGAGACTACTTTTGACTAAACTGGCACAAGACAGTGATTATGACAAAGGTGTCCCCAGCATGTGATTTCACCTGAACTCCAGTCAAGTTGCGGAGAATGCCGTTGGAGCCAAGGTAGTCCAAGAAGAAGCTCTGAAGTACAATGAGGAAGTACATAGAATAAAATTTTCTCCTTATGCAAGACTCCCACTTGCATGACGAGAGGCTCTGTGCCAAATAGCACCTTACAGTCCAGATTTTGTGCATCAACAGAAGAAATGAGCAAGGGCTTTGGAAGCCGAGTCACTGGAAGATGGTATTTGTGGACCAAGGAGGCATCAATGAAGTCGCCAGGAGAACCAGAGTCCAAAAAATGCAGAAGCGATGAATGTAGACTTGGCAGAAACGTAGATTTGAACAGAAATGGTCAAACAAGGAGAGGTAGTATTCACACCTAGGGACACCTCTCCCCCGTGTCCTAGGTGCGAGTGTTTCCCGGGCGCTGTGGGGGGACAGTCTTTGAGAAAGTGCTCCAGACTTGCACAATATAGGCACAAATTCTTATTTGCGTCGTAGGGATCTTTCCAGCTGCGTTAAGTGAGAACGGTCCACTTGCAGAGCCTCTTCGGCAAGAGGCAAAGAAGGCTGTAAAGGTGGACGTTGGGACACGTGAGCCAAGCGAGGAAAACACTGTGTTCGGGCAGGTTCTCTTTCCATACGAAGTTCCTCCTGCCTTTTGGCAAAATGCGCATCAATTCGTGTGGCTAAATTGATTAATTCACACAAGGTAGATGGAGGATCTCGTGCAGCTAGAGCATCCTTAATTTTGCTGGATAGTCCTTTTTTGAAGGTTGCACGAGATCCTCCATCTACTTTGTGTGAATTAATCCATTTAGTAAGGAATTCCCTTGGCTGAGGTTCAGAAGAGCTGTCTCGGCAGAGGAGGCTTGTGCAGGTTCTTCAAAAACACTGCGAAATTCAGCTAAGAAGGCTGTCAGGTTTGAGGAGACATGATCATTACGATCCCAGAGAGGTGTAGCCCAGGCCAGGGTCTTTCCGGACAACAGACTGACCACAAACCCCACCTTAGCTGGTTCCGTTGGGAACTGATCCGCCATGAGCTCCAGATGCATGGAACACTGAGTCACAAAGCCTCTACACATCTTTGGATCACCATCATACTTCGTGAGAAAGGGTAAATGAAGTTTGGATCCGGATGAAGCTGCAGGAACAGGTGGAGAGACTGAAGCAGATTGTGGCTGCTGCTGCTGTTGTTAAATGGCTAGAAGCTGTTGCATCATGGCTGAAATTTGACTCAGTTGTTGCGCCTGATGGGCTGTGACTGACGAACCACGATGGAGGGAAGATCCAAAACCTCAGGCAGAGGTACCTCAGCGGGATCCATGGCCGTATCTTACAGTAATGACTCACGGCAATTGGCAGGACATTCACAGAGGAAGTGGATCCGCTGGACCTGTGTGGCAGATGACGCGTGCCATGCCAGGGAGCGGAGTCTATGGTGCTGCTGGTTTTCACCAGAGCCTACCCCTGGCATGACTCCACCACACAGGAGGCTGAGGAGATGCGAGGCACAGGGATACAAGGGATACAGCAACTTGTGGCTGGGATAGCAGTAGGTCAGGGCAGGCAGCACAGGAGTATAGTATAGAATGAAGCAGCAGGTCAATAGGCAGGCGACAGCGGAGCAGGAACAGGTCACAGAGCAAAGGGTCAGGAATACAGATAAACTGCAGTACAGGAATGCATTCTCTAGGGCACAAGGGCGACAAAGATCTGGCAGGGAGTGAAGTGAAGTGCAGAAACTTATAAGTAAGGTGCAGGTGAAAACAATAATTAAGGGCATACTGGCCCTTTAACCCCTTAAGGACTCAGACCATTTTGGCCTTAAGGACTCTGACAATTTAATTTTTACGTTTTCATTTTTTCCTCCTCGCCTTCTAAAAATCATAACTCTTTTATATTTTCATCCACAGACTAGTATGAGGGCTTGTTTTTTGCGCGACCAGTTTTCCTTTGTAATGACATAACTCATTATATCATAAAATGTATGGCGCAACCAAAAAACACTATTTTTGTGGGGAAATTAAAACGAAAAACGCAATTTTGGTAATTTTGGAAGGTTTCGTTTTCACGCCGTACAATTTATGGTAAAAATGATGTGTGTTCTTTATTCTGAGGGTCAATACAATTAAAATGATACCCATTATTATATACTTTTCTATTATTGTTGCGCTTAAAAAAAATCACAAACTTTTTAACCAAATTAGTACGTTTATAATCCCTTTATTTTGATGACCTCTAACTTTTTTATTTTTCCGTATAAGCGGCGGTATGGGGGCTCATTTTTTGCGTCATGATCTGTACTTTTTTTTGATACCATATTTGCATATAAAAAACTTTTAATACATTTTTTATAATTTTTTTTAATAAAATGTATTAAAAAAGTAGCAATTTTGTACTTTTTTTTTTTTCCGTTCACGCCGTTCACTGTACGGGATCATTAACATTTTATTTTAATAGTTCGGACATTTACGCACGCGGCGATAAGGCGATAAATATGTCTATAAAATTTATTTTATACGCTTTTTGGGGGTAAAATAGGAAAAATGGACGTTTAACTTTTTTATTGGGGGAGGGGATTTTTCACTTGTTTTTTACTTTTACTTTTACATTTTTTAACATTTTTTTTTACACTTGAATAGTCCCCATAGGAGACTATTCATAGCAATACCATGATTGCTAATACTGATCTGTTCTATGTATAGGACATAGAACAGATCAGTGTTTTCGGTGATCTTCTGCTCTGGTCTGCTCGATCTCAGACCAGAGCACGAGACGCCGGGAGCCGGACGGAGGCATCTGTATTAATCCCGGCACCTGAGGGGTTAATGGCGGACGCCCGCGAGATCGCGGGTGTCGGCCATTGCCGGCGGGTCCCTGGCTGCGATCAGCAGCCGGGATCAGCCGCGCATGACACGGGCATCGCTCCGATGCCCGCGGTTATGCACAGGACGTAAATGTACGTCCTGGTGCGTTAAGTACCACCGCACCAGGACGTACATTTACGTCCTGCATCCTTAAGGGGTTAAATCTAAGAGCTCCAGCGCGTGCCAGCGCTAGAGAGAGGAGAAGGCAGCGTGGAGAGCGGGGGTAAGTGATGCGGGAATCTCCCGCAATGCGAATCCCAGCCCCGCCGGCAGAGGAGGAGAGGGAAGGAGGAGAGCGCTCACGGCCAGCGTGTCTGGCCGAAGTGCAGGACATGACAGTGTCACTTTCCAAATTTAGGTTTGGAGATACCTGTTAATCTGTCAAGGTGCTCCATACCATCAAAGTCCAAACAATAGTATCCACCAGTTGGTGTTTTTAAAAAATACAGAGTTTTTTCTGCATATAGTTAAACATATTACTGCCCTCATCAGTGCATACCGCATAGGTACATCCAAGTATTGTACCATTTAGTACTTGTTAATCTGTCAAGGTGCTCCATACCGTCAAAGTCCAAACAATAGTATTCATCGGCTGGTGTTTTACAAAAATACAGTTTTTTCTGCGTATAGTTACGCATATTACTACCCTCATCAGTGCATACCGCATAGGTACATCCAAGTATTGTACCATTTAGTACCTGTTAATCTGTCAAGGTGCTCCATTCCGTCAAAGTACAAACAATAGTATTAACCGGCTGGTGTTTTTTAAAAATACAGAGTTTTTTCTGCCTATAGTTGCGCATCTTACTGCCCTCATCAGTGCATACCGCATTCGTACATCCAAGTAGTGTACCATCTTGTACCTTTTAATCTGTAAAGGGCCTACATACTGTGAAAGGACAGCCATAAGTAATCACCTGCTGCTGTTCTAGACAAATACTGTTTAAAGAGTAGTGTAGCGTATTGTAATACCCTCATAAACGCACTCAGTATGTCAGGCAGAGAAGTGCCAGGACGTGCACAGAGGTGTGACAGAGGCCTAAATACTTCAGGCAGAGTTGGCAGCAGACTTGGGGCGAGTGGCAGCAGGAGTCGCAGCGAGAGGCCTGATCTCCCGTTATCAGCCAGCGGTTGTGTCTCCACCAGCAACCCATCTGTCGTCGTCGATTGGTTAACACGCTCATCCACATCATCACAAGTGACATCTGACACCCCCAGTCAACAGTCGTTGGGTTCCTCAGACACAACTTTCAGTTGGCATGGCCCGGGAGCAGTCCCTGTCCTCCCATTGTCTTTGTCCTATGCTATTCCCTCTCCTAAAAAAGTATCTTATGCTGTGGGTTCAGCTCCACTATTTACTGAGGATGATCTAATACAGGATAGTCAGCAGCTACTGGACAGCCAAGAAGGGGAGGAGACATGCGCCGCTTTCTCCGCTAGGCGGCCAAGTAGTGATGCGGAGAGTGACGTGGGAGGCGGTGTTGCAAGTGTTCAGGGTCCTGAAGCAGACACTGTTGGAGAACCTGAGGAGGACATCAGTGACGTGCACACACCTGTTGATGATGATGAAGCCGATCGCAATTGGGAGCCGGGTGCAGAAGGGGCTTTATCATCATCAGGAGAAGAGAGTTGCAGGTTGCCCTTGAAGCAGCGGGAGCACGGTTGGCAGTCAGCGTGGTGGCAGGAGGGAAAATTCAGGAGCCAAATGTGCCCGGGGGAGACCACCTGCTTCGTTCCTAGAGACGGCGCCAGTAGCAGTCAATTAGTGCGGACTGCGGGTGGGAAAATCAGCTACTCGGCGGTGTGGAAGTTTTTCATAAGACATCCGGAGGAGGTTCACATAGCCACATGCAAGATCTGTCGGCAGAAGGTGAAGCGTGGCCAGGGTCCCAATGTCGGCACCACGGCCCTGCGTCAACACATGCTTCGCCACCATAAAGCGGCCTGGGAGAACCGTGGCTCCGATGTAGTGGTCCAGCCTGCTGCATCACCCAGTGGCCATCCGCTCCCTCCTTCATCCAGCCAAGGCTCCACCACCTCAGCCGCAGGGAGCTGTGTGTCAAACCCTCCTTCTGTCGCTCCTGCTTCTCCCGCTTTTAGTCAGCCATTCCGCCAACAATCCATCGGCGAAGCCATGTCCAAGAGACAACAGTATGCGCCCACTCATCCAACGGCGCAGAAGTTGAATGTGCTCCTGTCCAGGTTGCTGGTGTTGCAGTCCCTCCCTTTTCAAGTGGTGGACTCTGCACCTTTCAGAGAATTGATGGCTTGTGCCGAGCCGAGGTGGAGAGTCCCAAGCCGTCATTTCTTTGCGAAGAAGGCAGTACCAGCCTGCATAAGTTTGTACAAGAGAAGGTGGGCCAGTCCTTGAGCCTGTCGGTGTGTTCAAAAGTGCACGGCAGCGCCGACGTGTGGAGCTGTAACTACGGGCAGGGACAATACTTGTCTTTTACGGCCCACTGGGTAAATGTGGTTCCTGCACAGCCACAACAGCAACTTGGACAGGTCACACCGATTCCTCCTCCACGCTCTCGCTCCCAGGCAGTTGGTCCCGTTACAGTGTGCGAAGCCGCCTCCTCATCCTTCACCGTGTCCTCCGCCTCCACTGCACGTCCAAATCTCGGTGGCCCTTCATCGTACCATGTGTGTAGGGCACGGCGGTGTCAAGCTGTTCTTCACATGGTTTGCCTTGGCAAACAGATTCACACAGTGGAGGAACTGCTAAAGTTCATTCGTAAAGAAATCCGAGTATGGCTTACTCCACGAAATCTGGAAATGGGAACCATGGTGACTGACAAAGGGAAGAACATCATGTCCGCGCTGCGACAAGGAAGTGTGAAACATGCACCCTGCATGGCACACGTGTTGAATCTGGTTGTCAAGCACTTCCTCAAGTCTTCACCCCATTTGCAAAACATCCTGAAAATGGCAAGGAAACTGTGCATGCACTTCAGTCAATCGTACACCGCCAAGCTCACCTTCCTTGAGCTGCAGCGTCAGAATGGTATCCCACAACATAGTCTTATTTGTGACGTTGCCACACGTTGGAATTCCACCCTCCATATGTTGGACAGACTATACGAACAAAGAAAAGCCATCACCGATTTCTTGATGATCCAAGCAGATAGGAGTACTCCCCTGTGTAACTTCAATGTGAACCAGTGGCAGCTCATATGTGACACCTGCCGTTTGCTGAGGCCCTTTGAGGAAGCCACATTATTTGTAAGTCGCTTGGATTATGCCATGAACGACGTAATTTCACTCCTACATTTCCTACAACAAATGATTGAAACCATGGCTGGTCACGGCAATGGAGACTTTGCTCCTACATCTCAAGGCTACATGAGCCCTGTGGGGGCTGAACTGGAGGAGGAGGATGATGAGGGGCAGAGCAGAGTTTCTAGTCATCGGACAGGAGAGGAGAAGCAGGAGCAGCCAGAGGAGCTGCAGGGTTATGGTGAAGGCGAGACCGAGGACCCAGACACCGTGGCAGTATGCAGTGGAGATGGAGGCAGGTAGTCCCTCCGAGTCACTGGCGCAAATGGCACGATGCATGCTCAGTTGCTTGCGTAGTGACCCCCGAATTATCAAAATTCGTCAGCGGGATGACTTCTGGATCTCTACCTTATTAGAACCTCGCTACCGTCGCAGAATGGGGGCCTTTTTTACACCCACTGAGAGGGAGGACAAACTGACCTACTACAGAGAGATTCTACGCAGTCAGTTGGCTGATGCCTATCGGCCACATGGTCCATCCACTCTCAGGTCTGACTCGGGGGGCCCTCTGCACTCACCTTCCACTGCCATGGCTGCTGGGGAGGGGAGGGGTGGCAGGAGCAGTACCAGCTCAATCAGCAGCAGCCTGAGTCTACAGTCGCTAATGAGTAGCTTTCTTCACCCGCATAGTGAAGCAACTCATCAGCAGCAGGTAGACATGGAGCAGGACCTGAACCAGCAGGTGGTGGCATACCTTGACATGACCATGCCAACAACCATTGAAGATCCGCTGGACTTCTGGGCAGCCAAACTTCATTTATGGCCGCAACTAGCAGAGTTTGCCCTGGAAAAGCTGCCCTGCCCGGCCAGTAGTGTGCCATCAGAGTGAGTGTTTAGCGCGGCCGGGCCATAGTCACCCCAAGGCGAACTCGTATGTCCACTAAAAATGTGGAAAGACTGACGTTTGTCAAGATGAATCAGGGATGGATCAGCCAGGATTTCCAGCCACCAATGCCAGATGCCTCAGAGTAGATTGACCATGCTGCTACACCAACATTTCCCAATTATGGTTGATTATGAAACCCTCTTGGGTTATCAATTAGGGTTATGAAACCCTCTTTGGTACTGCCATTGCCTGCTCCTGGCTCATCCTGTGTCTTTCAGGAACTACTTGCCTCACTGATGCTTCTGGCCTTGGGCCTTTAATTTTTGGAAGTTTAGCAGTAGCTAATACATGCTTAATGCAAATTTCAACAATGATCTTTAAATTCTCGGCGCTCTGCCAGGGAATTCTCCTAGCCCGCCAGGGATGATCCAAGGACCTCACTAAACCATCCAATCGGTAGTAGAGACATGCGGTGTGTAAAAAGGGCAGTGATTCAACCTCTTCAGGATACAGGGCGTATGGATACGCCCTGCATTCCGAGTCCTTAAGGACCGAGGGCGTATCCATACGCCTGTGGGAAATCCGGTCCCCACCGCTAGCCGGTTGGGGACCGGAGCCGGATGCCTGCTGAAATCATTCAGCAGGCACCCTGGCACATCGCCCAGGAGGGTCCTGAGACCCCCCCATGTCGGCGATCAGAGAAAATCGCATGTCAATTCAGACATGCGATTTTCTCCAATTCCGGGCTGATCGGGTCTCTGGTGACCCGATCACCCGGAAAATAGGGCTGATCGGAGTTGTCAGCAACAGCCCCGATCAGCCTAAAGGATAGGAGGGAGGTTGCAAAGCTGCGATCTACTCCTATCCCCTGGCATTAGTCAGAACGGAGTTCTGACCAATGGCAGTGCAGGACAGGGGGTTGCCATGGCAACCCCCCGTTCTGCCCGCCCCTGGATGTCGAGGGGCTCTGGGAAGAAGATGGAGGCCGTACCTGCAGGAGAAGATGCCTGGGGACCTGGGATCTTCGCTGGAGCCTGCTGGATCCTGATCAGGTAGGGAATCGACAGTGTGGGGGGGGGGGGGGGGATTGAAAGTGAAAGTAAATCGATCTTTACTGTGGCAACCACTAGGGGGGCCAAACTGCAACTCCCAGCATGCCCAGAGAGCCAAAGGCTGTCTGGGCATGCTGGGAGTTGTAGTTTTGCAACATCTGGAGGGTCACAGTTTGAAGAGGACTGTTACAGTGGTGCCCAAACAGTAGCCCTCCAGATGTTGCCAAACTACAACTCTCAGCATGCCTCGACTGCCCAGGCATGCTGGGAGTTGTAGTTCTGTAACATCTGTCCCTTCAGATTTAGCAATTTTCATGACATTTTTGAAAATAGCTCTACTTTGAAGCCCTCTAATTTTTTCAAAAAGCAAAAGTATGTCCATTTTATGATGTCAACATAAAGTGGACAAATTGTGTTTGTGAAAAAAAATAAAATTTATTTGGAATATCCATTTTCCTTACAATTAGAGAGCTTCAAAGTTAGAAAAATGCTAAATTTTCAAAATTTTCATGACATTTTGGGATTTTTCACCAAAAAAGGATGCAATTAACGCTGAAAATTTACCACCAAAATAAAGTAGAATATGTCACGAAAAAACAATCTCAGAATCAGAATATTCGGTAAAAGCGTTTTCGCGTTATTAATTCGTAAAGTGACGGTGGTCATAATTGCGAAAAAGGGCTCAGTCCTTAAGGTGAAAAAGGGCTGTGTCCTTAAGGGGTTAATGAACCCGAGCTTAAGATCCGCACTTAGTTGTGATTCTTCTTTCCTGGAAAATAATTGCAATCCCTGATCCCTATCGCGAACGGGGTTTAGCGGGTTAACCGCACCTGTTGGTGAATGATAGACACACGCTGGTAGTGTAGCGCGCATGCAGCCCCGGACATCTAAGGGCATAACACACCTGTCATTGCTCGATCTCGCGATTGATTGTGCAATTTAAGGGGTTATTAATGCCTCTTAGGTACTGCTGATGCCTACTCCTGACTGCTCCTGTGTCTTTCAGGAACTACTTGACTTCATGATGCTTCTGGGCTTGGGCCTTTCATTTTAGGATTTTTGAAATGCATACATACATTCTTAATTTTAATTTCAACATTTATGGTGCAATGTATGGGGTTATTAAACACTCTTGGATAGTGTTTTTATAAAATTTTCTGATAATTATGACTGTAATAAACTTGAATTTTCCAGAATAATAACCATTACACCATTGAACGCTTGTTGCGTGTGATTTTTTAAGTAAAATTTTCCAAAAAAACTACGGAGAGAGATGAACTCTGCTTCTTTATTTCATAAAAAAGTATTTTATAGAAGAATGTCTTTTGGTGGTCCACCGTCCTGCATTATAGAGTCTTCTGGACTCTTGTATATGCGGTTGTTCTTAAACAAAGGTACAAAAAACAAAAATGGCCGGTCAGGGCTATGGAGACCTTGCGCCTACATCTTACGGCCACATGAGCCCTGTGGGTGCTTGTGAGATTAGGTCCTTTGCACCCACACGGCAGGGTTCCGGGACACATATTTTGATTTAAATTTCAAATAAAAAAATCAAACATTTCAATGGTCTCCTCATGCTGCAGCCAACTCCAGACTGCGTCATTCTGGTAATATATAGAGAGCACTCGCTGTCCTAAATTTTCGTTCAATGTTTTTGTAAAAATTTTTTGTCTTTTTTATTAGGGATTGTGAAGCTTTGGTGCGTACTCATGCATCAGCCAACTCTAGCCTGTGTCATTCAGGCAAAGTATGGTTTACTGATGGCGCTGCTGGGCCTGGGTCTGGGAATTTCAAATTTTCTCATAGGTAGCACCCGCTATCCAAAAGTCTTCTTCATAAATTTCTACAATTGTTGTGTTTTTTGGGGGGGATTGCGAAGCCCTAGTGTGTACTCATGCATCAGCCAACTCCAGGCTGTGTCATTCAGGCAATATATAGGTAGCACCCGCTGTCCTAAATATTCTTAAATTTTTTTTTTAAATGGTTGTTTTTTCTTCGGGATTCTGAAGCCCTGGTGTGTACTCAATGCTGCTTCCTGCTACACTCTGTCAGTCCGTTGGTCCTGTGACAGTGTGCTACTCCGCCTCCACATCCTCCACTGTGTTTTAAGCCTCCAGTGCCTGGAAAAGTCTCAGTGGCCCTTCAGCATACCATGTGTGGAGGTCACGGCGGTGTCACATGGTTTGCCTTGGCGAGAAGTCTTGGAAACAATGGCCGGTCACGGCAATGGAGACGTTGCGCCTACATCTCACAGCCACATGAGCCCTGTGGGGGCTTGTTGGATTTGGTCCTTTGTACCCACACGCTGGGATCTGGGACACGCAAAGGTGGTTTTAAATTTCAAATAAAAAAAATGATGGCACTGCTGGGCCTGGGTCTGGGAATTTCAAATTTTCTCATAGGTAGCACCCGCTATCCAAAATCTTTTTTTTTTAAATCTAAAATTGTGGTGTTTTTGGGGGGGAATTGTGAAACACTGCTGTGTACTTGTGCATCAGCCAACTCCAGACTGTGTCATTCAGGCAATATATTGGTTCCTGGTGCCGCTGTGGGGCCTGGATCTGGGAATTTCAAATTTTCTCATAGGTAGCATCCGCTATCCAAACTCTTTTTCAAAAATTAATAAAATTGTTGTGTTTTTTAGGGGGGGATTGTGAAGCCCTGCTGTGTACTCGTGCATCAGCCAACTCCAGGCTGTGTCATTCAGGCAATATATGGGTCACTGATGCCGCTGTGGGGCCTGTGAATTTCAAATTTTCTCATAGGTAGCTCCCGCTATCCAAAATCTTATTCAAAAATTTATAAAATTGTTGTGTTTTTTGGGGGGGGATTGTGAAGCCCTGCTGTGTACTCGTGCATCAGCCAACTCCAGGCTGTGTAATTCAGGCAATATATGGTTTACTGATGTCGCTGTGGGGCCTGGGTCTGGGAATTTCAAATTTTCTCATAGGTAGCACCCGCTATCCAAAATCTTTTTCAAAAATTAATAAAATTGTTGTGTTTTTTAGGGGGGGATTGTGAAGCCCTGCTGTGTACTCGTGCATCAGCCAACTCCAGGCTGTGTCATTCAGGCAATATATGGTTTACTGATGCCGCTGTGGGGCCTGGGAATTTTAAATTTTCTCATAGGTAGCACCCGCAATCCAAAATCTTCGGTTTAAATTTCTTAATTCATCTTTTAATCTTAGGGATTGTGAAGGCCTAGTGCCTACTCATGCTGCTGCCAACTTCAGGCTGTTCCATTCATCCACTATATGGTCTCCTCATGCTGCCAACACCTCCACGCTGTGCCATTCATACACTATATGGTCTTCTCATGCTGCCAACACCTCCATGCTGTGTCATTCAGCCACTATATGGTGTCCTCATGCTTCAGCCTCATCCAAGCTGTGTCATTCAGCCACTATATGGTGTCCCCATGCTGCCAACACCTCCACGCTGTGCCATTCAGCCGCTATATGGTCTCCTCATGCTGCCAACACCTCTACGCTATGTCATTCAGTCACTATATGGTCTGCTGACACTGATGCCCCCACCAGGCTTTGTCATTGTGCTGCTGTGTGCTGATTGTAAAAGCGATGCCGGTAATCTGCATGTTATTCTGAATAACAGTATTATTTCACTCCCCCAGCACACTCCATATGCGTTTTAGAACACAGCAAAGTGTTCTATACCCCTATAGAGGCTGTATGTAGGCTCGAAATAGCCTTTTTTAATATAGATTCACCGCGGAAAAATTCGGATTGAATCAAACTTTTTCGGAAAATTCGGCGAATCGGCCGAATCGAATTTTTGAAAAGTTCGCTCATCTCTAATTATAACAATAGTGCTTGAAAATGAAAATTTCCAAAGCTGATTATATCCTCTGTGATCAATGGGGAGGTGGAGCCGCCAATGTAAACATGTCCGTGCATGTGGGGAACATGATCATCCTGCGCTTGCAGCAGAAGCCTGGACGCATTACTATAGAGACCCATCATGTGACTGAATCATTGCTGTCATTGCACAGGAAGTGTAAGAAGACATTACATCAGACAGAAAAGAAATAGGAACAATGGGGGAGATTTATCAAAACCTGTGCAAAGGAAAAGTTGTCCAGTTGCCCATAGCAACCAATCAGATCGTTTCTTTCATTTTGCAAAGGCCTTGTGAAAAATGAAAGAAGCAATCTGATTGGTTGCTATGGGCAACTGGACAACTTTTCCTTTGCACAGGTTTTGATAAATCTCCCCCAATGCCACCAAAAATGACCAGTCTGCACCTAAACTAGGAATGAAGGGGTGGAAAGGCATCCTGCATAGTACACTTTTGTTGGTGGTAACATGGGTTAGATCTTCTGCGGAGCCATACCAAATATGTGGGAATACTGTCTGGGACAGTGACATATACAATGCACACATTATATGATGTTATATGCACTGCATATTTTATATGCATATTGGGGGACATTTATCAAGACCTGTGCAGAGGAAAAGCTGACCAGTTGCCCATAGCAACCAATCAGATCGCTACTTTCATTTTTAAAAAGGCCTCTGGAAAATGAAAGCAGCGATGTGATTGGTTGCTATGGGCAACTCAGCAACTTTTCCTCAGCACAGGTTTTGATAAATCTCCCCCATTGTGATTATACAAATTGGGATGGTAGGATGCAGGATGATTGATTAAAAAGTACACACATATATATATATATATATATATATATATATATATATATATATATATATATATTGTGTATAAAGCATGATATACACATAAAATGTACATACCATAATAACACATTCGATGGTAAAACATTATTTGTGTGGAACATAAAAAAATAACAGTACAAAACAGTTGCGCAGAAAGGAAATGATATAATAACGTGTGATTTTTTTTGCCGAACTTGATGGGGGCATACATACAGTAAACTACAGTTATCTAGCTCATATTAGAGAATGAGCAGAATTATGAGTATAAACATTAGCAATGGGATGTTGTGACAACAATTATAACCTGATAGCACAGTATGAAAATACCTGTCTATGCAAGGAAAAAGGACCAGTTTAAGTCTATGTAAAATATAGTGTCTATACTGAACCAAAAGAGCCTAATATAAATAAACCCATATGCACATAGACAGGTGTCCAATGAGAGCCCATATACACACAAAGTGCCCTTATATACACAAAACTTAAAAGTTGCATTCAATCATTTCATTAAGCCTGTGAGATACTAATGTCTGTAATTTGTGAAACCAAAATTACGCCTAAGTGTACCAAACTCCTGAGGGTCATCTTTTGGATGTTAAAGTCAACCCCGGGGACCTGTGTAAGATGTCAAGAGACACTGCGTAGGAGAAAGCTTTGTAGAGTGTTAGGGTGCGTTCACACTACGGAATTCCCACAGAATTCCAGGAGCGGAACTCCGCGAGCGGAATTCCGTGGTGTGAAATTAACATTAGTGTGAATGAGTCTCCGCGAGACCCGTTCACACTACAGAATTTCCCGGGCGGACAATACCGCCACTGAAACTGTTCTGCGCAAAGAAAGAGCATGTTCATTCTTTGCGGGGATTCTGCGAGCACTGCATTTCCATCAATGGTGACGGCTCAATGCCCCGCGGCCCTAGCGCCGAAGCAACTCCGGTGGCGGCCGCCAGGCGGACACTCCGCATGCGGAATTCAGCGAGTGGAGATTCCGCAGTGTGAATGCACACTTACTGTGATGATTGTTGATTCTTTCTCTAAAACACTGTATAGTATGCCCTTCATATTGGAGCCCGCAAGGCCACTCCAAAAGGAAGATAACATACTGGGAGCCACAGTTAAGCAGAGTAAGTTTTTGTGTCTATGGGTTATGATAGAGCAACAGATACATCTGGGGAGTCCACATTTGAAACTATCAGTGACAGTAAGAAAATTGGATGAGGCATGACTTTTTGTTTTAGTTCTCAGTCTGTTTGGGGTCACCAGGTCCCTAAAGGTCCAAGAAGTGAGTGCTGGTTTGTTAGGAAGAAGAGCGCTCAAATATTTCTGCATTCTGACAGGAATATATCTGATTTATTTGGCTGTGAAGCAGAATATACAAAGTGGGGCAAAAAGTATTTAGTCAGCCACCAATTGTGCAAGTTCTCCTGCAAGCCACCTGTAATTTTCATCATAAGTATACCTCAACTATGAGTGACATAATGAAAAAAAATCCATAAAATTACATTGTCTGATTTTTTAAGAATTTATTTGCAAATTATGGTGGAAAATAAGTATTTGGTCAATAACAAAAGTTAATCTCAATGCTTTGTTATAAACCCTTTGTTGGCAATGACAAACGTTTTCTGTAAGTCTTCACAAGGTTTTCACACACTGTTGCTGGTATTTTTGTCCATTCCTTCATGGAGATCTACTCTAGAGCAGTGATGTTTTGGGGTTGTTGTCACGATTCGTCTGGCTGGAGGTGGATCCTCTGTGCCAGAGAGGGATTGGCGTGGACCGTGTCGGTGGACCAGTTCTAAGTTGCTACTGGTATTCACCAGAGCCCGCCGCAAAGCGGGATGGTCTTGCAGCGGCGGTAGCAACCAGGTCGTATCCACCGGCAACGGCTCAACCTCTCTGACTGCTGAGATAAGCACGGTACAAGGGAGTAGACAAGAGCAAGGTCGGACGTAGAAGAAGGTCAGGGCAGGCAGCAAGGATCGTAGTCAGGGGCAACGGCAGGAGGTCTGGAACACAGGCTAGGAACACACAAGGAAACGCTTACACTGGCACAATGGCAACAAGATCCGGCAAGGGAGTGCAGGGGAAGTGAGGTAGAAGTAGGGAAGTGCACAGGTGAAGGTACTGATTAAAACCTCATGCGCCAATCAGTGGCGCACCGGCCCTTTAAATCGCAAAGACCCGGCACAAGCGCGCCCTAGGGAGCGGGGCCGCGCGCGCCGGGACAGCACAGATGGGGAACGGGTCTGGTAAGCGAGTCGGGATGCGCATCGCGAGCGGGCGCATCCCGCATCGCGAATCGCATCCCGGCTTGGAACATTATCGCAGCGCACCAAGTCGGCAGGTCTGACCGGGGCACTGCGAATAGGAGAACGCTGTGAGCACTCCGGAGAGGAGCGGGGACCCGGAGCGCTGGGCGTAACAGTTTTTGCTGGGCAACACAGACTTTCAACTCCCTCCAAAGGTTTTTATGGGGTTGAGATCTTGAGACTTTCTAGGCCACTCCAGGACCTTGAAATGCTTCTTATGAAGCCACTCCTTCGTTGCCCAGATGGTGTGTTTGGGATCATTGTCATGCTGAAAGACCCAACCACATTTCATCTACAATGCCCTTGCTGATGGAAGGAGGTTTTCACTCACAATACATGGCCCCATTCCTCCTTTCTTTTACACAGGTCAGTCGTCCTGGTACCTTAGCAGAATAACATCCCCAAAGCATGAAGTTTCCACCCCATGCTTCACAGTAGGCACGGTGTTCTTTGGATGCAACTCAGCATTCTTTCTCCTCCAAACACAGTTTTTACCAAAAAGTTCTACTTTGGTTTCATCTTACAATATGACATTCTCCCAATACTCTTCTGGATTATCCAAATGCTCTCCAGATGGGCCCGGACATGTACTGGCTTAAGCAGGGGGACAAGTCTGGCACTGCATGATTTGAGTCCCTGGCAGTGTAGTGTGTTACTGATGGTAGCCTTTGTTACTTTGGTCCCAGCTCTCTGCAGGTCATTCACTAGGTCCCCCCGTGTTCTTATGATCATTTTGACACCACAGGGTGAGATCTTGCATGGAGCCCCAGATCGAGGGAGCTTATCAGTGGCCTTGTATGTCTTCCATTTTCTAATACTTGCTCCCACAGTTGATTTCTTCACACCAAGCTGCTTGCCTATTGCAGATTCAGTCTTCCCAACCTAGTGCAGGTCTACAATTTAGTTTCTGTGTCCTTTTGGCAGCTCTTTGGTCTTGGTCATAGTGGAGTTTAGAGTGTGACTGTACATGCTACATCAAAAGCAATACGCGTTTCGGGTGTTGTACCACCCTTTCTCAGTTGCAGAAGTGTGGAGCATGATAATCCTAGGGGTCCTTTTTATAGTCCCCAAAAAAGGCGCACAAATAGGTGGGAGTGGTCACTGTGCAATAGCTTGTCGGATCCATGTGTAAATTTTAAAATGCAAAATCATACATACAGTACAGTAAAAAAAAGACATGTAATGTGATGCATCACGGTTTTGGACCGCACCTAAAACCGTAGTATACTACGGTTTTAGGTCCGGTCAGGAAACCGCATACGGGTCAAAACTGAGCCGACCGGAGTCACCGTTTGACTCCGGTTGGCTCATTAAAGTAAATGGAGTCCCGTGCTGATCCAGTTTTCCCCTCCCCTAGCCGAATCCGGCACCCGTATGTAAAAACCAGGGTGTGAATGCAGCCTAAGTGGGAGAACTTGCACAATTGGTAGCTGTCTAAATAATTTTTTGCCCCACTTTATAAATATTTGTGTGTGTTTAGAATGAGGCTATAGAAGCTGGTCAGAGGGGGTGGCACATCACTCAGGGGGTGTGGCTAGAGCTCAGAGACAAGATCCAGCCACATCTCTGGAGACAAGAAGATGATGCATTATCTCAGGGCAGAGGGAGATGCTGGGGAGCTGGAGACAATTCCACATTGGACACGGAAGAACTACAAAACTTCTTGTCAGGGGTGATTTGTGCAAAAACATGAAAACATAACATTTTGTGTTAACACTATAGCCAGTACAAATTGTGATAACACTATAGCCAGTACAATCTGTCATAAGACTATATTAAGAAGTTATATATAAGGTCATAGTCTTATTTTCTGAAACTTAATTACTACTTAAATTCTATAATTCTATACTTGCACACAATTGGCATTCGGATTATGCACCACTGTCTCTGCCCATGAGATATCCAGGAGAACCTAGCAGAAGAAAATTTGATGTGATGGCACTCATTATATCTTCTGCCATTGACAGCCAGCCACCGTAGCCTTTGTCTCCAGTGGTGTTGTAAGCAAGAAACCTAAACTGCTATGTTCTTGAACTGTATCCCATTTAGCGACAAATCCAAGTTGTCTTTGGCATCCGACAATCTGCCTTTGTGGTGGAGTGATAATCTGGGGACCCATTATGACAGTCTGTCAACCCTAGTACTGATACAAGGGACACTAACAGCTCAGTGATATGTACAGGATGTCCTGAGGAAGATCCATAGCATACCTATACCATAAAAAAGTAGCCTAAGCTATATCCATCTTTTAAGTTGAATAATTCTTCACTTTGTGTAATAATGCATGTCCACATAAAAGGTCGACATATAATCCATCATGTCATGTTCAGCCAGATAAAGGAAAAACATTTTGCCAATTAGATCATATTAGGGAGAAATCCTTCCCAACTCCAAATATGGCAATGATAAATGCTTGGATAGTGTGTTTATTTAAATTATATTACACAAATAAACACTATGTGCTACGTGAATTGTTTATATCCAGAAAAGAATTATTTTGTAACAGTAAAAATATGTTCTGCTGTCATATATATTTTTTATTGGTATATGTTTAATATGCCAGTGAGCATGAATGATAAAATATATAGTTCTAGTTAAATAAATAAAAATAGCTTTAAATGTAATAATTAGCAAATTATCATGGCCACTGATCGTGGGAACCTAATTTAACTATGTTTGACTTTGCATCAAGTCTCACGGCTTTACAGATCACAGACTGACAAAAAGCAGGAAGAAAAAGTTAAACAAATATTTTACAAGCAGTTACATAGCATACACATACATCGGTCTTGCCTACAATACATCAAAGAGCCTGAGATTTAAATAATTCAATATAAAATTTAAAGTCAACACAATGCTTCAAATGCTGAATATGGAAAAATGTCAGAGTAGTTAAAGGTGTGTTTTTCTTTAAATATAATTCTGTTCTGTGTGTAATTAAAAGTTTTACTACCTTTCTATATTCTTTATGCATCCATTCCCAACCATTTTCAAGATCTTTTCTTGCAGTCATTCAATAACAATCCTAATTTTTAATTAGCGTGGATATAAATGCTGGTCATGTGATAAACACAAAGGTGCACAGCTCCTTATAGCACTCAGATTTACTTAAATTGTCTAATTCTTGGACTGTGCAAACTTACATAGACAGTTTTCAAATGTGATACACAGTAAAAGCTCACCCAGTAAGTTCCATGCACATGAACAGTAGAGGCCAGCACCATAGATAGAGGAAGAAATGGAAGCGAATCCAGAGCAAAGAGTTGCAAATAAAATCTTCAAAATCTATTTCCTATGTGCAGGATACAGAAAACAGTAGATTAAAGGTTACATGTTTCAGATGCACATGGCACCCTTAGTCATAACTGATACAAAGAAACATTGTCAATTTTGAATAAGGGTCAAGTGAGGCACCTAACCAAAAGTTAGGTGGTTCATATTAACCCTTCACAATCTCCAAGATTACAGTTAGAACACAGCAACTCCTTCCAATTCAAAATGGTACAATTTGTATGGCCAATGACCATATACACAATGATGTAATACAAAATGGCCTAGAACATATATTTTAAAATCTATAGAGCAACTTAAAAATTGTATGCAGAAACAATGTCGCAACTATTTCTGTTCTAAAGACTTTTTGAACTTATTACAGGAAATTTATTATTTTACATGAATATACACAATAGAGCAATAGGGAGGGAGGAGTACAGGGCAGGCCAGACAGGTACTAGTGGTGGGGGACTCAATTATTAGGGAGACAGACAGGGCGATCTGTCACAAAGACCGGGATCGCCGAACAGTGTGTTGTCTGCCTGGCGCACGAGTTCGGCACATCGCGGATCGGGTTGACAGGTTGCTGGGCGGGGCTGGAGAGGACCCAGCAGTCATGGTACATATTGGCACCAATGACAAAGTAAGAGGTAGGTGGAGTGTCCTTAGTATTTTCTGAAATACTACCAGTACCACGAGCTGCACCAGAGAGGCAGCGGGAGATCAGGGAGGTAAACAAGTGGCTCAGAAGCTGGTGTAGGAAGGAAGGGTTTGGGTTCATGGAGAACTGGGCTGACTTCGCTGTTGGTTACCGGCTCTACCGTAGGGATGGGCTGCACCTCAATGGGGAGGGTGCAGCTGTGCTTGGGGAGAAGATGGCTAGAAGGGTGGAGGAGTGTTTAAACTAGGGACTTGGGGGGAGGGAACCTACAGCAAAGAGGGGGAAGATAGTGTAGATAGAGAGGTGGGAATTATAAATGTACCTGGGGGTGGAGCGGAGGGAGGGGTTAGAATAGTTAATAGGAATAGGCTTCATAGGAAAATAAAACTTACACCCTTGAATCCCATTAACCCCAATAACATAAAGGATGGAAATGTAAAGTGTATGTTCACAAATGCCAGAAGCCTAGCAAATAAAATTGGGGAGCTTGAGGCCTTGATACTGGAGGAACATATTGATATAGTTGGGGTCACTGAGACATGGCTGGACTCCTCGCATGACAGGGCTGTCAATCTGCAGGGGTTTACATTGTTTCGCAAAGATAGAATGAACAGAAAAGGTGGGGGAGTCTGTATGTTAGAAGTGGTATGAAAGTCAGTGTGAACGATGACATAGTGTGTGATGATTCTGAGGATGTGGAATCACTGTGGGTAGAATTACAAAAGGAGGGAAATACTGAAAAAATAATACTTGGTGTAATCTACTGACCCCCTAATATCACTGAAGAGATAGAAGGTCGGCTGCATAAACAAATAGAGAGGGCCGCCCGGGCAGGTACAGTGGTAATAATGGGAGATTTTAACTATCCAGATATAGATTGGGGTCCGGGGTTGGCTAAAACTACAAAGGGGCGACAATTCCTAAATTTATTGCAGGATAATTTTATGGGCCAGTTTGTGGAGGACCCAACAAGAAGTGATGCCTTGTTGGATCTGATCATTTCCAACAATGCAGAGCTGGTTGGTAATGTAACTGTGAGGGAAAACCTTGGTAATAGCGACCACAATATAGTTACTTTTGACTTAAAATGTAGAAAACAAAGACAGGCGAGGAAGGCAAAAACATATAACTTTAAAAAGGCAAACTTCCCTGGGCTGAGGGCTGCACTACAGGACATAGACTGGGGGAGGTGTTCTCAAATACTGATACAGAAGGTAAATGGGACATCTTTAACCCCTAAAGAACCGGGGTTTTTTCAGTTTTTTGCATTTTAGTTTTTTGCTCCTTGCCTTTAAAAAATCATAACTCTTTCAATTTTGCACCTAAAAATCCATATTATGGCTTATTTTTTTGCGCCACCATTTCTACTTTGTAATTACTTCAGTCATTGTGCCCAAAAATCTACGGTGAAACGGAAAAAAATCATTGTGAGACAAAATTGAAAAAAAACCCCACCATTTTGTAACTTTTGGGGGCTTCCGTTTCTACGTAGTATATTTTTCGGTAAAAATGAGACCTGATATTTATTCTGTAGGTCCATACGGTTAAAATGATACCCTACTTGTATAGGTTTGATTTTGTCGTACTTCTGGAAAAAATCATAACTTCATGCAGGAAAATGTATACGTTTAAAATTGTCATTTCTGACCCCTATAACTTTTTTATTTTTCCGTTTATGGGGCGGTATGAGGGCTCATTTTTCGTGATCTGAAGTTTCTAACGGTACCATTTTTGCATTGATAGGACTTATTGATCGCATTTTATTCATTTTTTCATGATATAAAAAGTGACCAAAAATGACACTATTTGGGAATTTTGAATTTTTTTGCGCGCACGCCATTGACCGTGCGGTTTAATTAACGATATATTTTTATAATTTGGACATTTCCGCACGCGGCGATACCATATATGTTTATTTTTATTTTTATTTACACTGTGGTTTTTTTATGGGAAAAGGGGGGTGATTCAAACTTTTAATAGGGGAGGTGTTAAATGATGTTTATTCACTTTTTTTTTCCACTTTTTTTTTGCAGTGTTATAGCTCCCCTAGGGACCTATAACACTGCACACACTGATCTTTATCATTGATCACTGGTTTCTCATAAGAAACCAGTGATTGATGATTCTGCCGCATGACTGCTCATGCCTGTATCTCAGGCACTGAGCAGTCATTCGGCGATCGGACAGCGAGGAGGCAGGTAGGGGCCCTCCCGCTGTCCTGTAAGCTGTTTGGGATGCCACGATTTTGCCGCGGCTATCCCGAACAGCCCACTGAGCTAACCGCATGCTTTCGGTTTCACTTTAGACGCAGCGTTCAACTTTGAATGCCGCGTCTAAAGGGTTAATAGCGCGCGGCACAGCGATCAATGGCGCGCGCTATTAGCCACGGGTCCCGGCCGTTGTTAGAGGCCGGGCCCGACCCGCTATGACTCGGGGCCACGCCGTAGCCCCGCGTTATAGATCGGGAGTGGACACATGACGTTCCAGTATGTCATGTGTCCTTAAGGGGTTAAATCAACTCTAAATAACTATACAGCTAAATATATACCAAAGGGAAACAAATATAAACGATTAAAACTAAATCCTACATGGCTGACAAATGATGTTAAAAGAGCAATAAACAACAAAAAAATTGCCTTCAAAAAATACAAATCTGATGGGTCAGCTATAACATTTAAACAGTACAAAGAGCTTAATAAAATCTGTAAAAATGTAATAAAAACAGCAAAAATTCTAAATGAGAGACAGATGGCCAAAGAAAGCAAAACTAATCCTAAATATTTTTTTAGATATATAAATGCAAAAAAACCAAGGACAGAGCATGTAGGACCCCTTAATAATGATAATGGGGAGGATGTCACGGGCGATCAAGAGAAGGCGGAGCTACTGAATGGGTTCTTTAGTTCTGTATATACTAGGGAAGAAGGAGCTGACATTGGACAGGTCAGTGCTGGTAACACATCATGTAATGTACTGAACTGGCTTAATGCAGAGATGGTACAAGGTAAGTTAAGTAATATAAATGTAAGCAAATCTCCAGGGCCAGATGGATTGCACCCAAGAGTTCTTAGAGAGGTAAGTTTAGTAATATCTGTACCACTGTTCATGATATTTAGAGATTCACTGATGCCAGGTATTGTGCCAAGGGACTGGCGCAAGGCGAATGTGGTGCCAATCTTCAAAAAGGGATCTAGGTCTTCCCCAGGAAACTATAGAGCGGTAAGTTTAACGTGCATTGTGGGTAAATTGTTTGAAGGACTTATAAGGGATTACATACAGGAATACATAGGGGATAATTGTATTATAAGTGATAACCAGCTTGGGTTTACTAAGGATAGAAGTTGTCAAACCAATCTAATTTGCTTTTATGAAGAGGTGAGTAGAAGCCTTGACAGAGGAATGGCTGTGGATATAGTGTTTCTGGATTTTGCTAAAGCATTTGATACTGTCCCTCATTGAACACTGGCTCATGGATCGTACCCAGAGAGTGGTGGTCAATGATTCGTACTCTGATTGGTCCCCGGTAATTAGTGGTGTACCCCAAGGTTCTGTACTGGGACCGCTGTTGTTTAATTTATTTATCAATGATGTAGAGGATGGCATTAACAGCTCGGTTTCTATCTTTGCAGATGACACCAAGCTTTGTAGCACGGTACAGTCTATAGAGGATGTGTATGGGTTACAAGATGACTTGGATAGACCAAGTGTCTGGGCATCCACTTGGCAAATGAGGTTCAATGAGGATAAATGTTAAGTTATGCATCTGGGTACTAATAACCTGCATGTGTCGTATGTTTTAGGGGGGATTAAACTGGCAGAGTCACTGGTAGAGAAGAATCTGGGTGTACTTGTAGATCACAGACTACAGAATAGCATGCAATGTCAGGCTGCTGCTTCCAAAGCCAGCAGGATATTGTCATGTATCAAAAGAGGCTTGGACTCAAGGGACAGGGACATAATACTCCCCCTTTATAAAGCATTTGTACGGCCTCACCTGGAATATGCTGTTCAGTTTTGGTCACCTGTCCATAAAAGGGACACTGTGGAGCTGGAAAGGGTGCAGAGACGCGCGACTAAACTAATATGGGGCATGGAACATCTTAGCTATGAGGAGCGATTAAAGGAGTTACAATTGCTTAGTCTTGAGAAGAGACGTTTAAGGGGGGATATGATAAACATATATAAGTATATTAATGGCCCATACAAAAAATATTGAGAAAAACTGTTCCAGGTTAAACCCCCCCAAAGGACGAGGGGGCACTCCCTCCGTCTGGAGAAGAAAAAGTTTAGTCTCAAGGGGCGACATGCTTTCTTTACCAAATGAACTGTGAATTTATGGAACAGTCTACCTCAGGAACTGGTCACAGCAGGAAAAATTAACAGCTTTAAAACAGGATTAGATACATTCCTGGAACAAAATAACATTAATGCTTATGAAGAAATATAAAATCCCATCCCTTCCCCAATATCGCGCCACACCCCTACCCTTCAATTCCCTGGTTGAACTTGATGGATATATGTCTTTTTTCGACCGTACCAACTATGTAACTATGAGCATAAATGCAGCTCATCAATATCCATAATGTAGGGGAATATGGAGATAGGCAAAATGTCCAAGAGCATGACTCAGTAGTGTAAAATTGCATTCTGTCTGATATTTAACCCCTGCAGCATTCTCTTAACCAACTTGAGGATCCAAAACATGTCACAATTTAAAAGCTTCTTTCAACAATTACCTTCTGTAGTAGCCTCATTCCCTCTTATATTGACACATAGTTGAAGGGAATCATGGCTCTGTGCAATCTGTGCAGTGCCTTGAGAGAGTCGACATGTGTCTAGAATTGACATGAGAAATGTCAAATATACTGTTTTCGAAGTCTGACCTTCAAAGAATGTGTTGTACACCCTACATATTGAACCCTATAACATGTGCACAAGATCAAATTAATAACAAAACTGGTATTGCACCTGATGCATTGTTTTATTAGATGAATGCTGTGTAGCATAAGACATAAATGAGTTGAACAAATACATTATACTGTAGACTCGGGAACACCAGCGGAGAGAGCTGATGATCATAATTCTTTATTGGGGAATATTTGTATGCACATAGTCTGTATATATATATTTTTTAACCCCCTTTGGTAAATCTTGCATACACCCCCATAGATTTATATTTTGAATTATCAGCATTTGAATAATACTTGCTACTTGGACCAGGTAGGTGTATTTATACATATGCAGAGGCGGCTCTACCATTAGGCAAGTTAGGCTGCTGTCTAAGGCCTTGGGTTTTGGGGGGCCTTGCGGCTGCCTAGCTCGCCCCTTAAGAAATTATTGTACGGCAACAGGAATCCCCGATTCTGTACTTTACAACAGCTCTGTGGCTCTAACTGCACAGCATGCATTAAAAGTCCTGTGCCGCACCTGAAGAACAGACGCCAGGGAGGAGGAATAGAGGAGTTGCAAGAGCTCTGGAGCTCACATAGAGCACTGCTCCAATAGACATAGCTGAGCATCAAACGACAGGGGGCAACACATAGCCAGGAGGCTATTATTAGGGGTAGGAGGGAAGAAGAAGGCACTAACATTGGGGCATGAAGAAGAAAAAGCAGGAGACAGGGAGCATATTAAAGGGAACAGGTTCACTAAAGCTAAGGGGGGGGGGATAGGAGGGGGGTCTATAAGGTGGGGAGAGTATTTATAAGGGGAAACAGAAGGTAAGGATGGTGTCTATAAGAAAGGGAGGAGGGAATATTAATGGGGGACAGGAGAGTCTATGTGAGGTGCAGAGAGAGTACCTAATAAAGTAGGATCAGGAGGAGGGGTCCTAACAGAGGAAAGGACAGGGAGTCTCTGGTCGGTGGGTGACCAGATACTTATTGGGGTTGCAGATGAGGAGCCACAGGATAGGGGAAGGTTCTTCAGGGAAGGATCAAGGAGGAGAACACATACAGGGAGCAGAGCCCCATGGGGCACCCGATGTCTATCACTATGAGGTCCCTTCAGGTCCCGTTTCTGTTGCTCCCCTTCTGCACCTCACAGCATCCTGCAGGCCGGACAAGCAGTGGTGCGTGATCCTGTTATACTTTCTGACACCAGGAAGAGCTGTCTTTTATCCCCAGTCTGTTTATACCAAGTCCACGGTACACTACTCCTCCTGTACACACTACAGGCTCTTATATAGAAGAGATGAGGCTGCAGGCTAGAGGCCCTACCTTACTACCTACTAGGGCCTTCTGCCTAATGAGGGTAAATGACCTACCTACTAGGGGCATCTATCAGCTAGATAACCTCCTCACTACCACCACCCAATGCCCCAAACACACTCCTTCATACTATGCAGGGCACCATAGGGCATTATTTAGGGAAATGGTTGAGAACATTCTGGAAAAGCAAATAGCCCATTATGTTTTTCTGGCAGATTCTGCTGAGAAAAGTCATGGTTAAAAAAAGTCTTCATGGTGGTCTGAGCCAGATAGAAAAGAAAAGAGAAAAACACCAAGAAGATATCCTCTGTGAGTCAGTCACTGGATGTAACTGAACTATAATTACTTATATGGTCTTCAGGGCCTGTGTACAGCTGGTATCTACTACTGTATGGTCACTGTATGAGGGGATACTTACCCATGTACAGTGCTTTTTATTCATTAACAGTATGGTGGTATTATGCAGTCATGTGGTACTAATGATAGTGGTCATTGTGTGGCAGTATTATTTGTCTCTTGTATAGTGCTTTTATTGGTGATATTGGTCTGTGTAAACAGGTTTATATTCAGTATCAGTATTAATCAGTCACTGCTGTAGTAATATCTCATTCTGGTGGAGAGGTATTTTATGTGTGGACCCCTGGTGAGTGGCAATGCACATATTGTATTGGCATTTGCTTACATTCAGGTAGGGTGCACAATACTTTGCCTTACCCCAGGTGTTGCCAACCCACACAAAGTCATGACATCTTGTCAGTGAGAGCCTTGTGTTTGTGTTTCGCATAAGGCCTCAAAAAGTCTAGAGCCGCCTCTACATATAGGTAGATAGTCAAGCCAAGCAGGGGGTGGGAAAAAGCTGGCATAGGCCCAGCCTCTTAATTGTTTGCCCTGTTTTTGCCCAGCCTCTTAAATACCTATTGTTTTTACTCAGATTATTAGGTGGATAAGCAACGAAGTTGCATGGGACACCTATTGTTTTCACCGATTATTATTAGGTGGCAAAGCAACAAAGTTGAACTAGACACCTATTTTTTTTGCTTAGATTATTATGTGGCCAAAAAAATATAGTTAAAATATAACCTTTAATGTACTAATTTAGAGATTTAGAGAGAGGGGGTACCCAAACAGATCCTTACTAATGCCTATAATGATGCCAGGAAACGAGATCGGAGCACCCTGTTGACTCCTCGGGTCAAAAAAGATGAGAATTGCCTTAGAATAATCGAGATCTACGATATCGCAGCGACCCCTACACATTAAATTATCACCCAATTTTGGCCCATACTAACTTCGGAAGCATCGATATCTGATCTGGTGGGCAAATGCCCTCAGAACCTACAGACGTGGTAGAAATCTGGGAGACAGACTCATACATAGCCATTTTACACCACCGCCAACTAGAGGCACATGGCTTGTTCGTAAAATTGTAGGAACGTATCAGTGTGGTTCCTGCAAGGGGTGCGAATGTATCAGGGTCACAAAATATCTACAGGGTCCACATGATGGACACAGAAACACTAGTCGCGATTTTGCGATTTGCAAAACTAGCAACATGGTATATGTGTGTCAATGCCCATGTCCTTTGCTGTACGTGGGTAAAACTAAGAGAGAATTGCGTCGCCGTATTTTAGAACACGTAGCCAACATTAACCATCAGAGGGACAAACTCTCTCAAATCATATGAGATCCGTGCATGCGTCCTCGCCACGGGCAATCTCATTTCAAGTGTTGGAAGTAGTTCATGCGAACATCAATGGCAGTGATCTAGATCGTCGCCTTTTACTAAAAGACACAGTGGATATATAGATTGGGGACCGTTGCCCATGGTGGTCTAAATGAGTGCCTTTCTTTTACCTCCTTTATCTAATATGGTGTCCCTCGCTTTCTTGGTGGAAACTAAAAAGGACAATGGAGCAATATTGCAACTATCATCACTGCTCGCAGTATTCCTCAAAAATTTGTTATAAAATAGCTC
The DNA here is from genome assembly GCF_029499605.1 of Hyla sarda. Lineage (NCBI taxonomy): Eukaryota > Metazoa > Chordata > Amphibia > Anura > Hylidae > Hyla > Hyla sarda. Next base: position 248,133,548 of record NC_079189.1, on the reverse strand, counting down.
ACTCGCAATATTCATTTAAAATTTGTTACAATATAGCCAACCTTCTAGTACATACGCTATATATGTTTACTATTCTGTTTTCTCTATCTATATATATATATATATATATATATATATATATATATACAATTTTTTATTTGTTGACATTATATATTTTATATCATGGTATGTCACATTCACTATACAGTGGGGATCAAAAGTTTGGGCACCCCAGGTAAAAAAAATTTATTAATGTGCATAAAGAAGCCAAGGAAAGATGGAAAAATCTCCAAAAGGCATCAAATTACAGATTAGACATTGTTATAATATGTCAACAAAAGTTAGATTTTATTTCAATCATTTACACTTTCAAAATAACAGAAAACAAAAAAATGGTGTCTGTAAAAGTTTGGGCACCCTGCATAATTTATAGCATGCACTGCCCCCTTTGCAAAGCTGAGACCTGCCAGTGAAATGGATTGTTCTCAATCATCATCTGGGAAGACCAGGTGATGTCAATCTCAAAGGTTTTAAATACCCAGACTCATCTGACCTTGCCCCAACAATCAGCACCATGGATTCTTCTAAGCAGTTGTCTAGAAATCTGAAACTGAAAAAAAAGCTGGAGAAGGCTATAAGAAGATAGCACAACGTTTTCAGATGTCAATATCCTCTGTTCGGAATGTAATTAAGAAATCAGGAATCAGGAAAAGTTAAAGCAAGATCTGGAAGACAAAGAAAAATATCATGCAGAACAGCTCGCAGGATTGTGAGAGAAACTATTCAAACCCCACGTTTGACTGCACAATCCCTCCAGAAAGATCTGCCAGACACTGGAGTTGTGGAGCAATATTCCACTATAAAGAGATACTTGTACAAATATGGTCTTCATGGAAGAGTCATCAGAAGAAAACCTCTTCTACGTCCTCACCACAATAATCAGCATTTGAACTTTGCAAATGAACATATAGACAAGCCTGATGCATTTTGGAAACAAGTTCTGTGGACCGATGAGGTTAAAATTTAACTTTTTGGCCGGAATGAGCAAAGGTACGCTTGGAGAAGAAAGGGAACAGAATTTAATGAAAAGAACCTCTGTCCAACTGTTAAGCATGGGGGTGGATCAATCATGCTTTGGGGTAGTATTGCAGCCAGTGGCACAGGAAACATCTCAAGAGTAGAAGGAAAAATGGATTCAATAAAATTTCAGCAAATTTTTGATGCTAACTTGATGCCATCTGTGAAAAAGCTGAAGTTAAAGAGAGGATGTCTTCTACAAATTGATAATGATCCTAAACACACCTCAAAATCCATGGGGGATTACATCAAGAGGCGTAAACTGAAGGTTTTGCCATGGCCTTCACAATCTCCTGACCTCAACATAATTGAAAATCTATGGATAGACCTTAAAACAGACAGCCCAGAAATCTTAAAGAACTGGAAGACTTTTGTAAGGAAGAATGGGCAAAGATAACTCAAACAAGAATTGAAAGACTCTTGGCTAGCTACAAAAAGCGTTTACAAGCTGTGATACTTGCCAAAGGGGGCAATACAATATATTAACTCTGCAGGGTGCCCAAACTTTTGCAGACACCATTTTTTTGTTTTCTGTTATTTTGAAAGTGTAAATGATGGAAATAGAATATTTTGTCAACTTTAGTTGACATATTATAAGAATGTCTAATCTGTAATTTGATGCCTTTTGGAGATTTTTCCATCTTTCCTTGGCTTCTTTATGCACATTAATAACATTTTTACCTGGGGTGCGCAAACTTTTAATCCCCACTGTATGTAACATAAAGGTCATAGGTCACATGACCTGGTTTTTGTGCCAATTTTTGCACAATATTTAAAAATGTTCTTCTCTGGAACGTTAGAGCTACAGATAAATTAATCGCTGTATGTGGTTACACTGTTGTCCTGAGTCAGATTTGTTCATTCCAGGCAGTTGCATTCACTTCCAGGCAATGGAAGAGAGAGGTGGTGTCTGGTAATTATAAAAGAAAGTATACTAAGTGATTTTCTGAGCTAGTGATTGTGTGTCTGTATACAAGAGTGTGAAGTATACAAGTGAGTGTAAGTATAAAAGTGAGAGGGACTTAAAATTAAGGGACTTTAAATTCAGGGAGTTTAATTGAAATATTTGATTGCTTTTTTTACTGCTAACTTTTGCAATCCCTGAATCTAGGATGGCCTTCATGTTGGAAAAGGCAGTCCAGTGTGCATCTTGCACAATGTATGCAATCCTTGAACAGCAGTTTGAGGGTACATATTGTTGTGCGAGATGTGAGCTGTGTTCATTGGAAGCCCAGATCCTGGAACTAGAGGAGCAACTGGAAACACTGAGATGCATTGACAACTTGGAGAGGAGTCTCCTGCTCACTGAGCAAGTGCTCTCTGGGGTATAGGTGGGGGAAGATAGTGGGACGGAGGTGCAGGACAGTCAAGCAGCTAGCTGGGTTACAGTTAGAAAATGGGGTAGAGGGAAAAGTGTCAGGGAGGCTAGTCCTGATCTGGCCCACCCCAACAAGTTTGCCCGGTTGGCAGATGAGGGGGATGCCATTTCAGAGCTAGCAGTACTGCAGCAGGACGCTGCCTCTGACTGCCAGGGGGTGTCTGCTCCAGTAAAGTGGGAGGGAGGAGTGCAGGGCAGGCCACATAGGTACTGGTAGTGGGGGACTCAGTTATTAGGGGGACAGACAGGGCGATCTGTCACAAAGACCGGGAAAACCAAACAGTGTGTTGTCTTCCTGGCGCTTGAGTTCGGCACATCGCAGATCGGGTTGACAGGTTTCTGGGTGGGGCTGGAGAGGACCCAGCAGTTATGGCACATATTGGAACCAATAACAAAGTAAAAGGTAGGTGGAGTGTCCTCAAAAATGATTTCAGGGACTTAGGCGGCAAGCTTAAGGCAAGGCTCTCCAAAGTAATATTTTTTGAAATATTACCTGTACCACGAGCCACATCGGAGAGGCAGCGGGAGATTAGGGAGGTAAACAAGTGGCTCAGAAGCTGGTGTAGGAAGGAGGGGTTTGGGTTCATGGAGAACTGGGCCGACTTCGCTATCAGTTACCGGCTCTACCGTAGGGACGGGCTGCACCTCAATGGGGAGGGTGCAGCTGTGCTTGGGGAGAAGATGGCTAGAAGGGTGGAGGAGTGTTTAAACTAGGGACGGGGGGGGGGGGAGGGAACCTACAATGTAGAGGGGGAAGATAGTATAAATAGAGAGGGGGCACTTATTAATGTACCTGAGGGTGGAGCGGAGGGAGGGGTTAGAATAGTTCATAGGGATAAGCTTCATAGGATGAAAAAACATACACCTTTGAATTGCATGTTGACTAATGCCAGAAGTCTGACCAATAAAACAGAGAAACTGGAGTGGTTGATTTCTGAGGAAAATTATGACATAGTGGGTATACCAGAGATTTGGTTGGACGATAGCTGTGACTGGGCGGTCAACATACAGGGTTATAGTCTATTCAGGAAGGATCGGACAAAACAGAAAGGGGGAGGAGTTTGTCTTTATGTGACATTGAGTCTGAAGGCCACACTGCAGGAGGATATACAGGAGGGAAACGATAATGTGTTATTATGGGTAGAAATATATGGAGATAAAAATAAAAAAGAGGAGGCAAATTATCAAGGCAAATAAACAAGTCATCAAATCAGACCTGACAAAGTAACTAATGTACAGGTAGAAGGACACCTAGGAAATAGTGATCATACTATAATACATTATAGCTTGTCCTGCAATAAGGGAATCTCTTGAGTGGCCACAAAAACAATGAACTTTAGGAAGGCAAAGTTTGATCAACTCTGAGAAGCTCTTAACAATATCAATTGGGATAATGTCCTCAAAAACCAGAATACTGACACTAAATGGGAGACTTTTAAAAATATCTTAAATTCTCACTCTAAGATGTATAAACCTTATGGGAATAAAAGGATCAGAAATAAAAGTAAACCAATGTGGATGAATAAAAATGTTAAGGGGGAAATAAATGACAAAAATAAAGCATGTAACCCCTTAAGGACCAAGATCATTTTGGCCTCAAGGACCAGAGCATTTTTTGCACATCTGACCACTGTCACTTTAACCCCTTAAGGACCCAGGATTTTTCCTTTTTTGCATTTTCGTTTTTTCCTCCTTCCTTTTAAAAAATCATAACTCTTTCAATTTTGCACCTAAAAATCCATATGATGGCTTATTTTTTGCACCACCAATTCTAATTTGTAATGACATCAGTCATTTTACCCAAAAATCTAATCTAATCTAAAAAAATCATTGTGAGACAAAATTGAAAAAAAAATGCCATTTTGTAATTTTTGGGGGCTTCCGTTTCTATACAGTAAATTTTTCGGTAAAAATTACACCTTCTCTTTATTCTTTAGGTCCATACGATTAAAATGATACCCTACTTATATAGGTTTGATTTTGTCGTACTTCTGGAAAAAAATCATAACCACATACAGGAAAATTTATACGTTTAAAATTGTCATCTTCTGACCCCTATAACTTTTTTATTTTTCCACGTATGGGGCGGTATGAGGGTTAATTTTTTGTGCCGTGACCTGAAGTTTTTATAGGTACCAGGACTTAATGATCCTAAAAAGTGGCTAAATATATAAAAAGTGACCAAAAATACACTATTTTGGACTTTGGAAATTTTTTGCGTGTACGTCATTGACCGTGCGGTTTAATTAACAATATATTTTTATAATTCAGACATTTCTGCACGCAGCGATACCACATATGTTTATTTTTATTTACACTGGTTTTTTTTCTAAATGAGAAAAGGGGGGTGATTCAAACATTTATTAGGGAAGGGGTTAAATGATCTTTATTCACTTTTTTTCCCCACTTTTTTTGCAATGTTATAGCTCCCATCATTTTACATTGATCAGTGGTTTCTCATAGGAAACCATTGATCAATGATTATGCCGCTTGACAGCTCATGCCTGGTTCTCAGATACTGAGCAGTCATTCGGCGATCGGACACCAGGAGGCAAGGTAAGGGACCCTCTTGCTGTGTCACAGCTGTTCGGGATGCCGCGATTTCGCAGGGACATCCCGAACAGCCCCCTAAGCTAATCTGCAATGATTTACTTTCACTTTAGACGTGACGTTCAACTTTGAACGCTGCATCAAAAGGGTTAATAGCGCGTGGCACAGCGATCAGTGCCGCGCACTATTAGCCACGGGTCCCGGCCGTTGTAGCCGCGTGGCCCCGCGTTATATAACGGGAGCGGACTCATGACGTACCGCTACGTCATAGGTCCTGTAGCGGTTAAGCATTAATAACTCTTGGATACTTTTACTTATGAATTTGATTCCGAGATAGTTTTTTCGTGACATATTCTACGTTATCATAGTAGTAAATTTTCTTCGATGCTTTCTTCGAAAATGTCATGAAATATTTGAAAATTTTGCATTTTTCTAACTTTGAAGCTCTCTGCTTGTGAGGAAAATAGACATACCAAATACATTATATATTGAGTCACATATACAAGATGTCTACTTTATGTTTGCATCATAAAGTTGACATGTTTTTAATTTTGGAAGACATCAGAGGGCTTCAGCAGCAATTTTCACAACATTTTCGAAATCTGAATTTTTCAGGGACCAGTTCAGGTTTGAAGTGGATTTGAAGGGCCTTCATATTAGAAATACCCCATAAAAACTGCACCCATCAAAGTATACAAAATGATATTCAGAGAAAATTCAAAATCTCCATTTTTTTACACTAACATGTTCTTGTAGACCCAGTTTTTGAATTTTTACAAGGGGTAAAAGGAGAAAATGCCCCAAAATGTGTAACCCAATTTCTCTAGAGTAAGGAAATACCTCAACTCTCCAAAGCACCATATGTTTGCTATGGGGATTTTCTCTTACTCTGGACAGTTCTTAAAATGGACAGAGATGTCAGCAGGGAGCACTGTGCTTGTGATTCAGCAGAGAGCTCTGTGTTCCAAAAAGAATTTCCTCTGTAGTATTGAGCAGCTAATATGTACTGGAAGGATATTTGGGGAGAGAATTTGTTTGGAATGGAAGTCGAAGGCCTTTATAAAGCCCCCATTGTGCCGGAACAGTGCCCCCCCCCCCCCACATGTGATCCCATTTTGGAACCTAGACCCCTCACAAAATTTAATAAGGGGTGCAGTGAGCATTTACACCCCACTGGTGTTTAACAGACCTTTGGAACAGAGGGCTGTGCAAATGAAAAATTAAATCTCTCATTTTCATGGACCACTGTTCCAAAAATCTGTGTGACACCTGTGGGGCGTAAATGCTCACTGCACCCCATATTACATTCTGTGAGGGGTGTAGTTCCAAAATAGAGTCACATGTGGGGGGGGGGTCCACCTTCTGGCACCAAGAGGGCTTTGTAAACACATATGGCCTTTAATTCCAGCCAAGTTCTCTCTCCAAAAGCCCAATGGCGCTTCTTCTCTTCTGAGCATTGTAATTCGCCCGCAGAGCACTTTACATCCACATGTTCGGTATTTATATACTCAGAAGAAATGGTGTTACAAATTTTGGGGGGATTTTTTCCCATTACCCCTTGTGAAAATGAAAAATTTGGGATAACACCATCATTTTAGTGAAAAAATATATAAATTTAATTTTCAATGCAAATTCTTCAAACACCTGTGGTTAGTTCAGGCTCACTATACCCCTTGTTACGTGTAGTTTCCAAAATGTGGTCGCATGTGGGTGTTTTTTTTTGTGTGTGTGTTTATGTCAGAACCGCTGTAAAGATCAGCCACCACTGTGCAAATCACCACATGTACTTGGCGCTCTCACTCCTGAGCATTGTTGTGCACCCGCAGGGCATTTTACGTCCACATATGGGGTATATCCATACTGAGGAGAAATTGCGTTATAAATTTTGGGGGGCTTTTTTCCTTTTACCTTTTGTGAAAATAAAAAGTATGGGGTAACTCCAGCAAGTTACTGTAAAAAAATTTAATTTTTTTACAATAACATGCTGGAGTAGACCCCAACTTTACCTTTTCATAAGGGGTAAAAGGAGAAAAAGCCCCCCAAAATTTGTTAGGCAATTTCTCTCGAGTATGGAAATACCCCATATGTGGCCCTAAACTGTTGCCTTGAAATACGACAGGGCTCCGAAGTGAGAGAGCGCCATGCGTATTTGAGGCATAAATTAGGGATTTTGCATAGGGGTGGACACAGGGGTATTCTATGCCAGTGATTCCCAAACAGGGTGCCTCCAGCTGCTGCAAAACTCATAGCATGCCTGGACAGTCAAAGGCTGTCCGGCAATACTGGGAGTTGTAGTTTTGCATGAGCTGGAGGCTCCGTTTTGGAAACAGTGCCATACCTGATGTTTTTCATTTTTATTGGGGGGGGGGGGCTATGTAGAGGTATATGTATATTTAGTTTTTTACTTTTTATTTTATGTTAGTGTAGTGATTTTAGGGTACATTCACATGACAGTGAGTTTCGCTGTAAACCCCCGCCTGTTTGAATGCACCCTTTACATTCACATGGGGGGGGCAAACCTCGAGACGTTGCAAAACTACAACTCCCAGCATGCCCTTTGGTTGTCCATGCATGCTGGGAGTTGTAGGTTTGCAATATCTGGAGGGCCGCTGTTTGGAGACCACTGTGCAGTGGGTGTGGGTGTTTTTTTTTGCGTTCATGTCAGAACTGCTGACCGCTAACGATCAGCCACCCCTGTGCAAATCACCAATTTAGGCCTCAAATGTACATAGCGCTTTCTCACTTCTGAGCCATGTAGTTCGTCCGCAGAGCATTTTACGTACACATATGGGGTTTTTTTATGCTCAGAAGAAATTGTGTTACAAATTTTGGGGGTCTTTTTCTCCTTTTACCTCTTGTGAAAATGCAAAGTATGCGGCAACACCAGCATGTTAGTGTAAAAATGTTTCATTTTTTTTTTCACTAACATGCTGGTGTAGCCCGCAACTTTACCTTTTCATTAGGGGTAAAAGGAGAAAAATCACCCCAAAATTTTCCACATTTTTATTTTTCCACGTATGGGGCGGTATGAGGGTTAATTTTTTGTGCCGTGACCTGAAGTTTTTATAGGTACCAGGACTTAATGATCCTAAAAAGTGGCTAAATATATAAAAAGTGACCAAAAATACACTATTTTGGACTTTGGAAATTTTTTGCGTGTACGTCATTGACCGTGCGGTTTAATTAACAATATATTTTTATAATTCAGACATTTCTGCACGCAGCGATACCACATATGTTTATTTTTATTTACACTGGTTTTTTTTCTAAATGAGAAAAGGGGGGTGATTCAAACATTTATTAGGGAAGGGGTTAAATGATCTTTATTCACTTTTTTTCCCCACTTTTTTTGCAATGTTATAGCTCCCATCATTTTACATTGATCAGTGGTTTCTCATAGGAAACCATTGATCAATGATTATGCCGCTTGACAGCTCATGCCTGGTTCTCAGATACTGAGCAGTCATTCGGCGATCGGACACCAGGAGGCAAGGTAAGGGACCCTCTTGCTGTGTCACAGCTGTTCGGGATGCCGCGATTTCGCAGGGACATCCCGAACAGCCCCCTAAGCTAATCTGCAATGATTTACTTTCACTTTAGACGTGACGTTCAACTTTGAACGCTGCATCAAAAGGGTTAATAGCGCGTGGCACAGCGATCAGTGCCGCGCACTATTAGCCACGGGTCCCGGCCGTTGTAGCCGCGTGGCCCCGCGTTATATAACGGGAGCGGACTCATGACGTACCGCTACGTCATAGGTCCTGTAGCGGTTAAGCATTAATAACTCTTGGATACTTTTACTTATGAATTTGATTCCGAGATAGTTTTTTCGTGACATATTCTACGTTATCATAGTAGTAAATTTTCTTCGATACTTTCTTCGAAAATGTCATGAAATATTTGAAAATTTTGCATTTTTCTAACTTTGAAGCTCTCTGCTTGTGAGGAAAATAGACATACCAAATACATTATATATTGAGTCACATATACAAGATGTCTACTTTATGTTTGCATCATAAAGTTGACATGTTTTTAATTTTGGAAGACATCAGAGGGCTTCAGCAGCAATTTTCACAACATTTTCGAAATCTGAATTTTTCAGGGACCAGTTCAGGTTTGAAGTGGATTTGAAGGGCCTTCATATTAGAAATACCCCATAAAAACTGCACCCATCAAAGTATACAAAATGATATTCAGAGAAAATTCAAAATCTCCATTTTTTTACACTAACATGTTCTTGTAGACCCAGTTTTTGAATTTTTACAAGGGGTAAAAGGAGAAAATGCCCCAAAATGTGTAACCCAATTTCTCTAGAGTAAGGAAATACCTCAACTCTCCAAAGCACCATATGTTTGCTATGGGGATTTTCTCTTACTCTGGACAGTTCTTAAAATGGACAGAGATGTCAGCAGGGAGCACTGTGCTTGTGATTCAGCAGAGAGCTCTGTGTTCCAAAAATACTGGGAGTTGTAGTTTTGCATGAGCTGGAGGCTCCGTTTTGGAAACAGTGCCATACCTGATGTTTTTCATTTTTATTGGGGGGGGGGGGCTATGTAGAGGTATATGTATATTTAGTTTTTTACTTTTTATTTTATGTTAGTGTAGTGATTTTAGGGTACATTCACATGACAGTGAGTTTCGCTGTAAACCCCCGCCTGTTTGAATGCACCCTTTACATTCACATGGGGGGGGCAAACCTCGAGACGTTGCAAAACTACAACTCCCAGCATGCCCTTTGGTTGTCCATGCATGCTGGGAGTTGTAGGTTTGCAATATCTGGAGGGCCGCTGTTTGGAGACCACTGTGCAGTGGGTGTGGGTGTTTTTTTTTGCGTTCATGTCAGAACTGCTGACCGCTAACGATCAGCCACCCCTGTGCAAATCACCAATTTAGGCCTCAAATGTACATAGCGCTTTCTCACTTCTGAGCCATGTAGTTCGTCCGCAGAGCATTTTACGTACACATATGGGGTTTTTTTATGCTCAGAAGAAATTGTGTTACAAATTTTGGGGGTCTTTTTCTCCTTTTACCTCTTGTGAAAATGCAAAGTATGCGGCAACACCAGCATGTTAGTGTAAAAATGTTTCATTTTTTTTTTCACTAACATGCTGGTGTAGCCCGCAACTTTACCTTTTCATTAGGGGTAAAAGGAGAAAAATCACCCCAAAATTTTCTTCTGAGTACAGAAATACCCCATATGTGGCCCTAAACTGTTGCCTTGAAATACGACAGGGCTCTGAAGTGAGAGAGCGCCATGCGCATTTGAGGCTTAAATAAGGAATTTACAATAGGAGCGGACCCGGTTACCTACAGTAAAACCCTACAGCAGTGTTTCCCAAACAGGGTGCCTCCAGCTGTTGCAAGACTCCCAGCCTGCCAGGACAGTCTATGGCTGTCCGGCAATACTGGGAGTTGTGGTTTTGCAACAGCTGGAGGCTCCGTTTAGGAAACACTGCCGTATGAGACGTTTTTCATTTTTATTGGGGAGGGGGGACATGTAAGGGAGTGTATATGTAGTGTTTTACTTTTTATTATTTGTTAGTGTAGTGTAGTGTAGTGTTTTTAGGGTACATTCACACTGGCGGGGGTTCACAGTAAGTTTTCCGCTGGGAGTTTGAGCTGCGGCGGAAAGTTTGCCGCAGCTCAAACTTGTAGAAGGAAACCTACTGTAAACCCGCCCGTGTGAATGTACCCTGTACATGGGGGGCGCCCAAAACCTTCAGCTGTGGCAAAATGACAACTCCCAGAATGCACTGACAGACCGCACTTGCTGGGAGTTGTAGTTTTACAACAGCTGTAGGCACACTGGTGGGGAACCACTGAGTTAGAAAACAGACTCTAGCTCAGTGATTCCAACCAATGTGCCTCCAGCTGTTGCAAAACTACAACTCCCAGCATGTACAGACCCAGTGCATTCTGGGAGTTGTAGTTTTGCAACAGCTGGAGGCACAACAGTTGGAATCACTGAGTTAGGAAACAGACTCTAGCTCAGTGTTTACAAAACAGTGTGCCTACAGCTGTTGCAAAACTACAATTCCCAGCATGGCCAGACAGTCAGGGATGCTGGGCGTGTAGTTCTGCAATATCTGGCCCTTCAGATGTTGCAGAACTACAGCTCCCAGCATGACTGGACAGTCTGGGCATGCTAGGAGCTGTAGTTATGCAACAACTAGGGAAGAACAGTTTGGAGACCGCTAAGTAGTGGTCTCCAAACTGTAGCCCTCCAGATGTTGCAAAACTACAACTCCAAGCATGCCCAGACTGTCCAGGCATGCTGGGAGTTCTAGTTCTGCAACATATGAAGGGACAGATATTGCAGAACTACACGCCCAGCATCCCTGACTGTCTGGCCATGCTGAGAATTGAAGTTTTGCAACATCTGGAGGGCTACAGTTTGGAGACCACCGTATAGTGGTCTCCAAACTGTGCCACTTCAGATGTTGCAAAACTACAATTCCCAGCATGCCAAGACATGGCCAGTGCATGCTGAAAGTTGTAGTTTTGCAACATCTGGAAGACCACAGTTTAGAGACCACTACACAGTGGTTTCCAAACTGTGACACTCCAGATGTTGCAAAACTACAACTCCCAGCATGCCCAGACAGCCTTTGGCTGTCTGGGCATGCTGGGAGTTGTAGTTTTGCAGCTTTTAGAAGGCCACAGAGAAGATCACTTACCGCGATCACTTACCGCCGCACTTTCCGGCCGCTCCTCCTGTGTCGATGCCACTGTTCCAGGATGCCTCCGCCGGTCCGGGTAAGCCGGCCATGCTCCCCCCCTCGCCGCCCGCATTTCCCCTGCTCTGCCCACCGATCGAAGTTGGGGACTCAAACCCCCCCGGCCCCCTCCTGCCATTGCTGGTCAACACTGCCACCTCGCTCCTATCCTTTAGGATGGTCGGAGCTGTCTCTGACAGCTCCGATCATTCTTATTTTCCAGGCGATCGGGTCACCAACGATTTGCCGCAATCGCTGACATGGGGGTGGTCTCAGGACCCCCCCTAGGCATTGCCACGGGATGCCCGCTGATAGATATCAGCAGTCATCCCGGTCCGATCACCGCCCAGCGAGCGGCGGTGATCGGAAATGCGGAGGGCGTATGGATAGACCTTCTGTCCTTAAATGACGGGACGCGAGGGCGTATGCATACGCCCTTCGTCCCTAAGGAGTTAGACAACCCCGATCCCCCTGATTTTCCGGGTTACCATAGACCCGTATGACCAGGAATTGCGCAAATTGCAGGTGTGAACTCACCTGCGATTTGCCGCGATCGCCGACATGGGGGGGGGGGTCTGATGACCCCCCTGGGCATTTGCACGGGATGCCTGCTGAATGATTTCAGCAGGCATCCCTGTCCGATCCCTGCCCACCGCGCGATGGGGACCGGAATTCCCCATGACGTACGGGTTAAAGCTGTTAGGCAATGTTAGAAATTTGTTAGGGGCTTATTTAATTGACGGTTTGCGTCAAGCTGAGTCAAATTGAACCATCAATTTTGAAAAAGTTTGTTGCAACCAATGAGTCAAACTTTTCAAAAGTTCGCTCATCTCTACGCGGGCTGCACAATTTGGGAAAAATGTGCGATTGCGCTTATGGAGGTAAATATTGCGATTTCGATATGCAGTTGCAGTATGATAAACAGATGGTGATCTTCCCCCATTTCATGTCCAATCCCCTTATTTAATATAGCTCCCTCCCCCCACACACACACTTCATGTTCATTGACTGAACATAAAATAAAGGGGATAGGATACGAAATGGGGTGAAACAAGCTTAATTCCTCCCCCACAATTCATGTGCCTGGAATAGTATAGCCTGCACACTTCCCGATTCTGTTGCGTTGCTTTATGGTGCAGAGCAGCCACATGGTAGGGAGTAAAGTGAATTCCCTTAAAGAGTACCCCTCATGAAGTTGTTAAATTTTATAATCATCCCAGTTCACTGCCCCCATTATTATAAACCCCCCCCCCCCTGCCTTTATTTTTAATATTTTTTTTGTTTTCTACCTTAATATTGCTCTGTATTTTATGCTCAGTCTCAGTCAGATTCACAGACTGGTAAGGGGCGTTACCCAGCAGGTGTGACATCATCTGAAGCCATACAGGAGAGAGCTTCCTCCCTCACTTTGCTACACACTGCCCAGAGCAGTTCAGTGTGAGATAGAGCTATGATTGGATAAGGCTGTACACCCCCCCCCCTTCCTCAGCATTTCCTGATTTTGGACTTCTGCTAGGCCATTAGGAGTCCAAAGTCTGTGCAAGAGATAGGGGGAAATGTGATCTGGACAAGTAGGGAGACACCTAGTGGCAACTTTTTTAAACACAAATAAAACATAGAAAACTTCATTTTTGTTAAACAAAGTATATTATAAAGTTTTTTTTTATTTACCATAAGGAGTGCAATAGCAAAAATTAGTTTTAATGAGAGTGCCCATTTAAAGGAGTTCTGCAGCAATGCACAACTTGCCCCTATCCGCAGGATAGGGGATAAGCGTCTGATTGTGGGGGGGTCCAACCGCTGGGACCCCCACGATCTCCCGTATATGGGGACCTGGCACTGCCCCTATAACTTTATCATTTTTCCCTATATGGGTCTGTATGAAGGCTTATTTTTTTGCGCTGTTATCTGTAGTTTTTATTGGGACCATTTTTGTTTTGATGGACTTTTTGATCACTTTTTGTTAAAGGAAAACTGTCAGCTTGCTCCCCCCGCTCTAACCAGCGGTACTGGCTGATAGTGCAGGGGACACTGATCAGTTTGATGCCTACTGTGCCCGGATGCACCCAGCCTTCGTTTTTCCGTATATATGCTAATTAGGTGCTAACTGGCACAGGCGGCGTAACTGGCACTCTTACGTCAGTGGCCTCCAGCCGCCAGCTGCAGAGCCGCCCAGCTCATCAATATTCCTCCCCTCCCTCCGCCTCTCCCTCTTTATTACAGAGCGGGGAGAAGAGGGAGAGGTGGAGGGAGGGGAGGAATATTGATGAGCTGGGCGCTGCTGCGGCCGGCGGCCGCTGACATCAGAGTGCCAGTTACCCCGCCTGTGCCAGTTAGCACCTAATTAGCATATACGGAAAAACAGAGATTTCGGCAGGGCGGATCCAGGCACCGTAGGCATCAAACTGATAAGCGTCCCACGCTCAGCCAGTACCGTTGGTTAGTGCGGGGGGGGGGGGGGAGCAAGCTGACAGTTTTCCTTTAATTTCTTTCTAGTATATGAAGTGACCGAAAATTTGTAATCCTGGTATTTGGTATTTTTTTACGTTTACGTCATTGATCGTGCTGTTTCAATAATGTTATATTTTAATAGTTTGAATATTTACGCACGTGGCAATGCCACATATGTTTCTTTTTGTTTACATTATTTTATGGAAAAATGGGGGTAAAAAGGGGGTAATTTAAACTTTTATTAGGGGAGAATTTTTATTTTTATTTATTTATTTTTTTACGATTTATTAGTCCCCATAGGGCAGTTTTTCTCTTAACAGTATATCTCCAGTTGTTGCAATACTATGGCTGTCCAGGCATGCTTGGAGTTGTAGTTTTGCAACAGCTGGAGATACATTGTTAGGAGAAAAAACTGCCATGGGGAATTTTAATTGCAATCTTGGGATTGCAGACACTGATATATGTTGTGCCATAACACAGCACTGATCAGTATTATCGGTGATCCATTACTAAAGGCTGCCTGCATTATTGGAGTGCCTCTACCTCTGCCTGTCCTCTTAGCTTATCGGGTTTTTCAGTGGGTGTCCCCGATCAACTCCACCGAGCTACCGACGTGTGTTTTCTGCATTTTAGATGCCTTGATCAACTTTAAAAATATAATAAAAACATATTTAAAAAATAAATAAAATGAATGATGCTTAGAATTTTATGCAGCAGAATTTTGAGTTACCGTACATAAAAACCATGTGTACTAAACAGCATTAATACATTTGTTGGCAATATGTTTTCCCTCTAATAAAAACAATGTCCTTTTGGAGTAAATATAGGATAGGTGTGTGTAAAGAAGTGAAGGAGTGGAGAACACAGTGTCATGCTTCTCCTGGCTATATCTAACAATTGGAAGTATTCTCATGACTAAGACTACGTCAATCAAAACTTTTAACATGACTGTGAGACATGTCAAAAGTTTATTTACAAGATTTTAGTCAAGTGTTGAAAATTTGATTATGTAACTATATGGTTCCAGATTACATCTAGCACAATTCTACACTAAGGGTGCGTTCCCTTTTTCATGCTGCGCAAAATTTACGGCAGCAGCGGGAAATACGCTGCGTATTCCTTGCTCACTATACACACAGGGCTTTCCGGCGGCAGCCCTATGCGTGTAGTGAGTTTTAGAGGCGGGGCCGTGTGCCAGCGTGACTGTGACGCGCGGCTCCGCCTCCAAAACTCACTGCACACATAGGGCTGCCGCCGGAAAGCCCTGTGTGTATAGTGAGCAAGGAATACGCAGCGTATTTCCCGCTGCTGCCATAAATTTTGCGCAGCGTGAAATACGATGCGTATACGCCATGTGGGAATGCACCCTTAAACAACATTATTAGTAAATTATGTTTTTTGTTCTTTAGACATCCAAAACAGGTTGTTAGCAATAGGTGGTCCAAAGGTAGCCAAGTCACAATCTCTTCACTTCTACTCTTTTTTCGTTCTTGTTTTATATTGCTTGTTTGTTTATTTATGACATATTTTGCCTTGAATACTTGGAGACATTGCTTATAGTTTTTACTGATTCTTTTTCTGGTTTTGTCTGTTGTGGAGCAGTTGCCCATCGCAAATCAAAAAAAAAGTTTACATTTTCCATATCACGGCACAGAATTCTCGTTATATACCACTATTTAATGACTACAGATAATTCGTCTAAATGGTTTATCTCTCGATGTACGATCATTTGGTCACATGCTTTGTTAGCGATCAAATCTCCTAGTTTAAATGGGCCTTTAGATAATGTGTACGTGAACACCTTCTCCTGCAGTAAATCTGTGAACAGGACGGGTGTAAAGGACCAAGGCAAAGACTCCTCTCCCAATAACTATATAACGGCTGGCAAAAGGTCAATAGGTAACACAGGCTTCAAACTAATGATGTGGAAAATGTCATAATGTGCACTGCCCTGAGGAAAAGGCATGTACTGTTATATTTACTTGATTAATTTCCCTCTTCTGTTGCTGCTGTATTTTAACTCCTTCAGCCTTCTATCTTTTATTCTACAGAATGTTATATAATACTTTTATATTGTATTTACAACAATAAAATATATATGTTGCAATTTTTTAGTTTTGCTAGTAAATATCAGTTTATAAGGCCAAAGTTTTCACTATATTTTGTATTCAGTTTGACAAGCTATTCATTATGGTAATGAAGAAAAAAATGTATATATTTAAAAGCGATATATGTACCTATGTAGGTTTTTGTATATAGGTCATATGAACCTTTTGTTTTCTTCTAAATTCCTTTATTTCACATAACGTGGTTAAAAAAGACTAAATATAGAAGATACATAAACAAAAAAACATCCTTGCCATTTCTTAATATTCTTCTTTCCTTTAACACTACCCAGTTTACTGCACCACCAGTGGTGCAGCTCACAGAATGAAACCTGCCCTTAAGGTAGGATTAAATAGAGACTGTTATAAATAGAGGTGTACGTTAAAAAAGGTACCAAGAGTAAATACAATGGTCACTTCCAAGACACCATAAAATACCCAAAAATAATGATGGAAAAAAAAATGTGAGGTGTGGGCAAACTGGTAATGGAGGGGATGATGTGCTCACCCATAAAGCTAGAGATGAGTTCTTATATGTCACGACTTTATTATACACTGACAATCTTTTTGCACTTTATATTTGCTTTATTGTAAATTAATTGTAAATTGATCTAATTATGCTAATCACAAAAATATTATTCACTTTTGTCACAATGTATGCTTGACAAAGACTGTGGTGACAGATGAAACATTGCATTTGGTATGAGAAAATAAACACACTTTTTCTTTACATTGATATTGATATTGGAGTGCTGTGGGATATCTGCATTGTTACATATCGTATAAATACAGTGTATATATATATATATATATATATATATATATATATATATATATATATATATATGGCAATGTCTCTGTTTTTCAATGTCGATAATAGGGTAATATACTCCAAATGCTTATAAGTGATAGATAGATAGATAGATAGATACAGTCATGGCCGTAAATGTTGGCACCCTTGGAATTTTTAGAGAAAATAAATAATTTCTCATAGAAAAGGATTGCAGCAACACATGTTTTGCTATACACATGTTTATTCCCTTTGTGTGTATTGGAACTAAACCAAAAAAGGGAGGAAAAAAGCAAATTCAACATAATGTCACACCAAACTCCAAAAATGGTCTGGACAAAATTATTGGCACCCTTAACTTAATATTTGGTTGCACACCCTTTGGAAAAAATAACTGAAATCAGTGGCTTCCTATAACCATCAATAAGCTTCTTACACCTCTCAGCTGGAATGTTGGATCACTCTTCCTTTGCAAACTGCTCCAGGTCTCTCTTATTGGAAGGGTGCCTTTCCCAACAGCAATTTCAAGATCTCTCCACAGGTGTTCAATGGGATTTAGACCCAGGCTCATTGATGGCCACTTCAGAACTCTCCAGCATTTTGTTGCCATCCATTTCTGGTTGTTTTTTTACGTTTGGGGTCATTGTCCTGCTGGAAGACCAGAGATCCCGGACGCAAACCCAGCTTACTGACACTGGGCTGTACAGTGTGACCCAAAATCCATTGGTAATCCTCAGATTTCACGATGCCTTGCACAGAGGCAGCAAAACAACCCTAAAACATCATTGAACCTCCACCATATTTCACTGTAGGTACTGTGTTCTTTTCTATGTAGGCCTCATTCCAATTTCAGTAAACAGTAGAATGATGTGCTTTACCAAAAAGCTCTATTTTGGTCTCATCTGTCAACAAGATGTTTTCCCAGCAGGATTTTAGCTTACTCAAGTTCATTTTGGCAAAATGTAGTCTTGCTTTTTTATGTCTCTGTGTCAGCAGTGGAGTCCCCCTGGGACTCCTGCCATAGCGTTTCATTTCATTTAAATGTTGACGGATAGTTTGCACTGACACTGATGCTCCCTGAGCCTGCAGGACAGCTTGAATATCTTTGGGACTTGTTTGGGGCTGCTTATCCACCACCCGGACTATCCTGCATTGACACCTTGTCAGGATCCGGACTGGTAAGCAGCGAGGACACTGGAGGTGGATCCTTTGTGTCAGTGAGGTGATGGCGTGGGCCGTACCAGGGGAACGGAATCTTAGGGGTTACTGGTTTTCACCAGAGCCCGCCGCAAAGCGGGATGGACTTGCAGTGGCAGGTAACCCCCTGGTCGTTCCACCCGATAGCGACTCAACCCCACTGACAGCTGAGACAGGCGTGGTACACAGGGACAAGGCAAGAGCAAGGTCGGACATAGCAGAAGGTCAGGGCAGTCAGCAAAGCGTCGTAGTCAGAGGCAACGGCAAAGGTCTGGATACACAGGCTTGGAATACACAAAATGCTTTCTCAGGGCACTAGGGCAACAAGATCCGGCAAGGAGAGGAAGGGGAAGTGGGTTTATATATGAATGGGAAGTGATTAACAACAGATTGGGCCAGGCACCAATTAGAGGTGCACTGGCCCTTTAAATTTCCGAGAGCCGCCGCGCGCGTGCCCTAGAGAGCGGGGCCGCGTGCGTCGGGACCTGACAGCCGGGGAACGGGACAGGTGAGTGGATTGGGATGCGGATGGCATCCCCGCCGGCAGTGACAATGCAGCGCTCCCGGTCAGCGGGTCTGACCGGGGCGCTGCAGGCAGCAGAACGCCACGAGCGCTCCGGGGAGAAGCAGGGACCCGTAGAGCTCGGCGTAACACACCTTTCATCAATTTTTCTGTTCCATCCACGCTCAGGGAGATTAGCTACAGTGTCATGGGTTGCAAACTTCTTGATAATGTTGCGCACTGTGGACAAAGGAAAATCTAGATCTCTGGAGATGAACTTGTTACCTTGAGATTGTTGATATTTTTCCACAATTTTGGTTCTGAAGTCCTCAGACAGTTCACTTCTCTTTCTGTAGTCCATCCCGGAAGAAGCTCCCCAGCGAAACGTCGGGTGACGGAGGCACACGCTCACATTGGTCCCACTGTGGTAATCTATTTGTCTGTGTTTACAGTGTATTTCTGTTTCCCTCACGTGCACTTAGGCACTTTATGCTTTTGCTACTGATGGCAACCATTGACTCCTCTATGTTCAGTGCACTTGCACCTTATGTTGTTTACATTAACTGATACTTTGTGAAATACTCTGTATTGTACTAACTTCAGCTATATAGCTGCACTTTGCTTCGTGTGTACCCTCCTGTTAGTCGGTCCTCCAGCATCTTGTCTATTGGTCTATTTTAATTGTTTTTAAATGTTTGTGATTCATTGAGCATATGTGTTAAATAAAGTTCACTTTTGTACCTTTATAGGTCGCTACACGCCTTTCCTTTGTGTTTCCCTTGTTATCAGCAGTTTTGGGCGTAGACTGTCATACTTGAAGGGACTCTTTTGGTCATTCATGATTAGTGTGACACACACACAGACACACAATGCAAAGACTAAGTGAACTTCTCTACTTTTTATCTGCTTTCAGGTGTGATTTTTATATTGCCCACATCTGTTACTTGCCCCAGGTGAGTTTAAAGGAGCATCACATGCTTGAAACAATCTTATTTTTCCACAAATTTGAAAAGGTGCCAATAATTTTGTCCAGCCCATTTTTGGAGTTTGGTGTGACATTATGTCCAAGTTGCTTTTTTTCCTCCCATTTTTGGCTTAGTTCCAATACACACAAAGGGAATAATCATGTGTAACGCAAAACATGTGTTACTGCAATCCTTTTCTGTGAGAAATACTTAATTTTCTTGAAAAATTTCAGGGGTGCCAACATTTACAGCCATGACTGTAGATAAATAGATAGAAGCAACGTTTTGGCCATCTTACACAGCCATTTTCAAGTTTGACAATGGCTGTGTGAGACGGCTGAAACATCGCTTGTACATTTGATGATGAATAAAGCCACACAATAATGTATCACACATCGGTGTGCTGCTGGATTTTTTTTTTTGCATTTTAGATAGATAGATACATCACTCTGGCAATCTCTTACATGATCCACTCTGCTGACCTTTATGTGTTGATCTATATGTTTAACCCCTTAAGGACACAGGGCGTACAGGTACGCCCTGACATCTTGGTACTTACGGACACAGGGCGTACCTGTACGCCTGTGGGAATTCTGGTCCTGGCCGCTCTCCGGGAGGGGAGCGGTTCGGGATGCCTGCTGAAATCATTCAGCAGGCACCCTGTGCAAACCCCTGTGGTGGTCTGTCCACAATTCAGATCAGTGATTTGCAGTGATTCCGGGTCATTCGGGTCCCCGGTGACCCGGAAAAAAGGGTGATAGTTGCCTTCCGAGACTGCACCTATCATCCTTTAGCAGCAGGAGTGAAGTGGCACTGGTGCCACCTCACAATCGTCCTGATTCGTCGACCATTACCGACCGACGAATCAGGACTCCTGCTTTGGGGATGTCCCTAGCGGCACCCGCTCCGCCCCTGTTCTGGAGGGCAAGAACGGGTGCTGGGAGTCATTTCCTGAGGTATCGGGGCTCCAGGAGCAGAGTCAGTGGCTGCGGCAGCGACAGTAGGATCCGGCATGCACAGCAGCAGGAGGTAAGGCTGGCTTTCTGTTGTTGCTTAACAACAACTCCCAGCATGCACAAAAGGGCATGCTGGAAGTTGTTGTTATGCAACAACAGAAGGCACAACTACAACTCCCAGCATGTCCTTTGATAGTTTGTGCATGCTGTGGATTGTAGTTAGAGATAAGCGAATCGAAGCTGACGAACCCGAATTCGCTGCGAATTTCAGGAAGTATTCGATTCGCAATGAATGTGAATATCGCAACGATTCTATTGCGCAAATTGCTTAATTAAACTAAATTTACTGCGGTGCAGGCTCCAGGGCATCTAAAATGGCGGATCCACATGTCAGTACATGGGGCAAGGAAGGCTGGGAAGGCGGAAAGGCAAGGTGGGAAGGGAAGTAGATGGGATGACCCTGAATCACATGGAGGATGCAGCCTATCAGCAGCCAGTCACCCCTGTGATGTCACAACCCTATATAATCGGCAGCCATCTTGCGGCCAGTCACTTCATCACAATACACTGCAGAAGGATCATACCACGCAAAGTCTGTGTGTGTTACAGCAGAGAAAAGTGCAGTCCAGCAGCGTTTAACATCCTCCTACTCACATCAGCGTTCTCGTGGATGGAGAGCTTTGTTTTTTACACTGAAAAGGATTTTTACTGCAGCTGCAGGCACTAACCTCCCAGTCACTCTCTTCAGCATAGTTTTACAGAGAAGGGCAGATAGCTATGCGTTGCCTCATACATTTCAAAAAGCTGCCTCAACTTCATAAACCTTAGCAAAGGAGGGAGGAATAATTTTTCAGCGCAATTCAGTGTCTTTGTTCCAACAAAAATCATCTGCTGGTTATACTAGTCTGTAGATGGTATAATACCCAGCAGTCCATTCCTAATAGCATTTGACAGCGTGCAATTTTGTGTCTAGTACACAGCTTTTTGGCTGCAGAACTGTTTTATACTGCTGGTGTTTTACAAAAATAAGTTTTCATTAAGAGTACTGTAGCACATTTTTCTGCCCTCATAAGTGCATACCGCATACGTACATCTTAGTGCTATTTTGCACCTGTTAATCTGTCAAGGGCCTACATACTGTGAAAGGACAGCCAAAAGTAATCACCGGCTGGTGTTTTACAAAAATACAGAGATTTTAGGCATACTGTATCACATTTTTCTGCCCTCATCAGTGCATACCATATACCTACATCTAAGTAGTGTACTATTTTATACCTGTTAATCTGTCTAGGGCCTAGATACTGTGAAAGACCAGCCAAAAGTGCACACCTGCTGTTGTTCTAGACAAATACTGTTTTAAGCGTAGTGAAGCGTATTGTTCTCCCCTCATATACGCACTAAGTATGTCAGGCAGAGAAGTGCCAGGACGTGCACAGAGGTCTAAATCCTTCAGGTAGAGGTCGCAGCAGACTTGGGGCGAGTGGCAGCAGGAGTCACAGCTCCTGTTACCTGCCATACCTGTTATCTGCCATCGTCGATTGGTTAACACAGTTATCCACTTCATCACAAGTGACATCTGACACCCCCAGTCAACAGTCGGTGGGTTCCTCAGACACAACCCTCAGTTGGCATGGCCCGGGAGCAGTCCTTGTCCTCCTATTGCCTCCGTCCCATGCTGTTCCCTCCCCTACAGAAGTATCTTATGCTGTGGGTTCAGCTCCACTATTCACTGAGGACGATCTAATAGAGGACATTCAGCATCTACTGCCCAGCCAAGAAGTGGAGGAGACATCACCCAGTGGCACACCGCTCCCTCTTTCAGCCAGCCAAGGCTCCATCACAGGGAGCTGTGTCATACCCTCCTTCTGTCGCTCCAGATGCCCCTGCGCCTCCTACTTTTAGTCAGTCATTCCGCCAACAATCCATCGGCGAAGTCATGTCCAAGAGACAACAATATGCGCCCGCTCATCCAATGGCGCAAAAGCTGAATGTGCACCTGTCTAAGTTGCTGGTGCTGCAGTCCCTCCCTTTTCAAGTAGTGGACTTTGCACCTTCAAGAGAACTGATGGCTTGTGCCGAGCCGAGGTGGAGAGTGCCAAGCCGTCATTTCTTTTCGAAGAAGTCAGTACCAACCCTGCACAATTTTGTGGAAGAGAAGGTGGTCCAGTCCTTGAGCCTGTCGGTGTGTACCAAAGTGCATGGCAGCGCCAACGTCTGGAGCTGTAACTACGGTCAGGGACAATACATGTCCTTTATGGCTCACTGGGTGAATGTGGTTCCTGCACAGCCACAACCCCAACTTGGACAGGTCAAGCCACTTCCTCCTCCACGCTCCCAGCCCCTTGGTCCTGTGAAAGTATGCGACTCCGCCTCCTCATCCTCACCCGTGTCCTCAGCCTCAACTGCCCAGACAAGTCTCAGTGGCCCTTAAGCATACCATGTGTGCAGGGCACGGCGGTGTCACGCTGTTCTTCACATGGTTTGCTTTGGAGAATAGAGTCACACAGGGAAGGAACTGCTAAAAGTCATTCATAAAGAAATCGGAGCATGGCTTACTCCATGAAAACTGGAAATGGGAACCATGGTGACTGACAACAGGAAGAACATTTTGCATGCGTTGCGACTGGGAAGGCTGAGCCATGCGCCCTGCATGGCACACGTTTTCAATCTGGTTGTGAAGCAGTTCCTGTTCCCCCCATTTGCAATACATCCTAACAATGGGAAGGAAACTTTGCATGCACTTCAGCCACTCGTACACCGCAAAGCACACCCTCCTTGAGCTGCAGCCTCGGAACGGTATCCCACAACATAGTCTGATTTGTGATGTTGCCACACGTTGGAATTCCACCCTCCATATGTTGGACCGACTGTACAAACAGAGAAAAGCCATCACTGATTTCTTGATGATCCAAGGGGTAACTTCAATGGGGTAACTTCTGTGTAACTTCAATGTCAACCAGTGGTAGCTCATACGTGACACCTGCCGTTTGCTCAGGCCCTTTGAGGAAGCCACATTATTAGTAAGTCGCCAGGATTACGAGATGAACAACATCATTCCACTGCTTCATTTCTTCTGGAAAAGATGGCTGGTCAGGGCACTGGAGATGTGGCGCCTACATCTCACAGCCACATAAGCCCTGTGGGAGCTGAACTGGAGGAAGGGGAGGGGCACAGTGAAGCATAGTTTAGGTTTCGCCAAATGGACATTTTTTCTAGTAAACTGACAGGAGAGGAGGAGCAGGAGCAGCCAGAGGAGCTAGAAGGTTAGGAGGAAGGCAAGACAGAGGACCCAGACACACTGTGGCAGTATGCAGTGGAGATGGAGGCAGCACAAATGCACAAATGGCACGATGCATGCTCACCTGCTTGCGTAGTGACAGCCGAATTTTCACCATTCGGCAGCGGGGTGACTTCTGGATCTCCACCTTATTGGACCCGTGCTACCGCCACAAAAGAGGGGCCTTTTTTACACCCACTGAGAGGGAGGACAAAATTACCTACTACAGAGGCATCCTATGTAGTCAGTTGGCCGATGCCTATCGGCGCCATCATGCAGCCTCTCCCAGGTCTGAATCGGGGGGCCCCCTGCCCTCACCTTCCCCTGCCATGGCTGCTGGGTAGGGGTGGGGTGGCAGGAGCAGTACCAGCTCCATCAGCAGCAGTCTACAGTAGCTGATGAGTAGCTTTCTTTACCCGCATAGTGAAGCAACTCATCAGCAACAGGTAGACCTGGAGCAGGACCTGAACCAGCAGGTGGTGGCATACCTTGACATGCCCATGCCAACACACCTTGAAGATCCACTGGGCTTCTGGGCAGTCAAAGATTATTTTTGGCCGCGACTAGCAGAGTTTTCCCTGGAAAAGCTGTCCTGACTGGCCAGTAGTGTGCCATCAGAGCGGATGTTTAGTGCGGCGGGGGCCATAGTCACCCCAAGGAGAACTCTTCTTCCCACAAAAAATTTGGAGAGACTGACCTTTGTAAAGATGAATCAGGCATGGATCAGCCAGGATTTTCAACCACCAATGCCTGATGCATGAGAGTAGATTGACCATGGTGCCACCCACCTTCGTCACCGGGTACTGGTATTTCCACCCACCGCACCACTCTGTCACCGGGTCACTTTCAGGACTCCTGACGCTGGTGCTGCCACCTCCAGGCTGTTTCATTTAGCCACTATATGGTCTCTTCTCATGCTTCAGCCAACTCCAGGCTGTGTCATTCAGCCACTATATGGTTTACTGATGCTTCAGCCAGCTCCAGTCTGTGTCATTCAGCAACTACATGGTTTAGTGATGCTGCTGGGCCTAGGATATTACTTATATAAGTTTATGGTAACACTAGGTACCATACATCTTCAATGGAAATTTCTAAATTCATATTTTTTTCTTAGAGATTGTGAGGCCCTATTGTCTCCTCATCTGCCGCCAACTCCAGGCTGTACCATTAAGACACTATATGGTCTCCCCTTGCTGCCACAAACTCCAGGCAGTCAATCAGCCACTATATGGTCTCCTCGTACTGATGCCACCTCCAGGCTGTGCCATTCAACCACTATATGGTCTCCTCCTACGGATGCCACCTCCAGGCTCTGTCATTGTACTGCCATGTGACATGTGACTCCTTGTTAGATTTGGTCCTTTGTACCGACACGCCGGGGCCCGAGACACTAAAACTTGGGAGTTAAAAGTTCAATTTCAAAACCCTCAATTTCAATTTAAAAATCTTACATTTCTATTTAAAATTCTTAAATTTCAATGGTCTCCTCATGCGTCAGCCACCTCCATGATGTGCCATTCAGCCACTATATGGTCTATTCTCATGCTTCAGCCAATTCCAGGCTGTGCCATTCAGCCACTATATGGTCTCCTCCTACTGATGCCACCTTCAGGCTCTGTCATTGTGCTGCCATGTGAGATGTGACTCCTTGTTATATTTGGTCCTTTGTACCCACACGCCGGGGCCCGGGACACTAAAACTTGGGAGTTAAAAGTTCAGTTTCAAAACCCTCAATTTCAATTTAGCTGCCCAAGATCTTCGGGATTTAATCTTAGGGATTGTGAAGCCCTAGTGTCTACTCATGCTGCTGCCAACTCCTGGCTGTGCCATTCACACACTATATGGTCTCCTCATGCTTCAGCCAACTCCAGGCTGTGTCATTCAGGCAATATATGGTTTAGTGATGCTGCTGGGCCTGGGTCTGGGAATACAAATTTTGTTATGGTAGCGCTAGCTACCCAAAATCTTTGGTTTAAATTCCAGAATTCATCTTTTAATCTTAGGGATTGTGAAGCCCTAGTGTCTACTTATGCTGCTGCCAACTCCTGGCTGATCCATTCACACACTATATGGTCTCTTCATGCTTCAGCCAACTCCAGGCTGTGTCATTCAGGTAATATATGGTTTAGTGATGCTACTGGGCCTGGGAATACAAATCTTGTTATGGTAGCACTAGCTACCCAAAATCTTCAGTTTAAATTTCAGAATTCATGTTTTAATCTTAGGGATTGTGAAGCCCTAGTCTCTACTCATGCTGCTGCAAACTTCTGGCTGTGCCATTCAGACACTATATGGTCTCCTCATGCTTCAGCCAACTCCAGGCTGTGTCCTTCAGGCAATATATGGTTTAGTGATGCTGCTGGGCCTGGGTCTGGGAATACAAATTTTGTTATGGTAGCACTAGCTACCCAAAATCTTTGGTTTAAATTTCAGAATTCATCTATTAATCTTAGGGATTGTGAATCCCTAGTGCCTACTCATGCTGCTGGCACCTCCTGGATGTGTCATTCAGCCACTATATGGTCTCCTCATGCTACCAACACCTCCATGCTGTGTCATTCAGCCACTATATGGTCTACTCATGGTTCAGCCTCATCCAAGCTGTGTAATTTAGGCACTATATGGTCTTCTCATGCTGCCAACGCCTCCACGCTGTGTCATTCAGCCACTTTATGGTCTCCTTATACTGATGCCACCTCCAGGCTCTGTCATTGTGCCGCTCTGCAGCAGTGATTCTAAAAGTGATGCCTGTAATCTGCATGTCATACTAAATAACAGTAGCACACTCCATATGCATGTTAGAACATAGCAAAGTGTTCTACACCCCTATTGAGGCTCTCTGTACGCCAGAAATAGCTATTTTTAATATAGATTCCCTCGCGAATAAATTCAGATCGAACTGAACTTTTTCGGAAAAAAATGTGGCGAATCGGCCGAATTGAATTCAAAAGTTCACTCATTTCTAGTTGTAGTAATGCAACAGCATTTTAGTAGTATGCCTCCAGCTGTTGCATAACTACAAGTCCCAGCATGTCCTTCGGCTGTCACTGCATGCTGAGAGTTGTAGCTTTTGAAAAAGCTGAAGGCACACTGGTTGCAAAACACTGAGTTTGTTACCTTACTCAGTGTTTTGCAACCAGTGTGCCTGCAGCTGTTTCAAACTACAACTCCCGGCATGCACTGATAGACTGTACGTGCTGGGAGTTGTAGTTCTGCAACAGCATGAGGCACACTAGTTGCGAAACACTGAGTTAAGTAACAAACTTTGTGTTTTGCAACCAGTGGGTCTCCAGCTGTTGCATAACTACAACCCCCAGCTTGCATGGACAGCCAAAGGGCATTCTGGGAGTTATAGTTTTGCAACAGCTGGAGGTTCCCCCCCCCCCCCATTTTAATGTAAACACCCGCCCGTGTGAATGTACCCTAAAACCCTCCCCCCCCCCCCCCCCAATAAAAATGAAAAACATCTGGCACTGTTTCCAAAACGGAGCCTCCAGCTGTCCAGGCATGTTGGGAGTTTTGCAACAGCTGGAGGCACCCTGTTTGGGAAACACTACCGTAGGATAATTTTGGTATCGGAGGCAAGTGTCATTCTTGCACCCAGGTTCGTCCCTATGCAAATCCCTAATTTAGGCCTCAAATGTGCATGGCGCTCTCTCACTTTGGAGCCCTGTCGTATTTCAAGGCAACAGTTTAGGGTCACATATGGGGAATTTGCCTAACAAATTCCCCCCCCCCCCTCCTTTTACATCTTATGAAAAGGTAAAGTTGGGGTCCACTCCAGCATGTTATTGTAAATTTTTTTATATTTTTTACACTAACATACTGGTGTTGCCCCATACTTTTCATTTTCAGAAGAGGTAAAAGGAAAAAAAGACCCCCAAAATTTGTAACGCAATTTCTCCTGAGTACGGAAATACCCCATATGTGAACATAAAATGCTCTGCGGGTGCACAACAAGGCTCAGGAGTCAGAGCGCAATCTACATTTGAGGTGATTTGCACAGGGGTGGTTGATCGTTTCAGCGGTTCTGACATAAACGGAAAAACACCCACCCACATGTGACCCCATTTTGGAAACTATACCCCTTATGGAACGTAACAAGAGGTATAGTGAGCCTTTAAACCCACAGGTGTTTGAGGAATTTTTGTAAATGTTTTCACTAAAATGCTGGTGTTACTCCAAATTTTTCATTTTCACATGGGCTAATAGGAAAAAAAAAAAAACTCCAAAATTTGTAACACCATTTCTTTTCAGTATATAAATACCCCATATGCGGGTACACTACAGGGCTCAGAAGAGAATGAGTGCCATTGGGCTTTTGGAGAGAGTATTTGGCTGGAATTGAAGGCCATGCCCATTTACAAAGCCCCCATGGTGCCAGAACATTGAACCCCCCCCCCCCACATGTGACCCCATTTTGGAAACTACACCCCTCACGGAATGTAATAAGGGGTGCAGTGAGCATTAACACCCACAGGTGTTTACAGATTTTTTGAACAGTGGTCCATGAAAATGAAAAATTTATTTAAACGCCGGTGGGGTGTAAATGCTCACTGTACCCCTTCTAACATTCCATGAGGGTGTAGTTTCCAAAATGGGGTCACATGTGGGAGGGGGAGGTCCACTGTTCTGGCACCATGGAGGCTTTGTAAACGCACATGGCCCCCGACTTCCATTCCCAACAAATTCTCTCTCCAAAAGCCCAATGGCGCTCCTTCTCTTCTGAGCATTGAAGTTCACCCACAAAACACTTTAAATCCACACATGGGATATTTCCATACTCAGAAGAAATGGGATTACAAATTTTAGGGGCATTTTCTCCTATTACATCTTGTAAAAATGTAAATTTGGGAAAAATATGCATTTTGTGAAAAACTAAATTTCATTTACATGTCCAACTTTAAAGAAAAGTCGTCAAACACCTGTGGGGTGTTAAGGCTCACTGTACCCCTTGTTACATGCTTTGAGGGGTGTAGTTTACAAAATAGTATGCCATGTGGCAGATTTTTTGCTGTCATGGCACCATAGGGGCTTTCTAAATGCGACATGCCCCCCAAAAACCTTTTCAACAAAATTTTCTTTCAAGAAGCCAAATGTGGCTCCTTCTCTTCTGAGCATTGTAGTGCACCCACAGAGCACTGTACATCCACACATGGGGTATTTCCATACTCAGAAGAAAATGGGGTTAAAAATTTTGGGGGCCATTTTCTGATATTACCTCTTGTAAACATTGTAAATTTGGGGAAAAAATTACATTTTAGTGAAATTTTTTTTTAATTTACACATCCGATTTTAACAAAAAGTTTGTCAAACACCTGTGAAGTATTAAGGCTCACTGTACCCCTTGTTAAGGGGTGTAGTTTCCAAAATAGTGGGGTGTAGTTTCCAAAATAGTTGTCACGTACCTGGATGCGGATGTCACATGGCAGGTAGTGGATCCTCTACCTGTGTAGCTGATGACTCGGACAGTATCAAGGAGCGGAGTCTAAGGTGCCGCTGGTCTTCACCAGAGCCCGCCGCAAGGCAGGATTTGCTGCAGCAGGCGGCCCACAGGTCACTACCCCGATATGGCTCGACCACACAGGTACTGGGCAAGGCGAGGTACAGGAGGATGAGACAGAGGCGTAGTCAACATAGCAGAAGGTCAAGGAAGGCGGCAAAGGTTCGCAGTCAAAAAACGTAGCAAGGAAGTCTGGTAACATGGGTAGGCAAAACAGGCAATGGGAACGCTTTCTCTTAGGCAATGAGCACTAAAGATCCGGCAGGGATGTGTGGGAGGTGTATGATTTATAATGTAGTGTTCAGGTGCACTTACTAATTATGGGCACACTAGCCCTTTAAAATTCAAAGCTCCAGCACGCGTGCACCCTAAGGGACGGGTGCACCTAGGCTGAGACAAAGCAGCAGCAGGAGTAGACGTGGGTAAGTGACGGGCTGGGATTCACATGTGGGCACGTCCCGCAATGCGAATCCCGGCCCTGCCGGAGACCGGGAACATGGAGCTACTGTGCTCATGGCTGGTGCTAACCGCCGGAGCCCAGTATGTAACAGTACCCCACCTTGGGTCTCCCCCTCCTTTTATGACTCAAGAATCTTGTGAGAAGATCCTGATCCAGGATGTTATCTTGTTGCACCCAGGACCTCTCCTCAGGACCGAATCCCCCCCAATCTACCAGGAAGAAATGTTTACCTCTGATAAGTTTGGAGTCCAGAATCTCTTTGACGGAATAAATATCTGAGGTACCAGAGATGGGAGTGAGAGAAATGTCCTTCTTAGTAAAGCGATTATAGATAACTGGTTTCAAGAGGGAGACGTGGAAAGAATTTGGGATCCGGAGGGAGGAAGGCAGATGTAGCGAATAAGCCACCGGGTTTAAACGTCTTTTGACCTTGAAAGGCCCCAAAAAGCGTGGGCCCAGTTTGTAGGAGGGTTCTCTGAAGCGGATGAATTTTGAAGACAACCACACTTTGTCTCCAGGGGAAAATTGAGGAGGAGGACTCCTTTTCTTGTCCGCTTGACATTTCATTCGCGTTGTGGCACGAAGAAGGGAGAGCCGAGTCTTCTTCCAGATGGTGGTAAAGTTCTGTACTAGTTCATCTGCCATAGGGACACCGGAGGGAGTTGACAAGAGCAGAGGTGGACGAGGATGAAGTCCATAGACTACATAAAAGGGCGACGTTCCAGTGGATTTGGTATCCCTATGGCTGTATGAAAATTTGGCCCAGGGTAGAAGGTCAGACCAGTCGTCTTGGCGAGAGGAGACAAAGTGACGAAAATAATCTCCCAAAATCTGATTCCCCCTTCAACTTGTCCATTAGACTGGGGGGTGATCGGCAGAGGAAAAATCCAACTTAAGTTTGAGCCGTGAGCAGCGTGCCCTCCAGAATTTTGAGACGAACTGGACTCCCCGGTCAGAGACTACATGTGTCGGTAATCCATCAAGGCGGAAAATATGAGTAAGGAAGTGTTTGGCAAGTTGAGGTGCAGATGGTAACCCAGGCAACGGTACAAAATGTGCCATCTTAGAAAATCAGTTCAGCACGACCCAGATGACTGTATTGCCGCAGGAAGAAGGGAGATAATAAAGTCCATTGCAATGTTGGACCAGGGCTGTTCAGGAACAGGTAATGGATGTAGTAGACCGGCAGGCTTGGTGCGAGGAGTTTTGTTCCAGGCACAAACAGAGCAGGAGCGGACAAAGTCTATGACATCCCGTTTCAGAGTGGGCCACAAATACTGTCGGGAAATTAATTGCATGGATTTTCGGATCCCGGCATGACCTGCTAACAGAGAAGAATGACCCAATTTCAGAATTCGGAGTCTCAAATGAGGTGAAATAAAAGTCTTTCCTGGAGGCAAATTTTGAAGACCTGCTGGTGCTGCGGAAATAAGATGATCCGGAGAGACAATGTGTTGCAGATGAGGTCCCTGATTTTGTACCTCAGTAGATCTAGATAAGGCATCAGCCTGAAGATTCTTTTCTGCAGGACGAAAATGAATGAGGAAGTTAAACCTGGAAAAGAACAGGGACCAGCGAGCCTGACGTGGGTTGAGGCTGACTGGAGATAAAGCAAGTTCATGTGATCCGTATAAATGGTTATGGGATGCACAGAGCCCTCTAAGAGATGACACCATTCCTCCAAGGCCAACTTAATAGCCAGGAGCTCACGGTCTCCTATAGTATAATTCTTTTCCCCTGGAGAAAAGGTCTTCGAGAAGAATCCGCAGGTCACAATCTTACCCTGGTAAGATCTTTGTCAGAACTGCTCCTGCACCGACCGAAGGCGCATCCACCTCCAAAATGAATGGCTTGTCCGGATCAGTTCTTGACAACACCGGAGTGGAAGCGAAGGCAGACTTTAGCTGTTTGAAGGCCTTTTCAGCCTCCAGAGATCAGACCTTAGGATTGGCATTTTTTTTCGTTAGGGATACGGTGGGGGCGACCAAGGTGGAATAGTGGAGAATAAACTGGCGATAATAATTGGCAAAGCCAAGGAAGCGTTTTATTGCTTTCAGTCCTGTAGGCTGAGGCCACTCCAGTACAGCAGATAACTTGTTAGGATCCATTTGAAGCCCTTGACTGGTAACAATATATCCTAGAAATGAAAGGCTGGTCTTGACAAAAGAACACTTTTCAAGTTTTGCGTAGAGTTGGTTGTCACGAAGAAGCTGTAATACTTGACGGAGATGGAGACGATGAGTGTGGAAGTTAGGAGAATAGATGAGGATTTCATCTAAATAGACAACGACACAGGAGTAGAGCAGATCCCGAAATATGTACTTGACAAACTCCTGGAAGACTGCTGGAGCATTGCATAGTCCGAAAGGCATAACAAGATACTCAAAATGTCCGTCTCGAGTATTAAACGGGGTCTTCCACTCGTCCCCTTCCCTAATACGAATCAATTTGTAGGCACCTCTAAGATCCAATTTGGAGAAGATCTTGGCACCTCGCAGGCGATCAAACAACTCTGAGATTAAGGGGAGAGGATAGCGTCTTATAGGTAGACATGGCCTGGGTTTCTGGAACAGACAAAGGGTAGATTCGGCCTCTGGGAGGTGTGGTACCAAGCAGCAAGTTAATAGGACAATCATATGGACCATGTGGAGGCAAAACTTCAGCTTGATTTTCGCAAAAGACGTCAGCAAAGTCTTGGAGGAAAGGAGGTAATCAAGGTTGAGGACTAGACGAGGATTCCAACTTGGTAACACGTATGGGTATACAGTGATCTTTGTATTACGGACCCCAGCGAAGGGCTTCTCCGATTTTCCAATTTAGCTGTGGAGCATGGAGCTGCAACCAAGGTAGGCCAAGCAAGAGAGGTGAAGTTCAGCATGGAAGAACGTAGAAAGACAAATTCTCTTTATGCAGGAATCTGACCTGCATCAACAGGGATTCGTTGCCGTAAAGCACGGTACAGTCCAGTTTTTCTCCATTGACCGTAGAGATGTACAGGGGCTTCTGGAGGCGGAAGACTGGCAGACGATACTTATGCACTAAAGAAGCATCAATAAAGTTTGCCGCAGAGCCAGAGTCCAAGAAGATCAGAACTGATTGGGTCTCTTTGGAGGGAAGAAGAAGCTGGACCATCAAATTTAAGCGAGGAGAGGAAGGATTCACACCTAGGGAGGCCTCTCCTACCTAGCCTAGGTGCGAGCGTTTCCCTGTGGCTGAGGGAGTAGAGGACAATCTTTAAGGAAGTGGTCTGCACTGGCGCAGTTTAGACAAAGGCTTTTGGTTCGTCTGCGTGTCCTTTGCTGCAGGGTCAGGCGAGACCAATCCACTTGCATAGCCTCCAGAGCGGGAGGCAACAAAGCAGGTTGCGGAGGTTGGTGGAAGACAGGCGCCAGACGAGGTAAGCGCCGAGGTCGCGCAGATTAACTTTCTTGTTTCAGTTCCTCAGGTCGCTTTGAAAACCGGATATTGATACGGGATGCCAATTGTATCAGTTCATTTAGGGAGGCTGGCAATTCCCAGGCAGCGAGAACATCTTTAATTTGACTCGATAAACCTCTCCTAAAAGTAGCGCAGAGGTCTTCGTTTTTCCAGGACAACTCCAACACCAAGGTTTGGAACCGGATGGCATACTCGCCAACAGTGGAGTTGCCCTGGGAGAGACTTAGCAGAGCCGACTTGGCAGGGGAAGCACGGGTAGGTTCCTCGAAGACAATGCGAAATTCCGTCAGGAATGCCTGGAGATTTGAAGTGATTACATCACTGCGATCCCATAGCAGAGTTGCCCAGGCCAAGGCCTTTCCAGACAGGAGACTGATGACGAAGGCTGGTCCGCCATGAGCTCAATGTTCATGGAGCACTGTGTCACGAATCCTCGACAGGACTTGGGACCCCCCTCATATTTTTCAGGAAGAGACCAGCAGAGTCTGGTCCCAGAGGAGACTGCAGCAGCGGGAGGCTGTACTGGAGCAGGAGGAGGAGGCTGTGGCAGTGGCGGTTGCTGCTGAGCAGATAACAACTGCTGCATCATGGCAGATAGCTGGTTAAGCTGCTCTGCCTGCTGGGCCTACTGATGAGACTGGAGCGCCACGATAGATGCAAGATCCGAGTTGTCAGGCAGAGGAACCCCAGTTGGATCCATGGCCAGATCTTGCTGTCACGTACCTGGATGCAGATGTCACGGAGCAGGTAGTGGATCCTCTACCTGTGTGACTCAGACAGTATCGAGGAGCTGAGTCTAAGGTGCCGCTGGTCTTCACCAGAGCCCGCCGCAAGGCAGGATGGATTTGCTGCGGCAGGCGGCACCCAGGTCGCTACCCCCGATACGGCTCGACCACACAGGTACTGGGCAAGGTGAGGTACAGGAGGATGAGACAGAGTTATTGTGTAATATTATGTCTGATACTTGCCTTTGTTTGTACCCCATAATTGTAGCGCATAATTGTAAGCACTGCGGAATCTGTAGGTGCTATATAAATAAATAAACGTAGCAGAAGGTCAAGGCAGGCGGCAAAGGTTTGTAGTCAAAAAAAGTAGCAAGGAAGTCTGGTAACATGGGTAGGCAAAACAGGCAATGGGAACGCTTTCTCTTAGGCAATGAGCGCTGAAGATCCGGCAGGGATGTGTGGGAGGTGCAGGGATTTATAATGTAATGTGTAATTTATAATGTAATGTGTTCAGGTGCACTTACTAATTATGGGCGCACTGGCCCTTTAAATTTCAAAGTTCCGGCGCGCACACCATAAGGGTAAGGAGGACGTGGGTAAGTGACGGGCCAGGATTCACATGCGTGCGCGTCCCGCAATGCGAATGCCGGCCCCACCGGAGACCGGGACAAAGAGCTACTGCACTCATGGCCGGAGCTAAACGCTGGAGCGCAGTATGTAACAATAGTATGCCATGTGGCATTTTTTTTGCTGTCATGGCACCATAGGGGCTTTCTAAATGCGACATGCCCCCCAAAAATCATTTCAACAAAA
Source organism: Hyla sarda (assembly GCF_029499605.1). Classification (NCBI taxonomy): domain Eukaryota; kingdom Metazoa; phylum Chordata; class Amphibia; order Anura; family Hylidae; genus Hyla; species Hyla sarda. The sequence continues at coordinate 248,098,666 of NC_079189.1, read as the reverse complement.
TTTGCTTTCAAAAAGCCAAATGTGGCTCCTTCTCTTCTGAGCATTGTAGTGCACCCGCAGAGCACTTTATGTCCACACATGGGGTATTTCCATACTCAGAAGAAATGGGGTTACAACTTTTGGGGGGCATTTTCTCCTATTACCTCTTGTAAAAATTGTAAATTTGGGGGAAAAACAGCATTTTAGCAAAACAAAAATAAAAAATAAATAAATAAATAAATTTACACATCCGACTTTACCGAAAAGTCATCAAACACCTGTGGGGTGTTAAAGCTCACTGTACCCCTTGTTACATGCCATGAGGGGTGCAGTTTCCAAAATATTATTCCAATTGTTTTTTTTTTTTGCTGTTATCGCACCATAGGGGCTTCCTAAATGCGACATGCCCCCCAAAAACCATTTCAGCAAAATTAATTCCCCAAAATCCCATTGTCGCTCCTTCCCTTCTGAGCCCTCTACTGTGTCCGCAGAACACTTTACGTTCACATATGAGGTATTTCCTTACTCGAGAGAAATTGGGTTACACATTTTGGAGTGCTTTTTCTCCATTTACCCCTTGTAAAAATTCAAAAACTGGGTCTACAAGAACATGTTAGTGTAAAAAACAAATGGAGATTTGGGATTTTCTCCTTCACTCTTTTCTATGAAACACCTAAAGGGTTAACAAACTTTCTGAATGTCATTTTGTATACTTTGAGGGGTGCAGTTTTTATAATGGGGTCATTCTTGGGGTATTTCTAATATGAAGGCCTCTCAAATCCACTTGAAAACTGATCTGGTCCCTGAAAAATTCCAATTGTTGCTGAACTTTGAAGCCCTCTAATGTCTTCCAAAAGTAAAAATATGTAAACTTTATGATGCAAAAAATGTAGACATATTGTATATGTGAATCAATATATCATTTGTTTGGTATGTCTATTTTCCTTACAGGCAGAGAGCTTCAACGTTAGAAAAATGCAACATTTTCAAATTTTTCATGCCATTTTTGAATTATGCAAGCATTGACAAAAATTTACCACTATGTTAAAGTAGAATATGTCACGAAAAAAACAATCTGGGAATCAAATTCATAAGTAAAAAGCATCTCAGAGTTATTAATGCTTATAAAAGTGACATTGGTCAGATGTGCAAAAAATGCTCCAGTCCTTAAGGTCATAATGGGCTTGGTCCTTAAGGGATTAAAGGGAACAAATCAGCATATTTAAGCATATATTAGGCTTGGCATTAAGTTATATATGCTAAAATCAATATACTCTCCATCCCCGGTGGACATTTGTGCCCCCAGGCATGGTGAAGATTAGAGATGAGCAAATCAAATCGGACGAAGTCGAATTAGTTCCGAATTTCATGAAAAATTAGAATCGGACTGAATCCGAACTTCGACTCAATTCGAATGAACAAACTTCTTCTTTAGCGACACCCGCTGCGATCGTCCTTTTTTAATGTATAGATGCGAGCGGTTTTCTCCTGCGCTCGAATCTCTGCAATAGATAGGAAGATTGCAGCGAGTGTCAGGAGTGACACCTGCTGTGATTTGTCCTTAACTGCAGGTACTACTGCTCCCAACATGGAGCACACTCTGCTCCATGCTGGGAGCTGTAGTACCTGCATTAATAGACAGATTGCATCGGGTGTCACATCTGAAACCTGTTGCGAATTGTCAGTGAATGCAGGTACTACAGCTCCCAGAATAGAGCAGAGTGTGCTCCATGTTGGTAGCAGTAGTACCTGCAGGTAAGGAAAGATCACTCCTGACATCCGTTGTGATCATTATGTATAATATATAGATGCGGGCGGCCGGGCGGCCGACCGCTCTTCTCTGGTCCCACTGTAGTATGAGTATATGCCATATATATACCTATTAATCATATTTACCGCAGAGAGCTGTGACTGGCTGGAATAATCTGGCCAATCACCGCTCTCTGCGGGAAATATCAATAAGTGATGTGAATTCTATTCACATCACTGGCCGGCCAGAGTATAGTGCAGTGATGTGAGCACAGAAGAAAGCCGCTCCTTCTCTGCAATAGATAGGACAATCGCATCAGGTGTCAGGAGTGACACCCGGGGCGATCTGTCTATTAGTACGGGTACTATTCCCATCATGGAACAGTCTGTTCCATGCTGGGAGTAGTAGTACTACCTAAAAAATAGAGAAAAAAAAGTGAAACACACACACATTATTAACCCCCATTTGGGCCTTACGGACTCAGACAATTTTAATTTTACGTTTTAGTTTTTTCCTCCTCGCGTTCAAAAAATTCATACATTTTAACATTTTATATTTTCATCCACAGACTAGTATGAGGGCTTGTTTTTTGCGCGACCAGTTGTCTGTTGTAATGCCATCACTCACTTTACCATAAAATGTATGGCGCAAACAAAAAAAATACTATTTGTTGGGAAATTAAAAAGAAAACTATTTTGCAAATTTTGGAAGGTTTTGTTTTCACACCGTACAATTTATGGTAAAAATGACATATGTTCTTTATTCTTTGGGTCAATATGATTAAAATGATACCCATGATAACATACTTTTCTATTACTGTTGCGCTTATAAAAAATCTCAAACTGTTTAACCAAATTAGTACGTTTAAAATCCCCCTAATTTGAAGACCTATAACTTTTTGTTTTTCCATATAAGTGGCGGTATGAGGGCTAATTTTTTGCGGCGTGATCTGTACTTTCTGTTGATACCATATTTGCTTATATAAAGCTTTTAATACATTTTTTATGAATTTTTGGGGGAATAAAATGTTATAAAAAAGCAGCTATTTTCGACTTTTTTCTTTTTTTACGTTCACGCCGTTCACCGTACGGTATCATTAACAGTTTAGTCGGATATTTACGCACGCGGTGATACTAAATATGTATATAAAATATATTTTTTAACACTTTTTGAGCGTGAAATAGGGAAAATGGTACAATTTACGTTTTTATTGGGGGAGGGGAGGGGTTTTTTCACATTTTTAAAAACTTTTTTTACTTTAATTTTTTTCACTTTTCATTTGATTGCTAATACTGTTCAGTGCTATGCATAGGACATAGCACTGATCAGTATTATCAGTCATTTTATCACATATAACGCATTGCCAAGCGTTATACAGTACAGACCAAAAGTTTGGACACACTTTCGCATTCAAAGAGTTTTCTTTATTTTCATGATTTAATTTATGAAAATTGTAGAGTCACACTGAAGGCATCAAAACTATGAATTAACACATGTGGAATTATAGACATAACAAAAAAGTGTGAAACAAGTGAAAATATGTCATATTCTAGGTTCTTCACAGTAGCCTTTTGCTTTGATTACTGCTTTGCACACTCTTGGCATTCTCTTGTTGAGCTTCAAGAGGTAGTCACCTGAAATGGTCTTCCAACAGTCTTGAAGGAGTTCCCAGAGATGTTTAGCACTTGTTTGTCCTTTTGTCTTCATTGGGTTCAGGTCTGGTGACTGTGGAGGCCAGGTCATCTGGCACAGCACCCCATCACTCTCCTTCTTGGTCAAATAGCTGCAGCAGTGAGGCGTACATATTTAATGAAGGGGCATAGCTGCACACTGAGGAGATCTGTTGTCTTATCTTAATTAAATATTCACACATGTATAATACGCCCCTCTGATGGAGTACTGAGATTGTCAGAAGGAGGTGCAAAACTTTATATATGGAAATAAAAGTGTAAGGAAAACAAGAAGACCAATATGGATGAATAAAAATGTTAAAGGGGCAACAAATGACAAAAAATAAAGCATTTAAACTACTAAAACAGGACTACAGTGAAGAAGCATTAAAAAGCTATAGAGAAAAATGTAGAATATGTAAAAAACTGATAAAAGACACAAAAATAGAGACAGAAACACTCTTTGCCAAAGAGATTAAAACTAACCCCAAAATGTTCTTTAACTATATAAATAGCAAAAAGGTTAAAAATGAAAGTTTTGGCCCTTTAAAAAACAATGAAGAAGAAATTATAAACGGGGATCAGGAAAAAGCAAATATATTAAGCAAATTCGGGTGCCACTCACAAGGGGGGTGCCAGGGGCGGACTGACCCGCCGCCGCCACCACTACTGAGGATCTGGGACACTCGTCCTAGATCCCCAGCAAACAGCGCTACCTTCTCCTGTATGCGCGATACACGCACATACAGGAGAAGGCGTCCCCTCTGTGTGAGCTGCATCTGCAGCTTAAACAGAGGAGACGTGACCTCCGCCCCACGCAGCACGCAGTATCGGCGCCTGTACTGTGGAGGGGAGAAGATGCGGCCCCTGCTGCTGAGGTGATCGCTGCGTGGGATATCAGGTGGGATATCAGGTGAGAATCAAGTGAGCATCATATTTTTTTTAACTCTGCGTATACCTATGGGAAAGAGGGGGGTAACTCTGCATATACCTATGGGAAAGAGGGGGAGTGTAACTCTGCATATACAGTGGTCCCTCAACATACGATGGTATTTCCTTCCAAACGACCCATCGTTTGTCAAATCCATCATATGTTGAGGGATTCGTGCAATGTAAAGTATAGGAAGTTATACTCACCTGTCCCCGTCGCTACGGACCGCGTCCTCACCGCTCCCGATGCTGTCCCAGGGGCTCCCGATGCTGTCCCGCTGCTCCGGCGTCTTCTTCGGGATCCTCTGGCTTCTTCAGCATCTTCTCCGGTGTCCGGGCCTCGCTTTCTGGTGATGTTATTACGTTGCGGCGCCGGGACGGCATAATAATGACGCTGGAAAGCGAGGCCCGGACCCCGGAGAAGATGCAGAAAATGCCGGAGGATCCCGAAGTGGACCCGGAGCAGCGGGGATTGGTAAGTGAACCTGTCCTGGATGCTTAAACTGCTATCCGACAGCAGCTTAAGCATTTTGCGCTGTCGGATAGCAGTTAATGCGACAGGCCATCTGACAGGCCATCGTATGTCGATTTGATCATATGTCGGGGCCATCGCATGTCGGGGGGGTCACTATACCTATGGGAAAGAGGGGGGGTGTAACCTTGCATATACCTATGGGAAAGAGGGGGGTGTAATTCTGCATATACCTATGGGAAAGAGGGGGGGTGTAGCTCTGCATATACGTATGGGAAAGAGGGGGGGTGTAACTCTGCATATACCTATGGGAAAGAGGGGGGAGTGTAACTCTGCATATACCTATGGGAAAGAGGGGGACGGGTGTAACTCTGCATATACCTAGGGAAAGAGGGGGAGGGGTGTAGCTCTGCATATACCTATGGGAAAGAGGGGGGGGTGTAGCTCTGCATATACCTATGGGAAAGAGGGGGGGTGTAACTCTGCATATACCTATGGGAAAGAGGGGGAGGGGTGTAACTCTGCATATACCTAGGGAAAGAGGGGGAGGGGTGTAAATCTGCATATACCTATGGGAAAGAGGGGGGTGTAGCTCTGTATATACCTATGGGAAAGAGGGGGGGTGTAGCTCTGCATATACCTATGGGAAAGAGAGGGGTGTAACTCTGCATATACCTATGGGAAAGAGGGGGAGGGGTGTAGCTCTGCATATACCTATGGGAAAGAGGGGGGGTTTAGCGTAGCTCTGCATATACCTATGGGAAAGAGGGGGGGTGTAGCTCTGCATATACCTATGGGAAAGGGGGGGGGGTGTAACTCTGGATATATCTATGGTAAAGAGGGGGGTGTAACTCTGCATATACCTATGGGAAAGAGGGGGGTAGCTCTGCATATACCTATGGGAAAGAGGGGGGGGTAACTCTTCATAATATATGGGAAAGAGGGGGGTGTAACTCTGCATATACCTATGGGAAAGAGGGGGGTGTAACTCTGCATATACCTATGGGAAAGAGGAGGGGGGGTGTAACTCTGCATATACCTATGGGAAAGAGGGGGGGGTGTAACTCTGCATATACCTATGGGAAAGAGGGGGAGGGTTGTAACTCTGCATATACCTATGGGGAATAGGGGGGGTGTAATTCTGCATACACCTATGTGAAAGAGGGGGGTGTAACTCTGCATATACCTATGAGAAAAAGGGGGTTACCTGGCTACCTACCTACCTGCCCTTTTACTGTGCAGGACACGAAGGAGGGCATTATTACAGTTTGTGGGCCTATAGATGGAAAGATTGTGTAGAGGAGGGGAGGGCTCTGAAAAAATGCAGAGTCTTACATGTTTTTCCTGCAGATGTTAAGAGATCTACATGGCAGTCTTATCCGGACGGAGAAGAAAAGGAAAAAGGACGCCACTGATCAGAAAATACGTAATTGTGAGTCCCAAAATGTAACTGTAATCACTTATATGGTATACACATTCTGTGTACAGCTGACATCTACCACCATATGGTCCTGTATATAATCATTTATACCTATCCTGTATAGTATACTGGTCTGTGTATAGTGGTTTTATTCAGTACATTATGGTGGTATTATCCAGTTATTGTGTAGTGGTATATATTTACTCCTTGTATACCAGTATTATTGGTCATGGAAATTTACCTACGTTAAAGTGTTTCTTACATATATAAATTTTAGTTTATTGTGTGTGGGATTTGGGTGGAATAGGGGCATGGCAGAAGATTGACGCGCTGCAGAGACTAGCAGGGGCCCTTGCCTTTTTTTTGGTCCGGAGGCCCCGAGTGTTGTCAGCCCCTGGGGGGGAGGGGAGGGAGGGGGGGTGTAATTAAGGGGGGGGGGAGGAGGGGGTGTAATTAAAGGGGGAGGGGTGTAATTAAGAGGGGGAGGGAGGGGGTGTAATTAAGGGGGGGTGCATGTGTGTGTGTGGGGGGGGTGCCAAACAAAGGGTCCGCCCAGGGTGCCAAATACTCTAGGTATGCCCCTGGACGGGGGTTCTATACTGTAAGAGAAGTGAGACTATGGAACTCTCTGCCAGAGGAGGTGGTCATGGGGAACTCTGTAAAAGAATTCAAAAGGGGTCTGGATGCATTTTTGGGTAATAACATTGCTGGTTATGTATACTAGAATAAGATGAGGGAGCACCAGGGCCAGACGGTCTGCCATTACTTTGGACATCAATTTTAAGTCCACGTTGACTATGCTACAGGGGCTGTAAAGTTAGTGTAGTTCATAATATAGTGTCTGTACCTGTGTGTGATAATTTTCCCCGAAATTCTTCTGTGATTTTCACTCCAATATTTATTTTTATCAGCATACAAAATGACTGTTGTCTCAGATTTTTCCCAGCTTGCAATGCGGCCGAGACCTGACTCACTAGTCAGCTGATGACAGGGAGCCTCTGCTTCAATGGGTGGAGCGATTGCTTGGTGGGAGAGGGATCAATCTGCAACTAATGCAACAGCTGTAGGCACCCTGATTGAAAACCACAGGTCTTTTGATGGATGTAGCTCATTTATGTTTCAATGGGTGGGGTGGCTAATGTGTGGGAGGGAGGAAAATGGAATTGTGGGATTTGTAGTCAAAAAAAGAAAAGTCAAACAGGAAATACCAGTTCACAAAAAGCTAGCCACAGTGTTATGGTAATCTCATGACATAGTCATTTAGCCCCATGACAAGCGCAGATCCTTCCTAAGCATGTCCATTGCTGCCTGCTAGGTACGTACTAAAATCCCCTTATGGTGGATAACCCCTTAAAGTAGGGGCCTAAACTGCTCTTTCCATGCTAGACCCTGCAGAAAGTGCCAAAGGTAATCCGTGCCCTTAGAAACCAAGTCAGATCAGTCGAGAGAAACAGGGGCATGATCAGAAATGACCAAGTCTTCAATTTGGTGATGTACAATGCGAGGAGTAAGGGAAGGAGACCTAAAAAAAATTGTAAATCCCAGACCAGGAATCCTGAGAATGTGAGTAATGTGTGAACCCTCCTGAAGGAGGTGCCAGGTATCTAATAGACCCACCTGGGAAGTCCAAGTCGACAGCATTTGAACCACTCTCCGATCATGAGAGGTGAGACGTTCTCTCGTCCTCTGCCTATCCTCAGCAAGGTACATCACAGAATTAAAGTCGCCCGCCACCATCTTGTCTGGAATCGAGCTCTGGTGTATCTGGAAAGCAAGATAATGATTAAAAAAAAAAGAACTATTATCCCCATTCGGACCATAAACATCAAAGATATCAAAGTCCCCAGAAGGGGTTAGTATATGGGCCTGGCACAACCTCCCTGCATCATCATGAGACGTAGAAAGAATCTGGTGAGAGAAGGACCTATGTCACAATATAAGCACCCCTGCCTTGCGGTCCACCGCTGGAGAGCATAGCACAGTCCCAACCCACCACTTTTTCATTCATATGAAATCTACCTCCTCTAAGTGTGTTTCTTGTAAAAGAGCCACATCCGGGGAAAGATGCTTAAGGTGTCTCAGAACCATATTACGTTTATGAGGTGATCTCAGACCTTTCACATTCTAAGTTACAATATGCATATTATAGTATGAGGAAAGAGAAAGAAAGAAGCAACAAGACCCTGCAAGACAGAGTGTAAAACAATTGAGCCAAATTCAAAAACAAAAACCAGTCCTGGGCAGAGGACAGCCATCCAGGAACCACAAGCCAAAATGAGAAGGCGGGGCATGCACCAAGAAATCTAGGGCACTGCAGAGCCGTAGCAGGACCCGGTAGGAGACAGGATGTTACATCCCCCATAAGTGGGCAGTAGATGATGGCTGAGTAACATACAAACACAGCACACACAGGCCCATAACACAAAACCTGAGACAACAGTAATGCTTTGTTTTTTTTTAAATAGCAGTGCAATTGGTAATTCCCCCCACCCGGCCCAACAGCAAGTATTACCCCAATAAAGGCCATAGAGAATCCAGTAGAACCCTCCCCTGCCCAACCTACATATCTTATCCTCTAGCAAACAAACCCTCCACCCAACACAGTCCCCCTAAGAGCTACAAACCCACTACCTCAGTGACCTGTCTAAATACCTATGTCATCTTATCAGTAATAATAAATATACAAATTATTTATCATTTCATATTAAAGAATAAAAGAATATATTCATTCACTTTTAAAATGGAATAAAATAGGAAATATCGCCTCAGTCTTTACAATTGGTATCAAGGGGGATTGAACCTGTTGAGTCAGTTCACAGACAGTTAACCCCTTAATGACCATGCCCATTTTCACCTCAAGTGTCAGGCCAATTTAATTTTTGCGTTTTCGTTTTTTCCTCCTTGCCTTCTAAAATCCATAACTCCTTTTTATTTCCATGTACAGACCCATATAAGGGCTTGTTTTTTGTGTGACCAATTGTACTTTGTAATGAAACCTCTCATTTTACCATAAAATGTATGGCGAACCCCCAAATTTTTTTTTTAGAGAGGAACAAAATTTTGAACATTTTGGAGGGTATTGATTTCACACTGTACACTTTACTGCAACAATTATAGGTGTTCTTTATTCTGTGGGTCAATACGATTAAAATAAAACCCATGGCTAGATACTTTTATATTTGTGTACTGCTTAAAAAAAATCAAAAACTTTTTGTACATAATCAGTAATCTAAAATCGCCCTATTTTGACCACCTATAACTTTTTCATTTTTCCGTATATAGGGCGGTATGAGGGCTTATTTTTTGCGCCGTCATCTGTACTTTTTTTGATACCACATTTGCATTTATAAAACTTTTAGATAATTTTTTATAACATTTTATTGAATAAAATGTGACAAAAAAGCAGGATTTGTGGACTTTTTTAATTTTTTACGTTTACGCCGTTTACAGGATCATTAACATTATATTTTGATAGTTCGGACATTTACGCACGCGGCGATACCAAATATGTTTATTTTTAAAAAATACACTTTTTGGGGGTAAAATGGGAAAAACTGCCAATTTTCATTTTTATTGGGGGGAGGGGATTTTTCACATTTTTTTTTTCTTTATATTTTTACATTTTTCAACTTTTTCTTTACACTTTTTATGTCCCCATAGGGGACTATCTATAGCAATCGTTTGATTGCTAATACTGCGCAGTGCTATGCAAAGGACACAGCACTGCTCAGTATCATCGGTGATCTTCTGCTCTAGTCTGCTCGATCGCAGACCAGAGCAGAAGACCCCGGGAGACAGCCGGAGCTAGGTAAGGGGACCTCTGGTTGTCATGCTGGATGATCGGATCGCCGTGGCAGCGCTGCGGGCGATCCGATCATCCAATCAAAGTGCCGCAATGCCGCAGATGCCGTGATCTGTATTGATCACGGCATCTGAGGGGTTAATGGCCGACATCCGTGCGATCGTGGATGTCGGCCATTACCGGCGGGTCCCCGGCTGCTGCTAGCAGCCGCAACCTGCCATGTATGACGCGAGCACCCTTCCGATGCTCGCAGTCATACACATGATGTAAATGTATGTCCTGGTGCCGGGAAGTCCCACCAGACCAGGACGTACATTTATGTCCGTGGTCGTTAAGGGGTTAACCTCATACTTCACATTGACAACTGACATAGTTCAGTCTTGATGTTAAAGCCGCTTTCTCGTCCACTGATATCAATGATATTAGTAGTGACCTGAGGAAGAGAAGTAGAGACTTATAGGAACGCATTGTCCGGTTACTTTAAAGGGGTACTCCCGTGGTCAACGTGTTTTTCCGTTTTTGACTTACCCTATTTGTTTTGTTTCATTTCCATTCTTGTTGTTTAGCCTACTCTATTTCCGTTCTTTGTTGTCTTTTTATCCCCCACTTTGTTTTCCTATCTTTGCTTCTATTTCCTGCTTCTTGCTGTGCTGAAAACTACAAATCCCAGCATGCCACATGCCTTGCTGGTTTGGGGCTACTCCTTTTTTTGTTTGTTTGTTTGTTCTGCCCTTTACCCACCCTACTATTTTCCCGGGTCAGCCCCCTTATACACAGCACACTAACATAATCAGCCTTGGTTGAGATACACTGTCATACACACACAAAAGGAACTACAACTTCCAGCATGTGTCATTCAGGAGTCTTCAGTCTGTGGTTTAACACCAGCATGCTGCCTCTGTAGTCTCCTGGGGGTTGTAGTTCACCACACCTCTGTAGGGCATACACCTTTGGGCATGCTAGGAGTTGTAATTTTGCAACAGCTGGAGGCACATTCGTTGGGAAACACTGGTGTAACATGATGTGTATGCTGAATAGGCTAGAACAGTGTTTCCCAACCAGTGTACCTCCAGCTGTTGCAAATCTACAACTCCCAGCATGCCCAAAGTCTGTCAGGGCATGCTGGGAGTTGTAGTTTTGCAACAGCTGGAGGCACACTGGTTTGTAAATACTAGCATACACACACACACACACACACACACACAACAGGGACTACAACTCCCAGCATGTGTCATTCAGGAGTCCCCCCCCCCCCCCTTCACATATAGGGGGAGATTTATCAAAACCTGTGCAGAGGAAAACTTGCCAGTTGCCCATAGCAACCAATCAGCTTGCTGCTTTTATTTTCATGAAGACCTGTGAAAAATGAAAGAAGCGATCTGATAGGTTGCTATGGGCAACTGGGCAAGTTTTCCTCTGCACAGGTTTTGATAAATCTCCCCCATAGAGATCATTCCAAGTATGAGATGTATTCCCCTGCAGTCCATACATCCCCAGCCCGTGCACCATGTCATCCTCCCCTTCAGATAACACTTCTCTTCTCAGTGTTTCTTCTCCTGTGCAGACCTGTGTCCTTAGAATACAGAGCAGGGGGGAGGTTAGGAGCTGTGTACTCAGCTGGATGAGATGAGGGGGCGTGGCTTATTCCTCTCATGCAGACAGAGAAAAAAAAAAGCTTTGACATCTTGTCCACAACAGACTCAGAACTGTGGACAACAGCAAAAGAAAACCCTCTGAACTACAGAACTTCCTGCCCAACAAACAGGTAAGAAAACACCCATGCTGCCAAAACATATAACACATGTATATTGCAAAAAAACTAAGCTTACAAAGAAGATGCCATATAGTCAAAAAAATTAACCACCAGATTACCCCTTTAACCAATAAACCTTGTTTTTTATTTTCACTGGTGTTTGCAATTGCTGAGGATTACTGCTTGGTCCAGTGCCACGTGTTAGCCTGTTTTCAGCAGGTATCCTGTGCACTTTTTCAAGTCTTCTTCCGAGTGTCCGCAGACTTTCAGGCGGGTATAGGCAGCTGCCGAGGTATAGCCAAAAGGCTCAAATCTATGCTGATACGGACATTTAACTGAATCAGGTGAGCAATATACCTGTTATCCAACTTTTGATATCCACCAATAGTCCAGCAGTTATACACAAGGGAGCGCCCCTATGTGTTCTTTTTCTTTTTTGCTCTGCATTAAATAAGCATCCAGTCCATTGTTTAGTGAGAAAGTGAGATAATCATAGTAACATAGTTCAGAAGGTTGAAATAGACCAGAGTCCATCAAGTTCAACCTATAGCCCTAATGAGTCCCTAGTGGCCATGACTAAGAGCAACTGCTCGAAACGCGTCAGCGTTTCACCCCCCTTTTGTTTTTAAGTGACATGTCACTTGCCACCTTGTGGCGAATTTCCATGTTTTATTAGTTGCCATTAAAGGTTAAGTTTTATTGTATACCTCTACCCAGGAGCTGGACCCCCTCCACTTCCTTTTCTCAGTTCCACGGGGAGTGGCAGCTTCCTGCCTCCGTGCTCCGGGAATATTGCCTGATGCTTGACACATATGGACTTTGGTGAGCTGATCTATTCCTTTGTGTTTCTCATCTGCAAAGATTGCTACTTTACTATTCAACCCCTCTACAAGGTAATTAATGAATATATTAAATAGAATAGGACCCAATACTGACCCCTGTGGTACCCCACTAGTAACAGTCACCCAATCAGAATAAGTACCATTAATAACCATCCTCTGGTTCCTATCACTGAGCCAGTTACTTACCCACTTGCACACCCAACAGCAGCTTAATCTCTTGAATCCTAGAACAAAGATCCAAACAGGTTGTCTCTAAGCCTGAGGAATGAGAGACTTGGCGTCCGTAAGAACAGAATGAAGCAATTTAACAATTAAGTTTCCTCATAGTTCTAGGAGGAATATTAACCCCTAGAAGACGTAGGGCATATAGATATGCCCTAGGTGATTGGTACTTAGCGCACCATGACGTAGCTGTATGTCCTGAGTCATAGTTACATAGTTAGTATGGTTGAAAAAAGACATACGTCCATCAAGTCCAACCAGGGAATTGAAGTGAAGGGTGTAAGGGGATAAGGGAAAGGTATGTAGTTTTATAATTCTGCATAAGCATTAATGTTATTTTGTTCCAGGAATGTATCTAACCCTGTTTTAAAGCTTTTAATTGTTCCTGCTGTGACCAGTTCCTGAGGTAGACCGTTCCATAAATTCACAGTCCTCACGGTAAAGAAGGCGTGTCGCCCCTTTAGACTAAACCTTTTCTTCTCCAGACGGAGGGAGTGCCCCCTCGTCCTTTGGGGGGGTTTAACCTGGAACAGTTTTTCTCCATATTTTTTGTATGGGCCATTTATATACTTATATACGTTTATTATATCCCCCCTTAAACGTCTCTTGTCAAGACTAAACAATTGTAACTCCTTTAATCGCTCCTCATAGCTAAGATGTTCCATGCCCCATATTAGTTTAGTCGCGCGTCTCTGCACCCTTTCCAACCCCGTAGTGTCCCTTTTATGAACAGGCAACCAAAACTGAACAGCATATTCCAGGTGAGGCCGTACCAATGCTTTATAAAGGGGGAGTATTATGTCCCTGTCCCTTGAGTCCATGCCTCTTTTTATACATGACAATATCCTGCCGGCCTTGGAAGCAGCAGCCTGACATTGCATGCTATTCTGTAGTCTGTGATCTACAAGTACACCCAGATCCTTCTCTACCAGTGACTCTGCCAGTTTAATCCCCCCTAAGACATACGATGCATGCAGGTTATTAGTACCCAGATGCATAACTTTACATTTATCTACATTGAACCTCATTTGCCAAGTGGATGCCCAGACACTTAGTCTATCCAAGTCATCTTGTAACTTATGCACATCCTCTATAGACTGTACCGTGCTACAAAGCTTGGTGTCATCTGCAAAGATAGAAAAGGAGCTGTTAATACCATCCTCTATATCATTGATAAATAAATTAAACAACAGCGGTCCCAGTACTGAACCTTGGGGTACACCACTAATTACCGGGGACCAATCAGAGTACGAATCATTGACCACCACTCTCTGGGTACGATCCATGAGCCAGTGTTCAATCCAGTTACAAACTAAAGTTTCCAAGCCCAAGGACCTTAACTTACCTGTCAGACGTCTGTGAGGGACAGTATCAAATGCTTTGGCAAAATCCAGAAACACTATATCCACATCCATTCTTCTGTCAAGGCTTCTACTCACCTCTTCATAAAAGCAAATTAGATTGGTTTGACAACTTCTATCCTTAGTAAACCCATGCTGGCTATCACTTATAATACTATTATCCCCTATGTATTCCTGTATGTAATCCCTTATAAGTCCTTCAAACAATTTACCCACAATGCACGTTAGACTTACCGGTCTATAATTGCCTGGCGAAGACCTAGAGCCCTTCTTGAAGATTGGTACCACATTAGCCTTGCGCCAGTCCCTTGGCACAATACCAGACACCAGAGAATCTCTAAATATCATGAACAAGCGTACAGATATTACTGAACTTACCTCTCTAAGAACTCTTGGGTGTAGTCCATCCGGCCTTGGAGATTTGCTTACATTTACTTTACTTAACTTACCTTGTACCATCTCTACATTAAGCCAGTTCAGTACATTACATGATGTGTTACCAGAACTGACCTGGCCAATGTCAGCTCCTTTTTCCATAGTGTATACAGAACTAAAGAACCCATTCAGTAGCTCCGCCTTCTCTTGATCGCCTGTGGCAACCTCACCATTATCATTATTAAGGGGTCCTACATGCTCTGTCCTTGGTTTTTTTGTATTTATATATCTAAAAAAATATTTAGGATTAATTTTGCTTTCTTTGGCCACCTGTCTCTCATTTTGAATTTTTGCTGGTTTTATTACATTTTTACAGATTTTATTAAGCTCCTTGTACTGTTTAAATGTTATCGCTGACCCATCAGATTTGTATTTTTTGAAGGCTATTTTTTTGTTGTTTATTGCTCTTTTAACATCATTTGTCAGCCATGTAGGATTTAGTTTTAATCGTTTATATTTGTTCCCCTTTGGTATATATTTAGCTGTATAGTTATTTAGAGTTGATTTAAAGATGTCCCATTTACCTTCTGTATCAGTATTTGAGAACACCTCCCCCCAGTCTATGTCCTGTAGTGCAGCCCTCAGCCCAGGGAAGTTTGCCTTTTTAAAGTTATATGTTTTTGCCTTCCCCGTCTGTCTTTGTTTTCTACTTTTTAAGTCAAAAGTAACTATATTGTGGTCGCTATTACCAAGGTTTTCCCGCACAGTTACATTACCAACCAGCTCTGCGTTGTTGGAAATGATCAGATCCAACAAGGCATCACTTCTTGTTGGGTCCTCCACAAACTGGCCCATAAAATTATCCTGCAATAAATTTAGGAATTTTCTCCCCTTTGTAGTTTTAGCCAACCCCGGACCCCAATCTATATCTGGATAGTTAAAATCTCCCATTATTACCACTGTACCTGCCCGGGCGGCCCTCTCTATTTGTTTATACAGCCGACCTTCTATCTCTTCAGTGATATTAGAGGGTCTGTAGATTACACCAAATACTATTTTTTCAGTATTTCCCTCCTTTTGTAATTCTACCCACAGTGATTCCACATCCTCAGAATCATCACACACTATGGCATCGTTCACTCTGACTTTCATACCACTTCTTACATACAGACAGACTCCACCACCTTTTCTGTTCATTCTATCCTTGCGAAACAATGTAAACCCCTGCAGATTAACAGCCCAGTCATGCGAGGAGTCCAGCCATGTCTCTGTGAACCCAACTATATCAATATGTTCCTCTAGTATCAAGGCCTCAAGCTCCCCCATTTTATTTGCTAGGCCTCTGGCATTTGTGAACATACACTTTACATTTCCATTAAGTTTTACACATATAGTCTCACTAATGGGATTTTCAGAGTTATTGGGGTTAATGTTATTATTTGAGTTATAAGGGCTAATTGTACTATTTAAGTTATTGGGGCTAATGGGATTTTTTGAGTTATTGGGTCTAACGTTATTACTTAAGTTATTGGGGCTAATGGGATTTTTTGCGTTATTGGGTCTAACGTAGTTATTTAAGTTATTGGGGCTAACGGTATTTTTTGAGTTAATGGGGCTTATTGTAGTTATTGAGTTATTGGGGCTAATGGAATTTTTTGAATTATTGGGATTACAACTTTTCGGGCTACATTTATTTTTACGGCTGGTTTGTAACCCATGGATCTCCTTATCCACTGCTCTTAACCTCCCCACACAGGACTCCTCTCCACCCACCATTATGTCCTGACCCCTCTCTAACCTATCCATCCCACTGTCTGCTTTCTTTGCTTTATTATCCTCCCCCCACTCACCTAGTTTAAATACTCAGCTACCCCTTCCAGGATTCTCTCCCCCAGCACAGCGGACCCCCTTCCATTCAGGTGCAAATTATCCATAGAATAGAGTTTGTACCTCAATGAAAAGTCAGCCCAGTGCTCTAAAAACCCAAACCCTTCCCCCTCACACCACGACTTAAGCCATGCATTTAACTCCCTAAGCTCCCGCTGTCTTTCCTGCGATGTGCATGGCACAGGAAGTATTCCAGAGAACACAACCTTAGAGGTCCTTCCTTTCAGCTTGGCACCTAGTTCCTTGTAATTATTCTTCAAGGACCTCCACCTACCATGTATTCTGTCGTTGGTTCCCACATGGACTACGACAGCTGGGTCATCCCCAGCCCCCCCTAGTAATTTGTCCACCCTTTCCACCACATGCCGAACCCTGGCACCAGGGAGACAGCAAACCATTCGGTTGAGGTGGTCTTGGCGACAAATTATTCTATCCGTCTTCCTGATTATAGATTCCCCTACCACAACTAACTGTCTTGGCCTACCTGCGTTACCATCCCCCACACTACTAGTTGAGCTGTTCCCCCTGCTGTTAGGGAGACCAGTATCCACTAGGGTTGCCATCTCTGATACTGAGACCCTTGCATCATCGCCCAATTTGGCAATGTTACTTGGGAGATCAGAAGCAGAAGTGGCCTTCCTTTTCCTTGCCCCCTTTCCAGTCCCTCTAACTACATTAACCCTGCTCCCTACTTGGGCCTCCTGGCTAGTTTCTCCAACCTCCATTTCTACCCCACTAACTGCTTGCTATGTAAGATTGTCAATCGTCCTCACTTCTTGTTGGGTCCTCCACAAACTGGCCCATAAAATTATCCTGCAATAAATTTAGGAATTTTCTCCCCTTTGTAGTTTTAGCCAGCCCCCGGCCCCAATCTATATCTGGATAGTTAAAATCTCCCATTATTACCACTGTACCTGCCCGGGCGGCCCTCTCTATTTGTTTATACAGCCGACCTTCTATCTCTTCAGTGATATTAGAGGGTCTGTAGATTACACCAAATACTATTTTTTCAGTATTTCCCTCCTTTTGTAATTCTACCCACAGTGATTCCACATCCTCAGAATCATCACACACTATGGCATCGTTCACACTGACTTTCATACCACTTCTTACATACAGACAGACTCCACCACCTTTTCTGTTCATTCTATCCTTGCGAAACAATGTAAACCCCTGCAGATTAACAGCCCAGTCATGCGAGGAGTCCAGCCATGTCTCTGTGAACCCAACTATATCAATATGTTCCTCTAGTATCAAGGCCTCAAGCTCCCCCATTTTATTTGCTAGGCTTCTGGCATTTGTGAACATACACTTTAACATCCCCAGCCCCCCCTAGTAATTTGTCCACCCTTTCCACCACATGCCGAACCCTGGCACCAGGGAGACAGCAAACCATTCGGTTGAGGTGGTCTTGGCGACAAATTATTCTATCCGTCTTCCTGATTATAGAATCCCCTACCACAACTAACTGTCTTGGCCTACCTGCGTTACCATCCCCCACACTATTAGTTGAGCTGTTCCCCCTGCTGTTAGGGAGACCAGTATCCACCAGGGTTGCCATCTCTGATACTGAGACCCTCGCATCATCGCCCAATTTGGCAATGTTACTTGGGAGATCAGAAGCAGAAGTGGCCTTCCTTTTCCTTGCCCCCTTTCCAGTCCCTCTAACTACATTAACCCTGCTCCCTACTTGGGCCTCCTGGCTAGTTTCTCCAACCTCCATTTCTACCCCACTAACTGCTTGCTATGTAAGATTGTCAATCGTCCTCAATGTTGCATTTTGCTCCTCTAGATCTCTAATACGAGCTTCCAGGTGGGCAACATGCTCACATTTGTCACAGCGGTATTCACCCTGAAGCTGCTGCTCCAGAGATGTATACATGTGGCACAATGTGCACTGAAGAAAACCTCCAATCCTGCTGTCCATATCCTTGGTGACAAACAGCTGTTATTAACTATTAAGAAAAACTACTTTTATCAAGGGAGTGTAATACTTACAGTTACAGTGGGTCCTGCTTACAACTCCTGCTTTTTAAACTTCTGCGTATAAAACTTCTCAGATGTAACACTTAATAATACAACACTTTAGAATACAAACCCAGCTTCAGTTAGACTCAGTCAGAGCAGTCCCGCCGTGGCTATGAGGCGAGTTCAGGAGCTGCACTCACATCACAGGCTACGGGTCCCGGCTGCTATCAGCAGCCAAGTACCTGCTGGTAATGGCGGATATCAACGATCGCACTGATGTCCGCCATTAACCCCCCATATGCCATGATCAATACTGATTACAGCCTCTGATACAATGTGACGGTTCCGATGGGTAATTTGACCAAAGGTCTCCTTACCTGCCTCCTGCGGTCATCATGAGGTGACTTCCAGCAGACCAGAGTAGATTGCAAGTAACACTGATCAGTGCTATTCATATGCTTAGCACTGATCAGTATCTGCAATCTAGACAATGCAAAAAATTGTCCCCTGAGTGGACTAAAAAAAAGAAAAAAAGTAAAAATAAATATATAAATAAATCAACATATTTGGTATCATTGCATGCGGATATGTCTGATCTATTAAAATAATCTATTAAAATATTATGTTAATGATCCTGTGTGGGGAACAGCATTAAAATAAAAAAAAAATACCAAAGTTCAAAATTGCTGAGGTCACATTACATTCCAGTAAAAAAAATAATAAAAAGTGATCAAAAAGTCACATATACCCAAGTACAATAACAGAAAAGCATGTAAACACGGTTATCATTTTAGTCGTATTGACCCAGAGAATAAAGAGAACATGTCAGTTTTACCATAAAGTACACTGAGGTAAAACAAAATTTCTTATCCTTTTCCCACCATAGGTGTTAAGCCCATCAGGCTGTATTTGTGCGAGGGGCGGAACTATTTCCGGCCCTGTACTACTAGGCGGGGCATAAAGGTGTTGGGGTCATGGATATAAAACGCCCCCTGCACATACTGGCGGGGCGTACGTAACATTTGTGCAGTTGAACTGTGTGTTGGTGGACGCGGTTGGCGGAAGTGCAGCATTTTGAATTTACCGCTACTGTCTGGAGCCCTGACAGCCACTTCCCGTCTCATAGTCACCAGAAGCTGCGGTAATTGGGTAAGGTCGGGCCTTGCCACCCACCAGCTCTGCCTGCAGCGCTGAAGGATCCGGGCAGGGGTGTAAGAGGGGTGTATATAAATAAAATAAATAAAGCAACATATTTGGTATCATCGCATGCGGATATGTCTGATCTATTAAAATAATCTATTAAAATATTATGTTAATGATCCTGTGTGGTGACCAGCATAAAAGTAAAAAAAAAATACCAAAGTTCAAAATTGCTGAGGTCACATTACATCCCAGTAAAAAAAAATAATAAAAAGTGATCAAAAAGTCACATATACCCAAGTACAATAACAGAAAAGCATGTAAACACGGTTATCATTTTAGTCGTATTGACCCAGAGAATAAAGAGAACATGTCAGTTTTACCATAAAGTACACTGAGGTAAGACAAAATTTCTTATCATTTTCCCACCATAAGTGTTAAGCCCATCAGGCTGTATTTGTGCGAGGGGCGGAACTATTTCCGGCCCTGTACTACTAGGCGGGGCCTAAAGGTGTTGGGGTCATGGATATAAAACGCCCCCTGCACATACTGGCGGGGCGTACGTAACATTTTTGCAGTTGAACCGTGTGTTGGTGGACACGGTTGGCGGAAGTGCAGCATTTTGAATTTACCACTACTGTCTGGAGCCCTGACAGCCACTTCCCCTCTCGTAGTCACCAGAAGCTGCGGTAATCGGGTAAGGTTGGGCCTTGCCACCCGCCAGCTCTGCCTGCAACGCTGCAGGATCCGGGCAAGGGTGCAAGGGGGGTGCAGGTGCGGCCCAGTCTGTTTCTGAGGCCGCATTATTGCCTGGCTTTCAGGTATGATGGAGACCTGGGGGCACCCCATCTAGTGTCTGCCATGGTGTTTCGTGATCCCGCCGGGTTTTACGCTCCGGGTCCCGCGGGCATCAGCTTGAGGCTCCAGTGCTGGGTTTCACGTTTGTACCTTGGTAAGCAACACAAGTTCTTTGCAGGCCATGGTGTGCGAGGTTATGATACAGGAGGTCAGGGGACGCACACTAGTTGTTGTTATACTGTGTATAAGCTAGTAGTTGTTATACTGTACATATGCTTGTTCCATTTACACTGTACACACGCCCATAATTGTTATATTGTACAAATACTGGTACCATTTATACGATACATACACTTGTACCATTCATACTGTATATACACTAGTACTTGGTATACTGTACTCATGTTTGTAGTTTTCATACTGTACATGCGCTAATAGTTGTGATATGGTACATACGCTTGTTCCATTTACACTGTACATTCGGTAGTAGTTGTTTTACTATACACGCTTGTATCATGTATACGAGACTTACATTTGTACAATTTTCATTGTACATTCACTAGTAGTTTTATACTGTACATACGCTAGTAGTTACTGTACATACACTAGTAGTTGTTGTACTGTACATATACTATTAATTGTCATACTGTACATACGCTAGTAGTTGTACGCTAGTAGTTGTTATAATATTCATGCATTAGTAGTTATAATGTACATATGCTAGTATTTGTTATACGGTACATACGATAGTAGTTGTTATACTGTACATACGCTAGTATCTGTTAACCCCTTAACGACGCAGGACGTAAATATACGTCCTGCGCCGGCTCCCGCGATATGAAGCGGGATCGCGCCGCGATCCTGCATCATATC
Organism: Hyla sarda; assembly: GCF_029499605.1. Taxonomy (NCBI): domain Eukaryota; kingdom Metazoa; phylum Chordata; class Amphibia; order Anura; family Hylidae; genus Hyla; species Hyla sarda. Next base: position 248,077,424 of record NC_079189.1, on the reverse strand, counting down.
GCTTCGGTCCCGGTGCTCATCAACAGCCGGGACCCGCGGCTAATACCACACATCGCCGATCGCGGCGATGTGCGGTATTAACCCTTTAGAAGCGGCGGTCAAAGCTGACCGCCGCTTCTAAAGTGAAACTGAAAGTATCCCGGCTGCTCAGTCGGGCTGTTCGGGACCGCCGCGGTGAAATCGCGGCGTCCCGAACAGCTGATCGGACACCGGGAGGGCCCTTACCTGCCTCCTCGGTGTCCGATCGACGAATGACTGCTCCGTGCAGTCATTCACGCCAGTGATCAGCATAGGAGATCAGTGTGTGCAGTGTTATAGGTCCCTATGGGACCTATAACACTGCAAAAAAAATGTTAAAAAAAGTGTTAATAAAGGTCATTTAACCCCTTCCCTAATAAAAGTTTGAATCACCCCCCTTTTCCCATAAAAAAATAAAACAGTGTAAAAAAATAAATAAATAAACATATGTGATATCGCCGCGTGCGTAAATGTCCGAACTATAAAAATATATAATTAATTAAACCGCAAGGTCAATGGCGTACGCGCAAAAAAATTCCAAAGTCCAAAAAAGTGTATTTTGGTCACTTTTTATACCATTAAAAAAATGAATAAAAAGTGATCAAAAAGTCCGATCAAAACAAAAATCATACCGATAAAAACTTCAGATCACGGCGCAAAAACTTAGTCCTCATACCACCCTGTACGTGGAAAAATCAAAAAGTTATAGGGGTCAGAAGATGACATTTTTAAACGTATAAATTTTCCTGCATGTAGTTTAGATTTTTTCCAGAAGTGCCACAAAATCAAACCTATATAAGCAGGGTATCATTTTAACCGTATGGAACTACAGAATAATGATAAGGTGTAATTTTTACCGAAATATGCACTGCGTAGAAACGGAAGCCCCCAAAAGTTACAAAATGGCGTATTTTTTTCGATTTTGTCGCACAATGATTTTTTTTTCTGTTTCGCCGTGCATTTTTGGGTAAAATGATTAATGTCACTGCAAAGTAGAATTGGCGACGCAAAAAATAAGCCATAATATGGATTTTTAGGTGGAAAATTGAAAGGGTTATGATTTTTAAAAGGTAAGGAGGAAAAACGAAAGTGCAAAGACGGAAAAACCCTGAGTCCTTAAGGGGTTAATGTACATATGCTATACACCCGTTAGTAGTTATACTGTACATATTTTAGTAGCGGTAATACTGTAGTAGTAGTGGGCGCCTGTAGTGTGTTGCGGTCATAGCATTTGCAATTGGTTCTTTATAGCGTCTCATAGCATTATATGTATAAAGTTTTACTGCATTTATACATAGCTTTCCGGTTCATATGCTCATAGTACTTACACAGTTCATACGCTCAGGGCATTCTTACTGTTCACACGTTTACAGCACTTTATTCTATTCATACACTCAGGGCGTTTACATATGTTCATATGCTCATAGTATTTATACTGTTCATAAGCTCATGGCAGCTATACTGTTCATACACTCATGGCATCTATACCGGGCATTCGCTCATGGTACCTATACTGTTTATATGCTCACAGCTTTTATACTGTGCATACGCTCATGGTGGTACTGTTCATATACTCATGACATTCATACTGTTCATATGCACATACTGTTCACTCATGGAATTTATTCTGTTCCTACGCTCATAGTATGTAACATAGTAACATAGTTCATAAGGTTGAAAAAAGACCATCAAGTCCAACCTATAACCCTAATGAGTCCCTACTGAGGTGATGCAGAGGAAGGCAAAAAACCTTCAAACTAGAGGTAAAAATTCCTTCCCGACTCCAAATATGGCAGTCAGAATAAATTCCTGTTACTGTTTATGCGCGTATGGCAGTATACTGTTCATATGCTCATAGTATTTACACTGTTCATATGCTATGGCTGTTATACTATTCACACGCTCAAGGCTTCGTACTGTTCATATGCTCATGGCATTTATACTGAGCATACTCTCATGGAATTTATACTAGGCATATGCCCAGGGCATTCATACTATTCATATGCCCATGGCACATATATGTTTCATACGCTCATGGCATTTATACTGCTTCAATCGCTCATTACATTTATACTGTCCATACGCTAATCGGTTTGATACTATTCATACGCTCATGGCATTAACACTCTTCATACGCTCAGGGCATTTACACTGTTCACACGATCATATATATGGTTACATGTGCTCATGGCATTTAAAGTGTTTCATACGCTTGTGGCATTGCTCTGTTTTTTGCACTTATGGCATTTATATTGTTCAGGCAATTATAGGATTTTACACTGTTCATACACATATGGAATTTATGTGGTTCATAACTAGTGATGTGGCGAACATGAAATTTTCCATTCACGAACGGCGAACGCGAATTTCCGCAAATGTTCGTGAACGGGCGAACCGCCATAGACTTCAATAGGCAAGCGAAGCACATTTAATAAAGTGTGTGTGTGTTTCACTTTTTTTTCCTCTATATTTTAGGTAGTACTACTACTCCCAGCATGGAACAGAACTACATGGAACTACATTTATTCAAACGGATGCTCTCATTCTATCTAATAGTGACGCTATATTGGTTATATAATCTGAAATATAACACCACAAGCTTCAGAATAAAATCACCCCCTGGTGAATAATCACCTTCCGCAAAGACAAAGTATGTTTAATTTTTAAAATATGTATTTTCTCTTATTTTAGTGCCTTTTTTAAAGATATACTCACTGTTTTTCGTACAGGTTCCATTTTTCAGCCCTCTTTCAACAAGCTGCAGATAAACTACAGATATATTCCTCACAACGGGAACAGGTGACACCGTGTACATTGATACTTATCGGATACTGTGTGTATAACAATAGTAAAAGTATCCCACTTGAATATCCACAGGACATATCACTACTGTTACCTACATCAACATTGCTGTTCCATTCAAGAGATTTCTTTGTTAACATTTCCCCCGTTACATTCCTTGTAGCTAGGTATGAGAACACGTTCATTCAGTAATTTGGTCCACATATGTACACCGCTGCATTCGTTTACAACTATTTCTTCTTTGTCCTCCCTAGCACCTCCAACCCTCCACTTTAACCACAGGAGAACATCATCGAAACTGTAGGAGACCTTCATTACTCTCAGGGACAATGAGTAACACTGATATAGTTTTTTAACTGTTTTTAATTGTTTCATTTTTTGTCCCACATTTTTTGTCCACTATTTATTAATAAATACTATCATTATTTATTGCGCTGGTATTGTTCTATTATCATTTTAAATATACGATCTGTTAGAGCAGAGTGGGCTCCAGAAAGAAGGACTCCAGTGCTGCAAAAGACCGAAGCATCCCCATTGGGGATGCTTCAGCCTTTTGCAGCGCTGGAGTCCTTCCTTCTGGAGCCCACTCTGCTCTAACAGATCGTATATTTAGTTCAAATCAAATTGATAGAAGTGCTCTAGTTTTGTTTCATTGTAACAAGCTGTTTGCACTTTGCAGATACATTTGTGCACAATGAGGAACAGCTTGTTACAATGAAACAAAACTACAGCACTTCTTTCAATTTGATTTGAACTAAATATACGATCAGTTAGAGCAGAGTGGGCTCCAGAAGGAAGGACTCCAGCCCTGCAAAAGACCGGAGCATCCCTCCCCATACAACAAATTCACCTGATGGTTGCAGTCAATCACAGCTCTGAGGGAAATATGAATGAGTGAGTGGCCGGAGTACAGAGCAGAGATGCGAGCACAGGAGAAAGCCGCTCCATCTCTGCAATACACAGGACGATCACATTGGGTGTCAGTAGTGATACCCGCTGTGATCTGTTCTTACCTGCAGGTACTACTACTCCCAACATGGAACACACTTTGCTCCATGCTGGGAGATGTAGTATCTGCATTAATAGACAGATCGCAGTGAGTGTAACTTCTGACACCCGCTGCGATCTGTCTATTAATGCAAGTACTACAGCTTCCAGCATGGAGCAGAGTGTGCTCCATGTTGGGAGTTGTAGTACCTGCAGTTACAGAAAGATCACAGTGGATGTCACTCCTGACACCCCCTGTGATCCTCCAGTATAATGTTTAGATGTGGCCGGCTGCTCTTCTATGGTCCCCTGCACTCCGTATATATACACATTCCTATTTCCCACAGAGAGCTGTGATTGGCTGGAACCATCTGGCCAATCACAGCTCTCTGTGATAAATAGGAATATGTGTATATATATATATATATATATATATATATATATATATATATATATACGGCAGTGCAGGGGACCATAGAAGAGCAGCCGGCCACATCTTTACATTATACAGGAGGATCACAGGGGGTGTCAGGAGTGACATCCACTGTGATCTTTCTGTAACTGCAGGTACTACTACTCCCAACACGGAGCACACTCTGCACACTCTGCTCCATGCTGGGAGCTGTAGTACCTGCATTAATAGACAGATCGCATCATGTGTCAGAAGTTACACTCGCTGCGATCTGTCTATTAATGCAGATACTACAGCTCTCAGCATGGAGCAGAGTGTGCTCCATGTTGGGAGTAGTAGTACTTGCAGGTAAGAACAGATCACAGCAGGTAACACTACTGACATCCCACTCACTCATATTTACCTCAGAGCTGTGATTGGCTGCAACCATCCGGCCAATCACAACTCTGGGCGGAAAATATGAATGATGTTCTATTCACATCACTGGCCGGAGTACAGAGCAGAGATGTGAGATATGTATAAAGCACTGGGCCCGCTGTTGTTTAATTTATTTATCAATGATATAGAGGATGGCATTAACAGCTCTGTTTCTATCTTTGCAGATGACACCAAGCTTTGTAGCACGGTACAGTCTATAGAGGATGTGTGTAGGTTACAAGATGACTTGGATAGACTAAGTGTCTGGGCATCCACTTGGCAAATGAGGTTCAATGTGGATAAATGTAAAGTTATGCATCTGGGTACTAATAACATGCATGCCTCGTATGTCTTAGGGGGGATTAAACTGGCAGAGTCACTGGTAGAGAAAGATCTGGGTGTACTTGTAGATCACAGACTTCAGAATAGCATGCAATGTCAGGCTGCTGCTTCCAAGGCCGGCAGGATATTGTCATGTATAAAAAGAGGCATGGACTCGAGGGACAGGGACATAATACTCCCCCTTTATAAAGCATTGGTACGGCCTCACCTGGAATATGCTGTTCAGTTTTGGGCTCCAGTCCATAAAAGGGACACTTTGGAGCTGGAAAGGGTGCAGAGACACACGACTAAACTAATATGGGGCATGTAACATCTTAGCTATGAGGAGCGATTAAAGGAGTTACAATTGTTGAGTCTTGAGAAGAGACGTTTAAGGGGGGATATGATAAATGTATATAAGTATATTAATGGCCCATACGAAAAATATGGAGAAAAACTCTTCCAGGTTAAACCCCCCCCCCCACAAAGGACGAGGGGGCACTCCCTCCGTCTGGAGAAGAAATGGTTTAGTCTCAAGGGGCGACACGCCTTCTTTACCATAAGAACTGTGAACTTATGGAACAGTCTACCTCAGGAACTGGTCACAGCAGGAAAAATTAACAGCTTTAAAACAGGGTTAGATACATTCCTGGAACAAAATAACATGTTCTTCATAATGCTTATGAAGAAATATAAAATCCCATCCCTTCCCCAATATCGCGCCACACCTGGTTTCCTGGTTGAGCTTGATGGATGTATGTCTTTTTTCAACGATACTAACTATGTAACTATATGTAGTTTGACTCAATAGTGCACGTGTGATACTCTGCAGGTTTTTTTTTTTTGTGTGGCTCCGAGATGTTTAGAAATTCATGTAGACATGTGTGTATTGGATCCTATCAATGTAAAAAGATAGTAACTTGTTAATTTTTGTTCTTTTTTGTTGTTCCGTCACTCTTAGAGAAATACAACTGTATGATATGCTGCCGATGCACTAGTTTTAATGTTCAGCAGCTGCGTTTATGCAGCTAAGTTTGCTGCAAATAAAATGAGCACCTCTATAAATGTTACCATAAGGTTTATGGAGGGCATCCTATTGAAAACTAGAGGGGTACATTATGTTTAGTCCTGGGGTGTCGGTGTATTGATTGCAACGGTCTGGGAGACCGCCCCGGCCGGTGGCATTTCTACCAGCTTCCGTTACAGCTGCACGATCACAGATCAACAGATCGCAGCAGACAAAGGAGGTGCGGTGGTGGTATGGAGTTCTTCTGAATACACAAAATAAGTATATCATCATTTAAATGACACTAGCACTTATAAAGTTCTAAAAGAAAATCCTACCAGAAGAACAATAGATCACCTCCGCTCCCTCCTGAGACGCTATGTTGAAAAATCTGTCATTTCATTAAAAACTGCTGAAAAAGTAATACCTAATACTCCCAAACCTGCAAAATGGTATGTGTTGCCAAAAGTACACAAAAGTGTTTCCCATCCCACAGGTAGACCAATTATGGCGGGCATAGGAGCACCAACTCAATTTTTATCAAGCTACCTAGAATGGCTCATTGCCCCATTGTTAAAAGGTATTCCTACATTATTAAATGATTCTGGTGAGCTGTTGTTGGCCTTTGATAATTTTGCATGGCAAGACTCTTACCGCCTTGCCTCCATAGATGTTGAGAGCCTGTACATCCGCATCCCTCATGATGCGGGTGTACAGGCTATGCGGAGGTTTCTTACAGAGGCAGGTAAAACTATGGAATTTATTGAATTTGTATGTGAGGCATTGCTGTTGATCTTAAATAACAATGATGTTTTGCTTAATGATACATGGTACAGGCAGGCCCATGGCATGGCCATAGGCTCTCCTGTATCATGTACGTATGCAAACATTTTTTGGGCCATGATGGAACAGGAATGTATTTTTTCAACAAAAAATTCATATATTCGTCACATAAAATATTATTTGCGTTATATTGACGATGTGTTAATAGTTTGGGATAGTTCGGAAATAGAATTTCAGGCTTTGGTGAATTTTCTAAATTAAAAAAAATTCTGTCAATATGCTATTTACTAGCGTCTGTGGCAGTATGACTATTGATTTTTTAGACATGAAGATGTCCATTGATAATGGCCTCCTTAAAACATCAGGCTTTAGAAAATCAATTGCCAAAAATTCCTTATTACATTATAATAGTTCACACCCCACTTATATCAAAAACAGTATCCCATACAGTCAGCATCTAAGATTGAAAAGAGTGAACAGTGATCAGACTATCTTTAATGAACAAGCAGAAAATTTATTGTCACGATTGAATAAAAGAGGGTACCCTGCAAACGTTTTGGAAAGAGCAGTACAAAAAACTGAGAATAAAACAAGAGAAGAGCTATTAAAACCAAAGAAATACAATTAAGAAAAAGTCCAATATTAATACAAATGATAAACGTATCGTTTTTCCTTTGCAAACTCCTCAATGAATCATGTGATACGTAAAAGTATCTTAGACAACTGGTATTTTTTTGCACAAGACAACGATCTGGGAATTAATGCAAGGGAAAAAACGATTATTACATTTAGGAAATCCACCTCCATAGGTGATGTCTTGAAATATAAGAAAAAGAAAATTCAGGCTGACAAAAGAAAGAATTGGCTGCAGAACGTAGAACCTAAGGGAAACTTCCCATGCAAAAATTTTAATTTTAGGAGGTAATAATGTCTACTTGAATCAGCTTATTACATGTAAGTCCAACTGTATTGTATATTGCATTATGTGTCCTTGCCAATTCTATTATATAGGAAAGACGAAAAGAAAATTGTATATACGTATTATGGAACATCTATATTCGCTTCGAATGGGCAAAGGTGCCCCCCGATTCATTGCTCACATGGCCGAATGCCATGGCAATGACGGGAGGGACTTGAGATTTGCCGGTTTAGAATGAATAATAGAAGTTCCAAGTGGAGAAAATAAAGATACCTTTTTATTATGCAGAGAAGCACTCTGGATAATTAGGTTAAATGCTACAGGTCCACTTGGACTGAATGAAAGAAATTACCTTATCTTCTTTCCTGTGAATCTTTCGTTTCTCTCTGATTGATTTTAATATACATGTCTATATTTATGTATATATTTTTCAGTTAGTGTTTTTTATGATATGTGTTTTGGTGACAGTTCACATCACATTTTTATGTAGTTGCGTTTTATATAGCACCTATGGCCGGTAGCTACTATAAAAGACACTTACCACCTGAGAGAGACGTACACCTGGGCCAGAAGAAGCGTCCGCAGTGACGAGAAACTAGTAGCCTTTCAGTCAATCATAACATTGTCTATGATTGTGCTTTATACGTCTGCACCAAAGGACACAGCTAGCTGCTACTTACATCTATAGCCACATAGAGCCACCTTACGGGACTACAGTATTACATAGAGCAGTGCCTGGTACACCTTGTCTTTAAGCGGGTATCACTACTGACAATGGCTGTGATCGTCCTTTCTGTTGCAGAGATGGAGCGGCTGTATACAGCACTCGCATCCCTGCTCTATACCCCGGCCACTCACTCATTCATATTTCCCTCAGAGCTGTGATTGGCTGCAACCATCCAGCCAATCACAACTCTGGACGGAAAATATGAATGATGTTCTATTCACATCACTGGCCGAAATACAGAGCAGAGATGTAAGTGATGTATAAAGCCGTTCCGCTTCTCTGTTATATTATTGACGATCGCAACGGGTGTCACGACTAACACCCCGGGCGGTATGTCTATTAGTATTGGTACTACTACTCCCAGCATGGAACAGTCTGTTCCATGCTGGGAGTAGTAGTACTACCTAAAAAATGTAAAAAATGGAGAAAAAAAGTGAAGCACACACTTTATTAAATGTGCTTCTAAATGAAAACGAACTTTGAACAAAAAAAAATTAGTTTTTCACATGAGGTACATGGTTAAAGTTTACTCAATGATGACGAATAGGGGGCGGACAGAACATCGCATATGTTCGCCCACCGCGGCGAACAAGCTATGTTCGCCGGGAACTATTCACCGGCGAACTATTCGGGACATCACTATTCATAACCTCTTAGTAGCTACTGTTCAGACATCTATGGTTTGTCATGTCCATATGCTCATGCCATTTATACTGTTCATACGCTCATGGCTTTCATACTATCATATGCTCATGGTTTTTATATTGTTTATGGTACGCTCATGACATTCAAATTATTATACGCTCATGGCATTTAGACTGTCCATATACTCATTGTATTCATACTGTCATACGTTTACATGGTTCTTACACCTATAGCATTCATACCGTTCATACACTTAGGGTATTTACACTGTTCAGTAGCTCTTGTTGTTCACACATTCATAGCATTTATGCTGCACATGCACCCTAGGCTTTCAGGCTGCGCATGTGCTCGTAGCGTTGTGTTATGCACTCATATCATTTTACTATACATATGCTCACAGCATTTGTTCAGCGCATGCTGTGCATCCGCTAACAGTTATTATTTGTACACATGTTCATAGATTATACAGTTATATTTGCTAGTTTCGTTTATACTGTATATTCGGTCATATAATTTATTTTGCGCTCATAGTTATACGGCACATATGCCCATAGCATTTATACTGGTTAGGCTCGTAGTAGTCACACTGTGCATAAACTGCTTAGCATCTATTCCTGGCATACATGATATTTACTCTATGTGACTGTGAGTATTAACAACGTTTTATGTTATTTTACACTGTGCAATAATACACAGCATTTACCCGGTACATTGGTTCTTAGCTTTCATATCAGTCATACGTCCATGACCTTTACAGTGGGTAGATACAAATGTTGAGGTCAGTATCATATGCATACTCATGTTAGGTACTGTACATATTATCTATAAATTGATAAGGATGACCCTTATGTTTCTGATGACTGATCAATATATTAATACTGATATGTCATTGCTGATGCTGGAGAAAGATATTTGTTAACTACCCTTAACCCATAAATCAGCTTGCAATTTGCTCGTGACTTAGATGGAGACCTTGATATGACGTCAGGAGGACCAAGAAGTAAAAAGACAAAATATCTGACGGACAGAGAACCAATCAAAATGTAACATGATGATTTTGACGTAATAACTGAACCTCCTCTTTTAGTCAAATGTAATAACTAATGTGATTTTCTAATAAACCGACAGAACTCCTTGGGAGTCAGTGCTGTGAAAGGGATTTATACCAACATTGTTTGGTGTGAATTTACTTATGTCGACACTCAGCAAAATAGCACAGCGTTATTCACTCACAGTTTAAGGCCTCACTTTAAGACATCCTTGACAATGTCAGTTATTACACTACACTATTATAGCCAACACCAAACGCAGGTGTCAGAATTTTGAAATCATGCATATGTTTACACTGGTTTTCTATGACTGTTAGTCTCAGCAGAAGTCCCGGCTAGTTGTTACTACAGCCGATGTGCCTCTCTTAGCAATAATAGCATCTGTACCACACATCACCAAGTCAGTCTTACGCATTTTCTAGCATTTGAATCAGTGAGGCATGTTACATGCAGCATATACCTTGTAACCTTTTCCAAGGGTATGCACTACCCTATCAGTTGTTGACATCGTATCCATCATGTCTGCAGGGGTACGATCCAGGTACTTACTGCTGTTGACACATTTATGCAGAAAAAACATTGTGACACATAAGCAATTGTATACCTGTCATACCTGCCACGTCTGCAGGGGGATGCATTGCATAGTTGTTGTTACTGGCAACACCGTCTTCAGAGTAACAACATTTGGACACATAAGCGGTTGTATGCCTTCCATGCCTGCCACTTTGCAAGCATAATGGTTACCCAAGGACCTAACACGTCTGTAGGCTTGATGGTTATGCAAAGACCTGCCACATCTGCAGGCTCGATGATTATGCAAAGACGTGTCACGTCTACATGCACGGTGGGTATGCAAAGACCTGTCACGTCTACAGGCCCGATGGTTACGCAAAGACCTGTCCCGTCTACAGGCACGATGGTTACCCAAAGACCTGTCACATCTACAGGCGTGAGGGTTGCACAAAGACCTGTCATGTCTACAGGCACGATGGTTACGCAAAGGCCTGTCATGTCTACAGGCACGTTGGTTATGAAAGGTTCGGTCACCCACAGCGTGCCATCATTCCCGAGATCAGTTGGTTGGCAGTGCAGAGTATGGCTGACAGTACAGTCTGGGTAGTCTTCAGGTAAGTTGCTTGCGATGAGACCAATCTCACCACATTGCATTGGAGAAGCCTGGTCCCCCTCTGGCAGCAGAGCTGTGCAACAAAAGGGGAGACAGTCAGTCTCCAGCAGCAGAGCGGTGCAGCTAAAGGGGAGACAGTCGGTTTCCAGCAACCAGGCTTCAACCAGACTACTCCCGTGGCAGTGCTGGCATCAGGGCAGAGTACCGCTGGTCTCTGCCCTCTCAGCAACCCACCAAGGCAGCTTACCAGTTCCCCACACAGCCGTGGTGAGGCACCTGGACAAGATTCTCCTCTACCCAGGTGTAATAACCAGTTATCGTGGGTGGGCTGTATTATTGTTTCTGTCTTGTGGGTGGGCTACTGGACTAACAAGGGCACTGACCGGCATGAGGTCAGATACCCTGTTAGTCTGTTTGGTAAAGGGGAGAGATGTGACGAGACCAATCCCACCACATTGCATTGGAGAAGCCTGGTTGCCCGCCTGTTGCCTTTGGACTATGGCCCTGTGAGATTGGGCCCTTTAAAAACAGTACCAGACCAGAGTGTATGTCACTCATTCTGGCCCTTTAAATACAGTGGGGTCATTCGGTACTTGCCCTGTGTGAGCGGTGATACCCCAGATAGCTATGCCATGGAGCCCATTCATATAATATAAGACTATGGGAAAGACTTTAACTCCATGGCAATTGAACTGTATGTGTGTGGTCTGAGCACCATTTGATAATGTGCGCTCAGACCTAAGCTATCTGGGGATATGTTGCATGTATATGTTTTATGTAGTAATTGTGGCATTGTGTAGTTTTATGTCTTTTTGCAACCATGTGCTCAATGGAGTCTGTCTCTATCCCTGGATATAATTGGATTTCTTTGTCCTGGGAGATAATTGGATTTCTTCCCAGTTGTCTGGGGGATAGAGAGGAGGGAGGTATGGGTAAAGTGGGAAGGGCTTATGTTGAAGCCACTGCGATTGGCTACTGTCCACTATGTTTTACAGTCTTCCATCAGGTCCCCTAGGGGAGTGTCCACCTGGTGGAGATCTGCATAAATACCGGCAGGTAGCCCCATTAAAGTCAGACCACTGCTTGACCCTCAACACAAAGCCTTGTTTCGTTCTTTGGGGGATTCACTGTATGCTGTTAGAGACTGATTGCCAGGAGTGTAAGCCGCATGGGAGCTTTTCCTGTTTGTCTGTTAGCAGCTATTCGTGAGGTTCCAGTTTGGAGTGCTATTTTGTATCCAGTTTGGGAGTTTGGTGTTCTGCAGTAGCTGTGCCTGTGTTTCTGAAAAGTGGAGGATCGCCTAAACGGTTTTTAACCCCTTGTGTGCAGAAAAGGTCCGTTACATTGCTTATTTGAGCCTAGTTTTGTTTACAGGTGATGTGGAGACCATTGTCAAGGTCTGTCAAGTGGTTTGGTTACGTTTGTGTCATTTGGTTGTTTTTTTTTTTTTGGCAGGGACTTGGATAGCTTTGTGCCAGGCCTGACAGGCATCTATCAGTTTCCCTCTACCACAATGTCACAGGTGGATATATTTAGCTAATATGCCAGCCTGGTCCTCATTCAGTGCTGGCTCGTTCTTACAGAACGAGCATAGTGGCCAAAGATTTTCAGTACTGGGTACTGCCCATTTTGAAAACTTGTTGGCAGATTCTACTCTGTCTTAAGGAGGGGTATGAATTAGGGTGTTGTGATGGTCAATGTAGTTAGGGTGTGGTATTGTTCATGACGTTTATGCATTCTGCTATTTACCCTGCCCGGTTATTTTTTGCCCACTAAAGGCATGCCCTCAGACACGGTTATGGGCACAGATCTGACCTCTTTTGTTAAGTTTAATGTTTTCCACTCAGTAATGTATGTAATGTTTGTAACCACGAGCATGAGTGTGTAGCCCCGAGCACAAGTGTTAAGCCTATCAGGCTGTATTTGTATGAGGGGCGAAACTATTTCAGGCCCTGTACTACTAGGTGGGGCATAAAGGTATTGGGGGTGGGGGGCATGGATATAAAACGCCCCCTGCACATACTGGCGGTGTGTACGTCACATTTTTGCGGATACCTCACAACCCTACCTATTTATTTATTTTATTACATTCATTCACTGCAGGGCATGCCCACTAAAGGTGTGCCCTCGGATGTGGTTATGGGTACAGATCTGACCGCTTTTGTTAATGTTAATGGTTTCCATTCAGGTATGTATGTAATGTTTGTAACTACGATCATGAGTGTGTAACCCCAAGCACATATAATAATTTTATGATTTTCTGTTTCCTCAAGGCCAAAATGGGTTGTGTCCCTAAGGGGTTAGGTGAGGTAGAAAAGGTATAATGATGCCATATAAGTCCTCCATCAGGCAATGCACATACGACTAGTATGAGGTTAACAGAGTACAGGTCCAGACAGAATATGTGTTAGAGAGTGCCCACTGCAGTATGACATCTCCAGCATAACATCACCATAACATAACCAACATGGGTAGTACAGAGTTTTTGTTTGTTTTTTTACGTTCAATAGTTTTTATTAAGTTTTAGAAAACACACATGCAAAATAATTTATGGGTAGACGCAGCTACCAGCATAAGGGATAAGATGGAAGATCATGAGTATAACAAACAGTATATCTAAAAAAAATGTAGCATAAAGAAAGTATAAAGTTATCAGTGTCCAGAGGAGGACCGATAGCAACTGAGACAACATTTATCTGCAGCAGTCAACAGACTACCAAAACAAAAGGAAAATAGTTAAACACCTTTTCAGACAATATGATAATAAAGAATATACTCAGTAGCCAAATGCAGAGGTAAGTAGTTCCTAAAACAATAAGAAACAGACCCTTGGAAAAATGTAAATAAGGAATGAGTTACGGTATCACTCTACATAGCACAGAATTACATGAATCTTTAGAGCGCTAAGGTTGAGAGAATGCCTAATGGCAGACGGAAGTGAGTAAAGTATAGAGAGAGCAGTGACTAACGTATGTTGTCATTATGGAGGTGGGAAACATAATCAACTCTATGGGGAGGGTTTAAAGTAAGGGGAACGTTCCCAGGAATGCCATCTGGAGGAGAATTTCAAGATTCATCCTGCATCCCTGGCTAGGATGAGTTCAAAATTGTAAGTGGTGTGAATCTTACTTATTACTGAGTCGATAGAGGGGACGGCAGGAGACTTCCAGAGGCGGGTAAGTACTATCTTGGCTATTACACAGATAATACAAAATAGATCTCTCTCCTTGGGGGAAATGCAAGGAATTTCCAAGAACAGGAGGATAGAGTGAGGAGGCCAATCAGTTGTGCAATTAAACACAGAATTGAGGAGATTCCTCACTGCATCCCAGTAGGTAGCGATCAGTGGGAATTGCCAGAGAATGTGGACCAGTGTACCTCTTTGGCCACATCCACGCCAACACCTATCAGCAGACCCTGGGTACATCAGTGACAGCCTGTCCGGCGTAAGATACCACCTAAGCAATGATTTGTAAGCTGATTCCCGGTATGTCGCACATTGGAATGCTCGTCGAATAGTTCTAAAAGCTTTTTGCCAAGCATTTTCGTCAAATGAAGTGTTGAAGTCCCTTTCCCATGTTTTGAGAGGATAAATCCTTTTGCATTCATCTGAGTTGGTGAGTGCAATATATAGAGGCTTCAAGCCACTCCGAGAGGAGGTAAGATAGTGATGCGTGTATCTATCTATTCCTATTGTGGAGGGGGATAGTGATTGTAGGAAGTGTCTGATTTGGAGGTAAATGTAGAAATTTTTGTTGTAGAGGGAGAACTCATCTTTTATAGCTGTAAAGGGCCTGATACTATGCTCGTCCATTAATTGAGTGGTCAGAGTGATGCCATTGCACATCCAACTCCGTACATTCAGATCGGGAATCTGAGATTGCAGTAGGGATAGAGGCATGTTTTGTGGGACCCTTAGACCTCTTGGTGGTGAAGATGATAAATAGGTAATCCAAGCACGATATGAGGCCCTTACTAGGGGGATGGGAAATGTTTGGTGTATGGAGCTGCCACATGGGTATCAGCATGAGGTCTTTGAAAGTAAGTGGAAGAATGGCATAACTCTCCAAGGACACCCAGGGGGAATTTTGTGGCGGGGACCTCAACTTTTCATGGAGGATAAAAATGTCGCTAAGTAGTAACTTCTGATGTCCGGGCTGCCCAAACCACCAGAATCAGTAGATTTAACTAGCAGTGAGTAAGTCTGGGGGGTTTGTTGGACCACACGAAATCTGTTAGTAATTTTTGGGCTGATCGTAAGAAAGTGTCGGGGAGGGAGATAGGGAGGGAACGGAACATGAAGAGTAATTTGGGGAGTAGAAACATCTTAAAGGAGGCGATTCTTCCCACTCAGGACAGCTCTGTTTTAGAGAGACGCCCGGTCTCCTCCCTGAGATGTTGTAGGAGGGGTTCATAGCTTGAGCGGAAAAGAGAGGCATGTGGGTAGAATAGACGGACTCCAAGGTATGAGATATCTTGGTTTCTCCAATCGAATGCGTAGCGTTGTTTTAATGTAGTAACCGTTGATTGGGACAAATTAAGCAGTAAGGCTTGAGTCTTTGTCGTGTTTAGTGAGTAGTATGACAGCCTTCCAAAGTTATCTATGTGTTCCATTACCTTCGCTAGGGAAACAACAGGATTAGTTAGCATCAGGATCACGTCATCAGCGTACAGTGATATGACGTGATTACAACCACCAACCTCAATCCCAGTCAACTCCCTATCCAAGCGTATAGTTTGTGCAAGTGGTTCAATAGAGAGAATGTAAATGAGGGGGGAGAGGGGGCAGCCCTGCCTGGAGCCATTAGTGATGGGGAATTCCTCCGACAACGCTCCGTTCACAAGGACTTTAGCTGTAGGCTGTGTATAAATAGCAGAAATGGTGGCTAAAATGGGGCCGGAGAATCCCATGGTGCGGAGGGCCGAGAAGGCGAACGACCAGCGAAGCCGGTCGAAGGCCTTCTCGGCGTCTAGGGCAAGTATCAGTGCAGGGGTTTGGGTACTTTCAATGTTATGGAAGATATTAAGAAGGCGACGGCGTTATCGGCTGTTTGTCGACTAGCTACGAAGCCAGACTGGTCCGAGCTGATGAGATTAGGGAGGACAGAGGCAAGTCTTAACGCTATTATTTTTGCGTAAATCTTTAAATCCTGGTTCAATAATGATATAGGACAGAAATTTTGTGGTAGGTCTGTGGACTTCCCTGTCTTGGGTATGGTTGTGATTAATGTTTGGAGGTTTTCCCTAGGGAGAAGGCCTGCAGACATTGCCTCATTACAGAAAGCTAGGAGGTGTGGGGACAACAGTGAGGAAAAGGACTTGTAATAAAGACTAGAGAAACCATCGGGTCCAGGCGCTTTGTTAGCGGGCAGGTAGGTGATTACTTTTTGTAGTTCCTACAGTGTAATAGGTTTATTGAGATCAGTGAGTTGGTGGTCAGTGAGTGTGGGCAGATTTAAGTTTTCCAGATAGTGTTGCACTAAAGCAGCATGATCCGGAGGGTAGGGAATGGCATCAGATAGATTGTACAGTGAAGCGTATGAAGGCTTTAAAGCCATTGGCGATGTCTTTTGATGTGAACAACTTGGCTTTGAATAAGGGGGCACGCCCCCGAAACGCCGTTGCGTCCGAGGTGTTGAGCAGACGGAAAACTTGAGCTCTGTGTCTGTTACAAGCTTTGCTCCACTTTGTTAAGAAGATTTCTACTTCTCTGAAAAAGAAAATAAATCTTGAAAGGTTTGGAAAGCGATCAGCCTAATCATGAGTTACTACCCTGCTGGGTCTTTAAACATGGACATTGTTTTATCTATTGTCTAGCCCACAGTGTGTATTACAAGAATTCCTTATGTGACATTAGGAAGGGGATAAGTCTCCATAGATAGGTACTGGGCGATGATATTTTAACGTGGAGCTTAAGGGTTATCGAGGAGTGGTCGGACCACGTGATAGATTCAATAATAGATGAGATGATGTTGGAGAGACGAGAGCCCTCCATTAGCACCATATCTAATCTAGAGTATGTGTTGTGGATTGGAGAATAAAAAGTATAGCCCCTCTCAGAACCGTGACCCACCCGCCAAGAATCCTTATTGAGGAATCTAAGTTGTCTGCAATTGGGGGCATATAGGGATACTAACGTGAGAGGAATAGAGTTAATAGAGCAACATAAGATAACTTAACGACCTGTGGGGTCTCTCTAAGAGAGAAGGAGACAGAGTTGCTAATGGCGATAAGAGTGCCCCTGGACTTAGACGAGTAGTGTGATTGAAAAATGTGAGGGTAGGAGGGGTGGTGCACTCTATGGGCATCTGTAGCTAATAGATAATTCTCTTGTACACACAACACATCCCTTTTTTGAGAGCGGGGCTCTCTCCACATATGAGACCTTTTGTGAGGGGAGTTTAGTCCATTGGCATTCATACAGGTTACATTAACTACCATGACATGTCATAGTGAACATAAGATAGACAGGTAGCAAAGTAGAAATCAGGTCAGGAGAGCGCGGTTCCCAGCCAGCACGCGCCTCCTGGAATGGCATGAAGAGTGACAGCATATGGAAGTGTGTCAGTAAACAGAACTGATAAAGGTGAGAATTAGTGAGTACAGGCATATGGACAATGAAAAGGCAAACCAGAACTAATAACACAGTGGTAAACAAATGGCTCCAAACACTGGAGCTTGCAAAAAGGAGTGGGGTATTAGTCCGCACTGTTACCAAAAACACACAGGACAGCATCAGGAGGCAACGTGCTCCAGAGACAGGTGCTGTAGAACAGTACTGATACCACCAGCCAGGGACCACCGGATCAAGCCTACCATTCTTTCTGGACCTTAGAAGCTGACAATCAATTTTTAGTTCCCCTCACAGGGGCAGGAGATAACTTCAAGTCTGAGAGAAGAGCAAGTCCCTCTTTAACGGAGTGAATAATTGTGGTGGCATTATTGTGGCGCACCAGCCAACGCATGGGGAAACCCCATCTGTATTGTATACCAGCGGTACGTAGTGCTTGCGTTACAGGTTGTAAGGATCTTCGGGCTTGCAATGTCGTGGCAGAGAGATCCGCATAAATGGCAATCTTATGACAGGGAGCGGGAAAGCCCCCGTTTTTCCTTGAATATTCCATCACTTTTCCTTTAGTGTTGAAAAAAAGTATACGTGCTAAAGTGTCCCTAGGAACTGAGTCATCCAGGTGACGAGGACGTGGGACCCTGTGGGCCCTATCTACTTCCAGTTCAAGTGGCAGGCAGGATGGAAGCACTGCTTGTAGTAAGGCACGTACATAAGATGGGATCTCCTTGGGGGAGACAGTTTCAGGGATACCCCGGAGCTTTATATTATTCCTCCTGCTCCTGTCTTCAAGGTCAATTATCTTGGCACGCATAACTTCCTGGGTCGGAGCAGGAGCGTCTGGGACCTGAGGAGGAGAGCAGGCGCCCTGCTTCTGGTGAGCGGGGGGAGGGGATCTCCTTGTTCAGCGCGGCACCATGTTGCGGTCCGCTCTGGTGAAGTTGAATTTTTGCAGGGTCCCTTGTCTGACCACCTGTTTTCTGCGGCCGGCCATGGTCAGAAGGCTATAGGGCACTGTTGTGGTAAGTTTGGTGGCGGTATCTGCTGGGTAATGTCGCTAGTGAGAGACTCTAACGTGGAGCACTCACTTCATGCAGCCAGCGTGTTCGGCAGCCAGGCCACGCCCCTGTTTGTTTGTTTTCTTAAGCGTGGTCCTCACGAACCCCCCCCACCCCCCCCCCCCCAACAGGTAATTTTTTTCAGGATTTCCTTAGTCTTTCACAGGTGATATAACTGTGGTCATGCCTGATTCACTGACCATAATAATATCACTTGTGAAAGACGAAGGAAATCAAGATAACATGTTGGGGGGTCTTGAGGACCATGCTTGAGAAACACTGGTATAGAGGGATTAAGGGAATGGAGAAGTACTGAGTTGAGGTACCAATGTGTTATAAATGTATACTGCATCAGGATTTAGCACCTTGACCACATATAATGCATATATACTATGTGAGACCCTACCCTAAAGCTGTAAATCCCTTTGGTGAGGACACAAGCTTTTTTCAGGGTCGTTTACAGTACACTTATAGTACCGTAAGAAGTAGCTTATCATGGCACAGGTAAAGAGCAGCTCAGAATATGTAGTACTGCTTTGTACTGAAGAGTACTCCAATATGCAGGTGTTTTACCAATTAAAGGGGTTATCCGGCAGGAAGGGGGAGGGTTAAACAATGCTGTCATCCTCATCCTCTTCCTGAACTGCAGCGTGACGTTTGGGCCCAGAGTCACATTGGGGCCCAGTGTGTCATATTGCCACTCAGCCAAATTCTCATCCCTGATGTCACTCCAAGCCCAAGCATCACGCTGTAGCTGAGGAAGAGGTTCGCAGCTAGGGACAGGAGCGGGAAAATGGAGGCACTGCAGGAGTTCTAGAGGTCAGTAGAGGTTTATTTTTTTTATGTACTATAGAATGTACATAGTTCTTTTTTTTTTTGTTAAGTTTTTATTTTGTTCCAAAAGGGGAGTTCAACAACAAACACGTCAGCAATGACAAAATGCAAAGGAGGTAGTATCATCACAGTGGCGATAATGAGGGACAAAGGCTTGTGCTGCACAGCCCCAGCAGATAACCAGCCTAACAACAAGAGAACACACATCCCACACATATGCCCGATTATTCCCGGAGCCCCCTCTCCACCCAGCACCACACAGTGCTCCCAGTATGGAATTACAGCGACTGAGATGGACAACTTCAGCACTAACCAAGAAATCGACACCTTGTCAAAATTTTAGGGCACTTCCTACTAATGTACAGGGTCTGATACAACGGGACATACTTATTAATCAGTGTAATCCAATGGGACAGGGGAGGGATATTATTATCCTTCCAGGTTATAACCACCACCTTGTGTGCACAAAATAAAATAAAGTGGATCAATCATCTCTGGGAACCCAACTCTATCTGGTTAATAAGACCAAGCAGACAGACTTCAGGGACTAGAAGGAACGGGAAATCTAAATGCACCACCAAAAACTGCATAACCTCCCTCCAGAAAGGGATAATACACGGGCAACTCCATACCGCATGGAGAAACGTCCTTACGTCTCGCAGACGTCTAAAGCATGTATCTGAAAGGGAGACCCCAATCCGCTTCAACTTCACAGGAGTATAATATAACGGCAGAACAAAGCGTGTCAACGAGTATAACAAGTCCCTTGCACTGACTACTGTGGAGTAGTAGGTCCTCTCCACCTCCTTCCACTGATCAGTAGACTAATCCAACATATCTTCCACCCATTTCAAATATGCAGCTGCAAACGGTTTAGGCCCCACAGACTGAAGCAAAGCATATGCTTGCGTGTCCAGGGGCAACTCCACTTCAGAGAAAGCCGGAGCAACCTTCAAAGAGCCAAACTGTGCTTGTACTGCATGTATCAGCTGGAGGTACCTATAAAAGGCACTCTGGGGAACATGATAGCAGATCCCCATCTCAGCAAAAGATAGAAAAGATTGGTTTCCACCAAACAAATGAATAGCAAACTTGACTCCATGAGTGCCCCAAAAACCTGCTGCCTCTAGCTCCCTAAGGTGAGGTAGATGTACATTCGCCCATAGGGGTGTACTTAGAGAGACCGTGGGTTGTGGAAAGCACCCAGACACTGCAGACCAAACAGTTTTAATAGGACCCGGAAAAGAAGAGGAGGGAGAACCTATACAGGGTGTTAGTAAGGGTTTCATACAAGCCCATAAGAGCTCCAGCCAGGACCCTAGCAACTTAAGATAGGTACAGGTCAATCCACCAAGCTGCATACACCAGCTGAGAAGCAAGAAAATTGTTATATATATTTTAAGCTGACAACCCACCTTGTTGTTTCGGCACCTGGAGAAGGGTCTGACCGAGTCGGGGAGGCCTACCCTGCCAATCTCAGAGCACTGTTCAACTGTTTAAAGAAGCATTTGGGAGGGATATTGTGGGCAAGGGGAAGCATGTAGAGGAATGTAGGAAGATAAATCATTTTGAATATATTTATCCTATCTGCCAATGACAGAGATAAGGAAGAACATGAACGCAGCCTGGTTTCAGTATTGGACAGGAGAACCTCCATATTAACCCCTTAAGGACTTAGCCCTTTTTCACCTTAAGGACTAAGACATTTTTTGCAATTCTGACCACTGTAACTTTAAACATTAATAACTCAGGAATGCTTTTAGTTATCATTCTGATTCCGAGATTGTTTTTTGGTGACATATTCTACTTTAACATAGTGGTAAAATTTTGGGAAAAATCCCAAAATTTGATGAAAAATTTGAAAATGTTGCATTTTTCTAACTTTGAAGCTCTCTGCTTGTAAGGAAACTGGATATTCCAAATATTTTTTTTTTATTCACATATACAGTATGTCCACTTTATGTTTGCATCATAAAATTGACATGTTTTTACTTTTGGAAGACACCAGAGGGCTTCAAAGTTCAGCAGCAATTTTCCAATTTTTCACAATATTTCCAAACTCACTATTTTTCAGGGACCAGTTCAGGTTTGAAGTGGATTTGAAGGATCTTCATCTTAGAAATACCCCATAAATGACCCCATTATAAAAACTGCACCCCCAAAGTATTCAAAATGACATTCAGTCAGCGTTTTAACCCTTTAGGTGTTTCACAGGAGTAGCAGCAAAGTGAAGGAGAAAATTCACAATCTTCATTTTTTACACTCGCATGTTCTTGTAGACCCAATTTTTGAATTTTTACAAGGGGTAAAAGGAGAAAATGTATACTTATATTTGTAGCCCAATTTCTCTCGAGTAAGGACATACCTCATATGTCTATGTAAAGTGTTCGGCGGGTGCAGTAGAGGGCTCAGAAGCGAAGGAGCGACAAGGGGATTTTGGAGAGTACGTTTTTCTGAAATGGTTTTTGGGGGGTATGTTGCATTTAGGAAGCCCCTATGGTGCCAGAACCGCAAAAAAAAAAACACAAGGCATACCATTTTCGAAACTAGACCCCTTGAGGAATAAAGGAATAAAGTGAGCCTTATTACCCCACAGGTGTTTCACGACTTTTGCATATGTAAAAAATAAATAAAAACATTTCTCAAAAATGTGTTTCCCCCCAAATTTCTAATTTTTGCAAGGGTTAATAGCAGAAATGTATGTAGCAGCACATATGTAAAATAAATTTAAAAAAAAATCCTAAAATGCTTGTTTTCCCAAAAATTTTACATTTTCTAAAAGGGTAAAAGCAGAAAATACCCCCCAAAATTTGTAACACGGCGATACCCCATTTGTGACCCTAAACTAATGCCTTGAAATACGACAGGGCTCCAAAGTTAGAGCACCATGCCCATTTGAGGCCTAAATTAGGGATTGCATAGGGGTGGACATAGGGGTATTCTACGCCAGTGATTCCCAAACAGGGTGCCTCCAGCTGTTGTAAAACTCCCAGAATGCTTGGACAGTCAACGGCTGTCCGGCAATACTGGGAGTTGTTGTTTTGCAACAGCTGGAGGCTCCGTTTTGGAAACAGTGGCGTACCAGACGTTTTTCATTTTTATTGGAGAGGGGGTCTGTGTAGGGGTATGTGTATATGTAGTGTTTTTTACTTTTTATTTTATTTTGAGGTAGTGTAGTGTTTTTAGGGTACAGTCGCACGGGCGGGGGGTTCACAATAGTTTGAGCTGGAAGTTTGAGCTGCGGCAGAAAATTTGCCGCAGCTCAAACTTGCAGCCGGATACTTACTGTAAACCTCCGCCCATGTGAGTGTACCCTGTACATTCACATTGGGGGGGGGGGAACATCCAGCTGTTGCAAAACTACAACTCCCAGCATGCGCTGACAGACTGTACATGCTGAGAGTTTTAGTTTTGCAACAGCTGTAGGCTCACTGGTTATGTATCACTGAGTTTGTGACCTTACTCATTGTTTCACAACCAGTGTGCCTCCAGCTGTTGCAAAACTACAACTCCCAGCATATACGGTGCATGCTGGGAGTTGTAGTGTGCAACAGCTGGAGGCACACCGGTCGTGAAACACTGAGTTAGGTTAAAAAAACTCTGAGTTTCACAACCAGTGTGCCTTCAGCTGTTGCAAAACTACAACTCTCAGCAGTCATCGACAGCCAACGGGCATGCTGGGAGTTGTAGTTATGCAACCAGCAGGTGCACCACTACAACTCCCAGCATGCACTTTAGCTGTTTGTGCAAGCTGGGAGTTGTAGTTATACAACAGCTGAAGGTGCACTTTTCCATAGAAAAAAATGTGCCTCCAGCTGTTGCAAAACTATAAGTCCTGCATGCCCATAAGGGAGTTGTGGTGGTCTGCTTCCTGCTGTTGCATAACTACAGCTCCCAGCATGCCCTTTTTGCATGCTGGGAGCTGTTGCTAAGCAACAGCAGGAGGCTGTCACTCAACTCCTGCTGCTGCTCCGGGCACAGGTCAGTCCCGCCACCGCCGGCGCTCCTGGGGCCCCGATCCCAACAGGGACGCCGGGGATCAGGGTCCCCAGCTGCCGGGGTCTTCTTCCCGCACCCTCTCACGTCCTCCGGAAGAGGGGCGGAGCGGGTTGCGGGAGTGACACCCGTAGCAAGTGCCGTTATTGTTCGGCCGGTAAACCGGCTGACGAATCAGGGCGATCGTGAGGTGGCACCAGTGCCACCTCACCCCTGCTGGCTATGGCTGTTCGGAGCCGTCAGAGACGGCCCCGATCAGCCAGTAATTCCGGGTCACCAGGTCACTGGAGACCCGATTGACCCGGAATTGCCGCAGATCGCTGGACTGAATTGTCGACCCCCCTGGGCGATATGCCAGGATGCCTGCTGAACGATTTCAGCAGGCATCCGGCTCCGGTCCCCAACCGGCTAGCGGTGGGGACCGGAATTCCCACAGGCGTATGGATACGCCCTGCGTCCTTAAGGACTCGGAATGCAGGGCGTATCCATACGCCCTGCGTCCTGAAGAGGTTAAGGGGGAGGAACTCTGCCAAGGAAGCAGAAACCTCTACTCCCAGAGCCTATCCAACACCCACAACTCAACCGGGAGAGGGAGGGGAGGGCAGATTGCCCAAAGAGTGGCATCAAGGATGATTTGGTCCAGTTGACCTTCAGTCCCACAGAACCAAATGGTTAATTGCTTAACACCTGGATGATAAGTGCAGTGTCCACACTGGATTATAATGCAACAACTTCACCTTTATCCAAAGCGTTAACACTTCATTACAGGTTCAAAATCCACAAATAAGTATAATCACCAAAGTGACAGGTCAGCAGACGTACACACACAGCGTTTCAGGGGCTTTTCTCTTAGCTCCATCCGGAGTCTTTATATTCCCGGCATGCAGTTAGCATCCATGGCGGACTGGACGTGGGGCTCTGCACATCCCTCTGTACGGGCGCAACATTTCAAAGGCCGCCACCTCATGCACTGTCATGCACGTAATGTTAAATTCACCCCCACATCATATAGAGACACATGCCTCTCACGGGACTTCACGTCTGTTAAAAGCAATAGAAAATGATAATGACTGTAGAGCATTCAATCCACCTGACTTCCTGCTGGAGTAAGTTTCTTTTAACCTGAATTGTCCCAAGGCTAACTCCTTGTCGCAGGGACAAAATTACTTTCTACACTGCATAGCAGGGGTTAAGGATGCCAATGATACCCTGCTGTGCACTTTAGATATCAAAAGTTCATATATTAATATACCTGTACAAGAGGGAAAACTAGTTATTAGAGAGCAATTGATGATGGATGCTTCAATAAGCAATAAAAGCTGAGGTTCCTCATAAATTCTTATTCTTCCTTCAGAAGCAAGGGACTTCGATGGGGTCTCCAGTGGCATCAAGTCTTGGCAATATTTTTATGGATAGATTTGAAAGGAATTTCATACCAGCACATCCATTGGGGAGCGAAGGTGAAGCTGTGGGCCCACTATGTGGATGACATGTTAGCCCTGGGGGCGTGTCATCCCCTTATTAAATTCAAATGTGGATCAGGTATGCATAAGATACATTATCTTGATGAGGAAGTTAGTAAGAATGAGACAGGCACACTATTTGTGAAGAAAGCTGATCGCAATAATTTGCTGTTGAAGAATAGTGGTCATACCCCACAGGTATTTTGAGGGATCCCAAAGGGACAACTTATAAGGGCCAAAAGGATCTGCAGCACAGAAGAGGAGTATCAAAGGAATAGGAAGCTTCTTGTGGAGAAATTTGTAAAAAGAGGCTATGACAGAAGAGAGATGGAGGTGGTTGCAAAAGAGGTAAACAGGATACCTAGAGAAGAGGTGAGGAAACAGAAACAAAAGAAAAAAGAGGAAAATGAAATTGTCAGGGACCAACCAGGGGACAGGGAGAGTGAGCCCTAAACTGACCCTAAAACCGATCTCCCTACTTGCCCGTCCACCCTAACCGGTGGATCGACAACTGGGCACCAGTTCCTCCTTGAACAAAAGTGCAGGGGTCTAATAAAAACACCTAATAATAGTCGGTCACAAACCAGAAACATAAAAGGAACATAAAAACTCTATAATGTAAGCGGTCATGAACAAAACTCTAAAGATCTGAATAAAGAACAAAAAACATATAGAGTTCAACATACCAGACAGGAAATGGATTAGTCTGAACAGACTCCAGAACAAAACAGGCATAAACTTAATCCCCTAGAAAACCCTCCGGTAGACACAGGAATAACAATACCATCTGAGTCCCCACGGACAGGTAAACGGGATCTATTGCTAAACAGGAATTATCGTAATCCCCAGATAACCTCCAGTAGAAACAGGAATGTCTTGATACTAGGACGCAATCTCCCAGAGTCCACTATGGAGCACGGAGATCCCTTGAACTAATACTCAATTCCCCAGGTTCCCCATGGAACAGCAACAACGTTATCTAGATACAGAAAACGGATACAACAAACATGCCTTTCCCAATTGACAGACACAAACACTTATTCACCACTAAAATCAGATTCAACCGAACCATTCATCAAGGAATTAGAATCATTATGCAACACAGCAACCCAGTCGGGTATTCTAACAGAGAAAGAGAAACAATTTATAGTAGGCACCCAAAAAAGGATACCAGTATTTTACTGTATCCCAAAAGTTCATAAGAGTCCCATTCACCCACCTGGTCCGCCCTATAGTTTCGGGGATAGAATCTATTTCATCCAACCTATCCCAATACATAAGCAGATTATTACAACCCTATGTACAGGCAACTCCTTATTATTTAAAAAATACCACTCAGATAATTTCCATTTTGGAAGGTCTGGAGTGGCAAGAACACTATTTATTAACTACTCTAGATGTGAGCTCCTTATACACAGTAATATGACACAACTTGGGCATTAATGCAGTGAAAACATTTTTTATACAACGAAATATACCACCAATATAAATCTAATTTATTTTAGATAGCATTTTATTCATATTAACCCACAATTATTTCTTTTTTAATGATGATTTTTATCTACAAAAGACAGGTACCGCCATGGGGACTAAGTTCGTGCCCAGCTATGCAAACTTATTTATGTCTGCATGGGAGGAATCGAACATCACTCCCCATCTGGGCGCGGGCCTGGTTCTATGGTGAAGATACATAGACAACATCATTTTAGTCTAGCAACATTCTCCAGAAGAATTAAAAATATTTTTAGATGGTCTTAATGAAAATAATTTGAATCTAACTTGCACTGCAACCACAGATACCACATCTATTGAATTTTTTGAATAAAAAATTACCAGTACTAGGGGCAAATTAGAACTTTTCAGAAGCCCACTGCGAAGAACCATTTTATTTTATTCTCTAGTTGCCACCTTCCTAGGTGGCTTTTAAATATTCTGCCTGGCCAAGACAGAAGACTCAAACGTAATTGTACAAGTGATAATCAATATCAGTTAGAATCCCTTACAAACAAATTCATAGAAAAACCAAATACTAACCTACAAAAAGCAAAGGTTAAAATAGAGAATCAAGACAGAAGCTCGTATTTTGTAGACCCCCCCCCATATCAAAAGAGGATAACCAAATACGCCTCATATTGCCTTTTAATCAGAAATACAAAAAAGTAGAAAAAATTTGTAAAAAGAACTGCCATCTATTACCCCAAGATAAAATTTTAAGTACTATTTTAACACTAATCCCTCCCATTTTCTATAAAAAGGCCCCCAATCTTAGTTTACAGGTAGCCCCGACCATACAGAATAACCCCGATTCCCATACAGATAAAACATGGCTCCATCTGAAAGTTTTTTCCATTGTAACACATATTCAAACTGTAAAATAACTACATTTCAAAAGAAAACTGAAAACATTTGTTCCACAGTAAACAACTTTAAATGGGAAATTATGGACAATATTTCCTGCAACATGAAAGGTGTGATATACATTATTCAATGCAGTTGCAATAAATAATATGTAGGCAGGACAAAATGGTCATTAAAAACACGTATTTACATATTTACAATATTAAAAAAGGCAATACAAAACATCCAATATCTGCCTACTTTTTACAATATCACCACCAGGATCCATATAATATGATATACATAGGTATACAAAAAATCTAAAAAGATTGGAGAGGGGATAATTATATTGCCAAAATGTCTAGAGCGAAAGCAAGGATAGATAAATCTATGAATTAGAAACTATGGAGCCAAGGAGACTGAATTCGGAATTGGAAGTTTTTGGATTTCTGTACCAACCCCCTGGGGAGCTTCGTCTCTCGCCCCATCCAGTACCAGGCTGTTTACCAGTGTCTGGATGGGTCCAGGGACCTAGCTCACAGAGCATAATCATACCCTCTGCAGTGTTCACTGGAATCCATAGACTTTTATTTGTTTTATTTATTTTTTTTTTTATTATTTATTTTGGAGTTTTTATTTTTTTATATTCCATAAAAAATGTATATTCTATTAATTATTGTTATTTATTTTTTATTCCATTTTTCGTTAAATTTTCATAAACTTTTATAAATTTTCTCTCAATTTATTCCTCTATTTTTCTAACATTTCAATTTTTTATCTTATTTTTATATATCTTAATTTTATATATCACAATTTATGCTGTATTTTACCTCCATTGTTGCTAGTATTATTCTATATCCTTTTATTCTCTTCACATCTAACCTACACTTTTTTCATTTTACACATATATCCATATTTATATAATACTATACTTGACTAGTTGTATATATCTATATTGTTATATTTTAAAGGGGTTATCCACCATTAGGTGATTTTAGTATGTACCTTGCAGACAGTAATGGACATGTTTAGGAAAGGATCTGCGCTTGTCATGGGGCTAAATGGATATGTTGTGAGATTACCATAATACTGTGGCTAGCTTTTTGTGAACTGGTATTTCCTGTTTGACTTTTTTTTTTACTACAAATCCCATAATTCAATTTTCCTCCCTCCCACACATCAGCCACCCAACCCATTGAAACATAAATGAGCTGCATCCATTCAAAAAGACCTGTGGTTTTCAATCAGAGTGCCTACAGCTGTTGCATTAGTTGCAGTTTGATCTCTCTCCCACCAAGCGATCCCTCCACCCATTGAAGCAGACAGGCATCCTGTCATCAGCTGACTAGTGAGTCAGGTCTCGGCCGCATTGCAACCTGGGAAAATAAATATTGGGGTGAAAATCACATAAGAATTGTGAGAAAACTGTCACACACAGGTAAAGACACTATATTATGAACAACACTAACATTACAGCCCCTGTAGCATAGTCAAATAAAAAGAATTCCTGGAATACCTCTTTAATGTTTTCTTATGTATGATATATGCATTTACAATCCAGTCCGCACTTTGCAATAAACTGAAACTACTGTCAATCAATGTATACGGACTACATCAATTCCAAACTAACTTGGGGTACTCTATATACTGCTACTGAAGAAGGGGTCTCCCAAAACACCTTTAGCTGCTATACTCTATTCATACAGACCACCTCAAACAAGACTTTAGTCTCTATACATACTTGCAACAGCTGGAACCCCCTGAATTTGGGACCACTGTCCAGGCGCGCGCATCCAGCCACGAGGACGCCGCCTGTCGTGCGGACATCACCATCGAGACAGCTGCCCAGCCGTGCCAGTCTGCAGCACGGAGTCCGTTACACAGCAGGACTGCCATCCCGGGATCTTCACTGTTCACAGTGGACACACAAACTGGACACTCCATTCCATTATAGGAGTAGCCAGTGGCACGCTCACCAGTGTGGTCAGGATGCTGGCCCAGTGGGAAAACCGAAATATAAAACACATAACTACATATAAACAGATACAACAGAAAACACAGTGTGAAAAGACACATAGCAGAAAGAATAAACAATCCTAAAACCGACTATAAAAACACAGCTTAAAATCCACTAAGAGCATGCCGCCTAACCATGGCTAAAACCAAAACATACAAGGTGCATGCTAAAACAGAGAAAGTAGATTGCAAAGCTTAAATAAGGAGTGTTTCCCCCAAAGCCTTCATTAGCAGCATGTCCAGCATGGCCGTAGCAAGATGTAATGAAGTATCACCAGCACTGAAGCT
Source organism: Hyla sarda (assembly GCF_029499605.1). Lineage (NCBI taxonomy): Eukaryota > Metazoa > Chordata > Amphibia > Anura > Hylidae > Hyla > Hyla sarda. Next base: position 248,047,652 of record NC_079189.1, on the reverse strand, counting down.
AGTCAGTGCTGATCTTATGTAGACACACTTTAATCCCTTCCCGCAAATGGACGTGTATACACGTCCATTTTTCCTGCGACTTAAAGCAATTGGACGTGTATACACATCCAATACATTTTCTATCACCATGTCTGTTGGCATGGTGATAGAAACATCATCTCAATTGTCCTGGACAGCAGACCGATTACACTATGCAGCTGGGGACCAATCAGACTGGTCCCCTGCTGCAGATCATTGTCATTAGTCAGTCAGTTAGTGACTGACTAATGACAAGGACTTGTGGGGTTCCGGGCTGATTGGGTCTCTGGTGACCCGATCGCCCGGAAAATAACTCTGACTGCTCCGATCATCCTGAAGGGATAGGACCGAGGTGGCAGCTGCCACCTTGCTCCTAAACCCCTGCCATTGGTCGTTAGGACTAGCGACCAATGGTAGGAGGGGGGCAGGGGGGTTAAAGGTGAAATCCCCACTCTGCCCCGCCCCTGGATGTCGGGGCAGAGCAGGGGGAAGATGGCGGAGGGTCCCGGGACCAGCGATCGTGTCCCGGGGACAGCAATCGTGTCCCAGGGCCAGCGATCGCAGCGGGACCCGCGGCGGTACCGGCGGAGGCAGCGGTAGACGGAGCTGTGAAGATCAGTGGTAAGTGATCTTCACTGCTGCGTTCCAGGAGTTGCCAAACTGCAACTCCCAGCAAGCCCAGACAGCCAAAGGCTGTCTGGGCATGCTGGGAGTTGTAGTTTTGCAACATCTGGAGACCCACAGTTTGGAGACCACTGTGCAGTGGTGTCCAAACTGTGCTCTTACAGATGTTGCAAAACTACAACTCCCAGCATGCCCAGACAGTCCAGGCATGCTGGGAGTTGTAGTTCTGTAACATGTGGCCCTTCAGATTTTGCAGCACTACAACTCCCAGCATGCCTGGACAGTCTGGGCATGCTTGGAGTTGAAGTTTTGCAACATTTGGAGGGCTACAGCTTGGACACCACTGCACAGTGGTCACCAAACTGTGACCCTCCAGATGTTGCAAAACTAACTCCCAACATGTCTTTCGGCGGTCTGGGCATGCTGGGAGTTGTAGTTTTGCAACAGCTGGAGGCACCCTTTTTGGGAAACACTGAGTTAAGTAACAAACTCAGTGTTTTGCAACCAGTGTGCATCCAGCTGTTGAATAACTACAACCCCAGCATGCACGGACAGCCAAAGGGCATGCTGGGAGTGTTAGTAGTATGCCTCCAGCTGTTGCAAAACTACAAGTCCCAGCATGCCCTCAGTTGTCACTGCATGCTGAGAGTTGTCGTTTTTGCAACGGCTGAAGGATCACTGGTTGCGAAGTTTGTTACCTAACTCAGTGTTTCGCAACCAGTGTGTTTCCAGCTGTTTAAAACTACAACTCCCAGCACGCACTGATAGACTGTACATGCAGAGAGTTGTAGTTCTGCAACAGCTGGAGGCACACTGGTTGCAAGACACTGAGTTAAGTAACAAACTGTGTTTTGCAACCAGTGTGCCTTCAGCTGTTGCATAACTTCAACCCCCAGCATGCACGGACAGCCAAAGGGCATGCTGGTAGTGGTCATTTTGCAACAGCTGGAGGTTTGACACACACACACACACCCCATGTGAATGTACAGGGTACATTCACACGGGCGGGGGTCTACAGCAAACCTCATGATACAAGTTTGAGATGCAGCAAGTTTTCCGCCGCAGCTCAAACTCTCAGCGGAAAGCTCGCTGTAGACCCCGGCCATGTGAGTGTACCCTAAAAACACTACACTATACTACATTACACAAAATAAAAAGAAAAACACTACATATACACATACCCCCACGCAGCCCCCCTTCACCCCCCCCCCCAAATAAGAATAAAAAATTTCTCGTATGGCACTGTTTCCAAAATGGAGAATCCAGCTGTTGCAAGACAACTCGCAGTATTGCCGGACAGCGATTGACTTTCCAGGCATGCTGGAAGTTTTGCAACAGCTGGAGGCACCCTGTTTGGGAAACCCTGCCATAGGGTATTTTTGATATCTGAGGCAAGTGGAATTCTTGCATCCGGTTCTGCCCTCATGCAAATCCCTTATTTAGTCCTCAAAATGTGCATGGCGCTCTCTCACTTCAGAGCCCTGTCGTATTTCAAGGAAACAGTTTAGGGCCACATATGGGGTATTTTCGTACTCAGGAGAAATTGCCTAACAAATTTTGGGGGGCTTTTTCTCCTTTTACCCCTTATGAAAAGGTGAAGTTGGGGTCTATACCAGCTGTCATTGTAAAAATGTTTTTAAATGTTTTACACTAACATGCTGGGTTTGCCCCATACTTTTCATTTTCACAAGAGGTAAAAGGAAAAAAAGACCCCCAAAATTTGTAACGCAATTTCTCCTGAGTATGGAAATACCCCATATGTGGACATAAAATGCACTGCGGGCGCACAAGGCTCAGGAGTGAGAGCGCCATGTAAATTTGAGGTGATTTGCACAGGGGTGGCTGATTGTTACAGCGGTTCTGACATAAATACAAAAAAAATAAAACACCAACATGTGACCCCATTTTGAAAACTACACCCCTCACGTAGTGTAATAAGGGGTACAGTGAGCATTTACGCCCCACAGGTGTCTGACGGATTTTTTGAACAGTTGTCCGCAAAAATGAAAAATCTAATTTTTCATTTGCACAGCCCACAGTTCCAAAGATCTGTCAAATAACAAGAAAAAGGCAAAAGTTGGGCCGTTGGTGGCGCTGGTCCTGATGAAAAGAAAGCTCTGTAGACCCTTCTCAGTGTCTAAATGTGGTTTTATTAGCACAGAAAGCAACGCGTTTCGGGTCCGAACTGGACCCTTCGTCTGGCAGTGTGCATACAACATAGTGAACAGATGCGGTTAAAATACATTCCTTACGCAACCATAAAGGTTACGTTCATTTGGCAATTCACAGACATGGTTTACGCAAGTAGCGTGGGTAAGTAGAACATCTGTAGCTGGAACTCGGTCCCGTACGAGTGCATTACTATATCTGCACTAGCCGGCCAGGGCGTCAGTAGCTTACAAGGGCAATCTGATATATGTATGTGTAGGGATTGCCTTACTGGGAAATAATATCGGCCGGAGATTGATATCCTTTTTAGTTACTGCGGCTGAGGGAGTAAGGCTGATTTGGTAAGCGTAGCTGGAGATGCTCCTGATAGGTCAGGGGGCGGAGACCTATGTCCCGTGCGTATCACTCTGACTATTGAGCTGTCAGAACCCTTAGCGATATGGAGCGGTGGCGGAGTTTAGAAGGGGCGGATCTACAAAGGTACTGTACCAGTGCGGGTGAGTCTGCTATCGCACAGCGGGGCGATATGCAGCGGTAGTGGAGTAGAAAAAGGGCGGACCTTTGTTGGAAACGGGGCGATATGCAGCGGTATTGGAAAGGGGGCGATATACATCGGGGCGATATGCGGCAGTGGCAGTGTTGAAAAGGGGCGGACCAGTGTTGGAAGAAAATGACACAGAAAAGGGGCGGACCTATTTTGGAACATATACATCGGGGCGATATGCGGCAGTGGCAGTGTTGAAAAGGGGCGGACCAGTGTTGGAAGAAAATGACACAGAAAAGGGGCGGACCTATTTTGGAAAAACTAGAAGGGTAGTGTGGCCGGCTTGATTAGAGGAACTATCACGGATTAGGGTAGAAGAGTATTGTGACCGGCTAGATGTGCTGTGAGGCACCTAGCTAGGTGGACAATGGTTAGAATCTACTGGGTAGGGTATGCAGCAGCCGTATGAGGTATGTGGTATGGTAGAGATGGGGACAGTATTTTTTAGCCCCTATTGGGAAAAAATATATATGTATTGCCTGGGGTAGGGGAGGGTGGGAATGGTAGTATCCCAGGTATACTCAGGTATGCCGTATGTAGGGCTGTTAGCATATAATACAGTGTGTACAGTATACCGTGTGAGGTATGTAGGACTGTCAGTAGTTGGTGTGGCATACTGGTGATGTGTGAAAGTTGGGATTGAAGGAGCAGGCAGTATTTTAAAGTATTATTTAGGGTGTGTAATAAGGATTACACAAGGATAGTTTCAGAGACTTCGTTGAGTCCAGTAGGCTGGAGAGATCCACACTTGAAAATCCAGAAGACTTCTAATCTCTTCAGTATTTCAAATCTATTCGAACGGGATTTAGGAACATGATCAACAGGGGTAACATTGAAAGGTTTACCAATCCCTTTGTGGGCCAAGGCACAGTGCCTGGAAAGTCCATGTAAAAGGAATCCCATCCTTATATTAAACCTGTGCTTATTTATCCTGCTGCGTAACTTTTGAGTAGTCCGCCCAATGTACTGCAGGCCGCAGCAGCATTCAATCAGGTAGATGACAAATTCCGACTCACAGGTAAGATGGTATTTTATCTGGAGGATTTCGTCCGAGGTTTTTGAGCGGAATTCTTGACGATTATGCATAATTTCAGCACAGCATAGACATCTGGTTTTTCCGCATCTTTAACTACCTGGTTTTCCTTTTTGAGTTGGTCTTGGTTGTAGTTGTCTGAGCTGGCTTGGAGCAAGGAGGTTTTTGATGGTGGGGGCCCTACGGAACATGACTCCTGGATGTTCAGGTATATTATCACAGAGAAGTTTGTCGCTCTCAAGGATGTGCCAGTGTTGTTGGAGAATTTTCTTGATATGATTTGAGGTTGAACTGTAGGTGGTGATAAAGTTGAGTTCCCAATTCTTGGTGGTGGTTCTTTTTGTCTTCGGTTTAAGACAGTCCTCTTGTGTCAGATTTTTTGTTTTTTCGTAGGCGTCAGATAGTAGTTTCGGGGGGTATTTTTTGGCCGTGAATCTTTTCTTGAGTATCCCAGCCTGAGTGCAGAAATCTTTTTGGTTAGAGCAGTTTTTCCTTATTCTCTTGTATTGAGAGTAGGGGATATTCTCAAGCCACTTCTTGTGATGCCCACTGGAGAAGTCAATATAGCTGTTAGTATCGACTTTTTTGAAAAAGGTAGAGGTGACGAATTTGCTGTGATCATGTGATATGATCAGGTCTAGGAACTTAATGGATGTATTGCTGGTATGTATGGTGAAGGTAATACCCCAGTGGTTTGCATTTAGGTGTTCTAAGAGGTAGTTGGTAGATGTTTCTGGACCTCGCCAGATGAAAATTAGGTCATCGATGTACCTCCGATAGAGAATGATGTTCTCCATGATGTTGCTGTGGCCCCATATATGTTCCATTTCAAACGCCCCCATAAATAGATTGGCGTAGGCCGGCGCCACCTTGGCCCCCATAGCGGTGCCCTTCTGTTGATGGTATATTCCGCCGTCATACAGAAAGAAGTTGTTTTCCAGTATAAACTGGAGACCTTCCAATAGGAACTCTCTCTGGGGTGTGGTAATTTCTTTATCTTCAGTGAGAAAAAATTCCACAGCCTTCAGTCCAAGTTGGTGGTCAATATTGGTGTATAGCGACGTGACATCACAGGTGACCATGGTGTAAGAGGAATCCCATGGAATGGAGGAGAGCTGTTGTATGAGTTGAGTGGAGTCCCGGAGAAAACTCTGAAGGTTTACAACATATTTCTGCAGGTATAGATCGATAAAGTGGGCAAGGTTACTGGTGGGTGAGCTAGTGCAGGCGATGATGGGTCTACCTGGCGGTTTTTCCAATGACTTGTGTATTTTTGGTAAGTAGTAGAAGTAGGGTTTATTCTGATTATTGACAGTAAGGAATTGGTGTTCTTGTTTATTGAGGATCCTATCATCCAGGGCCCTCTGGAAGAGTGATGTGAGCCCTTTTTGTATTTTTGGGAAGGGATCTATGGATGTCTTCCCATAGAACTCATGGTCGGTTAGAATACGCATGGCCTCCTCCTGGTATTGCGGGAGATCAAGAATAACCAAGCCTCCTCCTTTATCTGCTGACCGAAAAACCAGATCGTGGTTTTTCTGGAGACCTTTTAATGCCTGTAGTTCCTCTTTGTTCAAATTGGAGCGGGTGGATGGTCTCCTCTTGTTTTTGGGAAGTGATTTTAGCTCCTGGGATACCAGTTCATAGAAGGTATTGATTTGATGACCTTGGGATTGGATGGGGTAGAAAGTAGAGGGGGCACGCACCGATTGGTGTTTTATTGGATCATCATTGCTCTGGTCGCAGGAGGTGGAGGCTTGATGTATCGTATTCTTGTTCTTCAAGATGTTAAAATGCCTCTTGAGGGTGAGTTTGCGTATAAATCTCTGAAGGTCCAGAAAAAGTTGAAACTGATCTGACTGGTATGTTGGGCAGAATGAGAGTCCTCGTTTTAGGAGGGATATCTCATAAGGATTCAACTTGTATTGAGATAGGTTGAAAATCTGTACTGTTTCTTCTGTGGTATTAGAGGGATCAGCAGTTAATGCTGTATTCTTCCTCTTTTTACCTCCTCTGCTCCCTCTAATTCTTTTTTTCTTTTTTGTGTCTTTGTCTGAGGTTTCCGAGGTTCGAAGATGGGGGCCATGGGTGTCCGAGGAGGAGGTGGATGGCAGTCCTGGCCAACCTCTAAAAAAGGAATGGACTCTTGGCAAGGTTCTGTGGTGCCGAGAGGTGTCGGATGGTGATCCGGATTTATAGACATATTGGTAGTTGTTGCACTCGGGGCGATATGCGGCAGTGGCAGTGTTGAAAAGGGGCGGACCAGTGTTGGAAGAAAATGACACAGAAAAGGGGCGGACCTATTTTGGAAAAACTAGAAGGGTAGTGTGGCCGGCTTGATTAGAGGAACTATCACGGATTAGGGTAGAAGAGTAGTGTGACCGGCTAGATATGCTGTGAGGCACCTAGCTAGGTGGACAATGGTTAGAATCTACTGGGTAGGGTATGCAGCAGCCATATGAGGTATGTGGTATGGTAGAGATGGGGACAGTATTTTTTAGCCCTTATTGGGAAAAAATATATATGTATTGCCTGGGGTAGGGGAGGGTGGGAATGGTAGTATCCCAGGTATACTCAGGTATGCCGTATGTAGGGCTGTTAGCATATAATACAGTGTGTACAGTATACCGTGTGAGGTATGTAGGACTGTCAGTAGTTGGTGTGGCAAAGATCTGTCAAAGGCCAGTGGGGTGCAAATGCTCACTGCACCCCTATTACATTCCTTGAAGGGTGTAGTTTCCGAAATAGGGTCACATGTGGGGGGGTCCACTGTTCTGGCACCACGGGGGCTTTGTAAAGCACATGACCCCCGACCTTCATTCCAAACAAATTCTCTCTCCAAAATCCCAATGGCGCTCCTTCTCTTCTGAGCATTGTAGTTCGCCCACAGAGCACTTTACATCCACATATGGGGTATTTCCATACACAGAAGAAACAGGGTTACAAATTTTGGGGGGTATTGTCTCCTATTACCTCTTGTAAAAATGGTAAGTTTGGGGGAAAAAACTGCATTTCAGTGAAAAAAAAATGTTTTCATTTACACATCCGACTTTAACGAAAAGTCATCAAACATCTGTGGGGTGTTAAGGCTCACTGGACCCCTTGTTACATTCCTTGAGGGGTGTAGTTTCCAAAATAGTATGCCATGTGAGTTTTTTTTTTTTGCTGTTCTGGCACCATAGGGGCTTCCTAAATGTGACATGCCCCCCCAAAAACTATTTCAGAAAAATTCACTCTCCAAAATCCCATAGGCGCTCCTTCCCTTCTGAGCCCTCTACTGCGCCCCCCCGAACACTTGACATACACATATGAGGTATTTCCTTACTCGAGAGAAATTGGGATTTCTCTACCTTTACCCCTTATAAAGATTCAAAAACGGGGTCTACAAGAACATACAAGTGTAAAAAATGCAGATTTTGAATTTTCTCCTTCACTTTGCTGCTATTCCTGGAAATACCTAAAGGGTTAACTTCCTTACTGATTGTCATTTTGAATACGTTGAGGGGTGCAGTTTTTCTAATGGGGTAATTTATGGGGTATTTCTAATAGGAAGGCCCTTCAAATCCACTTCAAAACTGAACTAGTCCCTGAAAAATTCAGATTTAGAAAATTTTGTGAAAAATTAGAAAATTGCTGCTATACTTTGAAGATCTCTGATGTCTTCCAAAAGTAAAAACATGTCAACTTTATGATGCAAGCATAAAGTAGACATATTGTACATGTGAATCAAAATATCATTTATTTGGAATGCCTATTTTCCTTACAAGCAGAGAGCTTCAAAGTTAGAAAATTGCAAAATTGCAAAATTTTTCATGAAATTTTGGATTTTTTTACCAAGAAAGGATGCAAGTATCGACGAAATTTTACCGCTATGTTAAAGTAGAATATGTCACAAAAAAACTATCTCGGAATCAAATTCATGAGTAAAAGCATCCCAGAGTTATTAATGCTTAAAGTGACAGTGGTCAGATGTGCAAAAAACTCTCTGGTCCTTAACTCCTTGGGGACAGAGCCCATTATAACCCTAAGGACGGGAGCATTTTTTGCAATTCTGACCACTGTCACTTTAAGCATTAATAACTCTGGGATGCTTTTACTTTTCATTCTGATTCTGAGCTTGTTTTTTCGTGACATATTCTACTTTATGTTAGTGGTAAATTTTTGTCGATACTTGCATCATTTCTTGGCGAAAAATTCCCAAATTTGATGAAAAAATGGAAAATTTTGCATTTTTCTAACTTTGAAGCTCTCTGCTTGTAAGGAAAATAGACATTCTAAATAAATAATATTTTGATTCACATATACAATATGTCTACTATATGTTTGCATCATAAAGTTGACATGTTTTTACTTTTGGAAAACATCAGAGGGCTTAAAAGTTCAGAAGCAATTTTCCAATTTTTCACAAAATTTTAAAAATCGTAATTTTTTAGGGGCCAGTTCAGTTTTGAAGTGGATTTGAAGGGCCTTCATATTAGAAATACCCCATAAATTACCCCATTATAAAAACTGCACCCCTCAAAGTATTCAAAATGGCATTCAGTAAGTTTGTTAACCCTTTAGATGTTTCACAGGAATAGCAGCAAAGTGAAGGAGAAAATTCAAAATCTTAATTTTTTACACTCGCATGTTCTTGTAGACCCAGTTTTTGAAATTTTACAAGGGGTAAAAGGAGAAAAAGCCCCCCAAAATTTGTAACCCATTTTCTCTCGAGTATGGAAATACCTCATATGTGTATGTCAAGTGTTCGGCGGGCGCAGTAGAGGGCTCAGAAGGGAAGGAGCGACAATGGGATTTTTGGAGAGTGAGTTTTGCTGAAATGGTTTTTGGGGGCATGTCGCATTTAGGAAGCCCCTATGGTGCCAGAACAGCAAAAAAAAAAAACACATGGCATACTATTTTGGAAACTACACCCCTCAAGGCACGTAACAAGGGGTCCGGTGAGCCTTAACACACCACAGGTGTTTGACGACTTTTCGTTAAATTCGGATGTGTAAATGAAAAAAAAAAATTTTAACTAAAGTGCAGGTTTTTTCCCCAAATTTACCATTTCTACAAAGGGTAATGGGAGAAAAATCCCCCCAAAATTTGTAACGCAATTTCTCCCGAGTACGGAGATACCCCATATGTGGCCCTAAACTGTTGCCTTGAAATACGACAGGGCTCTGAAGTGAGAGAGCGCCATGCGCATTTGAGGCCTGAATAAGGAATTTGCAATAGTGGTGGACCCGGTTACAAGGGTGGGGCTTGTCTCCACCAAAACCCTACAGCAGTGTCTCCCACAGGGTGCCTCCAGCTGTTGCAAGACTCCCAGCCTGCCAGGACAGTCTATGGCTGTCCGGCAACACTGGGAGTTGCGGTTTTGCTACAGCTGGAGGCGCCGTTTAGGAGAAACTGCCGTATGAGACGTTTTTCATTTTTATTGGGGGGGGGGGGGGGGGGGCGACGTGTATGTGTAGTGTTTTACTTTTTATTGTTTGTTAGTGTAGTGTAGTGTATTTAGGGTACATTCACACAGGCAGGGGTTCACAGTAAGTTTCCTTGAAGGAAACCCACTGTAAACCCGCCCGTGTGAATGTACCCTGTACATTCACATGGGGGGGGGGGCGCCCCAAGGGGGGGGGGGGGCACCCCAAACCTTCAGCTGTGGCAAAATGACAACTCCCAGAATGCACTAACAGACCATACATGCTGGGAGTTGTAGTCTTGCAACAACTGTAGGCACATTGGTGGGGAACCACTGAGTTAGAAAACAGACTCTAGCTCAGTGATTCCAACCCATGTGCCCCCAGCTGTTGCAAGACTACAACTCCCAGCATGTACGGTCTGTCAGTGCACTCTGGGAGTTGTAGTTTTGCAACAGCTGCAGGCACACGGGTTGGAATCACTGAGTTAGGAAACAGACTCAGGCTCAGTGTTTCCCAACAGCCTACAGCTGTTGCAAAACTACAATTCCCAGCACGGCCAGTCAGGGATGCTGGGCGTGTAGTTCTGCAATATCTGGTCCTTCAGATGTTGCAGAACTACAACTCCCAGCATGCCTGGACATTCTGGGCATGCTTGGAGTTGTAGTTATGCAACAACTGGGGAAGAACAGTGGCCTCCAAACTGTAGCCCTTCCGGATGTTGCAAAACTACAACTCCAAGCATGCCCAGACTGTCCAGGCATGCTGGGAGTTGTAGTTCTGCAACATCTGAAGGGCCAGATATTGCAGAACTACATGCCCAGCATCACTGACTGTCTGGGCATGCTGGGAGTTGTAGTTTTGCAACATCTGGAGGACCACAGTTTAGAGACCACTACACAGACCCCCCCCCCCCCCCCTCGCCGCCCGTGTTCCCCCCGCTCTGTACCGTCTTCGATCGGTGCGCAGAGCGGGGGGAAATGATTCACATATACAATATGTCTACTTTTTATCTGCATCATAAAGTTGAGATGTTTTTACTTTTGGAAGACATCAGAGGGCTTCAAAGTTCAGCAGCAATTTTTCATAAAATTTTCAAAATCTGAATTTTTCATGGACCAGTTCAGTTTTGAAGTGGATTTGAGGAGTTTTCATATTAGAAATACCCCATATATGACCCTATTATAAAAACTACACCCCCCAAGGTATTCAAAATGACATTCAGAAAGTGTGTTAACCCTTTAGGTGTTTCATAGGAATAACAGCAAAATGAAGGAGAAAATTCAAAATCTTCATTTTTTGCACTCTCAAGTTCTTGTAGACCCAGTTTTTGAAATTTTACAAGGGGTAAAAGGAGAAAAAGACCCCCAAAATTTGTAACCCAATTTCCCTCGAGTAAGGAAATACCTCATAGGTGGATGTCAAGTGCTCTGTGGGTGCAGAAGGCTCAGAAGGGAAGGAGCGACAATGGGATTTTGGAGAGTAAGTTTTTCTGAAATGGTTTTTGGGGGGCATGTCACATTTAGGAAGCCCATTTGGTGCCAGAACAGAAAAAAAAAAAACAATATGGCATACAATTTTAGGGGTACAAATTTTTTATTTTTGCAAGGGGTTATAGGAGAAAATGCCACCCAAAATTTGTAACCCCATCTCTTCTGAGTATGGAACGTGTGGACGTCAAGTGCACTGCTGGTGCACTACAATGCTCAGAAGAGAAGAATTTTTTGGCTTTTGGAAAGCAAATTTTGCTGAAATGGTTTTTGGGGGGCATGTCGCATTTAGGAAGCCCCTATGGTGCCAGAACATAAAAAAAAAACATATGGCTTACTTTTTTGGAAACTACACCCCTGAAGGAACGTAACAAGGGGTAGAGTGAGCCTTAACAACCCACAGGTGTTTGACAAATTCCTGCTAAAGTTGTACAGGAAAATGAAAAAATTAATTTTTTTTCACTAAAATGCTGATGTTACCCCAAATTTTTCATTCTCACAAGGGGTAATTGGAGAAAAAGCCTCCCAAAATGTGTAACCCCATTTCTTCTGAGTATGGAAATTCCCCATATGTGGATGTAAAGTGCTCTGCGGGTAAACTACAATGCTCAGAAGAGAAAGAGTGCCACTGAGCGTTTGGTGAGAGAATTTGGTTGGAAAAGAAGTTGAGGGCCATGTGCGTTTACAAAGCCCCCGTGGTGCCAGAACAGTGAACCCCCCACATGTGACCCCATTTTGGAAACTACATCCCTTACAGAATTTAATAAGGGGTGCAGTGAGCATTTTTAACCCCACTGGCGTTTGATAGATCTTTGGAATAGTGGGCTGTGCAAATGAAAAATTTTATTTTTCATTTTCCCGGACCACTGTTACAAAAATCGGTCAGACACCTGTGGGGTGTAAATGCTCACTGTACTCCTGATTACATTACGTGAGGGGTGTAGTTTCCAAAATGGGGTCACATGTGGGGGGGGTCCACTGTTCTGGCACTATGGGGGCTTTGTAAACACACATGGCCTTCAATTTCGGACACATTCTCTCTCCAAAATCCCAATGGTGCTCCTTCTCTTCTGAGCATTGTAGTTCGCCCGCAGAGCAATTTATATCCACATATGGGGTATGTTTTTACTCAAGAAATGGGGTTACAAATTTTGGGGGGGTTTTTTCCTATTTTCCCTTGTGAAAATGAAAAATGTAGGGTAACACCAGCATTTTAGTGAAAATAATGTTTTTTCTTCATTTTCACATCCAAATTTGACGAAAATTTGTCAAACATCTGTGGGGTGTTAAGGCTCACTATACCCCTTGTTACATCCCGTGAGGGGTGTAGTTTCCAAAATGTGGTCACATCTGGGTATTTATTGTTTTGCATTCTACCTTTTCATAAGCGGTAAAAGGAGAAAAAGCCCCCCCCCCAAATTTGTAACGCAATTTCTCCCGAGTACGGAGATACCCCATATGTGGCCCTAAACTGTTTCCTTGAAATACAACAGGGCTCCAAAGCGAGAGAGCGGCATGCGCATTTAAGGCCTAAATTGGGGATTTGTATCCTCCACAAAAATACTCCACTGCAGTGTTTCCCAAACAGGGTGTCTCCAGCTGTTGCAAAACTCCCAGCATGCCTGGACAGTCAGTGGCTGTCCGGCAATACTGGGAGTTGTTGTTTTTCAACAGCTGGGGGCTCTGTTTTGGAAACAGTGCCGTACAAGACGGTTGTTATTTTATTTGGGGGGGGGGACTGTGTAGGGGTATGTGTATATGTAGTGTTTTACTTTTTATTTTGTGTAGGTGTAGTGTAGTGTAGTGTTTTTTAGGATACATTAACACGGTTGGGTTTACAGTGATTTTGTGCTGGGAGTTTTAGCTGCAGCTGAAAATTTGCAGCATCTCAAACTTGCAGTAGAACTTGCTCTAAACCCACCCGTGTGAATGTACCCTGTACATTCACATGGGGGGGGCAAACCTCCAGCTTTTGCAAAACTACAACTCCCAGCATGCACTGACAGACCATACATGCTGGGAGTTGTAGTTATGCAACAGCTGGAGGCACATTGGTTGGGAAACACTGAGCGTTTGTTACTTAACTCCGTGTTTCGCAACCAGTGTGCCTCCAGCTGTTGCAAAACTACAACTCCCAGCATGTACAGTCTATCAGTGCATGCTGGGAGTTAGATTTTTGCAACAGCTGGAGGCACACTGGTTGCAAAACACTGAGTTAGGTAACAAACTCGGTTTCACAACCATTGTGTCTCCAGCTGTTGCAAAACTGCAACAATCAGCATGCATTGACAGGGCATGCTGAGAGTTGTAGTTTTGCAATAGCTGGAGGCACACTTCTACAACTCCCAGCATGTCCTTTGGTAGTCTGTGCATGCTCGGAGTTGTAGTTATGCAGCAGCTGAATGCACACTTTTTCATAGAAAAAATGTGCCTCCAGCTGTTGCATAACTACAACCCCCAGCATGCACTGACTACCAAAGGGCATGCTGGGAGTTGTAGTTGGAACTCCAGCTGTTGCAAAGCTACAACTCCCAGCATGCCCTTTGGCTTTGCATGATGCGAGTTGTTGCTAGGCAACAGTAGGAGATGAACAGGACTCACCTCCTGCTGTATCCTTCCGTCGGGAACGCCACCGCTGTATCCTGCCGCCGGGACCGATCCTGCTGCTCCTGTCGCCGCCACCGATCCTGAGGGGACCCCTGCCGGACCAGGGCAAGGTCAGAGACCCCCGCTGGCGCCGATCTCTGCTCCGATCGCCGTCCTGATCGCCGCCCAGCAGGTCCGTGATTGGTTGGTCGTTCCGACCGATCAATCATGTGATCGCGAGGCGCCACCCGTGCCGCCTCACTCCTGCTGGGTAAGGGTGAATGGGGCTGTCTCGGACAGCTCCATTCACTCTCTTTTTCCAGGTCACCAGAGACCTGATTGACCTGGAATAGCGGCAAATCGCAGGTCTGAATTGACCGGCGATTTGCTGCGATCGCCGACATGGAGGGGTCTCAGGACCCCCCTGGGCGATATGCCGGGATGGCTGCTGATAGATATCCCATTCCGATCACCACATTCAGAGACGCTGTGATCCAGGAAAGCTGCACCGTAAATTTACGGCCCTGTGTGCTACGTACTTCTTAGCAGTGCTGTACATTTGCGGCGTTCTTCCTTAAGGGGTTAAAGGCTTTTGGCTGAAAAAGCCAGAGACACTAACTATTCCCTGACCAGGTAACATAAAACTGTTCACACACAGCAAATCCAATAGCTGTGTGTGAACACAGACCAGGACAAACATGACAGAAATTAATTTTTTTTCTACATTTGATGGGCACTAAAACTAATCCGCAGGAAAACATGCAAGTATTGGGACATGCTGAAAGCAGACACCAAATTTGGTAGTCTGTTCCAACGGCACCCAAGATTTGTATATCGGAAGGGAAAATCGATAGCCAACCATCTGATCAAAGCAGATATTAAAGAAAAGAAAGTAAGTAGATAGACTTTTTTACAAACTCGAAAATCAGGCACTTTTGCCTATACGACATGCCAAAATTGTCACAGTATCAGTGATTCCGATCAGGGGGTGGCATACATGTGATAGTTAGCAGATTGTGTACCTGTCTAAATGCCCTTGTGGCAAAATCTATGTTGGCCAGATTATGAGAGCTATAAAGGTGAGACTTAACGAACATCGGAGCGCCATCAGAAACTTTTTGAAAAAGTCACAAGAGGATAAGATAGAAAAGGTGAAAGAGAAGTTTGGCGAGACAAGTGTAGTAAGACATTTTATGAAAGAGAAACATCAGGTGTCAGAATTAAAGTGAATGGAGGAAACAGTCATGAACAGGTTAAAAGAAACTTTTTTGTATTGCTTTTAATAGACATGAAGTCTCACGAGAGGCATATGTCTATATATAATGTGGTGGTGGATTTCACTTTACGTGCATGACAAAGGAGGCAGCGGCCTTTGAAATGTTGCGCTCGTACAGAGGGGTGTGCAGAGCCCCACGTCCAGTCCACCACGGATGCTAACGGCATGGCGGGGATATAAAGACTCTGGATGGAGCAAAGAGAAAAGTCCCTGAAACGCCTTGTGTGAATGTCTGCTGACCTGTCACTTGGGTGATTATTCATGTTTGTGGATTTTGTACTTGTAACAAAGTTTTAACACTTTGGATAAATGTGAAGTTGTTGCATTATAATCCAGTGTGATCTGTGTCTCAAATATTGGGATTGGTTCAGTTGACCAGCAGGCCCAAAAAATGGCCAAACTGATCAAGGAGGCCAAGCAATGAACCCAGGGAGCCCTCAGCATCCGCTAAATATACCAGGTTACCGTCCGCATACATAACTGTCTCTACTAGGGATCCCCTACGGATGTCACAGATAGACAGGGAGGTGCGGCGAGCCAGAGCGAACAAGAGAGGGGATAATGTGCATCCCTGATGTGTCTCCCTACCCAAAGGGAATGCGCCAGATACATCAAGATTCATGGGAATCTGAGCCCTAGGACAGTCATACAGGAGGCAAACCCATGCACTAAACTTGGGACTGAAGCGAAGGACACTCAGCAAACTCCATAGATATTGCCACTCCCCAGAATCAAAACATTCAGGCTAACGACAAAGCCCGGAAAGGCATCATCCTGAGCCGCAGCAATATTTAGCTGTAGCTGCCGTACATTAATGTCTGTTGCCCTGTCTGGCATGAACCCTGTTTGATCAGGATGAATAAGAAAGGTAATCACCCCATTAAGTCTGTTAACTAGAACATTGGCCATCATTTTGATATGTACATTAAGTAAGGAGAAAGGACGGTAAGAGTCCGGCAAAGTCGGGTCCTTACCAGGCTTTGGAATGACAACGAACAGGGCTTCCCTCATCGAGTCAAGGAGAGCGCCATTTTTGGCAGCTACTCAAAGGTAGAATAGAAAAGTTATAACCCCTAGCAATCCACACTCTTTTAAGGGCCGAACTTTTTGACCTGTTATATGAGTTTCCTGCAAACATATCAAGTGGGGAGAGTGATGTTTCACAAAGTCCAAACATAGGGCTCGTTAAAACTTGGAATTTAAACATCGGGGATTTCCAGCTAACAATTCTAAGGGACCCCATATTGACTAAACAAGGGAAAAATTACAGGATAGGACCCCCTGTGCACACAGGCAGACAGAGAGGGGGCTCGGGAGCACACACCACTGACAAGTTGGGAACACACAAATACAGATACAAAACCGCAAAAAAGAACAATCCCAATATGTCCCTGTCTAACACTAAATGGAGCATTGTGTAGACCTATATCCTAAACACTAACAGTGGGGCAGTAGAAGGATACTAAACTAAGTTGTCTAACTAACTTGACACCGCCACCCACCTCCTAATCCCAGTATAGTACTCTATGGCCAGACTCACTGGGGTTGTGCCGAACTCGGAGATCCCTGAAGGGGGATCTGGAACCTAGGGAAGTCCTTAACCTTGGGGCGCAACCTGCCTCCTTAAGATAAGTAACAGAAGAGGAAAAGAGAACCTCCAGCGACATTTCGGATTAGTCCGGTGGGGTTGCAGGAGGAGCTGCACCCACCCACTGCAGGGCCTCAGCTGGAGAAGTGAATAATTTAGTAGAGGCACCGTACACCACTCTGAGGCGTGCTGGGTACAACATGAAGTACACAACCTTTGGTGCGCAACCTCAGACAAACTTCAGTGAATTGAGTCTTCTGCTTACGGAGCTCCACCGACAAATCCGGATAGAAGGCCACTCTGCTGTCATTTTAAAGGACTTGGCCCTTAATCCACACAGCTCTCAGGATGGGGTCCAGATCTTTTAAGTGAAGCAGCTTAGCCAGAGACAGTCTAGGTGGAACCCCAGGGGGAGGAGGTCGAGCCGGCAACCGATGTGCTCTCTCAACTGTAAAGTACAGATATCAGCGTTTTATCCAGTTTCTATATATATTTATTGTCTAGCTTTAGATGGTGTTGGCCGGTTTTATCTAGTTTCTATTAACCACTGTCTTAGTTCTGGCCAGCGCCCAGTGATGCTCAAAAACTATCCAAATGACCTTGGTAAATAATGAGGCTTTTTTGGATAACAAACTTTTTCTATGATAAGAAAGAAAGTGCAAAAGGAACCCTGTGATTGGTAATAAAGTTATACACCATTATCCACCAGGGTTCCTTAGTCAATCAGCTCACACTTAGAGTGTTGCCATATAAAAGGGCTGTAATAAATTTTGGGGTACGATTTTCTTCTGCGCAGCAGGAAAATATTGTCACGCCTGAGGCGGTTTTCAAGATCATCAGCCCTCTCCTCTACACCCTTGACCTAACGCTGAGTAGTTGCTATTTGCTAAGGAATGGGCTGCAAAGTATCCCTAACTGTAGAGACGATGCGCTCCCGGAGTTTTTGCATCTCATGGTGAAGAATAACAAAGTACTGCCACAATTCATCAACCTTAGAGATCATCATCGATTGATATGTGGCAATAGCCGTCAGAACCTCAGAAAACTTTTGGTCAATAGTGAGAGCATTGTACTGAGAGCACTCCAGAGAATGGGGGTATGGAGAATTCGGGGAACCCTCAAACAGAGATAAAGATGGCTCAGGTGACTGGCCGCTGGAGCACAGAGGAGAGCCGGAGGACACATGAACACTGGCGGAACTTCCCAGATGCAGGCACACGGAGCAGGCGAGAACCGGCCCCGAAAGATGGCTAAAATCAGGAGTACATAGGCTTAAGAAGCGGGAGCTCCGGAGCATGCAACCGCTCAGCTCCCCATCAAGACCACGCCCCAGAATGTACATTGTTCTTAAAGACTCCCTCCTGTTGGATAACCCCTTTAAATGCCAATGATGATTGGCTGGATCTTCTAGCCAATCACTGACTCCTGACTCAGCAGTGTCTGGGGCATAGAATGTTGAATATAGTCTCAACTCACAAAGGCCTAAAAAAAAGTCCACTGTTGAGGTGACTGAAGTTAGTAAATCAATGTAAACAATCATGAATATTCCTGTTTTACTTTGTAAAATAACCATCACAGTATATGGTAAAGACAGTAGGTTTCAAGCCAAATCTCTGCTAATGTTCAAAGACAAAACCGGACTTGATTGCTTTTGTGAAATTCCTTTCATCTAAGTGACATCTGAAGTAATCTGAACCTTTTCCTCCCTTTCATTGTTGGAGGAAGTTTATGCATAAGATGCATCATTGAAATAAGGGACAAATGCAGTGTAATCTAAGTTTAACATCTGTCACATGACAGCTCATCTATGAAAACATGATGTCATGGGGTTGTTAGTTTATTGACTGACAGGTTTTGAACTAAGTTTGAATCTTTCTGCTTACGTAAGTCATGCCTTTTCCTTATCATCTGGTCTACTAATATAAGAATAATTTAGTTATATTGTGTAGTAGAAATGAATAGGCTGCACACCACTATATTTTTTATCTGTGCTTTTATTCCAGTTTGATCATGGGAGTACGTACAGTGGGTGCGTTCAATAGGAGAGCGACATATGTTTCGTGCTATCATACCAGAGGCAGAGGAGCCAGAGGAGCGCAGCCTATTAATTTCTACTACACAGTATACCTGGGACTTTGTTCTGCTATGGGCGTTGTGCACCTCCTTACAAGTGCTGTATAAGGGTACAAGCAGAATTCCGTGGTGTGAACCTTACATTACTGTGCACGGGTCTCTGCGGAATTTCAGCGGCGGAAATTATTCCGCGCAAAGAAAGAACATGTTCATTCTTTGCGCGGATTCCGCAAGCACTGCATAGCCGTCAATGGTGACAGCTTAGTGCCCTGCTTCCCTAGCGCCAAAGTATTTTTGGTGGCGGCCGCCAGACGGAGTTCAGCGAGTGGAGATTCCGCAGTGTGAACACACCATTACTGTGCTTGTCATATTGTGTATGTCTTCTCCTGGGACTTGTTAAGGATCACACAAAAAGAAGTGGCAGTTCCTATTTCTGCTTTTATTGATTAGAATAATTTAGTTATATAGAATTTTTTTTTAATAAAGTTAAATGCAATAGAAAATTTTAAAGTGCTTAACTTCTTATTTGTGGTCGTAGCTCCTGCTCGGGAAGCGTGCCTACCTAACCTACTGAACACCAACCCCTACCTAGCCAGCAGTCTGAGGTGTGCCATAACTGCAGCCTATAGAATATGCCTGAAAAAGAGGGCAAAACCCAATAAATGCATAAAGTACGTTTATTACAGAAAGTTACAAAACCAACGTTTCAAAAGCACTAGCCATCTCTGAACGAGGGTTAGGGATGTATTGCATGTAACATCCCGATTTCCAGCGCCCCAATTTCTTTATGACGTGAGCTGGAATTCCGTTTTTTGATGCGGCAGTGGCAGCGCCGATTCTGAGTGAATGACCAGTCAAAGCAGATGGATCTCCACCAAGAGACCTAATGAGAATGCGAAGATATTTAATGAATTGAGAAGTGGTTAGCACATCATGCTTGAAACTTAACAGAGTACTCTCCGGAGAAGAACTAACACAATGACTAAGTAGAGCATAGAAAACGGCAACCGGGCACCACTTGTGGGTGGTAGGGAAATACCGAACTATGGTTACCTGACCGGGTAGGGAAGTTTCAGTGTTAAGCAAGGACAGCTCATAATGGTCTATAACAAACCTAAGTTGGTTGACTTTGAGACACTGACCCTTGGTAGATCTAGACGTAAATTCACCTGGCCTTAGGAACCCATAAAACCCAAGATATAAGGCTGCCTTTAAGATTAAACTATCTCGAAACCCAAATGGAGAGGTATCGAGAATATCTGACAATTTCCTGAACCATTCCCCCGAAATAGCTTGCCTTACCGGAATGTTGGGAACCTCATTCTTCTGGATGCCCTTCAGGGCTGACTTGATTAGACGAGAGGAAAAGAGAGAATGACTATAGGGGTTGGTTAAGGACAAATGGAACTGTATGCCCGCTAGATAGCTTTTGATGGTATTAAATGAGAGATGCAGAGATAAGTGGCAAAACCCTATATAAGCTAAAATGAACGGAACAGAGTCAATTGTACTTTCATTGTGCATGGCTTTGAATCTTGTAAACAAGTTCCAACCCGCATCATAGATTCTTTCAGTGTTGGTAGAAAGTGATTGATTGATCAATCGTTGTGCTGCTTGAAAATGTAGGTTCAGTTCAGGATTAGTAAATGGTAAGGCGGGACCTGGGCCCCTAGGACATCTGCTTCTGGTATTATCTGAAAGAAGTGGGAGAGATTATTTCTAGATAAGGCATCCGCTGCCATGTTCTAAACACCGCTAATATGAGTGCAAGTGAAGTTAAATGCATGATGCAGGGATAACCAAACTAACCGTCTTGCTAAAGCCATGATAAGAGGACAACTAGATCGGCCTTTCAACAAAATATCCACTGTAGCTGCGTTGTCTGACACAAACACAACTGTGGATTTCCTCCAAGCGTGACCCCACACTTGGGCTGCCGCCACTATGGGGCAGAGCTCAAAGGCTGCTGAATTGCTTGTGAACCCGTCCAGCTGAGCAATCTCAATAGGCCAAGACGCAGCGAATCAGTGAGTGCCCCAGATTGCAGCGAAACCCAGAGTGGAAGCCGCGTCAGAAAAAATCATGGGGGACTGATTATCTACTGTCGGTATGAAAAAAGATATGCCATTCCAATCAGTCAAGAATGCTTCCCATATGGCCAGGTCGGCCAGCGCTTGTTGGTCTAGGTGTATGATGCTGTTCTGCTGGGGCGCAGAGGGAAGCAGGCTGAACAGACGGGAAATGAAGGTGCGACCTTGCGGAATGATCCGCATGGCGAAATTGAGCATCCCCAAGATAGACTGCAGTTCTACCTTGGGTATATGGGGGTTGTCTCTGAAATTGCGGATGGCAGTTCTAATTCTAAGTAGCTTAGCTTCAGGGAGCCTGGCTTCCATCTTTTGTGAATCGAGCACCACTCCGAGGAAGGTAATGACTGTTGAAGGGCCCTCGGTCTTTGTCGGTGACACGGGCACTTTTAGCTGATGGAATACAGCTCTTAGGATGTCTAAGTCCCTAGGGATGGAGTTGGGTGGCTCGATTAGCAAAAAATCATCCAGGTAGTGTATAACGTGCCTACAATCGAACCTGTTTTCGAGTAGCCAATGTAACGCCAAAGCGAAACAGTTGAACAGCCATGGACTGCTTCGAGCACCGAACGTCAGCTTAGTGGCGAAATAATACTGACTCTGCCAACGAATGCCGTGCCATCTCCATTGTTGTGGCATAATGGGGAGGAGCTTAAAGGCGTCCATGATGTCAGCCTTAGACAACCACGCTCCCTGCCCCATGGAGAGAATAATGGCGATGGCCTCGTCGACAGAGGAGTATTTTAACGCGACTTCATCCGCAGGAATTAAAGTGTTAATACTCGGGACAGAGGAAGAATACGGGGCAGACAGATCATATATTAGCCGCTTTTTATTGTTAAATTTGCCAGTAACAAGGCCAACAGGACTGACTCTCCAGGAGTCGTATGGGGAATGGGAAAATGGACCAATCACAAAACCTTTCTCTACTTCAACTTGAATAAGGGACGATACGGTGACAGGATCAGCCAGGGCTGACTTTAGGTTCCTGCATTCATAGGTCATATCAGGCAGAGCCACCAGACCCACGTGGAAACCAGACTGGAATCCAGATAATAAGTGCTGCACAAATTGCTGATCTGGATGGCCCTGCAAAAACTGACCCAGGAAGACAGTATCAACCACAGCTAGTCAGGATTTTTCAATTTTACGACCACATGCGGTTTTAGGGTGGGCCCTATAGCAGATGAAGCAAATATGTAAGAGTCTGCATTAGCTGTAAGAGCAAGACGTGTAATTGAAATTATTACATATTTGCGACTTTCCTAAATACCGGATTGGCCTACCCAACTTGTCTGTTAAACCTGAAGTTTTGGGACCCTTGGCCTGGCTAGCAGCTGAAGTGCTAGGAGGAGTTTCTTCGTTCACCGAGGCACACCACTCTGTGGTGTGGGAGGATGAATGACAGTTGGCGCAAACCGGGGCCTTGAGTCCTGCGAAATGATTGCAGTACAACTCAGTGTCCACAATTGCCCAGTTGACATTGTAATTAAACTGACTGAGGGCGGCCGCGGCTTTGGCCGCAAAGGATTTGTGATACTCATAAAAGGAATACCCTCCAAATTTATGGTATAGCTCTGTGATTTTGTACAGGTATAGATCCAGTTCCTCCCTTCTTTCAGGTTTCACCGTGCATATAATATCACAGTATATGCTGAAAGCCATTATGAATTCTGACAGGGTTAACTTCCTATTCAACCTGACGTCTTTGGACTTCAATACCACAGATACGTCACCACAGGCTATAGTTTTGTTTTCGCTCAGGTCGTGCTTGGCTATCAATAACAAAGCTAAATTGACCTCTTTGCCTTCTAGTATATCCTTTTTTATGTGAGCCGGTATGCAGTGGGCTGGCGCGATGTGAGGGACGGCAGAGGCAGTACCTGAGGTGCTAGCTTGAGGCTGGAATGGTGGAGGGAGGGTGATAGCCGGCGGTGAAGTAGCTGTGGCATTCCTGTTCTCCATAGCGTCCATCCTATTTTGCATTTCAGACATGTTAGACGTGAGATTATTAATCATGGCATGTAGCTGCGTGAGGGAAGTCTGCAAGGTGGACATAGAAACTTCCTCAGGGTTAAGCCCTGCAGCCTCATTTGTCAAGATCCTATATAATTCTGCCTTACGGGCAGAGGCCGGGAAGGGTATACCCCTCTTGACCAACTCAGCAGTGAGTTTCGGCACAGTCCATGTTCTTAAGGAGGGAAGACTGGCATGCTCAGAAGTTCTGGCTGCGTTTTCCAGCACCGAAGCGGAGTCCTCTATGTCGGAGGCGTGAGACATTCTGAAACAATCCAAACCAAACTGCAGTGAATCTCTGAGCCTAGACTGAGCTGCTACCAACACCACACCTCACTTCACCTATCCACTTTTCCACCCAAAACAACCTATAAAGGGTGACAGAACATCCGAGGGCGTGTCAGACAATGGTTCGTATGCGTAGGGGGCTTATCAAACATGCGTTAGTGATGAGTGAAAACGACTACCGCTCAACCAATACACTCTGTACTACTTACAACTACGTGACTTATGACTTGAAATAGGTGCACCGAAAAAAAATTTAAGTAGCCACAACCTGAAGGCATGTCAGGTTCATGAGGTGACTACTTAATCTGAGCGACTGATGTTCTTACCCGAGATTGATGTCTTGATGCAACCTAGAACTGAAACATAACACGCAACATCATGCAGGCCCGGAACAGACCTATTGAACTCAGTGCCAGGCTATACTAGCCATAGACCACTCTGCCACCAACACCATGACTTATCTTACCTACTCACCTATTAGCCAGTAACACTAAAAGGGGACAAAACATCCAAAGACGTGTCGGATACCGGACTGATGCGTAAGGGGCCTAACAACTATGTTAGTGACACGTGCGCTAAATGGATCAACCAGAAGTTAACCAACGACACCCTGTACTATGAAGTACGTGACTCGTGAAGTGGATTAAGTGCACCGAAGGAAATAAGTAATCACAACCTGAAGGCGTGTCAGGTTCATGAGGTGATTACTTAATATGAAATTGAAACACTCTTACCGGAGGCAGGTCTTGGCACAACCTGGAATAAACATGACATGCGACTTCACCTTAACCCAGAATATAAGAGGAACCTACTAGAGAAATCTGAATTGACGTACCTTAACCCTGCGCAACCTTGGTGTTTGTTCAGGACACAACCGGATCTACGCAGAAATGTCCGTATTAGCTATGTACAAATCACCAAGAAACCAAAGAACGGAGCATACCTGGACCTTATAGGAATCTTGAAACGAGTAAGACCAGACAATGCAACCTGTAACAGAAAGTATTCCTAACTATGAACAGAAAATGGAGGCCCCAGCTGACAAAAGCACTAGAACATACCTGAATATAACCACTTGCCAATTAACGATCTCTGACCAATCACAAGAAAGACACTGACTGAAGACACTGGTTGACCCAGACCTGTGAACTAAATTTGACATGTTGTAGTGACTGAAACCCCCGACAACATTCCTGTAAGTAAAGTACTAACCCTAATATTGGTAACTTGCTATGAAGATCTCAGAAGCAGACAACGAACATGACCTATGATAAACAAAAGAGTGTCGTGTGACTGACGTACACAGCTTCATACTGAAACTACCTACTGTTAGAACTATGCGACTAGAGAAACAAAAGACTGGATTGCTTGTATGCGCAAATGAAAACGAACGTTCAAAATCGTTTGTGCAATACAGGTTACCCCTGCCGCGGTTATACCGAGCAACACCACAAGTAAGACAGTGATTCACGTGTGTAACACATATCCATGCATACTGCTGTTATGATATACTACTTTTTTTTATTTGTATTTTTTGTAATTTTTTTTTAATGATATGTATAAATATATATACATATACATGCATAAATACATACACATATACAGCCTGTATGTGCACACATGCACACCCATACACATACCTACCCCCTATCTTTTATTTATAAATTTTATATTCAATTATTTTTTTATTTGTTTTTTAAATAAACGCATGAGAATGTGTGAAAAGGGTGCGTAAAGATATGTGATCCCGCCTATGTGTGACCGAGGCAAGGCCATGGGATTGACATGATATGAGACTATTTGTCCTGGATATAGTTAGAAAAAATGACCAGTATTAAAATAAAAACCACACATCGCATGGTAGACACTATGCCATAAACATAATGATAAGACAGTAGTCGCCACCCTGCATCAATAGGAATGAATGATTGTGATATGGGCAGATGAGGTTAAGGAGCCAGGTGCGTGTAGGACAGCAATTACTGCGGCAGAGAGTGACGCATCATAACATTAAGTGCCTGCATTGTTTGTGAGCAGTGGGGCGCAGTGATACGGGATAGCATACCCACCGGGCCAATGCGGCCCTGTGGCAGGTGAGCTACCCCTGCCCTGAACACACAAACATGACATCCCAGGGCCGACATGCAGGCCAGGAGTCCTCTGTACCCCGCTTATTAGGGCGGCAGGTTAGCGCGACTAGCGGCCCGGCATGGCTGCAAAATGGTAACATACCCACAATTGTGTACCTCAAAATGCATATGCTGGGTGAATCGGGAGGTTGCCGGGCTAACCATATGGCGCAACGAAAACCAGGCGGCCCGACAACGCGACTCCCGGCGTCCCCAGCAACTCACCACCCGAAGCGCTGCTCCATGCGCACGCGTAGATGCCGACTTCCGATCAGCTTGAACGGGAATCAGCTGACACCTGGAACTGAAGGATCGAAGAACCCACGGCGCCTGGATGTGACGCCGCCGTGGGTTCTTAAAGCAGCCCGCCCCTCCCACAAACTCAGGCCAGCTGCGCAGGCCTAAACACATAATACTTTATTTTTTTTTACCAAGGACAAGACTGAGTATGGTTTGGAAATGGCTTATTAACGTCCATTAACATCCACTATTGTTCTTTTGATTCACGATCTGAGGGTGTGATAACACATTCAGGTTTTTAATTTCAATTATTGAATACCAAGCCAGGAATGGATTTGAAAAAAGGAAAAGTTATACATTTATATTGAGCCAAAGTCAGAAGTGGATCCATAAGGGAGGAGAAGTGTAAGTCCTTCCTTTATATGTCCTATTCCTTTTGAATATGCTTCTGGCTTTGGCTCAAAAACTGCAGTGGCAGTATTCCAAAAACTGCCAGGAAAAAAAAAAAGTGGAAACTTAGCCTAAGGGTACGTTCACACTTACAGGATCTGCTGCATATTTTCTGCAGCATTTTTTTTCTACCGCTTGAAGTTAATGCAGCAAAAAATAGGTATCAGATCCTGTACATGTGAACCTACCCTAAGGATGCAAGGCATTAATGTACACCCTGCACCGGCTCCCGTTCTATGACGCATGCTCAGGAAATGATAGCCGTTGGGACCTGTGGCTAATTCTGGACATCACCAATGAGGGTGATCCCCAGCATTAACTCTTTAGATTGTGTCGTCTAAAATGTAAAAAAAAACTAATCTCTGCTGCTAAGTGTTGCTGATTGGAACACCCGCGGTGGCAGCCTGGAGCAATGGAGCGCCGATAACACTGATCAATGCTGAGCTATGGCACTGAACTTTTCAAAAGTTCGTTCAACTCTAATTATGAACTAAACTAACATTACAGCCCCTACAGCATAGTCAAATAAATAAAAAATACTGGAATACTCCTTTAACACCCAGGGTTTTTTCAAATCAACTGGCTAAAAAGTTGAAGAGATTTGTAAATTTTTTCGATTAAAAAATCTTAATCCTTCCAGTACTTACCAGCTGCTGGATACTATAGAGGAAGATGAGTTGTTATTTTCTGTCTGACCACAGTGCTCTCTGCTGACACCTCTAGCCATGTCAGGAACTTTCCAGAGCAGGAGAGGTATGCTATGGGGATTAGCTTCTACTCTGGACAGTTCCTGACATGGACAGAGGTGTCAGCAGAGAGCGCTGTGGTCAGACAGAAAACTTCTTCTGTTGTATACAGCAGCTGATCAGTACTGGAAGGATTAAGATTTTTTAATATAAGTAATTTACAAATATATTTAACTTTCAGCCAGTTGATATGAAAAAAAATGTTTTCCACCATACCTCTTTAAGGACACAGTCCATTTTACGGGACTGGGTGGTGGTGTATGAGGTGATGAGGAGACTGAGGATGAGGTACGGGGGGGGGGGGGGGGCTGGGTGGTGGTGTATGAGGTGATGGGGAGACTGAGAATGGGGTGTGGGGGGTGGAGCTGGATGGTGATGTATGAGGTGATGAGGAGGAGCCTGAGGATGGGGTGCCAGGGGGGTCGTGGGTGGCGGTGTATGAGGTAATGACTTGGGTAAAGACTTAGGTGTCCAGGGGGGGTGCAAAGAAGCCTGGAGGAGGATAGATGGGTCTGGAGGAAGACACTGCAGGAGTGGAATTCAGCTGGACTAAAAATAAACACTGTGTG
This sequence comes from Hyla sarda, assembly GCF_029499605.1. Lineage (NCBI taxonomy): Eukaryota > Metazoa > Chordata > Amphibia > Anura > Hylidae > Hyla > Hyla sarda. Next base: position 248,020,321 of record NC_079189.1, on the reverse strand, counting down.
ACAGTATTATTATTATGGGAACAGTGTGTGGTAGGGTTATATTTGGAGGGTACAGTGTATGGCAGGGTTATATTCTGAGGATACAGTTTGTGGCAGTATTTTACTCATGGGTTAAAGTGTGTAGCAGTATTATATTTAGGTTGTACAGTGTGTGGCAACAATTCATTTAGAGGGTACAGTGTGTGGCAGTATTATGTACAGGGGTTACAGTGTGTAGCAATAATATATTTAGAGGGTACAGTGGGTGGTAGTATTATATTCAGGGGGTACAGTGGTTGGCAGTATTATATTCAGGGGGCACAGTTTCTGGCAGTATTATATTCAGGGGACACAGTATTTGGCAGGATTATAATGATTAATGTCTTTATATAGAGAAGGAGGATCTGCTGACAAGCTGAGGAATCAATGATGTCCAGGCGTCAGACTCTGCAGAGAAGATGGAGCTGGAAGAAGACCTGGTGCCCGGACAAGATGAGAAAGAAAAGACAACAGTGAAGATGTCACTCAGGTCACTGATAGCACTGTGTGTTCTGTCTGACCCAATGTGGCTCTCCAGCTGTTGCAAAACAACAACTTCCATAATACCTGAGGATCTCCAGACACAATGGGAGTTGTAGCATTATAACAGCTGGAGAGCAACTTGAACCAAGGTGATTGGTGGGGGTCTAAGCAGTCGGACCCCCACCATAAAAATGGGCTGCTTATTTAAAAATACAGAGCCTATTTTTGGCCCAGTCCGGCCCTGCCTGTAAGTCATTATTATCTTTGTGCGGTCGAGGCCAGGTAAGGGGCTCGTCAGGGATTGGGGAAGCGGGTTGTTGAGGGGTAGGGGGGCCCAGGACAATTTTTCGCATCAGGGGCCCTGTGTTTTCTAGCTATGCCCCTGAATGGCATTACTCATTTTGCCATAAAATGTATGGCACAAACAAAAAAAATATTATTTGTATGGGGTAATTGAAAAGAAAAACACAATTTGACTGATTTTGGAAGGCCTCGTTTTTTTTTACACTGTACACTATACAGTAAAAGTGATATGTTTTCTTTATTCTGTGGGTCAATTGGATTAAAAAGATACCCATGGTTACTCACTTTTCTATTATTGTACTGCTTTAAAAACAACTAAAACTTTTTAAAATCACTATATTTTGACCACCTATAACTTTCTAATTTTTTCGTATACCTGGCTGTATAAGGGCTCATTTTTTGATCTGTAGTCTTTATCAGTACTTTTGCATGTATGTAACTTTTTATTCTCTTTTAATAAAAAAAATAAAAATGGAACCTGATGTAACAAAAAAGCAGTAATTTTGGACTCTTTTTTTCTCTTACATTTACGCCGTTCACCGTATGGACATAGACGCACGCTGCAATACGAAATTTGTTTATTATTATTATTATTATTTTAAGTTTTTGTGGGTAAAATGGGAAAAAGTGGCACCAAAGGTCCGCAGAACCCGAAGCAGGACTTACGACGGAAAGCGGTCCTGTGAGCCTTATCCAGAGGTAATAAAGAACTCTTTTCCGCCTGTCACCTCACTTCCTGAAGGCGGCGTACACATTCCAGGCTTTAAGCCACATGGAGGGATGGTGGCTACCAGGTAGCTTGTGGCAAAGGCAGCACAGTGGCTGCGCATGGAAGCAGAACACAGAAAATCTCCAGCTGCAGAGCATCGGAGAGCTAGATTAAAGAAATCCTCCAGAGGGATCTTGAAGACTACCCTGGCGGAGATGGGAGACCATACTGAAAGGGCCCTTGACACCCAGGCCGAAGCAAAAGCAGGAAGATCCTGCTGTCTAAAAGGCAAAGTTTGCCGAAGTCTCCACCTTCATGTCCTCTGGATCCGCATCAGCCAACGGCCAGGTAGGCGCCTTAGAGAGGCGGGATACCGGCAGATCCACAGTTGGAGAGGAGGTCCATCGAGCAATGAGGTCCTTGGCGAAAGGATACCGCGCTTGAACCATCTTTGTTTGCTGAAATTTCTTGTCAGGGTGCCTCCAGACGGATATCAGCAGGGCGTAAAATTTAGCGTGAGAGCTGAAGGTCTTGGGTGCTGGACGGGCACGAAAAAAGGAGACTTCTGGAGCCACGTCCGAAGTTCCTGGGTCCTTTAGATGGAAGGTGTCTCTTATGGCCGAAACCAATGAGTACACCACATCAGGCATCGGTGCGTTCCTTTGATTAAGAGGCCGAATCAGAAACCTCATCCACAAGTTCTCCAGGTGAATGGGAATGAGGTGAGGCAGCCCTGGAAGAGGTCGGGCGCGATAAGAGGAAACTTCTGAACCCCGTTCAAAGTTCCCAGGTCCTTTAGCTGGAAGGTGTCTCTTATGGCCGAAACCAATGAGCACACCACATCAGGTATATCCGTGCGATCCTTTGAGTTTGAGGCCGAATCCGAAACCTCATCCACAAGTTCTCCAGATGAATGGGAACGAGGTGAGGCAGCCCTGGAAGAGGTCGGGCACAATGAGAGGAAACTTCTGGACCACGTCCGAAGCTCCCGAGTCCTTTAGCTGGAAGGTGTCTCTTATGGCCAAAACCAATGAGTACACCACATCAGGCATATCCGTGTGGTCCTCTGAGTCGGAGGCCGAATCAGAAACCTCATCCACAAATTCTCCGGATGAATGAGAACAAGGTGAGGCAGCCCTGGAGGTTGGGCACGATGAAACGAAACTTCTGGAGCCACGTCCGAAGTTCCTGGGTCCACTAGATGGAAGGTGTCTCTTATGGCCGAGACCAATGAGTGCACCATGTCTGACATATCCATATGGTCCTCTGAAACAGAGGCTCGGAACTTCATCCACAAGTTCTCCAGGTGAATGGGAACGTGTGAGGCGGCCCTGGAAGAGGGGGAGACTGACCACGTACACAGATCTGGAGACCAGGGCGGCGACCATGAGAGCGTCCTCTAGGGGAGCGACACTTGCTACAGGGCGGAGTAATGGGGCAATGTCTGTGAGGGGAGCGCCCGTGCCTGCAAGAAGACTCGGATGATGAGAGCGTCAGAATAGGGGGAGAGCGGGACCCTCCGGAGGGCCGGGAGGGCCTCTCCAATGCAGTCACCACATAACGGGAGACCTGAGCCAAGTTGGATATAGACTGGGGAGGGAGAGAACCCAGGCTGGAGGGGCGGCCGAACCCACCAGGTCTGGAAGACAACCGGGGTAGAATAGCAGGGGGGTCTGGGGGAGCAGTGGAGCAGGCAGAACAAGTGGTTCAGCAGAACCAAACAATTTTAGTTACAGCTTTTACAGATGTAATGAGTGGCTAACACTCCAGTTAACTGTTTAGAGGGAGGAACAGTTCTGGGTATGGACATAGTAAAAAATAACTATCTCACCCAAGTCTGTGTCCCCAGGGCAGCTGCTGTGAGGAAAACTCAGCTCTAGGTCAGTCAGAGAAGAGAGAAATACCAGCCAATGGCAAGAGAGAGGCGTGCTAGGAGCAGGGCGCCTGACTGATTGGCCACCCATATGAGCGCACATAGCACTGATTGGTGGCCAGTTCGCGCCATGCAGAAGCTCCGGCGGCCCTGGTGGGCGGAGCTAAAGCGCACCGGGACGGCAAAGAACAAAGAGAAATATTAATGGCGCCCCCTCCCTGCTCCGAGCGCACATGCGAATGCATATGCACTCGTGGGGAATGGAACGGGCGAAAGTGAAAGTAAGACGGGTGCAATGTGCGCACGCAGAGAATAAAAAGTTACGGCGTGGCTGCCGAAGGGAGCCGCATTAATAACAGTGTCCCACACACAAGTGTGTAATAAACTGTGCCCCACACATAAGTGGCCAGAGCACCTAAGTGGCCAAGTGAGATAAACTGTGCCCCACATATAAGTGGCCAGTGAGATAAACTGTGCCCCACACATTTCACTGCTCACCCCAGTAATAAAGAATGACCCCTGTCCAGCCAACCCCTCAGTAAAAGAGGGCCAAAACCTGAGGGTCTCCAGAGGTTGCAAATCCGCACCTGAGGAAAAAGGGGGGAAAATACTCACCTCAGTTAGAAGAACTTACCTCATGAAGTGTTCCTATGAAGTCTTCAGCCAGCTTTTGTCACCTGCATCATGCCGGGCTACCATGTGCGAGCGAGGCAAGCAGGGAGGTAGGGGGAACCATGAGGTACAACCCCAGGCGCTGACCGTTGGCGAGAGGGGGTTAACAGTACATAAACGCGATGTCTGTGCCCCCTCAGTCGCAATGGGGAAACAGTGAGTCCCCACCTGAAAACAGGAAAGAAAACGAAATTAAAAAAACTAACACATCCCTAAATAAAGGAAAATAATAAAACATAAGACCTGATCTGGAGAGAACTCCAGACCATGTCTACCTCCTTAGACACTAAGCTAAAACTGATTACCTCAGGTGCCTGTGGGCGGGTATACCCTGCTGGGAGGAGCCGACTTTTCTTGTTGCCATAGTGTCAAGCCTCCTAGAGACAGCAGCATATACCCATGGTCTTTGTGTCGCATTGGTTTTTCCTGGAATACCCCTTTAAGCCTAAATCCTGTCAGGGACCGACCAGGGGACAGGGAGAGTGAGCCCTAAACTGACCCTAAAACCGCTCTCCCTGCCTACTTGCCCATCCACCCAAAACGCTGGATCGACAACTGGGCACCGGTCCCTTCCTGAGTTTAAGTGCAGGGGCCTAATAAAACCACATACTAATAAATAGTCGGTTACAAACCAGAAACACACAGGAACATAGAACTCCATAGTATAAAAATTCAGAGGGCACAAATCAGAGAGTTAGTACAGAGGACACTATATCAGCAGACATGAACAGAGGACTCAGTGGTCGTGAACAGAGGACACTATAGATAAGCTGTCATGAACAAAACTCCAAAGATCTGAATAAAGAACTAATAAGCATATAGGGGGAGATTTATCAAAACCTGTGCAGAGGAAAACTTGCCCAGTAGCCCATAGCAACCAATCAGATCGCTTCTTTCATTTTTATGAAGGCCTGTGAAAAATGAAAGAAGCAATCTGATTGGTTGCTATGGGCAACTGGGCAAGTTTCCCTCTGCACAGGTTTTGATAAATCTCCCCCATAGAGTTCAAAACACCAGACAGGAAAAACAGATAAGTCTGAACATACTCCAGAACAAAACAGGAATAAGCTTAATCCCCTAGAAAAACCTCCGGTAGACACAGGAATAACAATACCCTCTGAGTCCCCACGGACAGGTAAACGGGATCTATCATTAAACAGGAATATTGCAATCTCTCCAAACACCTCCAGTAGACATAGATTCCCCATGGACAGGTAACAGGAATGCCTTAATACACAGGATATATTTATAGAATACGTTTCACACTGAACACAGGACAGGAATGGAAATCCCCCCGAACACCTCCTGTAGACAAGGAGCCCACATGGAGCAGTAACAGGGATGCAACAAAGCACACTGTTCACACTGGACACACAAACAGGACACTCCATTCCACTAAAGGAGTAGCCATAATAATAAATCCAAATATACTACTGGCCAGCGGCACACTCACCAATGTGGACAGGATGCTGGCCCAGTAGGAAAACAGAAATATAAAAATACAGAACTTCATAATAACGGATACAAGAGAAAACACAGTGTGAACAGACACATAGCAGAAAAGATATACACATCCTAAAACCGACTATACAAGCACAGATTAAAATCTACTATAAGCATGCCACCTAACCATGGCTAAAACCAGAAAATACAACGTGCATGCTAAAACAGAGATAGTAGATTAAAAGCTCAAATAAAGAGTGTTTCACCAAGAGCTCCAAGCAGCATGTCCAGCATGTGAGCAAGTCAGGATATAATGATCTCAATCACCAGCAGAGATGCTAGACTCTGCTGACTTTAAATAGACACACCCTAGGAGCTATTGGCTAGCAAGCAAAAGGCTATTAACTACTCTCTGACCAGGGAACATAAAACAGATCACACACAACCAAACCAATAGCTGTGTGTGAACACAGGCCAATATAGATATGACAAATCCTTGATTCTTGCAATTACACTTGGAATTTATGCTTCAGCCTTGCAAGATACAAGATCCAAAGTCAATCCATTACTGAGGAAGGAGGATTGCCTCCAAAACGTGTATATATGGTATAAAATAAAAATAGTGCTTCCCTGCACTTTTATCCTTAACCCGGTGTCCAGTTGGATTCTTCTGCAGTTCCTAACAGCGCCCTTTGAAAAGGTTTTTTTCCACATTATTTGTTTGTTCCATATGGGAGAAGGTCACCTTCAACCCAGATGTACCTTGGGCCCAGCAGTTTGGACTGAAAGGATCTCTTCTAACCCCTTAAAGGGGTGATATGCGCTAAATTACTATAGTCAGGTAAGCGGCCATTCTAAAGAACCTACGTTTCCCTGCCTCCAAAAGGGACTGCTTTTACCTGGGGTAATACAGGAGGCGCTGTCCTCTGTTTCTCTTCTTTTTTCTTTTTAGATCATGGTAGTTAGGCAAAGAATGGCCTGTTCTGGCTATGTAAACGTTGCCACAGATAGAGGATTTGCTGAATACCCTCTCTTTGCGATTGTAACACTCACGTTTCTGAAGACAGGACTCCGGTGTATGTGGATCTGCTGGACCTGTGTGGCAGATGACTCGGACCGTGCCAGGGAACGGAGTCTAAGGTGCCGCTGGTCTTCACCAGAGCCCGCCGCACAGCAGGATGGGCTTGCTGCTGCAGGCGACACCCTGGTCGTAACCCCCGGCAACGGCTCGACCACACAGGCGGCTGAGGAGATGCGAAGAACAGAAGGGAAGAGACAACTTGTAGTCAGGATAGCTGTAGGTCAGGGCAGGCAGCACAGTAGCATAGTCGGGACGTAGCAGAAGTTCAGTAGGCAGGTGGCAGAGAAGCAGGGTCAAGGTCACAAGAGCAGGAGATCTGGTACACGGCAAGGCAATACAAAGGAACGCTTTCTCTAGGGCACAAGCAACAAAGATCCGGCAGAGAACTGAGGAGGGTGGAGGAATTTCTCAACAAGACACAGGTGGTTACACTAATGAGCGTACTGGCCCTTTAAATCTTAAAGCTCCGACACGCGCATGCCCTAAGGGACGGGGACACGTGCACCGGAGCAGAGAGGTGGAAGCAGAGGCAGGGGAAACACCCAGAGAGTGACGGACTGGGCTTGCATGCGGGTGCGTCCCGCATTGCGAGTCCCAGCCCCCTCGGCAGCAGAAGGTAAGGGGACCATGCGCTCACGGCCAGCGTGTGAGGCCGGAGCGCATAGTCTAACAGTACCCCCCCCCCCCTTTGGTCTCCCCCTCCTTTTAAAAGAGAGGAAACTCCTGAGAAGGTCACAGTCCAGGATATTCTCCTCAGGTTCCCAAGATCTCTCCTCAGGACCGTAACCCTCCCAGTCGACCCCAAAAAAATTGTTTACCTCTCACAGTTTTTGCAGAAAGGATCTGCTTAACTTTGTAGACATCTGATGAGCCGGAGACAGGTGTTGGGGTAGGATTCTTCTGAGAAAACCGGTTTACAACAAGAGGTTTGAGGAGAGAGACGTGGAAGGAATTGGGAATACGTAACGTAGCAGGTAGACGGAGTTTGTAGGAAACATGATTGATCTTTTGTAGAATCTGGAAGGGACCAAGGTAGCGGGGACCGAGCTTGTAACAGGGGATCTTGAAGCGGATGTATTTGGATGAAAGCCACACCATGTCAGCAGTAGAGAAGGACGGAGGAGGTCTTCTACCTTTATCGACTTGCGCCTTCATGCGTGAAGAAGCCTGGGACAATGACTGTCGGGTCTGTTGCAAGATGGTGGAGAAGTCACAGACCAGCTCATCAACAGCAGGCACACCGGAGGAGACTGGGAGAGGAAGAGGAGGACGGAGATGGAGTCCGTAGACAACAAAAAAGGGCGATGACCTTGTGGACTAGGAATCCTTAAGATTATATGAGAATTCAGCCCAGGGGAGGAGGTCAACCCAATCATCTTGGCGAGCTGAAACAAAATGCCAAAGATAAGTCTCAAGGATTTGATTGACCCTTTCCACCTGACCATTGGACTCAGGGTGGTAGGCTGTGGAGAAGTCCAGATTGATGTCCAGACGGTTACAAAGGGCTCGCCAGAACTTGGAGACAAACTGCACACCTCAATCCGAAACGATATGTTGTGGAAGACCATGTAAACGAAAGGCATGCGACAAGAAGTACTTCGCCAGCTGTGGAGCAGAAGGAAGACCTGGTAGAGTAATGAAGTGAGCCATCTTGGAAAACCGATCTACCACGACCCAGATGACAGTGTTATTATGAGAAGGTGGCAGATCGGTGATAAAATCCATGGCGATATGGGACCAGGGAGTCTCTGGAATGGGTAAAGGCTGTAAGAGTCCTGCAGGTCTTTGCCGAGGAGTTTTGTCACGGGCACAAGTTACACAGGACCGAACAAAATCAGAAACATCACGTTCAAGATGGGGCCACCAGTAGTGCCGGGAAATAAGAAGTAGGGTCTTGCGTATTCCAGGATGTCCTGCTGTCAAAGAAGAATCACCCCATTTCAAGACCTTGCGTCTCAATCTGGTGGGCACAAAGGATTTTCCCCGAGGAATTTGCTGAATCTCAGCAGGAGCGGCAAGAATCAAACGGTCAGGAGGAATAATGTGCCTAGGCGTGGAGTCCAAACCCATGACGTCAGAGGACCTGGAGAGTGCATCAGCCCTGATGTCCTTGTCTGCAGAACGGAAGTGAATAAAGAAGTTGAAATTGGAAAAGAACAGTGACCATCTTGCCTGGGGAGGTTTCAAACGCTGAGCAGATTGAAGGTATAGAAGATGCTTATGATCGGAGTAGATGCTGACCGGATGAAAAGAACCTTCCAGTAAATGTCGCCATTCCTCCAAAGCTAGCTTAATAGCGAGGAGTTCACGATCTCCAATGGAGTAATTCCTCTCAGCAGGAGAGAAAGTCTTGGAAAAAAACCCACAAGTTACGCTCTTGCCCTTGGCGTTTTTCTGTGTGAGGACGGCTCCCGCTCCAATAGATGAGGCAACAACCTCCAACGCAAAGGGCCTCTCTTGATCAGGTCTTGTAAGCACGGGAGCAGAGAAGCGCTGAAGGAAGACTTGGCTGAAGCGAAGACTTGTACAGGAATAGTTAAGCGTGGAGAGGTAGTATTCACACCCAGGGATGCCTCTCCCACATACCCTAGGTGCGGACGAACAGTACAGTCCTTGAGAAAGTGCTCTGGGCTAGCACAGTACAAACACAAATTCTCGTTGCGTCGTCGTGACCTCTCCTGCTGCGTAAGACGAGGACGATCTCCTTCTATAACCTCTTTGGCAAGAGGCGCAAGAGACAGAAGAGGAGAACGTTGGGACACAGGTGTCAGGTGGGCAGATTCCCTCTCAAAGCGCAATTCCTCCTGTCTTTCGGCAAAACGCACATCAATGCGTGTGGCCAAGTGGATAAGTTCAGACAAAGAAGATGGAGGATCTCATGCTGCAAGGGCATCTTTAATCCTGCTTGACAGTCCTTTTTTAAATGTGGAACACAAGGCCTCTTCATTCCAGGCAAGTTCAGAGGCTAGAATGCGGAACTGAACCGCGTAATCACCAACGGTAGAATCTTCTTGACATAGATTCAGCAACGCCGTCTCAGCTGAAGAGGCACGTGCGGGTTCCTCAAAGACACTGAGAAATTTGGCCAAGAATGCCGACAAATTGAAGGATACAGGATCACCACGGTCCAAAAGGGGTGTAGCCCAAGCCAGGGCTTTTCCAGAAAGTAGACTAATGACAAAGGCCATCTTACTACGTTCAGTTGGAAACAGTTCAAACATGAGCTCCAAATGCATGGAGCACTGTGTAACAAAGCCTCTGCATGACTTGGAATCCCCATCATACTTGGAAGGCAAAGGCAGGTGCAGTTGGGAGCCAGGAGAGACTGCAGGAGCTGGAGTAGGGAGTGGGCCAGTTGTGGTACCTGCTGCTGTTGCAAGGCCAAAAGCTGTTGCATCATGGCTGCAAGTTGAGAAAATTGCTGCGCCTGTCGGGACAACTGCTGTGAGTGACGTATCACAACGGAGGAAAGACCCGCAACTTCAGGCAGGGGGTTCCTCAGCGGGGTCCATGGCCGGATCATACTGTAACACTCACGTTTCTGAAGACAGGACTCCGGTGTATGGGGATCCGCTGGACCTGTGTGGCAGATGACTCGGACCGTGCCAGGGAACGGAGTCTAAGGTGCCGCTGGTCTTCACCAGAGTCCGCTGCAAAGCAGGATGGGCTTGGTGCTGCAGGCGATACCCAGGTCGTAACCCCCGGCAACGGCTCGACCACACAGGCGGCTGAGGAGATGCGAAGCACAGAAGGGATGAGACAACTCGTAGTCAGGATAGCTGTAGGTCAGGGCAGGCAGCACAGTAGCGTAGTCGGGACGTAGCAGAAGTTCAGTAGGCAGGCGGCAGAGAAGCAAGGTCAAGGTCACAAGAGGAGGAGATCTGGTACACGGCAAGGCAATACAAAGGAACATTTTCTCTAGGGCATAAGGCAACAAAGATCCGGCAGAGAACTGAGGAGGAATTTCTCAACAAGACACAGGTGGTTACACTAATGAGCGTACTGGCCCTTTAAATCTTAAAGCTTCGGCGCGCGCACGCCCTAAGGGACGGGGACACGTGCGCCGGAGCAGAGAGGTGGAAGCAGAGGCAGGGGAAAAACCCGGAGATTGACGGACTGGGGCTCGCATGCGGGAAAAAATGATAGCGTAAAAGCGAAAATTGGCCCGGACAAGTGGATTGTCATGAGGGACAAGTAGATTTTGCTCCATTTTAGTCCTGTGGACAAGTAGTTTTTTTATAAAATTTCCACACCCCTGCATACAACCTATCAAAAGGTAAACTCAGAGAACAAAATCATGTACTGCACAAGCATAAATTGTTTTGACGGCTAGAAGCATGAAAATAAAATGATAATCCATTCTGTGACCCTGTGCAGGTGTGTCATAGATTCTTAAAGTGGTAATCGGGTAGAAAAATTTTTTTTTTATTCAACTGGTGCCAGAAAGTTAAACAGATTTGTAATTATTTCTAAATATTTCCAGTACTTATCAGCTGCTGTATGCTACACAGGAAGTTCTTTTCTTTTTGAATTTCTTCTATCTGACCACAGTGCTCTCTGCTGACACCTCTGTCCATGTCAGGAACTGCCCAGAGCAGGAATAAATCCCCATAGAAAATCTATCCTGCTCCGGACAGTTCCTGACACAGACAGAGGCGTCAGCGGAGCACTGTGGTCAGACAGAAAAGAAATAAAAAAAAGAAAATAACTTCCTTTTTAGCATACATCAGCTGATAAGTACTGGAATGATTACATTTTTTAAATAAAAGTAATTTACAAATCTGTTTAACTTTCTGGCACCAGTTGATTAAAAAAAAAAACATGTTTTCCACCGGAGTACCCCTTTAACTCCTTAACGACGGACGTATATTTAGGTCCTCCGCAGGCTCCCTCGATGTGCCATATCGGGTTGGTCCCGGCGGCCATCAACGGCCGGGACCCGTGGCTAATACAGGACATCACCGATCGCGGTGATGCCCTGTATTAACCCTTCAGAAACAGCGATCAAAGCTGACCGCCGCGTCTGAAGCGAAAAGTGAAAGTATCCCGGCTGCTCAGTCGGGCTGTTCGGGACCGCTGCGGTGAAACTGCGGCATCCCGAACAGCTTACAGGACACCGGGAGGGACCTTACCTGCCTCCTCGGTGTCCGATCGGCGAATGGCTGCTCCGTGCCTGAGATCCAGGCAGGAGCAGTCAAGCGCCGATAACACTGATCACAGGCATTTTAATACACGCCAGTGACCTATATAAAAGATCAGTGTGTGCAGTGTTATAGGTCCCTATGGCAGCTATAACACTGCAAAAAAAAAAAAGTAAAAAAAAAAGTGTTAATAAAGATCATTTAACCCCTTCCCTAATAAAAGTTTGAATCACTCCCTTTTCCCATAAAAAAATAAATAAATAGTGTAAATAAAAATAAACATATGTGTCGCCGCGTGCGTAAATGTCCTAACTATAAAAATATATTGTTAATTAAACCGCACGGTCAATGGCGTACACGTAAAAAAATTCCAAAGTCCAAAAAAGCGTATTTTTGGTCACTTTTTATACAATTAAAAAATGAATAAAAAGTGATAAAAATGTCAGATCAAAACAAAAATGGTACCGATAAAAACTTCAGATCACCGCGCAAAAAGTGCCCTCATACCGACCTGTACGTGGAAAAATAAAAAAGTTATAGGGGTCAGAAGATGACATTTTTAAACATATAGATTTTCCTACATGTATTTATGATTTTTTCCAGAAGTATGACAAAATTAAACCTGTACAAGTAGGGTACCATTTTAACCATATGGACCTAAAGAATAATGATAAGGTGTAATTTCTACTGAAATATGCAGTGCGTAGAAACGGAAGCCCCCAAAAGTAACAAAATGGCGTTTTTTCTTCGATTTTGTCGCACAATTATTATTTTTTTCCATTTCGCCGTGGATTTTTGGGTAAAATTACTAATGACACTAAAAAATAGAATTGGTGACGCAAAAAATAAGCCATAATATGGATTTTTAGGTGGAAAATTGAAAGGGTTATGATTTTTAAAAGGTAAGGAGGAAAAAATGAAAATGCAAAAACTGAAAAACCCTGCATCCTTAAGGGGTTAAACTCAAGCCATTTGGCCCAGCTGATATTGAACTGAGAGAGAAGGTACATTGCCAAATGGACCATTTCATTGTGTAATTTAGGTGTGTAACATTGATTAAATGTTGGATATCTAGTAATTTGTTTCAATTTGCTTGATGCAGAGCTTGAAAAAACTGAAAAGGGGATTCTAACAAAATCTTACAAGAAGCCTACTGCCTCTAGTATGCAACACCACTATGGGAATTATCATCCCGGCCATGTAAAAAAGGCTATCCCATATGGACAACTACTATGCCTACGTAGAATAAATAGTACCAATGAATTATTTCAGGAAAATTCCAGTGAGTTATTAAAACAACTTCCCCTGAGAGGCTATCCAGCCAATCTTTTGCAAGATAGCCTCAATCGAGTCCAGAAGATAAAAAGACAAGATTTAGTGGCAAAGGATCACAAACAGAAAAAAGACAGAAAATCGTTTCATTTTCTACTTCAAATTCAACTCCATGGCAGAGCAAATAAAAAGAGTTATCTGTAAGTTTTGGGACGTCATTGCTGAAGAAGTAAAAAGTAAAAAAAAAAAAAAAAACTCATCTCTTTCAGATGGAGCAAAAGTATTAAAAATGTATTTATTGCGAAGTACCTTCATTCCACCAAAAGACAGGAAAATGAGATAGTGAAACTGTTGGCAATCCTTGTGGACATTGGGGGGAATTTATCATTATGTGTCTATTGTAGACACAGTCCTACCCCTTTACACTGCTTGTCTATTGTACACTCTTGCTCAGAATTTACTAAGGCTGTACACTCCTTTGATAAATCTTGTGCAAATATAGAAACGCCCCCCCCCCCCCTCGCTCTACCGTACACTCCTTCTCTACCTCACAGGAAAAGTGGACATAGGGATTTTGTTCTATTGCTTTGAGTCCAGGATTCCATTGAGGTTTTTTGTCCATCAGCAAAAAATGCCCGAAAAACTGTCACAGCTTTTTCCTGTGATTTGTCAGATTTTTTTGCGTTTTTTACTTGCGTTTTTGCTGATGTGTGGAAACATAAAAATGTAATAAACTTTTTGTTGTTTTTTTTTCTTCGAAAATTTAGATACATGAATTCGGAGGGCTATGTCAGATTTGGTGGATTGCGATGATGAACAGCGTTTTTAAAAAATGTCAATAAAAGGGTTATCGAGGGCTGTGGGGAGTGTTTTTTTAAATACATTTTTTTTTCAATGTGTTGTGTTTTTTATAATTGAATTTTCAGGCTTAGTAGTGGAAGGCGTCTAATAGACGGAATCCATTACTAGGCCGGGGCTTAGCTTTAGCCCCCAAAACAGCTAGCGCTAACCTCCAATTATTACCGCAGTACCCACCGCCACAGGGGTGCCGGGAAGAGTCGGTACCAACAGGCCCGGAGCGTCAAAAATGGCACTCCTGGGCCTAGGCAATAACAGGCTGGCGTTATTTAGGCTGGGGAGGGCCAGTAACAATGGTCCTCGCCCACCCTGGTAACGTCAGGCTGTTGCTGCTTGGTTGGCATCTGGCTGATACTGTAAAAATGAGGGAACCACACACTTTTTTTTTTTTTTAATAAAAAAAAAAAACGCATAGGGTTCCCCATATTTTCAGTATCAGCCAGATACCAACCGAGCAGCAACAGCCTGACGTTACCAGGGTGGGCGAGGACCATTGTTACTGGCCCTCCCCAGCCTAAATAATGCCAGCCTGTTACTGCCTAGGCCCAGGAGCGCAATTTTTGATGCTCCGGGCCTGTTGGTACCGGCTCTTCCCGGCACCCCTGTGGCGGTGGGTACCAGGGTAATAATTGGGGGTGAGCGCTAGCTGATTTTGGGGATAACACTAAGCCCTGGCTTAGTAATGGATTCCGTCTATAAGATGGCTTCCACTACTAAGCCTGAAAATTCAATTATAAAAAACACGACACATTGAAAAAAATGTTTATTTAAAAAAAATCACTCCCCCACAGCCCTTGTTAACCATTTTATTAAAATAAAATAAAAATACTGCTCATCGTCGCAGTCCACCGAATCTGACGTAGTCCTCCCCATTCACGTATCTGAAATGAGAAGAAAAGAAAAACAAGAAATATGGGTTAGTACATTTTTTGCGCTCTCCCCTGGGAAGATAATGCAGCGTGTTCCTAAACAGGGAGCCTCCAGTTGTTGCTAAACTACAACTCCCATCATGGGGGGCAGTAGTTAAGCAACAGCTGGAGTCTCCCTGTTTGGGAACACACTGCTCTTTTCCCATTATGCAAAACACATAATGTGAACAGAGATCTGTCCCTCTGCCCTTGGACTACTACTCCTATCATGGGACAGTCTGTCCCATGATGGGAATAGTTGTAGTACCGCAGTGCTGCTGAGGGATGGCACTTGCACGTCACCCGGCTGCAGGACTTTTAGGACTACTACTCCCATCATGGACAAACTCTGTCCATGATGGGAGTTGTAGTCCAGGGGCTGAGTTGCAGATCGCACCGGGTCATTCTGCAGAGACCCGCTGCGATCCGCATTTAAGTTAGGAAGCAGGGCGGTACATGCGTCTACATCGCGCTGCCCACGGCTTCTATATACACTGACATAATTCATAATCCCCACCGGGAGAGGGGAGCTCTGATTGGTCAATAGCTATTCTCCAATCAGAGCTCCCGTGCTCCGGCGGCGGGGATTATGAATTATGACAGTGTATATAGAAGCCGCAGTGTAGACGCATGTACCGCTGCTTTGTATAGTTAATAAATGCGGATCACAGCGGATCTCCAGAGAATGATCTGCTGCGATCCGCATTTAAGTTAGCAAGCCGGGCGGTACATGCGTTTACATTGCGCTGCCCGCGGCTTCTATATACACTGACATCATTCATAATCCCCGCCGGAACACGGGAGCTCTGATTGGAGAATAGCTATTGACCAATCAGAGCTCCCGTCTCCCGGCAGGGATTATGAATTATTACAGTGTATATAGAAGCTGGCGGGGTGCGCAGTGTAGACGCATGTACCGCCCGGCTTGTTAACTTGCATGCGGATCGTAGCGGGTCTCTGCAGAATGACCCGATGCGATCTGCACCTCAGCCCCTGGACTACAACTCCCATCATGGCCAGAATCTGTCCATGATGGGAGTAGTAGTCCTATAAAGTCCCGCAGCCGGGGGATGTGCAAGTGCCATCCCTCAGAGCTGCGGTACTACAACTACTCCCATCAAGGGACAGACTCATGATAGGAGTAGTAGTCCAAGGGCAGAGGGGCAGATCGCAGCAGATCATTCTCCAGAGACCTGCTGCGATCCGCATTTATTAACTAGACAAGCCAGTGGTACATGCGGCTACACTGCACTGCCCGCCAGCTCCTATATACAGTTCTTATAATTCATAATCCCCGCCGGGAGAGGGGAGCTCTGATTGGTGGATAGCTATTGACCAATAAGAGCTCATGTATCCCGGCAGCGGGGATAATGAATAATAACAGTGTATACAGGAGCCGCGGGCAGCGCAGTGGAGCCGCATGTGCCGCCGGCCTTTTAAGTTAATAAATGCGGATCACAGCGGGTCTCAGGATAATGACCTGCAATGACCTGCGATCTGCACCTCAGCCCCTGGACTACAACTCCCATCATGGGCAGAGTCTGTCCATGATGGGAGTAGCAGTCCTTACTGTCCCAAAATAGACACTTCGGTACGTGTCCTCCGAGGTGGTGTATATTTGCGCAAGAAAAGTGCTTTTGCACATTTTTTCTGCGTAAAAAAAACGCAGTTAATAAATTTGATTCTACAGTAGAAAGTGCTCTATGATAAACTTAACAGTAGACATGGCCATGAAAAATTCTATCAGATTTTGTGCAAAAAAATATGCGCAAAAAACCTCCTGCGCAAATTTTTGCGTTAAAAAATACACCAAAAAAAGCTCTATATACAATGATAATTTCCCCCCATTGTCCTTATTAAGAAATGTTAAGAGTTGGAGGCTATGATGTACAGATAAAGCAATTTTGTATGTTGTCTCTCTAAATATGTGGTATACTGAATATACTTTGAATGCAGCCGTTTCTACATAGGATCCACTACTAGGTGTCTGTTCACCAGGCATTGTGTATACCTCCGTTCATTGGTCACAGGTGTGGGAGCCAGAAGAATGATCGATCATATGAGAACCCAGCATGGAGGCGATCAAAAGCTCCTTAATTTCATAGAACTGGACACCACCAGTTATGACAGAGTTAATGCACTTTGCAGATGTGAAGCTGCTTGGATTATCTGGATGGGTGCTTTGGTAATTTAGATTAAAGAAACAAATTGAATGCTTTCTTATCCACTTAGTTGTGTGCATTGCAAGTTATATAAGTATCTATAGCAGTGTTTTTCATTATTATTAAGTCTTCTTTTTGCACAAATTCCCTTTTTCATTGATCGGAACTTTTAAGTGACGTCACAGAGCGCGCTAAATGAAGTATCACTCTCAGGTGATGTGTGTCAGATTTGAGAAAGGAGGCAGGACCGCGAAAGGAACGTTGCCTCGCCTCAGCCGATCAATCAGCATTTGCTGACCGGGTTTCTCCCCTCTACAGTCCCGGGCACTTTTTTTAGATGGATTCACAATAAAGAAGAGGTTTTTCCTATCTGGGTGAGTGCAATCTACTTTCTTATTACACTGCCATATATATTATTACTGTATTACTGGATATGCACCCCCAGCAGTCATTTTGGTTACTTTACCTGCACTCCTAGACCTCGGATTATTATTTTGTTAGCCCTGCTTCTCTGGTGTTGGCCCTGCTTCTCTAGTCTATTGTGTGTATCTTTCAATTTGCTGCCACATCAGTCTTAGCCACAGTTAACCCCTTAACCCCTTAAGGACCATGCCTATTTGCACTGTAGGACCAGAGCGTTTTTTGCACATCTGACCACTGTCACTTTAATAACTCTGGGCTGCTTTTACCTTCCATTCTGATTCCGAGAATGTTTGTTTTTTTCATGACATATTCTATTTTATGTTAGTGGTAAATTGTTGTCCATACTTGCATCATTTCTTGGTGAAAAATTCCAAAATTTTATGAAATAATAGAAAATTTAGCATTTTTCTAACTTTGAAGCTCTCTGCTTTTAAGGAAAATGAATATTACAAATAAATGATATATTGATTCACATATACAATATGTCTACTTTGTGTTTGCATTATAAAGTTGACATGTTTTTACTTTTGGAAGACATCAGAGGGCTTCAATATTCAGCAGCAATTTTCAAATTTTTCACAAAATTTTCAAAATCTGAATTTTTCAGGGACCAGTTCAGTTTTGTGTTAACCCTTTAGGTGTTTCACAGGAATAGCAGCAAAGTGAAGGAGAAAATTCAAAATCTTCATTTTTTACTCTCGCATGTTCTTGTAGACCCAGTTTTTGAATTTTTACAAGGGGTAAAAGGAGATAAACCTTCCTAAAATTTGTAACCCAATTTCTCTCGAGTAAGGAAATTCCTCATATGTGTATGTAAAGTGTTCAGCGGGCGCAGTAGAGGGCTCAGAAGGGAAGGAGCGACAATGGGATTTTGGAGAGTGAGTTTTTCTGAAATAGTTTTTGGGGAGCATGTCCCTGTTAGGATTCGGCAGGCTGGATGTGGATCCTCTGTGTCAGCGAGGGATTGGCGTGGACCGTACCGGTGGACCGGTTCTAGGTTGCTACTGGTATTCACCAGAGCCCGCCGCAAAGCAGGATGGTCTTGCTGCGGCGGTAGCAACCAGGTCGTATCCACCGGCAACGGCTCAACCTCGCTGACTGCTGAGAAGGCGTGGGACAGAAGGACTAGACAGAGGCGAAGTGAGACGTAGCAGAAGGTCAGGGCAGGCGGCAAGTTTCGTAGTCAATGGAGATAGCAAAGGTCTGGAAACACTGGTATAGTAAACGCTTTCTCTAGGCACAAGGGCAACAAGATCCGGCCAAGCAGGGATGGGAAGTGAGGTTATATGGACATGGAGCAGGTGGAAGCTAATTAGACTCATTTGGACCAGGCACCAATCATTGGTGCACTGGCCCTTTAAATCTTAGAGAGCTGGCGCGCGCGCCCTAAGGAGCGGAGCCGCGCGCGCCTGGACGTGACAGCCGGGGACCGGGACAGGTGAGTAGCTTGGGATGCGATTTGCAAGCGGCGCGTCACGCTATGCGAATCGCAACCCCGCCGGCAGTGTCAGTGCAGTGCTCCCGGTCAGCGGGTCTGACCGGGGCGCTGCAGAGAGGGGAACGCCGCGAGCGCTCCGGGGAGGAGCAGGGACCCGGAGCGCTCGGCATAACAGTCCCATTTAGGAAGCCCCTATTGTGCAAGGATAGCAAAAAAAAAAAAAAACACATGGCATACTATTTTGGAAACTACACCCCCCCCAAGGAACGTAACAAGGGGTCTGCTGAGCCTTAACACCCCACAGGTGTTTGACGACTTTTCGTTAAAGTTGGATGTGTAAATTATTATTTTTTTCACTAAAATGCTGGTTTTCCCAAAATTTTACATTTTTAGAAGGGTTGATAGGAGAAAATGCCCCCCAAAATGTATAACCCCATCTCTTCTGAGTATGGAAATACCCCATGTGTGAGCATCAAGTGCACTGCAGTCGCACTACAATGCTCAGAAGAAAAGGAGTCACATTTGGCTTTTGGAAAACACATTTTGCTGAAATGGTTTTTGGGGGGCATGACCCATTTAGGAAACCCCTATGGTGCCAGGACAGCAAAAAAAAAACACATGACATACTATTTTGGAAACTACACCCCTCAAGGAAGGTAACAAGGGGTACAGTGAGTCTTAACACCCTACAGTTTTTTCACCAAAATGCTGGTTTCCCCCCAAATTTTACATTTTTACAAGGGGTAATAGGAGAAAATGCTCCCACAAGAAGTCACATTTGCAAGTTTTGCTGAAATTGGGGGGTGGGGGGGGGCAAGTTGCATTTAGGAAGCCCCTATAGTGCCAGGACAGCAAAAAAAAAAAAAAAAAAAACACGTGGCAACTATTTTGGAAACTACACCCCTCAAGGGGTACAGTGAGCCTTAACACCCCACAGGTGTTTGATAAATGTTCATTAAAGTGGGATGTGAAAATGAAAAATTAGAGTTTTTACACTAAAATGGTGGGGTTACCCCAAATTTTTCATTTTCACAAGTGGTAACAGGAGAAAATGTCACTGTAAATTTGTATAATACATTTCTTTGGAGTAAGGACATACCTCATATCTGGGCGTAAACAGCGTGCACACCGGTCTCGGAGTGTGATACACCCTGAAGCAGTTTTTAATGCAGAGGCCGGATGATCGGGGCAAGTGTCGGGACATCGGGACATTGAGTGGTGTTGTCTTTCCGTATCCCCCTCTTGTAACACACTCTGCATTCTTTCTGGGATCGTCCCTTTTTTCCAGTGTGGGGGACCTCACCTGGAAAGTGTTGGCCTGGGACGATCCTGGCACCTATAACTTCAGTTCCTTGGGAAGTCCGGCCTGCTCTTTCCCGATCACCAAAGATCAGGACCTTTTAGGACTTCTTCTTGGAACTGAAGGTATGTCCCTGTGTTGCAGGCGTACTGGGACAGAACAAAAGACTTGTACATGGCAACCTGTACCAAGTAGACCGCAACTTATTTGTACTATACCCGTGTTTTCCGCATGGCCATGTATGGCTTGAGGACTTGATCAGAAATATCAACCCATCCCCCCCCTCCCATTTACCGATTGTAGTCCTGAATACAATCGGGCTTGAGGACCGGTGTTGTGGTACCTCGCACATGGACAGGTGAGCTGCCGTTACCATGAATTGTGGCAAGCATAAGGACATCCCTCTTATCCTTATACCTCACCAGCAACAGGTTTTCATGGGTAAGGGCACGGGACTCACCCTTGGGCATAGGTGTCTGGATCAAATTTAGAGGGTGGCCTCTCTGGTTCTTGCGCACGGTCCCACAAGCGGACGTGGATCTGGCGGTAAGGGATGTGAAGAGAGGGATGCTGGTATAAAAGTTGTCCACGTACACGTGGTAACCCTTATCCAGCAATGGGTGCTCAAGGTTCCAAACGATTTTCCAGATAACACCCAGAGTGGGGGAACAATCTGGGGGTTCAATACGGGAATCTCGTCCCTCATATACTCTAAACTTGTAAGTGTATATTTTTTCCTTTATTTTTACACTTTTTTTTATTTTTTTTTACTTTTAACCCTACCTGTCCCTTTGCTGTATTCTGTCCCTGCTCTAACAAGGGGTCTTCTTCTCTGAGGGGCTCCAATATTCACAGAGGGGGGTCCCTGGCTCAGAGGGATTCTGGTATAAAAGTTGTCCACGTACACGTGGTGACCATTTTCCAGCAATGGGTGCACAAGGTCCCAAACGATTTTCCCGCTAACACCCAGAGTGGGGGAACAATCTGGGGGTTCAATACGGGAATCTCGTCCCTCATATACTCTTAACTTGTAAGTGTACCCGGAGGTACTCTCACAAAGTTTGTAGAGCTTCACGCCATACTGCGCCCGCTTCGAGGGAATATACTGGCGGAAGATGAGTCTCCCCTTAAAACTGATTAGAGACTTATCTACCGAGAGCTCCCTGAGGGGTACGTAGGCCTACAAAAATGTGGCCACATAATGATCGATGACCAGCCTCACTTTGTAAAGCCGGTCATAGGTGGGATCACTTCGGGGTGGACATGCCGCATTATCTGCATAATGGAGGCATTTCCGAATGGCCTCGAACCGCCTCCGTGTCATGACCATACTGTAAAGCGGAGTCTGGTATAGGATGTCCCCGCTCCAGTACTGTCTGACACTGGGTATTTTGACCAGGCCCATATGGAGCACGAGGCCCCAAAATGTCCTCATTTCTGCTGCATTGATGGCGCACCATTCACTGGGCCTAGCCAAAATAGAATTTGGGTGGTGGGCGATGAACTGCTGGGAGTACAGATTTGTCTGCTCCACCATGTGATTGACAATGCTGTCACTGAAAAAATAACTAAAATAGTCAATTTCAGTGAATCCAGAATTGTCAATCCGGATTCCTGAGTCACCAACAAGCTCAGGAATCCGTGACTGATAAGCCTCTGGGGGGGTCTCCAGACAGGTTCACTGTAAGGGGGCTCCGGTATATACTTGTCTGGGGGGTCGGACTCCTAGTACGAGCGGCATGGCCACTCGTACTAGTGCCGGCCACTGAGCCCCTATCATGGGGGGTACAGGGCCTCGCCTGGCGGCGTCTCCGCTGCCGTACAGGGGACTGATCATTAGTACTAGATGATGAGGAGGACGAGGAAGAACACAGGAATGTAGGATCTTTCTCGTCCTCACTGACAGATTCGGAGTCGGAAGCAATTAATGCGTCTGCCTCCGCCGCCAAAAATGCCCGGCGAGCCATCGCCTTTTTTCTACTGTGGCGGGGCGGGGGGGGAGGGGTTTTGTTGGTGGTGAGGGTGTGTGTGTGAGAGTATGTGGTGCGTGTGCTTGGTGTAACTGTAACTGTATGGGGGGGGGGGAGTGGGGGGCCAAATGCAGCGCCCTGAACCCCTAATAGGGCCTGGGTAACGCTAAAAAAATAAATGTTTACTTTTTTTTTTACACTTTTTTTTTCTTTCAACCCTACCTGTCCCTTTGCTGTATTCTGTCCCTGCTATAACAAGGGGTCTTCTTCTCTGAGTGGTCCCTGGCTCCTTCTCGCAGCTCTGCCTGCTGAATGAACTCAGTGGGCTAGCAGAGCCGCAAGAAGCGGCCGTTAACCCCTCCCCTGCCGGCTGCTATTGGGCAGATCGTCCGGCCAATAGCAGTGATCCTGGGGGCCGGGGGGGGGTGATGAAATCGCCACCTCCCCGTAGATACAGGAGGTGATTGGGGTTGTATCCTACACCTCCGATCACCATGTATCTCCGGGTCAGCGCGCTATTAACCCTTTAGACGCGGCGTTCAAAGTTGAACGCCGCGTCTAAAGTGAAAGTAAATCATTTCCGGTTAGCTCAGGAGGCTGTTCGGGATGTCCGCTGTGAAATGGTGGCAACCCGAACAGCTGTGCACAGCATGAGGGTCCCTTATCTTGCCTGCTGGTGTCCGATCACCATATGACTGCTCATTGCCTGAGGTCCAGGCATGAGCAGTCAAGCGGCAGAATCATTGATCAATGGTTTCCTATGAGAAAACCTTGATCAATGTAAAAGATCAGTGTGTGCAGTGTTCTAGCCCCCTATGGGAGCTATAAAATTGCAAAAAGAAAAGTGGAAAAAAAAGTGAATAAAGATCATTTAACCCCTTCCCTAATAAAAGTTTGAATCACCCCCCTTTTCCCATTAAAATTGTGTAAATAAAAATAAAAATATGTGGTATCACTGCATGCGGAAATGTCCGAATTATAAAAATATATCGTTAATTAAACCACAAGGTCAATGGTGTACGCGCGAAAAAATTCCAAAATCCAATAAGTCCTATCAGTGCAGAAATGGTACCGCTAAAAACTTCAGATCACGGCACAAAAAATGAGCCCTCATACTGCCCCATACACGGAAAAATAAAAAAGTTATAGGGGTCAGAAGATGACAATTTTAAACTTATAAATTTTCTTGCATGTAGTTATGATTTTTTCCAGAAGTACGACAAAATCAAACCTATATAAGTAGGGTATCATTTTAATTGTATGGACCTACAGAATAAAGTGAAGGTGTCATTTTTACCGAAAAATGTACTGTGTAGAAATAGAAGCCCCCAAAATTAACAAAATGGTGTTTGTTTGTTTTTTCAATTTTGTCTCACAATGATTTTTTCCCCATTTCGTCGTAGATTTTTGGGTAAAATGACTGACGTCATTACAGAGTAGAATTGGTGGTGCAAAAAATAAGCCATCATCTGGATTTTTTGGTGCAAAAATGAAAGAGTTACGATTTTTTAAATGTAAGGAGGAAAAAATGAAAATGCAAAAACAGAAAAAACCCAGGTCCTTAAGGGGTTAAGTACCAGGGAGCAAAGGCGTACCTGTATGCCCTTGTTCATTAAGTGGTTAAAGGCTCAGTCCATTTTCACCTTAAGGACTTAATTTTTTTTCGTTTTTGCACTTTACGCGTAAAATTTTGCACCTACAGACCCATATAAGGGCTTGTTTTTTGCATCAACAATTGTACTTTGTAATGACATCACTTATTATATAATATAATCTGTGGAGAAACAAAAATAAAAACTTATTTGTGAGGTGAAATTAAAAAACAAATACAATTTTGCAATTTTTAGAGCTTCTGTTTCTACGTAGTGCACTTTTCGGGAAAATTACACTTATCCTTATTCTTTAGATCCATACGGTTACAAGGATACTTAATTTATCTAGGTTTTATTTTATTTTACTACTTAAAAAAATTATAACTACATGCACCAAAATTAGTATTTTTTTTAATTGTCATCTTCTGACCCCTGTAACTTTTTCATTTTTCCACATACGGGCTATATGAGGGCTCATTTTTTGCACTGTGGTCTGCAGTTTTTAGTGGTACCGTTGTTTTGATGGGACTTTTTGATAATATTTAATATTTTTATGGTATATGAAATGACCAAAAATGCACAATTTTAGTAACATAGTTCATAAGGTTAAAGACCAGAGTCCACCAAGTTCAACCTATATCCCTAATCAGTCCCTACTGAGTTGATCCAGAGGAAGGCAAAAAACCCTCATACTAGAGGTAAAAATTCCTGGATCAACGTTCTGCCCCTATAAATCTAGTATACACATTCCTACTCTGCAAAAATGCATCCAGACCCCTTTTGAACTCTTTTACAGAGTTCACCATGACCACCTCCTCAGGCAGGGAATTTCATAGTCTCACTGCTCTTACAGTAAAGAACCCCCGTCTGTGCTGGTGTAGAAACCTTCTTTCCTGAAGACATAGAGGATGCCCCCTTGTTATAGATACAGTCGTGGGTATCAATAGATCATAGGAGAGATCTCTGTAAGGTCCCCTGATATATTTATGCATAGTTATTAGGTCTCCCCTAAGCCTTCTTTTTTGTAAACTAAATAACCCCAATTCTGATAATCTTTCTGGGTACTGTAATCCTCCCATTCCCTGTATTACTCTGGTTGCCCATCTTTTAACCTTTTCCAGCTCCACTATATCTTTCTTGTACACTGGTGCCCAGTACTGTACACAGTATTCCATGTGTGGTCTGACTAGTGATTTGTACAGCGGTAGAATTATTTCCTTGTCGTGGGCATCTATGCCCCTATTGATGCGCCCCATGATTTTATTTGCCTTGGCATTTGCCTTGGCAGCAGCTGCCCGACACTGGTTACTACAGCTAAATTTACTGTTAACTAAGACTCCCAAGTCCTTTTCCATGTCAGTCGTCCCAAGTGTTCTCCCATTTAATACATAATCCCAGCCCGGATTTTACCTTACATTTATTTTACCTTTATCTTACATTTATAAGTATTGAACCTTATCTGCCACTTCCCAGCCCAAACCTCCAACCTTTCCAGATCCATTTGTAACAGTGCACTGTCCTCTATTGTGTTGACCACTTTACAGAGTTTAGTATTATCTGCAAAGATTGCTACTTTTCAATTCAACCCCTCGACAAAGTCATTAATGAATATATTAAATACAACAGCACCCAAGAATGACCCCTGTGGTACCCCACTAGTAACAGTCACCCAATCAGAATAAGTACCATTAATAACCACCCTCTGTTTCCTATCACTGAGCCAGTTACTTACCCACTTACACACATTCTCCCCCAGCCTAATCCTTCTAATTTTATGTATCAATCTTTTATGTGGCACTGTATCAAATGCTTTGGAAAAATCCAGGTAAATGACATCCAGCGATTCCCCCTGATCCAGTCTGGAGCTCACCTCCTCATAAAAGCTGATCAGGTTAGTTTGACAGGACTGATCCCTCATAAACCCATACTGATATGGGGTCATACATTTATTTTTATCAAGATACTCCAAAATAGCATCTTTTAGTAAACCCTCAAACAATTTACATACAATAGAAGTTAAACTAACAGGTCTATTTTGTCCCCTTTTTAAATATTGGCACCACATTTGCTAAGTGCCAGTCCTGGGGAATCTTCCCTGTCACTATAGAGTCCTTGAATATTAAAAATAGGGGTCTGTCTATTGCATTACTTAATTCCTTTTTTTTTTTTTTTTATACACTTTTTCCATTTTTTTTTAGCCCCCTTAGGGGACTATACCATACAATATTCTGATTGCATATACTGAGCACTGATCAGTGTTATCAGTGCTCTGCTGCTCCAGCCTGCATGGACGGACAGTGAGGAGCCAGGTAAGTGCCATCTCGCTGTTCTCTCAGTTGATTGGGACTATTTCATCGCAAAATAGTCCCGATCAGCTCAGCTGAGCAGCTGGGATTCTTTCACTTTCATTTTAGACACTGCTATCAACTTTGATCGCAGCATCTAAAGGGTTAATGCTGGGCATTGGTCCGATCGGTGATGCCCAGCATTAACCCTGGGTCCCGGGTCAGGACACACTGGGTTTAAAGTGTTCTTCGCTCGTGAGAACTCTTTAAATGCCAGTAAAGGGACTCATAGAGCGTACAGGTATGCCCTAAGTCCTTGGGAACGGGGGCATACTTGTACGCCCTGCGTCCCCAAGTGGTTAAGAGATGCACAATTTTAGTCACATTAGGCAAAGGAATGTCGTCTAATTTTAGATGCAGAAGAGCCACCTCTGGTTGTTGCCATAAAGCAGCTTCCTGGATGCCTCTAGGTGGGAGGCACAAGGAGAGACCTTAGAGCTTATTGTAAATGCATGAGAGCAGCATAGTGCATGAGGCATAGTGGTCCAGTTCCCATTTGCGGCAGCATGCAGCACAGGGACCCCAAGGAGCATGGCAGAAGGGCACAGGAGGAAATATAATGCCTTAGCTGTAAGTATTTATAGAAATTTGTCTTGGGGAGGCCATATTTTTTATCTAATTGGTCAAACGGTAGTAGTTTCAGGTTGTCCGACATAACTGCAAATGTGCGAATGCCTAAAGAGTTCCACGATTCATAATTGTACTTGGGGATCTGCATTTGTATAGCTCCCACTGGCAGGCTACCCAAGCACAGCGGTAAAAGGGAGTTTTTAACTAGTGAGAGATTTCACACCTGTATAGACACAGAGATTGTGGGGTATGAAAAGTGCTGGGGTTTGGAGGACAAGTGGGAGACACACAGTACTTCGTATAATGATTGACTGGACACCAAAGAGGATTCAACTCTACTGCTCAGCGTTTGGCAGTATCCCCTTTCCACCAGGCTTGAAGCTGGTCGAGGAGGGCAGTGTGGTAATACTGTAGCAGGCCAGGGCAGTCCAGACCAACTCTCAACCGGGGATACAGCAATCATGCTGCTTCCAAATATATTGGAAAATGAGTCGCTGCAACATTTGGATTCTATATTTTGGGGGTGGGGAAAGGTATATTGCGG
Source organism: Hyla sarda (assembly GCF_029499605.1). Taxonomy (NCBI): domain Eukaryota; kingdom Metazoa; phylum Chordata; class Amphibia; order Anura; family Hylidae; genus Hyla; species Hyla sarda. The sequence goes on along the minus strand of NC_079189.1, from coordinate 247,993,216 downwards.
AGAAGACAGCCTTGGAATTCTACCAGTTCATCAGAATGCCACAAGGAGTCATAGGAGCGCTGCTGATGGAGAAAACTGTGGGTATATGAATCCCAAGGGTGCTTGGTGTATCTGGATTACCTCATTGTGTTTGGGAAGTTGCCAGAAGGGCATAAACAGAGATTTCTTAGGTGTTTATATTAAGTGGCGAAGCAAAAAAAACAAAAATAGGAGAGCGGACAGGATCGATATTCATATGCAGCCAATTTCCTACGTTAAAGGCGCAACTCTACTTACTTCGGCGAGAGGGTTTTTTTCGTCCTTAAACCCCCCTCAGTCGGGCTAGCCTTCGAACAAGTTCGTCTTTACCACGCCATCCAGGTACTTGACATACCATTAATCATTCGCTCCTTTTTTCGGATCCGTCCGAAAATTTTCTTTATAATCACTGCAATGCACTGAACTTCATTCAAAAAGAATAATTTATTTAATAATACATATAATCCGACGCGTTGCGGGGAGAAAATTCCCCTTCCTCAGGGATACCTATTCCTCACACAATTACTACTTTTATAAGGATCTATGACCCCATATTCACCCGGAAACAATTGCCCATTGGCCGAGACATTAAAATACCAAAAATTTCTATTTCCTCTATACTCGCTCAATACATTCATTAAAACCATTCGGAACCAATGTGTTCAGCTTAAAAATATAGAAACTTTCTCTCCTACATAAAGTGGAGAATCTACGTAAACCTTCCGCTATCTGCTCCACGGGGATCACCCGTAGCAACCCTGGATCTGCATTATGATGTGTTAAAAAATGACGGGAAACACTATGCTTTAAATATTTATGCTTAATATTAAATCTATGTGAATTTATTCTTTTTCGAAGTGTTTGAGATGTACGGCCCACATATTGGGTCCCACACGGACATTCGAGCACATAAATGACAAAATTACTAGCACAATTTAATCTAGATTTTATAGGAATTTCCTCACCAGTGGACGCACTTTTTATTTTCTGTTTACCGTTTTCTATATGTGAACAGGTACCACATCTCTTTTCATTACATCTAAAAGATCCTTTCAGTATTTCTTGTTCATTTTTTGTTTTTTTACTCTTTATATTTGTATTTAATTTAGGATATGAAGGTGCAATTTCTTGTGCAACTGTTCTTGCTCGCCTATAAATGAACTTTGGTTTAAATTCATTAGTTCCTAAAGCTTCTTTAAAAAAAGGGTCTTGTAATATATCCCAATTGTTTTTAAATATGTTCTCTATTTTCTTGGCATCTCTGGAATAACGGGATACAAATGCTGTGCAATAATTTATTTTTTTCTTCTCATTTTTATCTTTTTTCTTATAATTTAGACTTTGTTTTTTTATTTGGTCTGTTCTCACAATAAGATCTGCTTTCTTTCTAGCGCCTTCAACAATTGATAATGGATAACCTTTATCTAAGAATCTATTCTCTATTAATTTAGCTTGATTTTCATAGCATTTATTTTCAGAGCAGTTCCTTTTTATTCTGTTTAGTTGTCCGAACGGAATATTCACCTTCCAATTTTTTTGATGACAACTTTTAAAATGCAGATAGCCGAGGCGCATGCGCGGCGCTCGCTGAGGAAGTCGCACTTTATGTGAGCTCCGTACCGGCCGTTCTCTCTTAGCCTCACTTAGCGCCCTATAGGGCTCCTGAGCAGCAGATTAGCCTCATACCTTCTGCCAACATGTCGGCGAGGGACAAGAAGAAGTCTGGCGGAGATCCCCAGCAGCTTTCGCAGACTATTCCCGAATTGTTCCGGGCGGGCCTGCAATCAAACATGGCGCCGGCGGCACCTCGCGCCGCTACTACCACAGCAGAGGAAGACGACATAGCTGATGTGCCGTCAGCTCAAGTGGATGTGGCGATCCCCATGGACCCCTCTGCCCTTTTCTCCCATATTCAAAAGATGTTTAGAGAGGAACTCTCCAAGGCGGTGATGGACTTTACTAAACAGGTGGGTGAGCTGGGGCAACGGGTGTCGGACCTGGAACTTAAACATGACGGACTAGCTGATGACCTGGAGCATGACAGGCTGGCCCTCGCTGACCATGCTGACAAACTGGACGCCCTTGAGCTGAAATTGGAAGACCTTGAGAACAGGTCGAGGCGAGCTAACCTCCGTATTCGGGGACTGCCAGAAAATGTCTCTGACCTGACTCCAGCAGTTACTGGCCTATTTACCGCCCTTCTCCCGCAAGTAGATGTGAGTCAGTTCCGTATGGACAGGATCCACAGAGCCCTCTCACGACCTAAAAACCAGGACGTTCCCAGGGATGTGATTCTTAAACTACACTATGCTGACATGAGGGACCGTATTCTTCAAGCTGCACGTAATGTCTCCCCCTTGCCGGGCATGCCTGTGTCTGTCCACATATATGCTGATTTAGCACCCTCCACACTGGAGAGGCGCCGCACCATGAAACCTATCACTCTAGCTCTGCAGAAGCAACAAATTAGATATAAGTGGGGCTTTCCTTTTAGCCTACAATTTCAGGTCAATTCTCATACCTACCTAGTCCGTACACTCCTTGAAGCTCAAGATGCCTTGCAACGTGAGAAGATAGCCTATGAAGATCAGCCACCCCTGCCACCCAGATCGCAAAAATCCAGGAGAGTTTGGCACCGTACTGGATCTAGCCAGAAGCGACGCAGGTCCCTTCCTTCATACCCCGATGGCTGAAGCTACCTGTGACGCTCTGCTGCCCCTTTACAGATGGACATCTCTGACTTGAAGATGCCTCAAGCTACCTGTTCCGGCTCTACCCTTGGATCCGTCCCTGCCTGTTGTTTTTAATTCTCCCCCCCCCCCCCTTTTTTTTTTTTTTTTTTTTCTTTCCCCCCTTTTCATGATCTCGTTGCCTTATACCTGCTGCTCCTAACAGTTTTAGGAGGCTTGACGGTCCGGATTACCTTGTTGCCTCTGTGTCCTAGACACATGGGATCGTTGGTCTCGACCAGGCTTCCTGGGAGGACCCTATCCTATACTACTGTACTGTTTGTTTGGTTTCTGTTTCCCCAGTTTGTTATTCCCCTATATGTCTTTTCTTATTATGAGGGCGAACCCTTTTTCCTAACGTACCCTACCAAATGGTTATCCTATCATTCACTGTTATGCTACTTACCAGTGTCCCTGGGTCTGTGTACTAGGTGTATTGTATGTTGTAAGCACTTGTTTTATTTGCTCCGTTATGTGTAGGGTCCTATCACATAATGTAAGGGGCTTTAATTCCCCTCTGAAGAGGAAAAAGGCCTTCCGGGATTATGCTTCCCATAACCCTGACATATTGTGTATCCAAGAATCACATTTCACACCCTCCTCTTTCCCAGCTTTTCTTCATCCAAATTATAATAGAATTTTTACATCTTCATTCATCTCCAAATCTAGGGGAGTAGTGACCCTCCTCCACAACTCATTCCCCTTTTCCGTCACCTCTACTACCTCCGACCCTGAGGGTCGATTCTTAATCCTGGAGGGCCTTTACCATGATTCCCCTATGTGCATAGTTAACACCTACGCCCCTACTGAGGACCCGATCCAATTTTTTGCTACTATATGTCAGAGAGTGATGTCTTTACAATATGTATCCCTTATTTGGTGTGGGGACTTTAATGTTGTTTTTAATGGAGTACTGGACAGGTCCCATACTGCGGCGTTTAGGAGGTCTGGTGCGCAGCAGCGACTTCTTCAGACTTCCTTTCGTGACGCAGACCTTGCGGATACTTGGAGGGAACATAACCTGACTCAACGTGGGTACTCATATTATTCCCCAGCACATAAACTATACACCAGGATAGACTGGATTCTCACAAACACCTCTTCAATCTCAGCCCTACATTATGCCCGCCATATACCTTGTTCCTGGTCTGACCATGACATGGTTTTCTCTGTCTTCTCGTTCCAACCTCGCGATGCCACACCCTACACTTGGAGGCTGAATGAGTCACTGCTGTGCAGACCACACATTAGGGACGAGATTGCATCAACCTTGACATTATACTTTGCTGATAATGCCACCCCAGAGTCCGACCCGGGTTGGACTTGGATGGCTCATAAAGCCACCATTAGGGGCAAGATAATTGCTATAGCCTCAGGTCTTAGACGCTCACGGCATAAAGCCCAAACATTACTTGAGCATAAATTGGCCAGATTAGTCGTAGCCCATCAACAACTGCCGACTCCATATTTATATCATTCTATACGTTCCACTTAACGCCAATTAGATGCTATCTGTTACGCCCAGCGCTCCGGGTCCCCGCTCCTCCCCGGAGCGCTCGCTACACTCTCCTCACTGGAGCGCTCCGGTCAGATCCACTGACCCGGGGCGCTGCGATACCGCCTCCAGCCGGGATGCGATTCGCGATGCGGGTAGCGCCCGCTCGCGATGCGCACCCCGGCTCCCGTACCTGACTCGCTCTCCGTCGGTCCTGTCCCGGCGCGCGCGGCCCCGCTCCCTAGGGCGCGCGCGCGCCGGGTCTTTGCGATTTAAAGGGCCACTGCGCCGCTGATTGGCGCAGTGGTTCCAATTAGTCAGATCACCTGTGCACTTCCCTATATTACCTCACTTCCCCTGCACTTCCTTGCCGGATCTTGTTGCCATCGTGCCAGTGAAAGCGTTTCCTTGTGTGTTCCTAGCCTGTGTTCCAGACCTCCTGCCGTTGCCCCTGACTACGATCCTTGCTGCCTGCCCCGACCTTCTGCTACGTCCGACCTTGCTTCTGTCTACTCCCTTGTACCGCGCCTATCTTCAGCAGCCAGAGAGGTTGAGCCGTTGCTAGTGGATACGACCTGGTCACTACCGCCGCAGCAAGACCATCCCGCTTTGCGGCGGGCTCTGGTGAAAACCAGTAGTGACTTAGAACCGATCCACTAGCACGGTCCACGCCAATCCCTCTCTGGCACAGAGGATCCACTACCTGCCAGCCGGCATCGTGACAGTAGATCCGGCCATGGATCCCGCTGAAGTTCCTCTGCCAGTTGTCGCTGACCTCACCACGGTGGTCGCCCAGCAGTCACAACAGATAGCGCAACAAGGCCAACAGCTGTCTCAACTGACCGTTATGCTACAGCAGTTACTACCACAGCTTCAGCAATCATCTCCTCCGCTAGCTCCTGCACCTCCTCCGCAGCGAGTGGCCGCTTCTGGTCTACGCCTATCCTTGCCGGATAAATTTGATGGGGACTCTAAGTTTTGCCGTGGCTTTCTTTCCCAATGTTCCCTGCACTTGGAGATGATGTCGGACCAGTTTCCCACTGAAAGGTCTAAGGTGGCTTTCGTAGTCTGCCTTCTGTCTGGAAAAGCCCTGTCTTGGGCCACACCGCTCTGGGACCGCAATGACCCCGTCACTGCCTCTGTACACTCCTTCTTCTCGGAAATCCGAAGTGTCTTTGAGGAACCTGCCCGAGCCTCTTCTGCTGAGACTGCCCTGTTGAACCTGGTCCAGGGTAATTCTTCCGTTGGCGAGTATGCCGTACAATTCCGTACTCTTGCTTCAGAATTATCCTGGAATAATGAGGCCCTCTGCGCGACCTTTAAAAAAGGCCTATCCAGCAACATTAAAGATGTTCTGGCCGCACGAGAAATCCCTGCTAATCTACATGAACTCATTCACCTAGCCACTCGCATTGACATGCGTTTTTCCGAAAGGCGTCAGGAGCTCCGCCAGGATATGGACTCTGTTCGCACGAGGCGTTTCTTCTCCCCGGCTCCTCTCTCCTCTGGTCCCCTGCAATCTGTTCCTGTGCCTCCCGCCGTGGAGGCTATGCAGGTCGACCGGTCTCGCCTGACACCTCAAGAGAGGACACGACGCCGCATGGAGAATCTCTGCCTGTACTGTGCTAGTACCGAACACTTCCTGAAGGATTGTCCTATCCGTCCTCCCCGCCTGGAAAGACGTACGCTGACTCCGTACAAAGGTGAGACAGTCCTTGATGTCTACTCTGCTTCTCCACGTCTTACTGTGCCTGTGCGGATATCTGCCTCTGCCTTCTCCTTCTCTACTATGGCCTTCTTGGACTCCGGATCTGCAGGAAATTTTATTTTGGCCTCTCTCGTCAACAGGTTCAACATCCCAGTGACCAGTCTCGCCAGACCCCTCTACATCAATTGTGTAAACAATGAAAGATTGGACTGTACCATACGTTTCCGCACGGAGCCCCTTCTAATGTGCATCGGATTTCATCACGAGAGGATTGAACTTTTGGTCCTCCCCAATTGCACTTCTGAAATTCTCCTTGGACTTCCCTGGCTTCAACTTCATTCCCCAACCCTGGATTGGTCCACTGGGGAGATCAAGAGTTGGGGGCCCTCTTGTTCCAAGGACTGCCTAAAACCGGTTCCCAGTAACCCTTGCCGTGACTCTGTGGTTCCTCCTGTAACCGGCCTCCCTAAGGCCTATATGGACTTTGCGGATGTTTTTTGCAAAAAACAAGCTGAGACTCTACCTCCTCACAGGCCTTATGATTGTCCTATCGACCTCCTCCCGGGCACTACTCCACCCCGGGGCAGAATTTATCCTCTGTCCGCCCCAGAGACTCTTGCCATGTCTGAATACGTCCAGGAAAATTTAAAAAAGGGCTTTATCCGTAAATCCTCCTCTCCTGCCGGAGCCGGATTTTTCTTTGTGTCCAAAAAAGATGGCTCCCTACGTCCTTGCATTGACTACCGCGGTCTTAATAAAATCACGGTTAAGAACCGCTACCCCCTACCCCTCATCTCTGAACTCTTTGATCGCCTCCAAGGTGCCCACATCTTTACCAAACTGGACTTAAGAGGTGCTTATAATCTCATCCGCATCAGAGAGGGGGATGAATGGAAAACGGCATTTAACACCAGAGATGGACACTTTGAGTATCTGGTCATGCCCTTTGGCCTGTGCAACGCCCCTGCCGTCTTCCAAGACTTTGTTAATGAAATTTTTCGTGATCTCTTATACTCCTGTGTTGTTGTATATCTGGACGATATCCTGATTTTTTCTGCCAATCTAGAAGAACACCGCCAGCATGTCCGTATGGTTCTTCAGAGACTTCGTGACAATCAACTCTATGCCAAAATAGAGAAATGTCTGTTTGAATGCCAATCTCTTCCTTTCCTAGGATACTTGGTCTCTGGCCAGGGACTACAAATGGATCCAGACAAACTCTCTGCCGTCTTAGATTGGTCACGCCCCTCCGGACTCCGTGCTATCCAACGTTTTTTGGGGTTCGCCAATTATTACAGGCAATTTATTCCACATTTTTCTACCGTTGTGGCTCCTATCGTGGCTTTAACCCAAAAAAATGCCGATCCCAAGTCTTGGCCTCCTCAAGCAGAAGACGCCTTTAAACGGCTCAAGTCTGCCTTTTCTTCGGCTCCCGTGCTCTCCAGACCTGACCCATCCAAACCCTTCCTATTGGAGGTTGATGCCTCCTCAGTGGGAGCTGGAGCTGTCCTTCTACAAAAAAATTCTTCCGGGCATGCTGTTACTTGTGGTTTTTTTTCTAGGACCTTCTCTCCGGCGGAGAGGAACTACTCCATCGGGGATCGAGAGCTTCTAGCCATTAAATTAGCACTTGAGGAATGGAGGCATCTGCTGGAGGGATCAAGGTTTCCAGTTATTATTTACACCGATCACAAGAACCTCTCCTACCTCCAGTCTGCCCAACGGCTGAATCCTCGCCAGGCCAGGTGGTCTCTGTTCTTTGCCCGATTTAATTTTGAAATTCACTTTCGGCCTGCCGATAAGAACATTAGGGCCGATGCTCTCTCTCGTTCCTCGGATGCTTCTGAAATTGAACTCTCTCCGCAACACATCATTCCTCCTGACTGCCTGATTTCCACTTCTCCAGCCTCCATCAGGCAAACTCCTCCAGGAAAGACCTTTGTTTCTCCACGCCAACGCCTCGGAATCCTCAAATGGGGTCACTCCTCCCATCTCGCAGGTCATGCGGGCATCAAGAAATCTGTGCAACTCATCTCTCGCTTCTATTGGTGGCCGACTCTGGAGACGGATGTTGTGGACTTTGTGCGAGCCTGCACTATCTGTGCCCGGGATAAGACTCCTCGCCAGAAGCCCGCTGGTTTTCTTCATCCTCTGCCTGTCCCCGAACAGCCTTGGTCTCTGATTGGTATGGATTTTATTACTGACTTACCCCCTTCCCGTGGCAACACTGTTATTTGGGTGGTCGTTGATCGATTCTCCAAAATGGCACATTTCATCCCTCTTCCTGGTCTTCCTTCAGCGCCTCAGTTGGCTAAACAATTTTTTGTACACATTTTTCGTCTTCACGGGTTGCCTACGCAGATCGTCTCGGATAGAGGCGTCCAATTCGTGTCTAAATTCTGGAGGGCTCTCTGTAAACAACTCAAGATTAAATTAAATTTTTCTTCTGCATATCATCCTCAATCCAATGGACAAGTAGAAAGAATTAACCAGGTCTTGGGTGATTATTTACGACATTTTGTTTCCTCCCGCCAGGATGACTGGGCAGATCTTCTACCATGGGCCGAATTCTCGTATAACTTCAGAGTCTCTGAATCTTCCTCCAAATCCCCATTTTTCGTGGTGTACAGCCGTCACCCTCTTCCCCCCCTCCCTACCCCCTTGCCCTCTGGTCTGCCCGCTGTGGATGAAATTTCTCGTGACCTTTCCATCATATGGAGAGAGACCCAAAATTCTCTCTTACAGGCTTCATCACGCATGAAGAAGTTCGCGGATAAGAAAAGAAGAGCTCCTCCCATTTTTTCCCCTGGAGACAAGGTATGGCTCTCCGCTAAATATGTCCGCTTCCGTGTCCCTAGCTACAAGTTGGGACCACGCTATCTTGGTCCTTTCAAAATTTTGTGCCAGATTAATCCTGTCTCTTACAAACTTCTTCTTCCTCCTTCTCTTCGTATTCCTAATGCCTTTCACGTTTCTCTTCTTAAACCACTTATCATCAACCGTTTCTCTCCCAAATCTGTTCCTCCCACTCCTGTTTCCGGCTCCTCGGACATCTTCTCCGTCAAAGAGATTCTGGCATCCAAAAAGGTCAGAGGGAAAACCTTTTTTTTAGTGGATTGGGAGGGTTGTGGTCCAGAAGAGAGATCCTGGGAACCTGAGGACAATATCCTAGACAGAAGTCTGCTCCTCAGGTTCTCAGGCTCTAAGAAGAGGGGGAGACCCAAGGGGGGAGGTACTGTTACGCCGAGCGCTCCGGGTCCCCGCTCCTCCCCGGAGCGCTCGCTACACTCTCCTCACTGCAGCGCTCCGGTCAGATCCACTGACCCGGGGCGCTGCGATACCGCCTCCAGCCGGGATGCGATTCGCGATGCGGGTAGCGCCCGCTCGCGATGCGCACCCCGGCTCCCGTACCTGACTCGCTCTCCGTCGGTCCTGTCCCGGCGCGCGCGGCCCCGCTCCCTAGGGCGCGCGCGCGCCGGGTCTTTGCGATTTAAAGGGCCACTGCGCCGCTGATTGGCGCAGTGGTTCCAATTAGTCAGATCACCTGTGCACTTCCCTATATTACCTCACTTCCCCTGCACTTCCTTGCCGGATCTTGTTGCCATCGTGCCAGTGAAAGCGTTTCCTTGTGTGTTCCTAGCCTGTGTTCCAGACCTCCTGCCGTTGCCCCTGACTACGATCCTTGCTGCCTGCCCCGACCTTCTGCTACGTCCGACCTTGCTTCTGTCTACTCCCTTGTACCGCGCCTATCTTCAGCAGCCAGAGAGGTTGAGCCGTTGCTAGTGGATACGACCTGGTCACTACCGCCGCAGCAAGACCATCCCGCTTTGCGGCGGGCTCTGGTGAAAACCAGTAGTGACTTAGAACCGATCCACTAGCACGGTCCACGCCAATCCCTCTCTGGCACAGAGGATCCACTACCTGCCAGCCGGCATCGTGACACTATCCTTACAGATGACACGGAGAGGGCACTGAGATGGACCCAGGCGACCTATTATAGGTGGGCCAACAAACCGGACAAATTGTTATCACACATGCTGAAGAAGAGACAACGCATCAATAGGGTGTACAGAGTCCAGATCAGGCCGGGTGTTTTTTCTTCAAACCCTTCCCGTATCTATGAGTCATTTCATTCTTTCTATACCTCTCTTTACAGCGAACGGTCCCCCCCCTCTCCTTCAATGGTGGACGCCTTTTTGACATCAATGGCCCTGCCGAAGTTGACCACAGAACAGCGGGACTACCTAAACTCCACGATCACTTCTGAGGAAGTGGCGAAAGTGATCTCCGCCCTGAAACTAGGTAAAGCTCCGGGACCCGACGGTCTTTCTGCTCTTTACTATAAGAAATTCTCTGATATCTTAACTCCTCATATCTCCTCTTTCTGCAATAAACTTCTTTCTGGAGCCTCTATGCCTTCTGATTTTCTTCAGGCTTCTATAGTGGTCATCCCTAAGCCCAAAAGGGATCCTCTACTTCCCTCCAACTACAGACCCATCTCCCTCATTAATCTAGACACTAAACTTTTCACATCTATCCTAGCTGGCCGTCTGAACTCCCTACTCCCCGGTCTAGTACATCACGACCAAGTAGGCTTCATACCCGGCCGACAAGCACCTGACAACATTAGAAAAGTTCTAAACATCATTCATTGGGCGGAGACCACTTCCTCTTCTTTGACCCTATTGGGACTTGACATAGAAAAAGCTTTTGATTCTGTATCATGGTCTTACCTGTTTGGAGTCCTTCAACATATGGGTTTCTCTGGCCCTTTTATTCATGCCCTGGGTGCACTATACTCCACTCCTAAAGCTTACCTCAAACTACCCACACCCTCCCCCACTCCCATCAGTATTGAAAGAGGGACACGCCAGGGGTGCCCCCTTTCCCCAGCGCTTTTTGCGTTAGCAATGGAACCACTTGCAATACTCATTAGGGATCACCCGGACATCAGGGGGGTTCAGATAGCCGGCTCTTCCTACCTTACTAACCTTTTTGCAGATGACCTTCTCCTCACCCTCACCTCCCCACTGGTTTCTCTTCCCCATCTCTTCTCCCTCCTAGACCGTTTTGCGAGGATATCTGGCTTAACGGTAAACCGATCTAAGTCGGAGGTGCTCTATTGCCATACCCCTCCCCATACTCAAAAACTTATATCTCTCAACTTCGATCTACCTGCTGCTTCCTCGTCTATCCCCTATCTTGGGATAGCACTTCCTACTTCCCTCTCATCTCTCTATAACCTAAACTACATTCCTCTATTTAAAACTCTCCGGGCGGACATGAAGAAGTGGGATCTACCTCACATCTCTTGGATGGGTCGTATCCACTCTATTAAAATGGTTCTCCTCCCTCGCCTTCTCTACTTATTCCGCACTCTACCTATTCCTATCCGGGTCCCGGACCTTCGTAGACTTCAGGCGGACATTTTTCAATTTATATGGAAAGGTTGCAGGCCCCGCATTCCACGCAGAATAATGTATTACCATAAGTCATTGGGTGGCCTATCAGTACCCAATCTAATTAAATATTTCCAAGCGGCTAGGTTGGCTCAATTGCTGCTTTGTAATGCGAAGAAAGGGCACCCTAGATGGGTATCTCTTGAGAATGACCTAGTGGCCCCATACTCTTTGTGCTCCTTAATGTGGTTAATTGGTCCTATTTCACGTTACCTACCCCAGGTGGCTCTTCTCCCTCGATACTCTCTCCTTCTTTGGAGATCGGTTAGGTTTAAGCTAGCTCTTCAATCCCCTGTCTCTCCCGCTACCCCACTTTTTTCCAACCCTTCTTTCCCCCCTGGTCTGGACTCTGTGCGTTTTACGTGGTGGCACTCACAGAAACTATTTAGGGTACATGACTTCTTAGTGAGCCGGCGGCTCATGTCCATATCCACCTTTAAAACTAGATTTGTACCTCCACCAGAGGAGTGCTTTAGGATTCACCAAATCTTCTCTTTCCTAAGCTCTGTGGTGGGGTCGCTAACAGGTTTGACGACTACGACATATGAAGCCATGGCACTATATACAACTCTCCTCCCGGGAACGTTGTCCAGGATATATTCCTCCTCTAACAGACCCCCCCCTGACAAAAAACTTCCTTACATGTCCCAATGGGAATTGGAATTGCACTTCACTCTTCCTTTATCCAGATGGCACTCCTGCTGTACATACATCACAAGGGGTAGCATGCAAGTATCCTTAGTCGAGACGGCTGTTAAACTTCTGCACCGTGCTTATTATGTACCTACACGCTTACACGCAATATATCCATCTGTTGCCCCTGAATGCTTTAGGGGTTGTCTAGTCCCAGGAACAATGGGTCACATATGGTGGCAGTGTCCTAGGGTTACCGCCCTCTGGAGGTCCATAGTTGAAGTGATACGCTCCATATTACATATACGTTGGCCTTTGAACCCCACAACTTGTTTGCTGGGGGATAGACCATCACATGTTAGATTTGCCCCTTTTAAATTGGCCCAATTTATAATGCTAGCCACTAGAATTCATATTGCCTCCAGATGGCGGTCTCCCCTGCTCTCCTTCTCCGCTGTAATGGATAGGGTAAACTCCATAATGCTTTCAGAAAAAATGGCCGCGGTGAGAGAGGATAGACTGGACCTGTTCTACAAAATATGGCAACCATGGCTGGACTCCCCCCATACTGCGGATGTATCATTCTATTTACGTTTGTAGTCTATACGACTTCCCCTATGCTATTATGGGTCCCACTTACCCAGACGGATACTGTGGACAGTGATAACTTTAGATGCTTGCCATATGATAAGAGCTCTATTGTACTCTGGTTCCCTTCATACCCCTTTATATTGGTGTAACCATGCCCTTTCACCTTGTTTTTTATTCCTTGTTGGATTTTTCTGTACATCTTTTTATATATACTGTTATCACACGTGATGGTATCCTGTACAGGATTACACATTGAGAAGCTTGTACCTTGTTTCTTATGTCTCAATAAAATATTTTGTTGGATACTAAAATGCAGATAGCCATTCGAGTCAATTGATTAAAATAGTGGCAGGGCTGAAGTTATCAATAGGCAAATGCTGATTTTCCTATAGTTCTGTTATGTATTTAGGTCACATTGTCTCTGCAGAGGGAATAGCCACTGACCCTGATAAGATTTAAGTGGTGTTGAACTCTCCAAGACCAAATATCATTAGGAAGCTGTGGTAATTTCTTGAATTATGTATTTACTACTGAAGATTTGTGAAAGACTATTCTAAGATTATTCGAGAGTTACATGACTTGTTGAAGTCTACCTCTGACATAGAGGGTGTCCTAAAGACCTCTTTGGAGAGAATTGAACTTCAGGCTGTGAAAAGAACTTTTTTAGTATTGAAGAAAAGGCTTACAGAAGCTCCTATATTGGCATAGGCAGACCCTAAAAAAATGTTTTTCATGTAGATGCCATTATGGAAGGGCTAGGGGGCGTACTAAACCAAAGTTATCCAGATGTATTGACATTGGTGGACCAGGGGTAGGAGCCTTTTTGTCAAATAGATGTAGTAGCCCAGAGCCGTGATGAAGTATCTGAACTTAGAGACTCCTGAAAAGCAGTGCCAAAGGTATTTCACACTCCAGTCATGCTTCAACAGTGGTCCAGCATAACAACGGAAGACGATGAAGGCCATGTCACAGAATGGGTATATAGTGACAGTTCTCGAGGTAATGAAATCCAAGATCCCTTAATGAAGATTGTGCACAGATGATAAGGATATTACAGCGCTGTCCACAACCAAGGTAAGTAGTTTAGAAGTTTTTTATTTTACATGTAAAATAAAAAACTTCTAAACTACTTACCTTGGTTGTGGACAGCGCTGTAATATCCTTATCATCTGTGCACCGGAAAAGTGCACAATCTTCATTTTATGTTCCCTATGCCTTGCCGAGGGCGGGATAAGCTGCAGTCCTAGGTGGATGTCCGGGCGGGATCTCCACTACAACCCTCCTTAAGGATTACATGCCTACAAGAGTGTTGTGCCTCTCCCTTAGCACAACACTATCTGGTGAGTAGTTACTCTATTGATAGGGGCTCACCTCCTTTATATATTGTCCTTCACAGTGGAGTGCTTTTCCATCCTTTTTATTTCAAGATCCCTTAATGGTTGACTTCTCTCCCTGTGGGTCAGAGGAATTTAAACAGAAAAAAATGGGGTAGATTATGTCTAAAAACCATTGGTACTACCGCATATATCATGTGGGGTGATACTGAGAGCCCTCCACGATCAACATGGGCATCTCAGGGTGGACAAGACCTATGGCCTAGTACAAAACGGGTGCTATTGACCTTGCATATAGCAGCATGTCGAACAACATGTAAAGACCTGCAGAAGGTATATCCAAAGAAAGACCCAGCCAGTGAGAGCTGTCCCCATGGGCATTTATGGATTATCTCTGCATTGAAAAGGATATCACAGGGAATGCTAATGCTCTAGTGGAATCGAGGAAGGCAGGTACAGAAATACAGGTTAACCTCTTAGTAAGGGTCACAGTATTATAGAGAGACAGGTATCTTTCTTACCGAAGGTCACTTTTGCTATAGACCTTAGGGACTGAAGTTTTCTGCCTAAAAGAAAAAGCCCAGCGGTAATACACTCTGCAGGATTGGTGTGTGATCGCGGGGGGTGGGACCGCTGGAACCCCCCCACCATCAACCGTACGAAGCCCTGGCTCAGCTCCTGTGTGTGTGGTATTACTGCTGGACATCTTCTTTTACAGAACAGGTGTAAACAGTGTCATCTTCTCCGCCAAAAGTTCTCTGATCGATGACACTGATGCTCCAGATCAGTGAGTTTCAGCCATTCATTCTGCATAGATTCTTCAAGTGAAAATGCAGCAGAATTTTAAACAGGTCTCTGGAAAACAGGTGAGTTCAGAAGTCCACTCCACTTGTGCGGCCTGGAAACATACGTCTATGCTTGTGGCCAGACTGACTAGTGCATCAAAGGAGACAGGAAGATCCCTTCCAGCCAGCTCATCTTTAATTTGGTCACAAAGTCCCTCCCAGAAAATAGCTCGCTGGGCTTCATCGTTTCAGGACAGTTCTGTAGCTAGCATGCGGAACTGGATAGTGCATTGTTCCACAGTCATAGCGCCTTGTCACAGGTGAAGGAATGGGGAAGCTGAGGCATGCCCTGGTATCTCAAAGGCTGTGTGAGAAACTGCCAAGAAAGCCTGTATCATCGCTCCCAAAGAGGGTTGGCTCAGGCTAGGGTTTCTCTGCATAGCAATGAGATGAATGCCCCTTACGCTCATTCATATGGGAACTTGTTACCATGTAGCTTAAAGTGCATCAGGCACAGGTTCAGAAATCCTCTATTGGACTTTAGGTTGCCACAATAGCATGAAGGCAAAGGCCGCTGGACACTGCAATCACCAAGGTGTAAACACAGTGCAACAGGAATTGCAGAAGTTGTTGAGACCTGTAGAGAGGCAGGAGCAGGTGCAGACATGACGTTCCGACGAACAGAAATCGCATTCAAACACTGCAGCAAGACATCTTGGAGGTCGCTCTGGTTGTAGCTCTTGATACAGATCTTGCACTAAAGCCTTGGACTTGCCATTGGGGTCCATGGCCTGAGTAAACTGTAACGCTCCAACAAATGTGGACGTGTTGTGCTACTTACCGGTTTGGCTTAGGGCCAAACTTGGAAGCAGAGTCTAAGTGTTCCCCTGGATTTTATCCTTTATCCCTCTTCAGGATGCAAAAGCAGCTCTTAACTGCAGGGGAACACCAGGTTACTGCCGCATACATGGGCCCAGTAAGTGGGACCTAGCAGGCCAGAACACCCAGGTGCCTAGCACCAGGGATTACTGACAGGTGTTACGAGCTTACTCTTAAGTAGATTTAGCGCAGCTAGCAAAGGCAGATATAGCAGAGTTGACTAGGTGTTCATGCTGAGCTGCAGCTGTTACAATAGTAGAGCAGAGGAGCTCAGATGCAGCTAGATGGAGTAAACTGGAACAACAGACTGAGGCATGGTCGACAATCCGGGTCAGGCCCAGGAGTAACAGGTGCAGAGAGGCAGAGCCAGAGTCTTAAAACAGGCTTGGATCAGATGCAGGAATTCAGAACAGGAACAAACACCTTCGTTATGCAGGGATGTGGAATTCCTATCGCCCGACGCCCGGGACTAGCAGTTTTGGGCGCCGGGCAGGTGAATTTGTCCGGCCCTTAGCCCGGCTCCGGGCAAGCAGGGCCGGACCTGACAAGTGCAGTGGCGATCTGCAGTCTGTATGGAGCGGGCTGCCGACTCCTGCCCGCTCCATACTCTGCCGCCTCCGACAATAAAAAACTGTATCCTCGGAAGCAGAGCAGGGGAGATGAGAAGCTGTGTACAGTATTTGTCTTCTCTCCCCTGCTCTGCAGACGTGTGGGGGGAGATGAGGGGGCGTGGCTTCTTGCTCCCCGTGCAGACCTGCGTCCTCTGCCTTCACTCCCCCCAGCTGTAGCTTCGGAGAGCTGAGGGGAGGAGGCCCGTCTGCACGGGGAGATGCTTGCGGCGCTCACAGGGGATGGAGCGGGCTCGGGATTCCTGCCCGCTCCATACTCTGCAGCCCCCGGTTGTTCTCAGTAGCCGGGGGCCGCCGCTAATAGCCAGCATGCAGCGATCGCCGCGGCTGGCTATTAACCCTTTAGATCGTCGCTGTCAAAGCTGACAGTGGCATCTAAAGGGACATGTGAATGCTCCCTGGTGGGCTAGTGGGGTGGATCGCCCCCCCCCCCCCCGCAGCGCGATCGCAGGGGGGCGATCCACTATAGAGGTAGCCGGAGGGCTTACCTCTGCTTCCTCCTGTCCCGGCTCTGTCATTGATAGAGTCTGGCTGGACCAGGCTCTATCAATGGATCACAGAGCTCACAGATTAATAGAGTTCAATAGAACTCTATTCATCTGTCTGAGGAATCTAATGATTCCTCATAAGTCTAATAAAGTGTAAAAAAAAAAAAAATAAGTTTTAATAAAAGTTTGAAAAACACATTAACCTAGTGGTCTTCAAACTGTGCCCCTCCAGATGTTACAAAACTACAATTCCCAGCATGCCAGGACAGCCATTGGCTGTCCGGGCATGCTGGGAGTTGTAGTTTTGCAACATCTGGAGGGCCACAGTTTGAAGACCACTCCATTAACCCCTTTTCCTATATAAAAACATGCAAACATAATAAAAATAAACCTATTTGGTATCGCTTTGTGCGTAATTGTACAACCTATTAAAATATAACATTATGTATCCCGTACAGTAAATGTAAAAAAATACTAAACCACAGATTTGCAATTTTTATAATATCCCATAAAAAAAAGTTAAAAAGTGATTAAAAAGTCAGATCAATACCAAAATGGTACCGATACAAAAAACAGATTATGGCGCAAAAAATTAGCCCTCATACAGCCTGGTATGCGGAAAAAAATAAAGCTACAGGGGTTAAAAAATAGCAATTAAAAAAATTTGAAAACGTTCAGAATTAGTAAAACATGACGTAAACGATACAAACCTGGTATCACTGTAATCAGGCGGCCTAAAGTATAAAACTAACATGTCACCTCAACCACAAGGTAAATGGCGCAGAAAAGAAAACCACCAAATCTGCAAAATGATCTTTTACTATTTCAATTTCACTTCCCCAAATATATATATATTTTTTGGTTCAGAGAATGTTATTGAAAAATTAAAAGGTATCATTATAGTAGGTAGTTATGGCTATTATAGGGCGAGGAGGAAATAATGAGTGCGTAAAAGCGAAAATTGGCCAGGACAAGTGGATCGTCATGAGGGACAAGTAAATTTTGCTCCATTTTAGTCCCGTGGACAAGTAGTTTTTTATATAATTTCCACACCCCTGGTTATGGTAAAACCACACTATATTGCTCAGGCACCACAAGAAGGGAGGAGTGCTCTCTTATAGGGGGTGTCAGGGATTGCAGGAGGATCCATTAAAGAGCACACATTGGCTCTATAAGTCTCAGCCAGTAATCAAGCCAAGCTGCTATGGGGCAGAGGGGAAACTGCAGCAATAGCTCCAGCAGCAGGAGAGTCCAGAGGAGGAAAGCAAGGGCATAGCACAGAGAATGACTCAGGTAAGAGGTAGGACACATAGAACGTTGGAGGTTACCAACCAGCAGTGTTAGAACATAAATCTACAGGATTCTCACCCTATTTCCTAATGTTTGGAAGAAAGGCCCGAGTACCAATAGATATCTGGTTAGGAGTGTCTCCTAATTGAAAAGATTCAAACTAATACTTTCAGTATGTGAGGAACCTCAAGCAAAACCTTCACATGGCCTATGAGTTGGCCACCCAAGCTGTGGCAAAACTGGACAAACGGGAAATAAGAAGTATGATACCAAAGTGAGACATGTCTGGGAGACACAAACTGGCTGACAGAGGGAAAGATGCCTTATTTGAAGTTGTGTCTAAGCTAAAAGGACTGCCAGTGTACAACATCAAAGGCCCAGAGGGCCGAATAAAGGCTTGACATATAAACCCTCTGCTGCCAGTAGTGTATATCGATGAATAGGAAGGGCGTAGTAAAGGATTGGAGGAAAGCATAACAGAGAGAAAGTGGGGCACATAAGATCCCAGGGACTCCCAGTGCAGAGGTTTAGTGGTGGTCTTTCCCTGCTGAGGAAATGCAGCAATTGCCTCCTTCTATTCCTGTGCTTCCTCAAAGCATTAGAATACCTTCTGTGTCACATAGTTCTCCAAGTTTAATTTCAGAAACTCAGTTTTGTGCATCTAGATTTCCCGTCAGAGACTCTAGTTCTAGGGAAGCACCATAGTGCAGCAACCCCAGGACCCTAGTTTATAATAATATAGGAGAGCTCAGTTATACCCCACTGACACAAGCAGCATCCAAAATGAACATTTTCCTACCCACGTTAGCTGAAGTGGTAAATGTTAGTCATTCCCAGTAGTAGGATGTTATTTTGCTAGCCTATACTTTATGTAGGGTGTTATATATGCTATTTTTCTGTTCTATTTTTGGAAGCTTCCTGACTAGGACTTGCCAGTGGAAGGTAAGAATTTTTCTTTCAAGGGGGAGCATGTTACTCCCTGGGATTATTGTTGGTATTATCCTGAACATGAAGTGTCCAGTAGATGGTGGACTGCACAAGCAGATAAACTAAGCAGTGACTAAGGATACGTGGACTGTGGATATGTAGCCATCTTGGATTTTTCAGTTGCAGTCAAGCCAGTAAAGAGACAGGACACAGAGGAAGCAGCTTACCAAGATCTAGCCTTAAAAGTGCTGCAGTAGCTGAGAGGAATCTGCTAGAAAGTTGGAGAGATCCAGAGCTGATTACAGGAAAGCTCTCTGTGAGCAGTAAAGAGAAAGTAAAGCTAGACTGATCTGATTACAGCCTGTGTAAGGGTAAGCTTGAAGCCCTTTTCCCAGTCCCACAACAGGGCACCTTGAATTTATGCACTGATAAAAGACCTCAAAGTGTACCCGTCAGATCCAACAAAAAAACTTTTTTTTAAATATATCAGTCAGTACCTAATCCTGACCATGCACATCTAATTTTTATGTCTAGCAACTTTATTTTTTTATTTTTTATTATTACACTTTTAATTTAGCTCACTAGTCTGAATTTCTCTCAAAGGGAGGGGGTGTGGCCTCACTGTGCAGGTCTCTTCCCCCTCCCTCAGTATGCTGTCTGCTCACATCTCCCCTAGCATTAGCAAAACTACAACTCCCAGCTTGTCCTCACTGACAGTAGCGGGACACAAGCTGACAGTGGGAGGATTTTTCCTCCAGCTGTGAGGCCTGCACTCACAGCTGTCAATCAAGGAAGTGGGTCCATGACGTAGGTGATGACGCATGGACACAGCAGGACTAGTATGTGTCCAAGCAGGCAGGGGGGGCAGTTGTTTGACTGGCTTTTTCAGTATGAAATACTGAAAATGTTCTAATGAAAGCAATTGCAAAACCTATTGGTTTTGCATGCTTTACAACGTATCAAACATTTTTGTATCTGACAGTGCCCTTTCAAGGTCCGTTTGTGGACATTTTGAGAGTTTCACCCTATTTAAAGGATGAACAGCTGTTGCAGTGAAGATTAGGGCGGGCTGCAGGTGTGCATGTGAGTGGGTGAGGGAGACCTATATACACATAGGGGATTTATCAAAACCCGTCAAGAGGAAAAGTTGCTGAGTTGCCCATTGCGACCAATCATATTGCTTCTTTCATTTTTCAGATAGCTTTTCAGAAATGAAAGAAGCAATCTGATTGGTAAATCTCCCCCATTGTCTTTGTCTGATTATGTGTTATTATATACCATGCTATTATTATGTTATTCACGGTTGTTTTCCTATATGTAGTGTCAAGTTAGCTTTGTGTCAGTTTCATCAATCTCTCAGAGATGTTCCCAACAGGACCCCATATCCATATGCTAGATGCTAAGTTGGGTAGAGGCACTTTCTGCAAATATGTACCCCAGGTCCCAGAAAGCGGGGGCTCAGGATCAGCCTGCTGTAATAGGCTTTAACACCTTTATAGTAGTTTAACTGTAGCACTGGGACATAGCTGTAGTTTCCTGCAAATTACCTGTTAAATTGTTACACTATTTAATAAAATGTCTCAACAGATATTCAAAAAATACAATAGCAGTTTTGACAATGGACAGAAGGACATATACAATGTAAATTTGTAGGTTGTGATGTAAACAATAAAGTGTTATCCACTGGATTAGGTATTAGGCTTGTTGGTCTTTGTGTGAACATCCAGTAACTAAAGTCTTATGACCATCAAGTCATCTGTTATGAAACCCACTCCAATATGAAGTTAAACATTAATTTTTATTGGACCAACACAAGCAAACAAATGCTGAAAATGTAGGCTGTTATACTTGGTATTAGCAATTTATTCTGGTTCATGGCCTTCAAATATGTTCATGGATTGACGTGATATTTCTCTCTATGCTACTGCTATCTATGAGGAAGGAAATGAATTTGGATCATTAATTCCCTTGAGCATCTCAGTTCAGCTTAGCAGGAGGGATTGTGTTAGTCACGCATGAAGGTACATTTAACCTTTTTTTTTTTTTTTTGGAAGAGGTGAGACCACATTTAAGGGGATTTAAACATTTCAATAAAAAGCTGTAGTAAACCTGCTTTATTTGCTGAATTGCCACATCTTAGGCAGTGTTTACATCACATTTTACTCACTGACCCAACGTATGCTAAAGCACACCACACATTTTTTTTTACTGTGTAACATGGTATAGTTGACTTTGCTGTTCCATACAGAAATACCCTTATCAAATATATGTATCATGCGGTTAACTTTTTTTATATTATAGGAGCCTTTGGGTAACATATACAGCTGTATGCCTTTACAAGTGACATAAAGCAGAGGCTTCTATGTTATACATCAGGAGATAATACCATATATTATCCAACAAAAGGTTTAACCTGTTCAGGACCCATATCGTACCGGTAGGTCATGGAACCCTAGTAGTTAAGGACCCATGACCGTGGGAATTTTGGTCCCCGCTACGCAGCGGGCAGCCGGCAGGTACCGGACCGGGGTGACTGCTGATATCGATCAGCAGGCACCTCGTGCAAATGACATGGGGGGGTCATAAGATCCCCCCAATGTCGGTGATCGCCGCAAATCGCCTGTGAATTCACACCAGCAATTTGCACAATGCCGGGTCATACGGGTCTATGGTGACCCGGAAAATAGGGGGGAACGTTGTTGTCCAAGACACCCACGATCCCCCTGAAGGGATAGGAGTGAGGTGGCAGGGGTGCCACCCCTCCTATCCCTGCTATTGGTCATCGCGTCTATACGACCAATAGCAGGGATAGCAGGGGTGGCACCCCTGCCACCTCACTCCTATCCCTTCAGGGGGATCATGGGTGTCTTGGACAACCCCGATCCTCCTTATTTTTTAGATCGTGGGCGGGGGGGGTTAACTTTCAGTTTCCCCGTTCTGCCCACCCACAATAGGCCGGGCCGAACGGGGAAACCGAGGAGGACCGGCGCCGAAGTCCACTTACCCATCCTGTGGCAGCGGAGGCGACGATTGGCTGCGGTGATCGGCTATGACGTGCGGCTGGCTCCCTGGATCCTACGGAAGCCGGTGAGTTGCCTAACAACATCTGGAGGGCTACAGTTTGATACCACTATATAGTGGTCTCTAAACTGTAGCCCTCTGGATCTTGCAAAACTACAACTCCTAGCATGCCCACACAGCTGTTTGCTGTGGGATTTGTAGTTTTGCAACATCTGGAGGGCCACAGTTTGGAGATCACTGTGCAGTAATCTCTAAACTGTAGGTCTCCAGATGTTGCAAAACTGCAAATGCCAGCATGCCCAAACAGCAAACAGCTGTCTCGGCATGCTGGGAATGCATAACTACATCTCCCAGCATGCCTTTCGGCGATCAGTACATGCTGGGAGTTGTACTTTTGCAACAGCTGGAGGCACACTGGTTGGAAAATACTGAGTTAGGTAACAGAACCTAACTGAAGGTTTTCCAACCAGTGTGCCTCCAGCTGTTTCAAAAGTACAACTCCCAGCATGCACGGTCTGTCAGTGCATGCTGGGAGTTGTAGTTTTGAAACAGCTGGAGGTATTCCCCCCCATGTGAATGTACAGGGTACATTCACACGGACGAGTTTACAGTAAGATTCCTGCTTGAAGATTGAGCTTCACCGCAGCGCAAACTCC
This sequence comes from Hyla sarda, assembly GCF_029499605.1. Classification (NCBI taxonomy): domain Eukaryota; kingdom Metazoa; phylum Chordata; class Amphibia; order Anura; family Hylidae; genus Hyla; species Hyla sarda. Next base: position 247,970,574 of record NC_079189.1, on the reverse strand, counting down.
TAGCGGGAAACGCACTGTAAACCTCCACCAGTGCGAATGTACCCTAAAAACACTACAATACACTAACACATAATAAAGGGTAAAACACTACATATACACCCCCTTACACTGCCCACCCCCCCCCCCCCCCAATAAAAATGAAAAACGTATTGTACAGCAGTGTTTCCAAAACGGAGCCTCCAGCTGTTGCAAAACAACAACTCCCAGCATTTCCAGACAGCCACTGACTGTCCAGGCATGTTGGGAGTTTAGCAACAGCTGGAGGCACCCTGTTTGGGAATCACTGACATAGAATACCCCTATGTCTACCCCTATGCAATCCCTAATTTAGTCCTCAAATGCTCATTGCGCTCTCTCACTGAGAGCCCTGTCGTATTTCAAGGAAACTGTTTAGGGCCACGTATGGGGTATTTCCATACTCGGGAGAAATTGCACTACTTATTTTGGGGGGCTTTTTCTCCTTTTACCCCTTATGAAAAGGAAAAGTTGGGGGCTACACCAGCCTGTTAGTGTAAAAGAATAAAAAAATGTTGCACTAACATGCTGGTGTTGCCCCATACTTTTTAGTTTCACAAGTGGCAAAAGGAAAAAAAGCCCCCCAAAATTTGTAAAACAATTTATCCTGAGTACGGAAATACCCAATATGTGGGCGTAAAATGCTCTGCGGGCGCACAACAAGGCTCAGGAGTGAGAGTGCACTATGTACATTTGAGGCCTAAATTGGTGTTTTTCACAGGGGTGGCTGATCTTACAGCGGTTCTCACATAAATGCAAAAAATAAATACCCACATGTGACCCCATTTTGGAAACTACACCCCTCACGGAATGTAACAAGGGGTATAGTGAGCCTTAACACCCCACAGGTGTTTGACAATTTTTTGTCAAATTTGGATGGGAAAATTTAAAAAAAAAAGGGAAATGGGGTTACAACATTTGGGGGTCATTTTCTCCTATTACCCCTTGTAAAAATAAAAAATTGGAGGGAAAACCAGCATTTTAGTGAAAATGTTTTTTTCATTTACACATTCAACTTTAACAAAAAGTCTTAAAACACCTGTGAGGTGTTAAGGTATGCCATGTGGGATTTTTTTTATGATGTGCTGGCACCACAGGGGCTTCCTATATGTGACATGCCCACCATAAAACCATTTCAGTAAAATTTGCTTTCCAAAAGCCAAATGTGACTCCTCTTCTGAGCATTGTACATCCTAAGATGGGGTATTTCCATACTCAGAAGAGATGGGATTACAAATTTTGGGGGGCATTTTCTCCCATTACCTTTTGTAAAAATGTTAAATTTGGGGGGGAAAACTGCACTTTAGTGAAATTTTTTTTTTCATTTACACATCCGACATTAACGAAAAGTCATCAAACACCTGTGGGGTGTTAAGGCTCACTGGACCCCTTGTTACGTGCCTTGAGGGGTATAGTTTCCAAAATGGTATGCCATGTGGGTTTTTCTGCTGTTCTGGCACCATAGGGGCTTCCTAAATGTGACATGCCCACCAAAAACCATTTCATCAAAATTCACTCTCCAAAATCCCATTGTTGCTCCTTCCCTTCTGAGCCCTCTCCTGCGCCCGCCAAACACTTGACATACACATATGAGGTATTTCCTTACTCGAGAGAAATTGGGTTACAAATTTTGTGGGACTTTTCCTCCTATTACCCCTTGCAAAAATTCGAAAACTGGGTCTACAAGAACATGCGAGTGTAAAAAATTAAGATTTTGTATTTTTTTTCTTCACTTTGCTGCTATTCCTGTGAAACACATAAAGGGTGAACACACTTACTGAATGTCATTTTGAATACTTTAAGGGGTGCAGTTTTTAGAATGGGGTAATTTGTTGGGTATTTCTAATATGAAGGCTCTTCAAATCCACAAAACTGAACTGGTCCCTGAAAAATTGGAAAATTGATGCTGAGCTTTCAAGCCCTAATGTCTTCTAAAAGTAAAAACATGTCAACTTTATGATGCCAACATAAAGTAGACATATTGTATATGTGAATCAATATATAATTTATTTGGAATGTCTATTTTGCTTAAAAGCAGAGAGCTTCAAAGTAAAAAAAAATGTAAAATTAAGTAAGTAAAGTAAGTAAAAATGCAAAATTTTCAATTTTTTCATGAAATTTGGGAATTTTTCACCAAAAAATGATGCAAGTATCGATGAAAATTTACCACTTACATAAAGTAGAATATGTCATGAAAAAATAATCTCGGAATCAGAATGAAAGGTAAAAGCATCCCAGAGTTATTAATGCTTAAAGTGACAGTGGTCAGATGTGCAAAAAATGGCCGGCTCCTATACTGAAAATTGGCTGGGTCCTTAAGGGGTTAAATATGATATGAACAAAGTCTTAAATTTCTTCTCATGCAATTGTGACCTAATCTGCATTCTACAGTCAAGATTCAACCAAGCAGGGCTCTGTAAAGTAAGAGGGATTCTGTGAATGACTAATAAGAAAATCAAAGGATGCTGAAAAAGTTCTGGGTACTGTTTTGTTGGACAACTACTTCCTATACCAAAGATAACATATTATGTTATACTTCTCTGTGATGATGACCTTTCTCAGTTTAGTGTCTGCAAATATTAAAATTCTACTCTGTATTCCTTATCAAGGTCAATAAAGGGGTACTCCCCTGGAAAAAAAAATTCTTAACAACTGGTGCCAGAAAGTTAAACAGATTTGCAAATTACTTCTATTAAAAAATCTTATTCCTTCCAGTACTTATCAGCTGTTCTATACTCCACATTAAGTTATTTTCTTTTTTAATTTATTTTCTGTCTGACCCTGCTCCCTGCTGATACCTCTGTCCATTTTAGGAACTGTATAGAGTAGAAGCAAATCCCCATAGCAAACCTATTCAGTTCCTAAAATTAACAGAGGTGTCCTCAGAGAGCACTGTGGTCAGACAGAAAGGAAATTCAAAAAGAAAATAACTTCCTTTGGAGCATACAACAGCTGATAAGTATAGATATAATTAAGATTTTTAAATAGAAGTAATTTACATATCTGGTTAACTTTCTGGCACCAGATGATTAAAAAAAATGTTTTCCAGGGGAGTACCCCTTTAATAAACATATTGAAAATAAGTTGAAATAAGTGGACCCAGTACTGATTCATTTACATATATCCTCCCCTAGGCATCGTCATTTTATGTATTAATCTTTTTTGTGGCAAAGTTTCAAATGCCTTATAAAAGTCCAGATATACAACATCCACATCCTCACCCAGGCTAGTCTATAACTAACCTACTCATAGAAAATGATTAGTTTAGTCTGACTGGACAGATTCCGCATAAACCCACGTTGGTGCTGTGGTAGAAGTTTATTTTCAATAAGATACATAAAAATAACATCCCTCAAAAAACACTCACATTTTTTATTCACAACAAATGTTAAGCTTACATGGCCTACAGTCTGTAGGATCATTATCTGACCCCTATTTGCATACAGGCACCACATTTGCTAAAGCGCCAGTCCTGTAGAATAATCCTTGTCATTTAAAATTTTTCGAATATAAGGTATAAGGGTCTGTTTAGCAATATTCCTGCAGAACTTTGGGATGGATGCCATCTGAGCCCAGTGATTTGTGTGGTTTTAATGTTATTAAGGCAAAATTATTTGCTTGATGTTGCTTGAATTTAGATTATCACTACTCAAGTTACCTGACATTGGATTTTCCTTTGTAAATACAGTAGAGAAGAAGGCATTTAGCAGATTGGCTTTTTTCTCATCCTCCTACACCAGTAGACAGATAATTCCGGAGGGCCAACCTGACAGTGCGCTTAGTCTATCACAGGCCGAGGTGGGACATCGCTGCAGCCGGCGATACGCTGAGCGCAGTATGACTCAATGTCTTCTTCCTGGGGACATTGAGTCATACTGCGTTCAGTGTATCGCCGGCCGCAGCGATGTCCCACCTGGAGGACAGGGACACCAATATCGGCGCAACGCGGGAACATCAGAACGTGAGTTAAAGTTAGATTTTTTGTTTCTGCAACCTGTGCGCAGAGGTCTCCACACAGAGGAGATAGGAGCAGAGCAGGAAGAGAGAAGCTCCGCCAATAGTCTGTCCGGGCAGAAACTCCATTCTTTGCACAGAGGGATGGACCCTTATTGTAAGTGACAATATATGTGAGTGAACGTATACGTTTACCTGTATGTATGTGCCTGTGTGTATATATGTTACTGAATGCATGTGTATACCTGTATGCCTGTGGTTGTATATGTAAGTGAATGCATGTGTGTGCCTGTATGTATGTGCCTGTGTCTATATGTGACTGAATGTATGTGTGTACCTATATGTATGTGCCTGTTGGCTATATCTCAGGGATGTGGAAATCCTATCGCCCGACGCCCGGGACAAGTAGTTTTGGGCGCCGGGCAGGTGAATTGTTCATAGATTTAGCCCTGTATCGGGCTAGCAGGGACAGACCGACTTCCCCTTATTTTTCTTTAATGCTGAAGCCGAATGGAAGTCTACACCTCACACCGGCACTCATATTGTATGGAGGGGGCGGCGGCGGCCTCCAGCTGACCGCAGAGCCCCCTTATCTCCCCTCCCGGAGGATGGAGGACGCAGCTCAGAAGACACAGCAGGGTGAGAGAAAGGACGAGCACAGCTCTGTACACAGCTCTATCCCTCCCCCTGCTCTGTCTCCATAGGACCTAATCCACCACGGGGAGGTTGCTAGTTTGCACGAGGAAAACACAGAGCAGGGGGGGTGAGGGGGAGGAGGAAATCTCACCTCACACCGGCCGGGAATGCAGCTCTGATGTCCACTCATGGCCGGCTCAGGTGAGGAGGCCGAGAATGCAGGCAGCGGCGGCAGGAAGGGTGGTTGTATATGTATGTGTGTATGTAATGTATGATTTGGTGGGGGGGGGCAGCGGCAGGTGTATGTATGATGTGTGCATATGTATGGTGTATATCAGTGTTTCCCAACCAGGGTGCCTCCAGCTGTTGCAAAACTACAACTCCCAGCATGCCCAGACAGCCTTCGGCTGCACCACATAAACTGGAGAAGCAGAACACCCCCCCCCCCCCCAGTAACACATAAGTCCCTATGAAGACTGAAAAATAGTGATTAAAATATTTTAAAAAGTGCGTATATATGTGAATAAGCCCCTTTCCTAATAAAAGTTTCCAATTTTCTTTAAATAAAAATAATGTACAAAAGTAAACATAAGTGGTATCGCTGCATGTGGAAATGTCCAGACTATTAAAATATAATGTTAATTAAACCGTACGGTGAACTGTGTAAATGTAAAAAATTGTCCAGAATTGCTCATTTTTGGTCACTTCATATGAGAAATTTTTTATGGTGATCAAAAAGTTACATCTAGACTTTTCTGGGCTTGCGTCGGGCGTAAAAGGAGCTACAGCTCTCCCGCCGCTAATAGCCTGGCATGCTGCGATCACCGTGGCCGCTATTAAACCATTAGATAACCGCTGTCAAAGTTGACAGCAGTGTCTAAAGGGATCTTATATCCATTCCTGGTGGTCTAGTGGGGGGGATCGTACTATTTTGGTTGAAATTATTTTATCTACCAGGACAAATGGATTTTCTTGAGGGACAAGTAGATTGTGTTCCGCTTTAGTCCCTTGGACAAGTATTTTTTTTTTTATTTCCACACCCCTGTATCTGCTTGTATACAGTCATGGCCGTAAATGTTGGCACCCTGAAATTTTTCAAGAAAATAAACTATTTCTCACAGAAAAGGATTGCAGTAACACATATTTTGCTATACACATGTTTATTCCCTTTGTGTTTATTAGAACTAAACCAAAAAAGGGAGGAAAGAAAGCAAATTGGACATAATATCACACCAAACTCCAAAAATGGTCTGGACAAAATTATTGCCACCCTTTCAAAATTGTGGAAAAATAAGATTGTTTCAAGCATGTGATGCTACTTTCATCTTACCTGGGGCAAGTAACAGGTGTGGGCAATATAAAAATCACACCTGAATGCAGATAAAAAGAAGAGAAGTTCACTTAGTCTTTGCATTGTGTGTCTGTGTGTGAAACACTAAGCATGGAAAACAGAAAGAGGAGAAGAGAACTGTCTGAGGACTTGAGAACCAAAGTTGTGGAAAAATATCAACAATCTCAAGGTTACAAGTACATCTCCAGAGATCTAGATTTGCCTTTGTTCACAGTGCGCAACATTATCAAGACGTATGCAACCCATGGCACTGTAGCTAATCTCCCTGGGAGTGGACGGAAGAGAAAAATTGATGAAAGGTGTCAACGCAGGATAGTTGTGATGGTAGATAAGCAGCCCCAAACAAGTTCCAAAGATATTTAAGCTGTCCTGCAGGCTCAGGGAGCATTAGTGTCAGCACAAACTATTTGTCGACATTTAAATGAAAGGAAATGCTGTGGCAGGAGACCCAGGAGGACTCCACTGCTGACACAGAAACATAAACAAGCAAGATTACATTTTGCCAAAATGAACTTGAGTAAACCAAAATCCTTCTGAGAAAACGTCTTGTGGACAGATGAGACCAAGACAGAGCTATTTGGTAAAGCACATCATTCTACTGTTTACCAAAACCGGAATGAGGCCTACAAAGAAAAGAACACAGTACCTACAGTGAAATATGGTGGAGGTTCAATTATGTTTTGGAGTTGTAATGCTGCCTCTGGCATGGGGTGCCTTGAATGTGTGCAAGGCATCATGAAATCTGAGGATTACCAATGGATTTTGGGTCGCACTGTACAGCCCAGTGTCAGAAATCTGAGTTTGCGTCCGAGATCTTGGATCTTCCAGCAGGACGATGACCCCAAACATACGTCAAAAAGCCCCCAGAAATGGATGACAACAAAGTGCTGGAGAGTTCTGAAGTGGCCAGCAATGAGTCCAGATCAAAATCCCATTGAACACCTGGGGAGAGATCTTAAAATTGCTCTTGGGAAAAGGCGCCCTTCCAATAAGAGAGACTTGGAGCAGTTTGCAAAGGAAGAGTGGTCTAACATTCAGGCTGAGGCTAGGTTTCCACTAGTGTACCTGTGTATACTATACAGGAGCCGGGAATCCCGTCACTATACTGACAGGACTCCATGCTCCTATAGCCCCTTTGGGCAGTATAAAGAATATACAGCTATCTATAGATAGCTGTATATAGTGTATACAGTAGCCGACGTCCACTTACCTCCCTTGTCCAGGCCAGGTCTGTGTAGCTCCGCCCCCTAGTGATTACATCAATAGGGAGCAGAGCTACAGATGGGAGCAAGGCTAGTAAGGGTCTGAAGCTCTGTTGACATTGTCCATTTTGTATAATGTGAACAGACCCTTCTGGCAGTGTCCTCCCAGACAGGGAGACTCCAGCTGTTGCCAAATTACAACTCCCAGCATGCCCAGACAACCAAAGGCTGTCTGGGCATGCTTGGAGTTTTAGTTTTGCAACAATTGTAGGCTCTCTGTTTGGGAAGACATTGCATTATGGACAATGTAATTTTTTGTGATTCTTTTTTCTTCTCGTTTCAGATCCGTGAATGCAGAGGATTACGGCAGAATCTATGGATTACGGCGGATGAACTGGATTTTTTTAATTTTAATAAAATGGTTAAGGAAGGCTGTGGGGGAGTGTTTTTTTTTAAATAAAATAATTTTTCCAATGTGTCGTCTTTTTTTTTATTATTGAATTTTCAGGCTTAGTATTGAAAGCTTTCTAATAGATGGAATCCATTACTAAGCCGGGGCTTAACGTTAGCCCCAAAAACAGCTAGCGCTAACCCCCAATTATTACCCCGGTACCAACCGCCACAGGGGGGCTGGGAAGAGTCGGTACCAACAGGCTCGGAGTGTCAAAAATGGTGCTACAGGCTGATGTCATTTAGGCTGTGGAGGGCCAGTAACAATGGTCTTTGCCCACCCTAGGCTGTTGCTGCTTGGTATCTGGCTGAGAATAAAAATATGGGGAACCCTATGCGTTTTTTATTTATTTAAAAAAAACGCATAGGGTTCCCCGTCTTTTTATTCTCAGCCAGATACCAACCAAGCAGCAATAGCCTGACATTACCAGGGTGGGCGGGGAACATTATTACTGGCCCTTACCAGCCTAAATAATGCCAGCCTGTTACTGCCTAGGCCCAGAAGTGCCATTTTTGATGCTGCAGGCCTGTTGGTACCGGCTCTTCCCGGCACCCCTGTGGCGGTGGTTCCGGGGTAATAATTGGGGGTTAGTGCTAGCTGTTTTTGGGGCTAACACTAAGCCCTGGCTTAGTAACGGATTCCGTCAATAAGACCGGCTTCCACTACTAAGCCTGAAAATTCTATTAAAGAAAAAAGACGACACATTGGAAAAATTATTTTATTTTAAAAAAACCCTCCCCCACAGCAGTCGTTAAAAAAATCCAGTTCATCCGCCGCAATCCATTGAATCCGCCATAATCCTCTGCATACACGGATCTGAAATGAGAAGAAAGAAAAAACACAAAATATTGGTTAGTATATTTTTGGCGCTGTCTGCTGGGGAGAGCGCCCATATTGCAATGTCTTCCCAAACTGGGAGCCTCCAATTGTTGCAAAACTACAACCCCCAGCATGCCCAGACAGCCTTTGGCTGTCTGGGCATGCTGGGAGTTGTAGTTTAGCAACAGCTGGAGTCTCCCTATCTGGTAAGACACTGCCAGAAGGGTCTGTTCACATTATACAAAACGGACAATGTGAACAGAGCCTCAGATCCTTAGTGGCTTCCGTCTGTAGCCCCGCCCCCCTAATGACGCCATCACTAGGGGTGGAACTACACGCTGGGACTGGAGGGAAGTAAGCAGACTTCGTCTTCTGTATATACTGTATACCGCCCAAAGGGTTAACCTACAATGTCCAGTAGTGTAAGTTAACTCTTTCCTTGCTGGACTGGTGCATAGCGCTCTACTGAGCAAGGGGTTAAGTGAGCCAGCAATGTCAATAAGACCGGCTTCCACTACTAAGCCTGAAAATTCAATTAAAGAAAAAAGACGACACATTGGAAAAATTATTTTATTTTAAAAACCCTCCCCCACAGCCCTCGTTAAAAAAATCCAGTTCATCCGCCACAATCCATTGAATCCGCCATAATCCTCTGCATACACGGATCTGAAATGAGAAGAAAAAAAAAACACAAAATATTGGTTAGTAAATTTTTGGCACTGTCTGCTGGGGAGAGCGCCCATATTGCAATGTCTTCCCAAACTGGGAGCCTCCAATTGTTGCAAAACTACAACTCCCAGCATGCTGGGAGTTGTAGTTTAGCAACAGCTGGAGTCTCCCTATCTGGGAAGACACTGCCAGAAGGGTCTGTTCACATTATACAAAACGGACAATGTGAACAGAGCCTCAGACCCTTAGTGGCTCCCGTCTGTAGCTCCGCCCCCCTAATGATGTCATCACTAGGGGTGGAGGGAAGTAAGCAGACTTCGTCTTCTGTATATACTGTATACCGCCCAAAGGGTTAACCTACAATGTCCAGAAGTGTAAGTTAACTCTTTCCTTGCTGGACTGGTGCATAGCGCTCAGCTGAGCAAGGGGTTAAGTGAGCCAGCAATGTGTATACTGTAAGTTCTTGCTGGGCAGTAGATATACGTTGGGCACAGCTGAGTCCCGAAATTCACATCAGGAGGATCACAGCGGATGTCAGGAGAAGTGACATCCGCTGTGATCTGTCCCTTACTACAGGTACCACTGCTCCCAACATGGAGCACACTCTGCTCAAAATCACCAGTGGCTCAACATGCTGCAATTTTGGAAAACCGCCAAGGAGCTGAAAAACGCCAAAAAAGAGTGAAAAAATGGCAACAGGATAAAAAAAAACGCCACAGTGAAAAACGCCATGTAGAATAAGAATTTTGCAATTTCTCATTGATTTACAGCTAACATCTGGCCACAGCGTTTTTTGGCCAAAAAAATGGCATGCGGCAGAAATGACGTTTCCCCCCCCCCCCTCCCCCCCCCCCAAAAAAAAACAAAGTAGTTAGCCTGATGCTAACACACTGTTCCATGATGGGAGTAGTAGTACCTGTACTAACTGACAGATCGCCACGGGTTTCCGTCGTGATCCTTCTGTATAATGTATCGGGCGGCCGCTCTTCTATGGTCCCCTGCACTGCCGTGTATATACACCTATTCATATTTCCTGCAGAGAACTGTGATTGGCCAGATGGTTCCAGTTTTCAATAAAATTTCGTAGAGTACCATTAAAAAAAAAAAAAAGATACAGTCTTTTTTATAACAAAATGTTTATTAATATTTAAAACAGGGATCAATTTATGTGTGCGGGCAGGGACCTAAAAATGTAGCCGACAATAATAAAAATGTAGTCAGTGTATGTTTTTCACTTTTTTTCTTTATTTTTTAAAAATTTTTTAGGTAGTACTACTACTCCCAGCATGGAACACACTGTTCCATGATGGGAGTAGTAGAACCTGTACTAATTGACAGATCGCCCATTGCGATCCTCCTGTATAATGTATAGATGCCGCCAGCCGCTCTTCTATGGTCCCCTGCACTGACGTATATATACACCTATTCATATTTCCCTGTGATTGGCCAGATGGTTCCAGCCAATCACAACTCTTTGCGGGAAATATGAATATGTGTATATATACGGAAGTGTAGGGGACCATAGAAGAGCGCCCAGCTGCATCTATACATTATACAGCAGGATCACGGCGGGTGTCATGAGTGACATCCACTGTGATCTTTCCTTAACTGCAGGTACTACTACTCCCAACATGGAGCACACTCTGCTCCATGCTGGGAGCTATAGTACCTGCATTAATAGAGAGATCGCAACAGGTGTCAGAAATTACACTTGCTGCGATCTGTCTATTAATGCAGGTGCTACAGCTCCCAGCATGGAGCAGAGTGTGCTCCATGTTGGGAGTAGTAGTACCTGCAGGTAAGAACAGATCACAGTGGATGTCACTCCTCCTGACACCCGATGCGATCGTCCTATCTACTGCAAAGATGGAACGGCTTTCTCCTGCGCTTATCATCTCTCCACTATACTCCGGCCGGCCACTCACTCATTCATATTTCCCTCGGAGAGCGGTGATTGGCTGCAACCATCCGGCCAGTCACCACTCTGGGCGGAAATATGAGTGATGTTCTATTCATCACTAGCCGGAGTATAGTGCAGAGATGCGAGTGCTGTATAGAGCCGCTCGACATCTCTGCTATATTATGGACGATCGCATCGGGTGTCACGACTGACACCCGGGGCGATATGTCTATTAGTACAGGTACTACTACTCCCATCATGGAACAGTCTGTTCCATGCTTGGAGTAGTAGTACTACCTAAAAAATGCAAAAAATAGAGAAAAAAAAGTGAAACACACTTTATTAAAAATGAATAAATATTTTGTTTTAAAATATATATTAATTTAGTTAAATACATTTTTTTCCATCACAACTGCATCCTTATTTATTTTTTTGGGTACCCAACAAATTTGGGTACCAAAAAATACTGCTAAGATGCAATTTTCACACAAATGAAAAAACGGCAGACGCAGGAAATTGCACTGCCGTTTTTTCAGGCGTTTTTTTCAAACAAAAAAACGCAGGACAAAAAAACAAGTAGAAACTTAGTCTGAGAGGTGTAAGAAGCTTATTGATGGTTATAGGAAGCAACCGATTTCAGTAATTTTTTCCAAAGGGTGTGCCACCAAATATTAAGTTAAGTGTGCCAATAATTTTGCCCAGACCATTTTTGGAGTTTGGTGTGACATTATGTCCAATTTGCTTTTTTACCTCCCTTTTTTGGATTAGTACCAATGCACACAAAGGGAATAAACATGTGTATAGCAAAACATGTGTTACTGTAATCCTTTTCTGTAAGAAATACTTCATATATATATATATATATATATATATATTTTTATAGCAGTAGGTGCCAGGACTGGTTGAGCGGTGACCGAAACACTGAAGAAGATAACGCGCCGCCGGTCACTTACCAGGCCCCGGCTGGCGCGCATCCTGCGATGATCCTGCCGTCCTCCCGCGTCTCTATGGTTTTACGCACAGGACGTCACTGACGTCCCGTGCGTACAACCATAGAGGCGGAGGACCAGGAGGACCGAAGGAAGATCGCTACAGGGCAGACGTTCTCTGGCTTGTAGGCTGCCGCTGTTACGCCGAGCGCTCCGGGTCCCTGCTCCTCCCCGGAGCGCTCGCGGCGTTCTCCTGTTTGCAGCGCCCCGGTCAGACCCGCTCTCTAGGGCGCGCGCAAGAAGCTTATTGATGGTTATAGGAAGCAACTGATTTCAGTAATTTTTTCCAAAGGGTGTGCCACCAAATATTAAGTTAAGTGTGCCAATAATTTTGCCCAGACCATTTTTGGAGTTTGGTGTGACATTATGTCCAATTTGCTTTTTTACCTCCCTTTTTTGGATTAGTACCAATGCACACAAAGGGAATAAACATGTGTATAGCAAAACATGTGTTACTGTAATCCTTTTCTGTAAGAAATACTTCATATATATATATATATATATTTTTTTTTTAATTATTATTATTTTTTTTTATTTGCCAATATGTATGTATGTGTCAAAGTGTCTGTTTGTATGTGTGTATATTACCTGTGTATTCAATGTGCCTTTCTGTAATGTGCTTGTATTTTCCTGTGTGTATGTAGGTGCCTGTGAATATGTGTATGTGCATACATTTGTAGGGAGTTAATGGTGGTAACAGTTTATAGCAGGGGTGTCAAACTCATATTCATCGGGGGCCGCATCAGCAGTTTGGTCACCCTCAAAGGGCCGGTTGTATCTGTAGGACCCCTTCATACCCCCACACATACTGTTTATGCTGGCGTATACGACGACTGGGTGTATAAGACGACCCCCAACTTTTACAGTTAAAATGTAGAGTTTGGGATATACTCGCCATATAAGACTATCCCTCTTACCGCAATGTACAGTACCTTGTAGTTCCCCCCACATTAGGTAGGCAGCATGTTCCCCCACATTAGTAGGCAGCATGTTCCCCCACATTAGGTTGGCAGTATAGTTCCCCCCACATTAGGTAGGCAGTATAGTTCCCCCACATTAGGTAGGCAGCATGTTCCCCCACATTAGTTGGCAGCATGTTCCTCCACATTAGGTTGGCAGTATAGTTCCCCCCACATTAGGTTGGCAGTATAGTTCCCCCCACATTAGGTTGGCAACATAGTTCCCCCCACATTAGGTAGACTGCATGTTCCCCCACATTAGTAGGCAGCATGTTCCCCCACATTAGTTGGCAGCATGTTCCCTCACATTAGGCTGGCAGTATAGTTCCCCCCACATTAGGTAGGCAGCATGTTCCCCCACATTAGTTGGCAACATGTTCCCCCACATTAGTTGGCAGTATAGTATCCCCCACATTAGGTTGGCAGCACTCCCCCCCCCTCCCCACAAACATACAGTCTTCAGCCATATACAGTGTATGGCTGGAGGCTGTATGTCTGTGTGCTGCCCCCACTGTGATCCGGTCACCGCTCCTCCGGCCCGGGGTCACAATTTACTACTATGGCCTATGGACCATAGCAGTAGGTGCCAGGACTGGTTGAGCGGTGACCGAAACACTGAAGAAGATAACGCGCCGCCGGTCACTTACCAGGCCCCGGCTGGCGCGCATCCTGCGATGATACCAGGCCCCGGCTGGCGCGCATCCTGCGATGTCACTGATGTCCCGTGCGTACAACCATAGAGGCGGAGGACCAGAAGGACCGAGGGAAGATCGCTACAGGGCAGACGTTCTCTGGCTTGTAGGCTGCCGCTGTTACGCCGAGCGCTCCGGGTCCCTGCTCCTCCCCGGAGCGCTCGCGGCGTTCTCCTGTTTGCAGCGCCCCGGTCAGACCCGCTCTCTAGGGCGCGCGCGCCGGCTCTCTGGAATCTATAGGACCAGTGCACCACTAATTGGTGCCTGGCCCAATCAGTTGTCTATCACTCCCATTCATATAAGAACCCACTTTCCCTTCCTGTCCCTGCCGGATCTTGTTGCCCTAGTGCCCTGAGAAAGCGTTTTGTGTATCCCAAGCCTGTGTATCCAGACCCTTGCCGTTGCCCCTGACTACGACCCTTTGCTGCCTGCCCTGACCTTCTGCTTCATCCGACCTTACTCTTGCCTTGTCCCTGTGTACCGTGCCTGTCTCAGCTGTCAGTGGGGTTGAGTCGCTATCGGGTGGAACGATCTGGGGGTTACCTGCCGCTGCAAGTCCATCCCGCTTTGCGGCGGGCTCTGGTGAAAACCAGTAACCCCTTAGATTCCGTTCCCCTGGTACGGCCCACGCCATCCCCTCACTGACACAGAGGATCCACCTCCAGTGTCCTCGCTGCATACCAGTCCGGATCCTGACAGTAGATCCGGCCATGGATCCCGCTGCGGTCCCGCTGCCTAGTGTCGCTGACCTAACCACCGTGGTCGCCCAGCAATCACAGCAGATCGTGCAACAAGGACAGCAGCTGACTGTACTGACCGTTATGCTGCAACAGCTTCTGCCGCAACTACAGCAATCATCTCCTCCGCCAGCTCCTGCATCTCCTCCGCAGCGAATGGCTGTTCCCAGCTTCCGCCTGTCTCTACCGGACAAGTTTGATGGGGACTCTAAGCAGTGCCGTGGATTCCTTTCCCAGTGTTCCCTACACCTGGAGATGATGTCGGACCAATTCCCTACTGAACGGTCTAAGGTGGCTTTCGTGGTCAGTCTCCTGTCTGGAAAGGCCTCGTCATGGGTCACACCGCTTTGGGACCGCAACGATCCCGCCACCGCTACTATCCAGTCCTTCTTCTCTGAAGTACGTAGTGTTTTTGAGGAGCCAGCCCGGGCTTCCTCAGCCGAGACTGCTTTGCTGAACCTTGTCCAAGGGAGTTCTTCTGTGGGTGAATACGCAATCCGGTTCCGCACCCTCGCCTCAGAGCTGTCCTGGAATAATGAGGCCCTCTGCGCGACCTTCAAGAAACACTTATCCAGTAACATCAAAGATGTCCTGGCCGCACGAGAAATTCCTGCTAATCTGTCAGAACTCATCCATTTGGCCACCCGCATCGAGATGCGTTTCTCGGAAAGACGCCAGGAACTTCGACAGGAAAAGGATCTTGTTCGCACCAGGAGGTTTTTCTCCCCGGCTCCTCTCTTCCAACGTCCTTTGCAATCTGTTCCTGTGCCTTCCGCCGAGGAGGCTATGCAAGTGGATCGGTCTCGTCTGACCCTACAAGAGAGGACTCGCCGCCGAAATGAGAATTTGTGCCTGTACTGTGCTAGTACCGAACATTTCCTAAAACACTGTCCTATCCGCCCTCCACGTCAGGAGAAACGCACAAACCTACTTCACAAGGGTAAAATGACACTTGGTGTGAATTCAGCCTCTCCACGTCTGACTGTACCTGTGCGGATTTCTCCTTCCGCCAACTCCTCCTTCTCAGCAGTGGCCTTCTTGGACTCAGGTTCTGCAGGAAACTTTATCTCGGCCTCTTTTGTTAATAGGTTCAGTATTCCAGTAACCCGTCTCGTCAAGCCGCTCTTTATCTATTCTGTAAACGGAGAGAAATTGGACTGCACTGTGCGCTACCGCACTGAACCCCTGCCCATGAGCATTGGACTTCACCATGAAAAAATTGAATTTTTCGTTCTGCCTAACTGCACCTCTGAAGTTCTTCTCGGCCTGCCGTGGCTCCAGCGTCATGCTCCTACCCTCGACTGGACCACCGGGGAGATCAAAAGTTGGGGTCCTTCTTGTCACAAGCGATGTCTCACATCTGCTCCCACTTGTCAAACCCCTGAGGCTTCATCTTTACCGGGCCTTCCCAAGGCTTACCAGGACTTTTCAGATGTATTCTGCAAAAAGCAAGCAGAGATCTTACCTCCTCATAGACCTTATGATTGTCCCATTGACCTCCTTCCTGGTACCACTCCGCCCCGTGGCAGGATTTACCCTCTGTCAGCCCCAGAGACTCAAGCCATGACGGAATATATCCAGGAGAACCTAAAGAGAGGTTTTAATCGGAAATCCTCATCCCCTGCTGGAGCGGGGTTCTTCTTTGTTTCTAAAAAGGATGGATCCTTACGTCCATGTATTGACTACCGCGGTTTAAATAAGATTACCATCAAAAACCGCTATCCCCTGCCTTTGATCTGCGAACTCTTTGACCGTCTACGCGGAGCAAGTATCTTCACCAAACTGGACATAAGGGGCGCGTATCTTATTCGCATCCGTAAAGGTGATGAGTGGAAAACCGCTTTCAATACCAGAGATGGACATTTTGAATATTTAGTTATGCCCTTTGGGCTCTGCAACGCCCCTGCAGTCTTCCAGGACTTCGTTAATGAGATCTTTCGGGACTTATTGTATACCTGTGTTGTGGTTTACTTGGATGACATCTTGATTTTTTCCTCTAACTTAGAGGAACACTGTCGTCATGTTCATCAAGTGCTCCAAAGACTCAGTGAAAACCACCTGTACGCTAAATTAGAAAAATGTCTCTCTGAATGCAACAGTCTTCCTTTCCTAGGTTACCTAGTCTCTGGCCAAGGGATTCAAATGGATCCAGATAAACTGTCGACGGTTTTGGATTGGCCACGCCCTTCTGGACTCCGTGCTATCCAACGCTTCCTGGGATTCGCCAACTATTCTCGACAGTTTATTCCCCACTTCTCCACCATTGTGGCCCCTATTGTGGCTCTGACCAGGAAGAATGCTAATCCTAAGTCGTGGCCTCCACAAGCGTATGAGGCCTTCAATCGTCTCAAAGCTGCCTTCACCTCTGCACCAGTTCTATCTAGACCTGATCCGTTGAAACAATTCTTCCTGGAAATAGACGCTTCCTCAGTCGGAGCCGGAGCCATACTTCTGCAAAAAAACGCTACCGGACATAACATTACTTGTGGTTTTTTCTAAAAGACTTTCTCTCTGGCAGAAAAGAACTACTCTATTGGAGATTGTGAACTGCTGGCCATCAAGTTAGCACTTGAGGAGTGGAGACATCTATTGGAGGGTTCCGAACACCCCATTGTCATTTATACTGACCACAAGAATTTGTCTTACCTCCAGTCCACTCAGCGTCTGAATCCTCGCCAGGCTAGATGGTCGTTGTTTTTTGCCTGCCTCAACTTCGAGATACACTTTCGTCTCGCTGACAAGAATGTCAGAGCTGACGCCCTTTCTTGTTCCTCTGATGCCTCTGAGTCTGAAGCCCCTCTGCAGCATATTATACCACCTGAGTGCCTGGTCTCCTCTGCTCCAGCCTCACTGGGGCACACCCCCCCTGGAAAGACTTTTGTTCCTCCACACCTTCGCCTCAAGATCCTCAAATGGGGGCATTCTTCTCACCTGGCTGGTCATGCTGGCATTAAAAAGTCCATTCAGCTAATCTCCCATTTGTATTGGTTCGGGCCTGTACTGTTTGTGCCCGGGATAAAACCCCTCGCCAGAAGCCTGCTGGACTCCTCCTTCCTTTGCCCATCCCTGAGCAATCATGGTCCCAAATTGCCATGGATTTCATTACAGATCTTCCCGTATCCCATGGCAACACCGTCATCTGGGTGGTCGTTGATCGTTTTTCCAAAATGGCTCACTTCATTCCGCTTCCTGGCCTTCCTTCTGCGCCACAGTTGGCAAAGCAATTTTTTCTGCACATTTTTCGTCTTCACGGGCTTCCCACGCAAATCGTCTCGGATAGATTTTGGAGAGCTCTCTGTAATCAATTAAAGATCAAATTAAATTTCTCGTCCTCCTATCACCCCCAATCCAATGGACAAGTGGAAAGAGTAAACCAGATTCTTGGTGACTATTTGCGACATTTTGTCTCCTCCCGCCAAGATGATTGGGTCGACCTTCTGCCCTGGGCTGAATTCTCGTACAATCTCAAAAATTCTGAATCCTCCGCCAAATCCCCATTCTTTGTGGTGTACGGCCGTCACCCTCTGCCCCCCCCCCCCTCCCCATTCCCACTTTTTCTGGAGTTCCTGCCATAGATGAAGTAACACGGGACTTCTCCGTTATCTGGAAGGAAACTCAAAAGTCGCTCCTACTGGCCTCGTCTCGAATGAAGAGACATGCAGATAAAAAGAGAAGAACTCCTCCTGTCTTCGCTCCTGGTGACAAAGTGTGTCTCTCTGCCAAATATATCTGGTTTTGTGTTCCTAGCTACAAGCTCGGTCCACGTTACCTTGGACCATTTAAAGTCAAAAGTCAAATTAACTCTGTCTCCTACAAGCTTCATCTTCCTCCTTCTCTTCGTATTCCTAACTCCTTTCATGTTTCCCTTCTCAAACCTCCCGTTCTTAACCGCTTTTCCCCCAAGATCACAGTTCCTGCTCCTGTCTCTGGCTCCTCTGATGTCTTCGCGGTAAAAGAAATCCTCGCCTCCAAGTTTGTCAGAGGTAAAAAAAAAATCTTGTTGACTGGGTGAAATGTGGCCCCGAAGAGAGGTCTTGGGAGCCCGAGGACAATATCCTCGACAAGGAGCTCATCCATAGGTTCCTGGTCTCCAAAAATAGGGGGAGACCTAAGGGGGGGGGGGTACTGTTACGCCGAGCGCTCTGGGTCCCTGCTCCTCCCCGGAGCGCTTGTGGCGTTCTCCTGTCTGCAGCGCTCTGGTCAGACGCGCTGAACGGGAGCGATGCACTGTCACTGCCGGCGGGGATGTGATCCGCGTAGCGGGACGCGCCCGCCCGTGGTTCGCGTCCCAATCCACTCATCTGTCCCGTTCCTTAGCTGTCACGTCCCGGCGCGCGCGGCCCCGCTCTCTAGGGCGCGCGCGCACCGGCTCTCTGGAATTTAAAGGGCCAGTGCACCACTAATTGGTGCCTGGCCCAATCACTCCCATTCATATAAAAACCCACTTCCCCGTCCTGTCCCTGCCGGATCTTGTTGCCCTAGTGCCCTGAGAAAGCGCTTTGTGTATCCCAAGCCTGTGTATCCAGACCCTTGCCGTTGCCCCTGACTACGACCCTTTGCTGCCTGCCCTGACCTTCTGCTTCGTCCGACCTTGCTCTTGCCTTGTCCCTGTGTACCGTGCCTGTCTCAGCTGTCAGTGGGGTTGAGTCGCTATCGGGTGGAACGACCTGGGCGTTACCTGCCACTGCAAGTCCATCCCGCTTTGCGGCGGGCTTTGGTGAAAACCAGTAACCCCTTAGATTCCGTTCCCCTGGTACGGTCCACGCCATCACCTCACTGACACAGAGGATCCACCTCCAGTGTCCTTGCTGCATACCAGTCCGGATCCTGACAGCCGCACATGCGCTGAAGAGGCGGCTTTCTTGTGTCAAGAAAAAAAAGCGAGAATAAAAGGTGAAGGCTGGCGGGCGCCGGCAGCTACACGGGGCACATGACAAGGTCTGGCGGGCCAGATTCGGGCCTTGTGTTTGACACCAGTGGTTTATAGGGAATGATTAGAGGAATGGAAGCACAGTATTTAGGAAATGAATAGTGGAATGGGAACACAGTATATAGGGAATTAATACATGAATGTAAGCAGAGAATATAAGGAATTTATGAAAGCACAGCAAATATTTAATTAATATTGGCACAGTATATATTTAATTTATGGTGTCACAGTGTATAGATCTTTAATGGTGGCACAGTGTATAGTTCATTAATGGGGGTATGGTATATAATGAAAGGGAACCTAACAGGCTGAAAAACTCGAGACTGGTAGGGAACCTTTAAAAACTTAGCTTTTAACCTCTTCAGGATGCAGGGTGTATGCATACGCCCTGCATCCTGAGTCCTTAAGGACACAGGGCATACAGGTAAACCCGTGGGAATTTTGGTCCCCACCGCTAGCCGGTCAGGGACCGGACCGGGATGCCTGCTGAAATCATTCAGCAGGCATCCTGGCAAATCGCCGCAAATGGCCGGTCAATTCATTCTGGTGACCAGGAAAATAAGACACACCCGATGCCCCGGGAGGGATAGGAGTGAGGTGGCAGGGGTGCCACCCCTCCTATCCCTGCTATTGGTCGGTCAGAAGCGACCAACCAATAGCAGATCGGGGCAGGGGGCTTAAAGTTTGTTTCCCCCGCTCTGCCCACCCACGGTAGTCTGGGCAGAGCAGGGGACCCTTGATGTGAGCGGCAGCGGAGGTCACTTATCAGGCGGTGATCGGCGGTGGAAGGTGGCGATCCTCCAGATTGCGTGGCGATCCTGCTGACTACGGAAGCTGGTGAGTTGTTGCCTAGCAACATCTGCAGAGCGACAGTTTGGAGACCACTATGCACTGATCTCTACCTACAGATGTTGCAAAACTACAACTCCCAGCATGCCCAGACAGCTTTTTGCTGTTTGGGCATGCTGGGATTTGTAGTTTTGCAAGATTTAGAGGGGTACAATTTGGAAATCACTGTGCAGTGGACTCTAAAGTGTGGCCCCCTAGATCTTACAAAAACTACAACTCGCAGCATGCCCACACAGCAGTTTGCTGTCTGGGCAGGCTGGGATTTGTAGTCTTGCAACATCTGGAGGGCCACAGTTTGGAGATCCCCGTGTGGTGGTCTCTAAACCGTGGCCCTCTAAATCTTATAAAACTGTCAGTGAATGTTGGGAGTTGTAGTTTTGCAACAGCTGGAGGTTTACCGAAGCGCAAACTCCTATCAGGAAACTCACCGTAAACCGCTGCCAGTATGAATGTACCCTAAAAACACTACACTACACTAACACATAATAAAGGGTAAAACACTACATACACCCCCTTACACTGCCCCCCCCCCTGCACTTCAGACTGCATTTCCTGATTTTGGACTTCTGCCAGGCCAGCAGGAGTCCAAAGTCTGTGCAAGAGATGGGGGGGAATGTGCTCTGGACAAGTAGGGAGAAACCTAGTGGCAGCCCATTTTCACCTTTAGGACTCGGCCCTTTTTTGCAATTCTGACCACTGTCACTTTATGCATTAATAACTCTGGGATGCTTTTACCTTTTATTCTGATTCCGAGTTCGTTCTTTCGTGACATATTCTACTTTTATTTATTTTTCTGAGGATGTGGAATCACTGTGGGTAGAATTACAAAAGGAGGGAAATACTGAAAAAATAATATTTGGTGTCATCTACAGACCCCCTAATATCACTGAAGAGATAGAAGGTCGGCTGTATAAACAAATAGAGAGGGCCGCCCGGGCAGGTACAGTGGTAATAATGGGAGATTTTAACTATCCAGATATAGATTGGGGCCGGGCTAAAACTACAAAGTGGAGAAAATTCCTAAATTTATTGCAGGATAATTTTATGGGCCAGTTTGTGGAGGACCCAACAAGAAGTGATGCCTTGTTGGATCTGATCATTTCCAACAACGCAGAGCTGGTTGGTAATGTAACTGTGCGGGAAAACCTTGGTAATAGCGACCACAATATAGTTACTTTTGACTTAAAATGTAGAAAACAAAGACAGATGGGGAAGGCAAAAACATATAACTTTAAAAAGGCAAATTTCCCTGGGCTGAGAGCTGCACTACAGGACATAGACTGGGGGGAGGTGTTCTCAAATACTGATACAGAAGGTAAATGGGACATCTTTAAATCAACTCTTAATAACTATACAGCTAAATATATACCAAAGGGGAACAAATATAAACGATTAAAACTAAATCCTACATGGTTGACAAATGATGTTAAAAGAGCAATAAACAACAAAAAAATAGCCTTCAAAAAATTAAAATCTAATGGGTCAGCTATAACATTTAAACAGTACAAGGAGCTTAATAAAATCTGTAAAAATGTAATAAAAACTGCAAAAATTCAAAATGAGAGACAGGTGGCCAAAGAAAGCAAAACTAATGCTAAATATTTTTTTTGATATATAAATACAAAAAAACCAAGGACAGAGCATGTAGGACCCCTTAATAATGATAATGGGGAGGTTGTCACGGGCGATCAAGAGAAGGCGGAGCTACTGAATGGGTTCTTTAGTTCTGTATACACTATGGAAAAAGGAGCTGACATTGGCCAGGTCAGTGCTGGTAACACATCATGTAATGTACTGAACTGGCTTAATGTAGAGATGGTACAAGGTAAGTTAAGTAAAGTAAATGTAAGCAAATCTCCAGGGCCGGATGGACTACACCCAAGAGTTCTTAGAGAGGTAAGTTCAGTAATATCTGTACCCTTGTTCATGATATTTAGAGATTCTCTGGTGTCTGGTATTGTGCCAAGGGACTGGCGCAAGGCTAATGTGGTGCCAATCTTCAAGAAGGGCTCTAGATCTTCGCCAGGCAATTATAGACCGGTAAGTCTAACATGCATTGTGGGTAAATTGTTTGAAGGACTTATAAGGGATTACATACAGGAATACATAGGGGATAATAGTATTATAAGTGATAGCCAGCATGGGTTTACTAAGGATAGAAGTTGTCAAACCAATCTAATTTGCTTTTATGAAGAGGTGAGTAGAAGCCTTGACAGAGGAATGGCTGTGGATATAATGTTTCTGGATTTTGCCAAAGCGTTTGATACTGTCCCTCACAGACATCTGACAGGTAAGTTAAGGTCCTTGGGCTTGGGAACTTTAGTTTGTAACTGGATTGAACAATGGCTCATGGATCGTACCCAGAGAGTGGTGGTCAATGATTCGTACTCTGATTGGTCCCCGGTAATTAGTGGTGTACCCCAAGGTTCAGTACTGGGCCCGCTGTTGTTTAATTTATTTATCAATGATATAGAGGATGGTATTAACAGCTCTGTTTCTATCTTTGCAGATGACACCAAGCTTTGTAGCACGATACAGTCTATAGAGGATGTGCATAAGTTACAAGATGACTTGGATAGACTAAGTGTCTGGGCATCCACTTGGCAAATGAGGTTCAATGTCGATAAATGTAAAGTTATGCATCTGGGTACTAAGAACTTGCATGCATCGTATGTCTTAGGGGGGATTAAACTGGCAGAGTCACTGGTATAGAAGGATCTGGGTGTACTTGTAGATCACAGACTACAGAATAGCATGCAATGTCAGGCTGCTGCTTCCAAAGCCGGCAGGATATTGTCATGTATAAAAAGAGGCATGGACTCGAGAGACAGGGACATAATACTCCCCCTTTATAAAGCATTGGTACGGCCTCACCTGGAATATGCTGTTCAGTTTTGGTCGCCTGTTCATAAAAGGGACACTGCGGAGATGGAAAGGGTCCAGAGACGCGTGACTAAACTAATATGGGGCATGGAACATCTTAGCTATGAGGAGCGATTAAAGGAGTTACAATTGTTTAGTCTTGAGAAGAGACGTTTAAGGGGGATATGATAAACGTATATAAGTATATAAATGGCCCATACAAAAAATATGGAGAAAAACTGTTCCAGGTTAAACCCCCCCAAAGGACGAGGGGGCACTCCCTCCGTCTGGAGAAGAAAAGGTTTAGTCTAAAGGGGCGACACGCCTTCTTTACCATGAGGACTGTGAATTTATGGAATGGTCTACCTCAGGAACTGGTCACAGCAGGAACAATTAACAGCTTTAAAACAGGGTTAGATACATTCCTGGAACAAAATAACATTAATGCTTATGCAGAATTATAAAACTACATCCCTTTCCCTTATCCCCTTACACCCTTCACTTCAATTCCCTGGTTGGACTTGATGGACGTATGTCTTTTTACAACCATATTAACTATATATTTGTATTTATTTATAACTTTTGATAGAAAATAAACAAACATACAATAACACGTAGCACAAGCACAGAGCTCCCCCACGCCCCACATTACACACAATCAGCCATACACACATACTCCCAGAGCAACCCCACCTCACAAACTTAGGAAGAAACAAGAGCCCTACTCAGGATCACTCACCAGTTCTGGGGGCAACACCGATTTGCCTATCAGTAACCAGGGCATCCAGACTTTATCAAATTTTTTTTGGCATTTGCGACTAATATAGAGAGTTCTTTACATCGGTACATATCTATTAACCATGTTAAACCACCTCACAATAGGAGGAGGGGAAGTATCCTTCCAGGCCATAATTAGAATCTTATCGGCACAGAACAATAGAAACCGAATGAGTAGGCGCCTATGGGAGCCTAAGGCCAGATATTTATTAACACCTAACAGACAGAAAACAGGGGAAAACACAAAAAGAAACTCTAAGTGATCTGTCAAGAACTGCATCACCTCTCTCAAAAAGGGTTTCACACAAGGGCAACTCCACATAAGAATCGGAAGAAGAAACCCCAATACAGAACAGCGTTACTGGATTACAATATAGACGAAGTATCAATCTAGCTTGAATAAGCATATCCCTAGCACTGACCACCATAGGGTAATAGGTTTTAATAACTTCTCTCCACTGGTCCTCCGACAAGTCAGGAATATCAGCCACCCACTTTACCAAAGCCAACTCAAACGGGTCAGAGCCCACAGATTGAAGTAATGCATATGCCTGAGTCAAAGGTTTGGCAAGGTTAGCGGTCTGAGAAACCTGGGGTCACATCAAGAGAGCCAAACTGTGCCACTACCGCATGTTGACATATTCTATTTTAACATAGTAGTAAATATTTGTCGTTACTTGCATCCCTTCTTGGTGAAAATCCCAAAATGTCATGAAAATGTAAAAAATTTAGCATTTTTCGAAATTTGAAACTCTCTGCTTGTAAGGAAAATGGACATTCCAAATAAATTATATATTGATTCACAAATACAATATATCTTCTGTATGTTAGCATCATAAAGTTGACATGTTTTAACTTTTTGAAGATATTAGAGAGCTTCAAAGTATAGCAGCAATTTTCTAAATTTTCTAAATCTGAATTTTTCAGGGACCAGTTCAGTTCAGAAGAGAAGGAGCAAAATTTGGCTTTTTGAAAGAGAATTTTGCTGAAATGTTTATTTTTTTTTGGGGGGGGGGGGTCATGTTGCTTTTAGTAGCCAGAACCGCAAAAAAAAAACAAAAAAACACATGGCACGCTATTTGGAAAACTACACCCCTCAAGGAATGTAACAAGGGGTACAGTGAGCCTTAACACCCCACAGGTGTTTGACGGGTTTGCGTTGAACTTGGACGAGAAAATGAAATATTTAATTTTTAACACTAAAATGATGGTGTTACTCCAAATTTAAAATTTTCACATGGTGAAGCCTAATTTCTCCTGATTAAGAAAACGCCCCATATGTGGACATTAAGTGCTCTGCTGGCGCACTACAGGTCTCAGAACAGAAGGAGCGCCATTGGATTTTTGGAGAGAGAATTTTGCTGAAATTGAAGTCGGGGCCATGTGCATTTACAAACCTCCCATGGTGCCAGAAAAGCAGAAACCCCCCACATGTGAAACCCTTTTGGAAACTACACCCCTCCAGGAACGTAACAAGGGTTACAGTGAGTGCTTACACCTCACAGGTTTTTTGAACAGTGGGCGTAAAAGTGAAAAATTAGATTTTTAACACTGATTTGGTATTAAGCAAAAAATTTTTAGTTTCACAAGTAGTAAGAGAAAAAAAGCTCCACAAAATTTGGAGCCCAACTTCTCCAGAATAAGGAAATACCCCATATATGGCGGTAAAGCTCTATGCGGGTGCAAAACAGGGCTTGAGATATGAGGCCTAAAGTGGTGATTTCCACTGCAATGGTTGAGGTTCTGACATAAAAATGTTGTGACCACAATTTTGAAACTACACACCTCGAGGAAGGTAACAAAAGGTACAGTGAATACTTACAGCTTCCAGGTTTTTTTGAACAGTGGGCCGTAAATTGAAAATTTAGATTTTTTTTATACACAAATGCTGGGGTCACCCAATTTTTTACATTTTCACAAGGGGTAATGGGAGAAATTGGGGTAAAAATTTTGAAGGTCTTTTTCTCCTGACTATGGAAATACATCCACATATGGGCTAATGTGCTGGGCGGGCACACAACAAGGCATAGAAATCTGTTTGTATTTGAGGCCTATGGCATATTAGTAGCTGACAGTTACATACATTCAGAGGAAAATACAAAAATGAAACACCCACATGTGACACTATTGCAGAAAGTCCCCCCCCCCCCCCCCCGAGGAATGGGTATAGGGGTAAAGAGGACATTTTGAATGCACAGGTGTTTTCTAAATTTATTTTCCAGGAATCAGTGGTAGCTTTTAAAAAATTGCAATTTTCTACCTATGCTCTTCTTCATTTTTATGGAAACTAACATGTGACCCCGAATTGTCCCCTGGTAATACGACATGAGCAAGAACTGTTCGCATTAGAGGCCGATGTTTGTTATGGACCTAACAGTTACACAAATTCAGAAGAAAATACAAGAAAGGAACACCCACATGTGAGCCTTGTTGCGGCGAGTGCTCCGGCAACTCACTCTGGCCGTGAGCGTTCTCCTCCTTCCTCCAGGGTTGGGTTGGGATTCGCATGGTGGGACGCGCCCACATGCGAATCTCGGGCCGTCACTTACCCCTTTCTCCTGCTGGCTTCTCCGCTGGTTCTGTTCCCTGGCGCGTGCTGCCGCCTCCTAGGGCTTGCGCACGCTGGAGCTCTGAGATTTAAAGGGCCAGTGCACCCTTAATTAGTGTTTGCACCTGTCCCTTCCTCATAAGTATGTCCACCTCCCTCTACCTCTTGCTGGATCTTTGTGTGCCCTATGCCCAAGAGAAAGCATTTCTGTGTATAGCCCTGCCTGTGTTCTGACCTTCCGCTCTGTGAGCTGACCTTGCTTCTGTTCCGTTTGCCTGCTGACCTTCTGTTACGTTTCCTGACCACGCATCTGTGCCACCAGCCCTGACCCTCTGCTAGTCCTGACTACGAGTTGTCTCATCCTTTCTGTGCTACGTTTCATCTCAGCAGCCTGCGTGGACGAGTCGTGCCAGGGGTAGCGACTTGGGTGCCACCTGCTGTAGCAAGTGCTTCCCACTTTGTGGCGGGCTCTGGTGAAAACCAGCGGCACCTAAGACTCTGCTCCCTGGTGCGGCCCACGTCATCTTCCACACAGGTACAGCAGATCCACTACCTCCGTGAGTGTTACAGTAAGATCCGGCCATGGATACCGCTGGGGTGCCTGTGCCTGATGTCTTGGACCTTTCCACTGTTGTGGCTCAACAGTAACAACAGTTGGCATGTCAGGCTCAACAGTTGAACCAGTTGTCAGCCATGATGCAACAGCTTCTTGCTGCTCAGCAGCAACAGCAGCTTCAACCAGCTCCAGTGTCTTCTCCAGTGCCAGCAGCTTCTTCTAGGGCCAAGCTTCATTTATCTTTACCTTCGAAGTATGAGGGAGATCCCAAGTTGTGTAGAGGCTTTTTGACTCAGTGCTCTATGCATTTGGAGATCATGGCAGATCAGTTTTCTACGGAGCGAGCTAAAGTGGCCTTTGTGGTCAGTCAATTGTCCAGTAAAGCCCTGGCCTGGGCTACTCCTCTCTGGGATGGTTGATGGGATCTCATGATCTGGTGTCTTCAAGAACCCGCACGGCCCTCCTCGGCTGAGACGCACTTATGAGCCTCAGTCAAAGGAACTCCTCTGTTGGTGACTACGCGGTTCAATTCCGCACTCTTGCCTCTAAACTGGCTTGGAATGATGAGGCATTGTGTGCTGCATTTAAAAAAGGACTGTCTAGTAGAATCAAGGATGCTCTCGCTGCTCGTGATTCTCCATCTACCCTGAGTGAGCTTATCCATTTGGCCACTCGAATTGATGTGCGTTTTGCCGAGAGGCAGGAAGAACTTTGTCTGGAAAGAGAACCTGTCCGAACACAGCGATTTCCTTGTCTGGTATCCATTTTCCAACATCCGAATCTACCGTCTCCTTTGCCTCCTGCCGAAGAGGCAATGCAGGTGGATCGGTATCGCTTAACGCAGCTGGAAAGATCCAGTCGATGCAATTAAAATTTGTGCCTATATTGTGCTAGTCCAGAGCACTTTCTCAAAGACTGTTCTATACGTCCCCAGCGTCCGGGAAACGCTTGCACCTAGGACATGTGGAAGAGGCATCCCTGGGTGTGAATACTACCTCTCCTCGTTTGACCATGCCGCTTCTAGTTTATATTCCTGCCAAGAAATCTTTCTCCGCTTCTGCCTTTTTGGACTCTGGTTCCGATGGAGATTTTATTGATGCCTTACTGGTCCATAAACATAGTCTCCCAGTGACTTGGCTTCCTAAGCCTTTGTACTTTTCTTCTGTCAATGGGGGAAACCTGAACTGTACAGTGCTATTCCGCACTGAACCTCTCATTATGCAAGTGGGTGTGTTACATAAGGAAAAGATTGAGTTCTATGCGCTACCTCATTGTACTTCGGAGCTTCTACTCGGTCTTCCTTGGCTTCAATGTCACACTCCACATTTCGACTAGAAAACCGGTGAGGTCACCCGCTGGGGACCTTTCTGCCAAAATCACTGTCTTATGTCTACCCAGCCTAAATCTGTTTCGTTTCCCTCTTCTATGCCAGGCCATCCTCTTCCATATCAAGATTATTCAGATGTATTCTGCGATAAGCAGGCCGAGACTCTTCCGCCACATTGTCCCTATGACTGTTCTATTGACTTACAGCCTGGGACCATGCCTCCCCGTGGAAGAATCTATCCATTGTCAGTTCCTGAGACACAAGCCATGGCAAAATATATTCAAGAGAACCTCCAAAAGGGCTTTATCCGAAAGTCCTCATCTCCTGCCGGAGCTGAATTCTTCTTTGTAGAGGAGAAGACTGTATTGACTACAGGGGTCTAAACAAGATTACGATCAAAAATCGCTATCCTCTTCCTTTCATTTCTGAACTTTTTGATCGTCTATGGGGTACCAAGGTATTCTCCAAGTTGGATTTGCAGGGAGCATAAAATCTTATCTGTATTCGTGAGGGAGACGAATGGAAGAAAGCCTTTAATAACCGAGATGGACACTTTGAGTATCTTGTGATGCCTTTCGGTCTCTGTAACGCTCCAGTTGTGTTCAAGAATTTGTCAACGATATCTTCCGAGATCTTCTCTACACGTGTGTTGTTGTGTACCTTGATGATATCTTGATCTTCTCGCCCAATTTGGAGGAGCATCGCTCTCATGTGCATCAGGTCCTACAGCGTCTTCGGGAGAATCATCTTTACGCCAAACTTGAAAAATGCCTATTGGAGAGATCTAGTCTGCCATTCCTGGGTTAAGTTGTTTCCCATCAAGGTCTTCAGATGGATCCTGACAAACTGTCTGCTGTTTTGAATTGGCCTCGTCCTACTGGTCTTCAGGCTATTCAAAGCTTTCTTGGGTTTGCAAATTATTATCGTCAGTTCATCCTACATTTTTCTTCCTTGGCTGCCCCGATTGTGGCTATTACAAAAAAAAACTGTAACCCAAGTCTGGGCCTCCTAAGGCTTAAGAGGCCTTCACTTGCTTAAAGTCTGCATTTGCCTCTGCACTCGTCCTCTCAAGACCAGATCCGGAGAAACCCTTTTCTTTGGAGGTAGACGCTTCATCCATGGGAGAGGGGGCTGTTTTAACTCAGAAAACCTCCAAGGGCAAAATTGTAACCTGTGGCTTCTTCTCCAAGACTTTCTCGCCTGCAGAGAGGAACTATTCTATTGGAGATGGGGAACTCCTTGCTATTAAACTTTCCTTAGTAGAGTGGCGAGATTCTTCTCATCCAGTCAGCATCTATTCTGACCATAAGAATCTCCTGTATCTATAGTCTGCTCAGCGTCTAAACCCTCGGCAGGCTAGATGGTCTCTTTTCTTTTCCAGGTTTAATTTAATTATTCATTTCCGCCATGCGAACAAAAACATCAGAGCTAATGCTCTTTCTAGGTCCTCCGATGTGGAAGGATTGGACTACACTCCAAGGCATATTGTTCCTCCAGAGCATCTGATTTAATATTGTTCCTCCAGAGCATCTGATTTCATTGAGACATAGAGTCTTGAATTGGGGACATTCTTCTTTGCTGGCTGGTCATTCTGGCGTACAGAAGTCCATTCAACTTATCTCTCGGCATTACTGGTGGCTGCACCTTTAACGCGATGTTACAGATTTTGTCCGTTCCTGTGTTACCTGTGCCCGCGACAAAACTCCAGCGGGTCTCTTACAACCTTTGCCCATCCCGGAGACTCCTTGGTCTCACATAGCTATGGACTTTATTACCGATCTTCCATCTTCCTGCAATAATATGGTCATCTGGGTGGTGGTCATTCGATTCTCGAAAAATGGCTAATTTCATTCTTTTACCAGGTCTTCCATCTGTTCCACAGCTGGCGAAACATTTTCTTCAACATATTTTTCACCTTCATAGCCTTCTGACTCACATCATCTTGGATCGTGAAGTACAATTAATTTCCAAGTTCTGGCATGCTCTCTTAACGTAAAGCTGGACTTTTCCTCTGCCTATCACCTTCAGACCAACGCCAGGTGGAGAGAGTGAACCAGATTCTGGGAGACTTTTTTCATCATTTTGTCTCGGCTCAACAGGATTATTGGGTCGATCTTTTGCCTTGGGCGGAGTTTTCTTTCAATCCCAAGCCGAAGACCTCTCCATTTTTTGTGGTCTATGGACATCTTCCTCGTATTCTTCTTCCAGCCGCTTCTCCTCTAAGTATGTTCGTTGTAGGGTTCCCAGTTATAAGTTGGGTCCTCGCTTCCTGGGATCGTTTGAGGTTTTGCACAGAATCAATCCTGTGTCTTACAAGCCCCATCTGCCTGCATCCTTACGTATCCCGAATTCTTTTCATGTCTCCCTCCTCAAACCAGTAGTCTTTAATCGGTTTTCACAAACACGTGTTGTTTCCTCTCCAGTCTCTGGTTCCTCGGTTATTTTTGAAGTCAAGGAAATTTTGGCTAACTAAACTAAAACTAACTAACTAAAACCGTAAGGAGGTAAGATATTTTTTTTAGTAGACTGGAAGGGGTTCGGTCCTGAGGAGAGGTCATGGGAGCCGGAGGAGAATATTCTGGACCACAATTTGCTCTGAAATTTTCTTAGACCCAAAATTAGGGGGGGCGGCACTGTTGCGGCAAGCATTCCGGCCAGTCACTCTGGCTGTGAGCACTCTCCTCCTCCTTCCTTCGGCGGCTCTGGGATTCACATCACGGGACGCACCCACATGCGAATCTCGGGCTGTCAATTACCCCTTGCTCCTGCTGGCCTCTCTGTTGGTTCTGTGCCCTGGCGCGTGCGCTCCCACTTCCTAGGGCGCGTGCCGGAGCTCTGAGATTTAAAGGGCTAGTGCGCCTTATAAGTATGTGCACCTCCCTCTACCTCTTGCTGGATCTTTGTATGCACTGTGCCCATGAGAAAGCATTTCTGTATATAGCCCTGCCTGTGTTCTGACCTTCCGCAACCTGGGTGCCGCCTGCCGCAGCAAGTCCATTCCACTTTGCGACAGGCTCTGGTGAAAACCAGCAGCACCTTAGACTCCACTCCCTGCTACGGCCTACGTCATCTTCCACACAGGTACAGCAGATCCACTACCTCTGTGAGTGTTACAAGTCTATTATAAAAAGTACACCCCCTAGGGAAGGTGTATAGGGGTGAAGTGGAGATCTGGAACAGACGGGTGTTCCCTAAATTTTTTTTCCAGAAATGGATGAATTGTAGTATGGGGGAACTGAAAATTGCAATTTTATTACTGATATGCCAATTATTTTTCCATAATGAGGACCCAGAGTATAGCCAAAATTAAAAATGATGCCCGCCCAAACCCTATGCTCTGAATCATCATTTTGGGAATGTGATGTGGGTGGCCATCCCTATTGTGTTACCTGAAATGCACACCCCGCTCAGGTGGGGAGAGAGCACTGTGCATTTGAGGCAATTGAAAACCCCCAATGCTGTTAACTCTGTGTCCCATGACCCTTTTTTTTTTTTTTTTGGGGGGGGGGGGGGGGGAGATATTATCAGGGGTATTGGGAAAGAGTTTTTTTTGTGGGGGGGTGTTTGGTTTAAAAAATTTGAAGACAATGTACTCTCGACTGGTACATTGGAGTAGAATTCTGGGGAATTAAAATTAGGGAAAAGGATTAAAAATATTGTGCTCCATGGAAGTGTGATGCTACCTGAAGTAATCTCTAATGCAGAGGCCCGGATGATCGGGGCAAGTGTCACACTGAGTGGTGGTGTCCTTCCGAATCCCCCTCCTGTCACACACACTGCATTTTTTCTGGGATTGTCCCTTCTCTCCAGTGTGGGGGACCTCACCTGGAAAGTGTTGGCCGGGGATGATCCGGGGAACCGAAGTTCCAGAGGTGCTATGAACCGCTCTTTGGCGGTCACCAAACATTAGGGTCTTTAGAACTTCCTCTTGGAACTGCAGGAATCTCCCTGTGTTGCCAGCATACTGGGACAGTCAGGGGTGTGGAAATTTTTATAAAAAACTACTTGTCCAAGGGACTAAAGCTGAACACAATCTACTTGTCCCTCAAGAAAATCCACTTGTCCTGGTAGATGAAATAATTTCAACCAAAATAGTCTGATCCTCCCCCCCCCCCCACTAGACCACCAGGGATGGATATAAGATCCCTTTAGACACTGCTGACAGCGGTGATATGGTTTAATAGGCGATCGCAGCATCCAGGCTATTAGCGGCCGGAGAGCTGTAGCTCCTCTTACACCCGAGCCAAGCCCAGAAAAGTCTAGATGTAACTTTTTGATCACCTTATAAAAAATTTCTAATATGAAGTGACCAAAAATGAGCAATTCTGGACTATTCTTTACATTTACACCGTTCACCATACGGTTTAATTAACATTATATTTTAATAGCCTGGACATTTCCACATGCAGCGATACCACTTATGTTTATTTTTGTACATTATTTTTATTTAAAGAAAATTGGAAACTTTTATTAGGAAAGGGGCTTATTCACATATATACGCACTTTTTAAAATATTTTAATCACTATTTTTCAGTCTTCATAGGGACTTATGTGTTACTGGGGGGGGGGGGGTTCTGCTTCTCCAGTTTGTGTGCTGCATTTTGTGTCAGAAAATGCTGGAAGTTGCATTTAGTTACTAGATAACTACAACTCCCAGCATGCCCTGATACATCCTATGGTTGTGTGGGTGTTGCAGCATGTTGCACTGTATAGTAGTACAGTTAAGGTTATTGTGTAACATGCTGGGAGTTGTAGTTTTGGTTTGTGTCAGCTGCAGAGACATAGGCTGTGTCAAGGAATACTGGGAATTGCAGTTAGTAACTACAACACCCAGCATGCCCTGATGCAGCCTATGGCTCTGCAGCTGACCCGAACCAAAACTACAACCCCCAGCATGTTACACTTTATAGTTCTACAGTTTAGGTTATGGTGCAACATGATGGGAGTTGTAGTTTTGGTTCGGGCGTGTTTGCGGGCATCCGTGGGGCTCCTGGTTGGCTGGTGAGTATGAAGGGGGTGGGATTCTGGGGGTGCAATTTACTGCGGGTGCCACTAAAAATAAATAAAATTAGATGGCACAACTGCCCTAATGCCCGATGTGACAGTCCGCTCCAATACAAAACATTCATGCATACACATATCATACATGCACCAGCCACTGCCCCCATATCATACTTACACACACCCGCCACTGCCCCCCTCCACATCATACATTACATACACACATCACACATACATCATACACACATACACTCACACCATACATATGCACACATCATACATACACCCACCGCTGCCCCCCCACATCATACATTACATACATACACACAATCACACTTAGACATCATACACACATCATACATTACATACATACACACATCACACTTAGACATCATACACACATCATACATTACATACATACACCCATCACACTTAGACATCATACACACATCATACATTACATACATACACACATCACACTTAGACATCATACACACATCACACATTACATACACATCACACTTAGACATCATACATTACATACACATCACACATTACATACACATCACACTTAGACATCATACATTACATACACATCACACATTACATACACATCACACTTAGACATCATACATTACATACACATCACACATAGACAGACATCATACACACATCACACATACACTCACACCATACATATCCACCAGTGTTTCCCAACCAGGCTGCCTCCAGCTGTTGCAAAACTACAACTCCCAGCATGCCCAGTGCATGCTGGGAGTTGTAGTTTTCCAACAGCTGGAGGCACCCTGGTTGGGAAACACTGGTATACACCATACATATGCACACATCATACATACACCTACCGCTTCCTCCCCCATCATACATTACATACACACATCACACATACACTCACACCATACATATACAACCACCCTTCCTGTCACCTGTAATCTCGGCCTCCTCACCTGAACCGCCATGAGTGGACATCAGAGCTGTAGTCACCGCCGGTGTGAGGTGAGATTTCCGTCCTCCCCCTCCCCTCCCCCGCTCTGTGTTTTCCCCGTGCAAACTAGCAACCTCCCCGTGGTGGATTAGGTCCTGTGAAGAAAGAGCAGGGGGGGAGGGGTAGAGCTGAGTGCGGGGGATGGAGCTGTGCACGGGTGCTGTGCTCGTCCTTTCTCTCACCCTGCTGTGTCTTCTGAGCTCCGTCCATCCTCCGGGAGGGGAGATAAGTGGACTCTGCAGTCAGCTGGAGGCCGCCACCCCCTCCATACACTCTGAGGCCGGTGTGAGGTGTAGACTTCCATTGGCTTCTGCGCCTCACACCGACTTTAAAGAAAAATAAGGGGGAAGTCTGTCTATCCCTGCTCGCCTGATACAGGGCTAAATCTGTGAACAATTCACCTGCCCGGCGCCCAAAACTACTTGTCCCGGGCGTCGGGCAAAAGAGTTGTACATGGAAACCTGTACCATATAGACCACCACTTTTTTGTACCATGTCCGTGTTTTCCGCATGGCATCACATGGCTTGAGGACTTAATCAGCTAGATCAACTCCCCCCATATACCGATTGTAGTCCATAATATAATCAGGCTTGAGGACCGGTCCCGCAGTACCTCGCACAGGGACACGGGTGCTACCGTTCCCATGAATTGTGGTGAACATAAGGACATCCCTCTTGTCCTTATATTGAATGAAGACGAAAAAGCACTGGGTACTTGGTCTACGGCCAAGCAGTTTATTGCAGGTGGAAATGCTCAGCAATAAACTGCTTGACTGGAGCACGTGTGCCCAGCGCTTTTTCGTCTACATTCGATTTGTGGAAGTCTGTCCTGTATTTGGCTGAGAGCACCGGTGGTCAGTGCCGCAGATGCCCGGAAGTTCGTTGTGTGTTGCTATACCCTTGTGGAATAAGCATAGTTAGCAGTGCAAGCTGCATCTCTATTTTGGGAACCTCTTGTCCTTATACCTGACCAGCAACAGGCTTTCATGGGAAAAGGCATGGGACTCACCCGGGGGATAGGAGCATGTAGGGGATGGGGCGGAAGGCCTCTTTGATTCTTCCAGACTGTCCCACAAACGACCGTGGATCTGGCAGCGAGTGAAGAGAGGGATACTAGTGTAAAATGTAAATTTGGTAACCTTTATTTAGCAATGGGTGCAAAAGGCCCCAAACGATTTTCTTGCTAACACCTGGGGACATTCTAGGGGTTCAATATGGGAATCTCGTCCCTCATACACCATAAACTTGCAAGTGTACCCTGAGGTACTCTCGCAAAGTTTATACATCTTCACGCCATACCTGAGTAGCGCTTGGTGGCAGCAGGGGGTGCAGAAGTTAGTGGGGGGGGGGGGGGGTCCTGCCACTCAGCCCAGAACAGTGGCTGGTGGTACACAGACCCCCACACAAAAAAAACGAAAAACGGTAAAACCCAGAAAAAAGCACCTGCCTGAACCCCAAAAAAAGACTTATCAGTGATAACTCACTGACAGCGGTGGGGAAGGCCGCACACACAGGTACACACAGCACAGGCCTGCTGCTGTTGGCACGGACCGACTATAGGTGAAAAAAAAATGAAAAAAAAAAGACACTTTTAATCCCTGAAAAAGTGCCTTCACGACAAAAAAACACTGATCAGTACTACGGGACTGATCAGCAGTGCGTGGGCTTTAGCTAATGGTGGCGGGCCACTTTTTTATACGGAAGAGGGCCCAGCCACATGATTAGCAAAAAAAACGCAGGGGGCAGATTGCAGCGACCCTGTAGGGTCTATGGACCCGCAGACACCTACAGTAATGGTACACCACAAAAAAAACAACTTTTTTTTACACCTAAAGCTGTTCCTTATTGCTAAAAGTGCCGGATGGCACAGTAATAGCGATGAAAAGCACTTTTATTTTCTCTGAGGGAGGAAGATAGCAGCACGGGGCTCCGTCCTGCTCACCAGCTCACAGATGTGTGGTGGGCAGAACGGAGCAACACGCTCCTTCACCCTCCTCCTCCTCCCCATACTGCCATGATTGGTGCGGTCACTACGACCGCCCAATCACAGTTGTCCTGGAGGGTGGCAACACTGCCACCTCCCAGTACAGTATGGAGAGTGATTGGTGTGTATATTACACCACTGGTTACTCTCCTTTTCTGGGTCGCGTGTGACCCAAATGACCCGGAACTGCTGCAGATCGCCGGTTTGTATTTTTCAGCAGGCATCCCAGTCCGATCCCCACCCTGCTATTCAGACCGGTGATCTTATGGGGGGTCTCAGGACCCCACTCAGCGATGTGCCGGGGTGCCTTCTTAATTTAATGAGAGTGACCATTTAACCTCTTAAGGACCCATGACGTATCGGTACGTCATGAGTCCGCTCCCGATCTATAACGCGGTGCCACGCGCTGTTAACCCTTTTAAAGTGAAAATAAAACCATGCCGGTTAGCTCAGGGAGCTGTTCGGGTTCGCAGCGGCGAAATCGCGGTATCCCGAACAGCTTACATGACATCCGGAGTATCCCTACCTGCCTCCATGCTGTCCCATCGCCGAATGACTGCTCAGTGCCTGAGATCCAGGCATAAGCAGTCAAGCGGCAGAATCATCGATCAGTGGTTTCTTATGAGAAACCACTGATCAATGTAAAAGATCAGTGTGTGCAGTGTTATAGCTCCCTATGGGAGATATAACATTGCAAAAAAAAAGGGACAAAAAAAAGTGAATAAAGATCATTTAACCCCTTCCCTAATAATAGTTTGAATCACCCCCCTTTTACCATAAACAAAAAAACTACTGTGTAAACAAAAATAAAATATGTGGTATCGCTGCGTGCGCAAATGTCCGATTTATAAAAATATATATCGTTAATTAAACCGCATGGTCAATGGTCAAAAAAAATCCAAAGTCCAAAATAGTGCATTTTGGTCACTTTTTATATCATGAAAAAATTATCAATAAGTCCTATCAATGCAAAAATTTTACCGCTAAAAACTTCAGATCAAGGCGCAAAAAATGAGCCCTCGTACCGCCCCGTACGCTGAAAAACAAAAAAGTTATAGCGGTCAGAAGATCACAATTTTAAACGTATACTTTTTCCTGCATGCAGTTATAAATTTTTCCAGAAGTACGACAAAATCAAACCTATATAAGTAGGGTATCATTTTAATCGTATGGACCTACAGAATAAAGAGAATGTGTCATTTTTACCGAAAAATGTACTGTGTAGAAACGGAAGCCCCAAAAGTTACAAAATGGCGTTTATTTCAATTTTGTCTCACAATGATTTTTTTTTCCGTTTCGCCGTAGATTTTTGGGTAAAATGACTGATGTCACTGCAAAGTAGAATTGGTGGCGCAAAAAATAAGCCATCATATGGATTTTTAGGTGCAACATTTAAAATGTTCTGTTTTTTTAAAGGTAAGGAGGAAGAAACGAAAATGCAAAACCGGAAAAACCCCGGGTCCTTAACCCCTTAACGACGCAGGACGTATATTTACGTCCTGCGCCGGCTCCCGCGATATGAAGCGGGATCGCGCCGCGATCCTGCATCATATCGCGTCGGTCCAAGCGCTCATCAACGGCCAGGACCCGCGGCTAATACCACACATCGCCGATCACGGCGATGTGCGGTATTAACCCTTTAGAAGCGGCGGTCAAAGCTGACCCCCGCTTCTAAAGTGAAACTGAAAGTGACCCGGCTGCTCAGTCGGGCTGTTCGGGACCGCCGCGGTGAAATCGCGGTGTCCCGAACAGCTGATCGGACACCGGGAGGGCCCTTACCTGCCTCCTCGGTGTCCGATCGACGAATGACTGCTCCGTGCCTGAGATCCAGGCAGGAGCAGTCAAGCGCCGATAATGCTGATCACAGGCGTGTTAATACACGCCAGTGATCAGCATAGGAGATCAGTGTGTGCAGTGTTATAGGTCCCTATGGGACCTATAACACTGCAAAAAAATTTAAAAAAAAAGTGTTAATAAAGGTCATTTAACCCCTTCCCTGATAAGTTTGAATCACCCCCCTTTTCCCATAAAAAAAATAAAACAGTGTAAAAAAATAAATAAATAAACATATGTGGTATCGCCGCGTGTGTAAATGTCCGAACTATAAAAATATATAATTAATTAAACCGCACGGTCAATGGCGTACGCGCCAAAAAATTCCAAAGTCCAAAAAAGCGTATTTTGGTCACTTTTTACACCATTAAAAAAATGAATAAAAAGTGATCAAAAAGTCCGATCAAAACAAAAATCATACCGATAAAAACTTCAGATCACGGCGCAAAAAATGAGCCCTCATACCGCCCTGTACGCAGAAAAATAAAAAAGTTATAGGGGTCAGAAAATGACATTTTTAAACGTATAAATTTTCCTGCATGTAGTTATGATTTTTTCCAGAAGTGCGACAAAATCAAACCTATATAAGTAGGGTATCATTTTAACCGTATGGACCTACAGAATAATGATAAGGTGTCATTTTTACCGAAATATGCACTGCATAGAAACGGAAGCCCCCAAATTTACAAAATGGCGTTTTTTTTTCCGATTTTGTCGCACAATGATTTTTTTACCATTTCGCCGTGCATTTTGGGGTAAAATGACTAATGTCACTGCAAAGTAGAATTGGCGACACAAAAAATAAGCCATAATATGGATTTTTAGGTGGAAAATTGAAAGGGTTATGATTTTTAAAAGGTAAGGAGGAAAAAACGAAAGTGCAAAAACGGAAAAACCCTGAGTCCTTAAGGGGTTAAGGACTTGTACGTCATGTGACTCAGGTCCTTACGCATTCACCTACACAGATCGTAAAGGGAAGAAGTTCCTGCATTCAAGTAAGAAAATGATGATGCCCCCTTCCTCCGTCCTATCTGCCCCCAGGTCACAGATCACTCCTTGATACACTCCTGCTTTAGCTCCTAGAAGATCAGGGAGCATGCATGCTGGAGGTCTGTATATCTTCAGATTGTATGCTCCCTGATCTTGTAAAGCAGCAAGTCGTAGGGCCCCCCACAGCCCCAGGCCCTCGAGCAGTGCCCGACTGCCCAATTTGGCAGTCCGTTCCTGACCCAGGGTTAATACCAACCAATCAGGCTGATGTCCGGCATTAACTCTTTAGACGCAGCAATCAAAGTTGAATGTGGCGTCTGAAAAAATGATCCTGGCAGCTTAACGGAGCTGATCGGGACCATTGTGGTGAAATCGCGATGTACCAGTCAGCTGAAATGATGTCAGGAAGGCCCTTGCCTGTCTCCTCACGGTCTGATCGGTGCTCTGATGTCCCCACCCAGCCATGGCAGGCTGGAGCAGCAGAGCACCAATAACACTTATCATGCCAAAGCTCAGTATTGAACAGTGTATGCAATCGAAAGATTGCATGCCCTATGGAGACAGACTAAAAAAAAGTAATAAGTGTAAAAAAAAGTTAATAAATGTGAATAAGCCCCTCCCCTAATAAAAGTTTCCATTAATCCCCCCTCCATTTCCCATGTTTTAAATAAAATAATGTAATAAAAAAATGAACATAAACACATGTGGTATTGCCGTTTGCGTAAACGTTCAAACTATTAAAATATATGGATAGTTAATCACACGGTCGATGGCGTACAGATAAAAAAAATACCAACGTACAAAACTGTGCATTTTTGGTCACTTCATAAACCATAATAAATTTTAATTTAAGCGATCAGAAAGTTCCATCAAACAAAAAATGTACTGATAAAAAATACAAACCACAGCGCAAAAAAGGAGCCCTCATATAGCCCCTTATGTGGAAAAATTATAGGGGTCAAATTACTACAATTTTAAACATACTAAGGCCCCTTTAACTCTGCCGTTGATCCACGTCAAGAACGGCCATTAAAGTAAAAAAAAATGTTGTTACATTAACGGCCGTTCTTGTGATGGGGGGGGGGGGGCAATGGGCAGCAACTGGTCCCAGTGGCTCCCATTTACTATTATGGGGGCCGCCGGGACCCGTTATATTTTTTTACGGAAATAGCGGGAGAAAAAAGGCGGCTCTTGCAGTAATTTTTCTCCCTGGGCTCCCGACAGCCATGGCAGTGTGAAAGTAATGTAATTTTGGTGCATATAGTTATATTTTTTTTTACGTAGTAAAATAAAATAAAACCTACATAAATTAGGTATCCTTGTAACCGCATGGACCTACAGAATAAATATAAGGTATTACTGAAAAGTGCGCTGTGTAGATCTGGAAGCCCTCAAGTTACAAAATTGTGTTTTTTTCATTTTACCCCCACAAATACGTATTTTTTGGTTTCGTCGCAGATTATGTTATAAAATAAGTGATGTCATTACAAAGTACAATTGGTGTCTCAAAAAACAAGCCCTTATATAGGCCTGTTGGTGCAAAATTTAAAGCGGTATGATTTTTGAAGTGGAGGAGAAAAAAAAGAAAGTGCAAAAATGAAAATTGACCTCGTCCTTAACCTGATCACGACCATGGATGTCTATGCTCGTCCAATGGCCGTTATCGGGGTATGACGCGGGCTCCTGACCGGACGGCCCCCAGCTGATTCCTGTAGATGGGGGCCGGCATTAATAACCCACATGCGGCGATCGCCACGGGCGGCTATTAACCCTTTAGATCGCCGCTGTTTTGACAGCGGCATCTAAAGGTGCCTGTATCCAGTCCCTGGTGGTCCAGTGGGGTGGATGGCCCCCCCGCAGCGCGATCGCGGGGGAGCGATCCACTACTGAGATAGCCTGAGGGCTTACCTCTCATGCTGCGGCGGCTCCGGTGCTTAGAATGATAAAGCCTGGCAGGACCAGGCTTTATCAATCGAGCGCAGAGCACACAGATGAATGGGATTGTATGTAATCCCATTGATCTGTATGAGGAATCAAATGATCCCTCCTAAAAGTCCCCTAAGGGGACTAAAAGTGTAAAAAAAAGAAGTTTAAAAAAAGTTTTAAAACACACACATTAACCCCTTCCTTATTAAAAGTTTAAATCACCCCCCTTTTCCCAAATTCCATATAAAAAATATATTAACATAATAAAAATATATTGTAAATTTAACTGCATGGTCAATGGCGTACGAGCAAAAAAATTCCAAAGTCGAAAATAGCATATTTTTGGTCACTTTTCATACCATAAAAAAAAGGAATAAAAAGCAATCAAAAAGTCCAATCAAAACAAAAATGGTACCATTTAAAACTTCAGATCACGCCACAA
Organism: Hyla sarda; assembly: GCF_029499605.1. NCBI lineage: Eukaryota > Metazoa > Chordata > Amphibia > Anura > Hylidae > Hyla > Hyla sarda. Next base: position 247,929,172 of record NC_079189.1, on the reverse strand, counting down.
AAAATAGCCCTCATACCACCCTTTAGGCGGAAAAATGAAAGTTATAGGGGTTAAAATAGGACAATTTTAAATGCATAAATTTTCCTACATGTAGTTACGATTTTTTTCCCCAGAAGTACGACAAAAATTAAACCTACATAAGTAGGGTATCATTTTAATCGTATGGACCTACAGAATAATGATAAAATGTAATTTTTACCGAAAAATGTACGGCGTTGAAACGGAAGCCCCCAAAATTTACAAAATGGTGTTTTTTCTTCAATTTTGTCTCACAATGATTTTTTTTTCTGTTTCGCCGTACATTTTTGTGTAAAATGACTGATGTCATTACAAAGTAGAATTGGTGGCACAAAAAATAAGCCCTCATATGGATTTTTAGGTGCAAAATTGAAAGTTATGATTTTTAAAAGGTAAGGAGGAAAAAACGAAAGTGCAAAAACAGGAAAATGCTTGGTCCTTAAGGGGCTAAGGCCAAAATGGGCTGAGTTCTTAAGGGGTTAGGCTGCACTCACAATCATGATTTCTCCATCCGACCTGAGTACACGATTTTTATAACTTAAAATTGTATGAAATCGTATATAGTGTCGGATCCATTGTCTTTCATTAAAAAATCGGAACCATTACACACATCCGATTTATCCGCATCCGATTTCACATGATTTTTGTTCAGGTCTGAAATCGTGGTCAACCCCGATTTCAGACCCGAACAAAGATCGTGTGAAATCGGATGCGGATCAAATCAGATGTGTGTAATGGTTCCGATTTTTTAATGGAGGACAATGGATCCGACTTTATATACGATTTCATACAATTTTAAGTTATAAAAATTGTGTACTCAGGTCGGATGGAGAAATCGTGATGTGAATGCAGCCTTAAAGGAGTAGTCCAGTGGTGATTCAGTGGTGAGCAACTTATCCCCTATCCTAAGGATAGGGGATAAGTTGCAGATCGCGGGGGGTCCGACCCCTGGGGCCCCCCGCGATCTCCTGTACGGAGCCCCGACAGCCCGCTGGAAGGGGGCGTGTCGACCTCCGCACGAGGCGGCGGCCGACACGCCCCCTCAATACAACTCTATGGCAGAGCCGAAGCGCTGCCTTCGGCAATCTCCGGCTCTGCCATAGAGATGTATTGAGGGGGCGTGTCGGCCGCCGCCTCGTGCGGGGGTCGACACCCGCTATCTCGGCGGAGAGCCGGGGCCCCGTACAGAGAGATCGCAGGGGGCCCCAGCGGTCGGACCCCCCGCGATCTCAAACTTATCCCCTATCCTTAGGATAGGGGATAAGTTTTTCACCACTGGACTACCCCTTTAAGAGGTGCTTTTTCAAAGCTATGCTAGTTTGAGCAAGCAAAGATTTCTGCCACATTTTATGCTATTAAGCTGTAGTAAATCTTGCCTGTATTGGCAGCCATGTCCCCTTCCTCTGCAACTTTGTTAAACTTGAAGCCACTGGGTGAAGTTGCACAAAAGTTTTGGAAACTTTTAAAAGGTCACATATAATAAAAGTGTCCAAAGTCAACCCTTTCAGACCAAAAACTTAAAAATGACAAGCATAGCAAATTCCCACCCAAAAGTGCTGTACATGTTTACTACAAGTATAAGACAGAACAAATATGGCAAAAAGCACCAGAAACCGGCGCACAAAGCTCGGTACATTCCCCCATTAGTGCTTGTAGGTCTGGAGACATTGCGGGGAGGGGTTACAAGGGACAGGGACATGTAGTAACACTTGAGGGACATACAGGAGGCTGAGGAGAGCAGCAGGCAGGCTATGCGGACAGTCCCTGGAGGATTTACCTGGACGGAGTTCACGGAGCTCACCTCTATTATAGTACAGGAACAGTCGTGAGGAGACTCAGCGCGCCCTTTCCGCGGCTCAGTGTACACGGAGAGTTATGCTGTCCCGCTTCTAGGCTCTTATACATTGTACAGACGACTCCTGAGAGAACCCGCCGAGCCTGTGAGTATCCTGCTTCAAACTTTCCAGGAAAAGCCGCTTCACATTGTGCTGTGTGTATACAGCTTAATTTTACACCATGTCTGGCTCTTTACAATGTATCAGTCAGGAGCCCCTTTATACCAGCACATACAGTGTGTACGTTTCCATAGTGGCCACTTATTTTAGACGTGTAGAACACGTTAGGTAGCTCAGCATTGATGTCTTCATGCAGGTTGGTAAGATGGTCGACGCTGGGGTCTAGGACATCTATCATAGCTATAGCAGAGAAGAGCGACCTGCTATCCCTATAGAGTTCTGTGAAGCTGAGGGGGCGCTGTTGTGCATGTTCACACCACGCTAAAATCAGCCGGCACTTGGCCCCTATCTATGGGCGCTTCAGCAGCTGTGGTGCACACGTTCTGGCTTGGATTCTCAGAAGAGGACTGCCTATTGCCTTACCCGCTTGGGGTGTTTATAGATAGTCTATGAGGAGTATGAGAACTTTAGTATTGTTTCTTGTGCTGTGAGATCAGAGGCCTGGACCACAAGGCCTCCTTATGTCTGGAGCAAGGTCAGTGGTTGCTGATGTTATTGACGCTGTGGAAACGAACAGATATGGAATCTGTGTTCCTGGTGGTTTTAGGATGGTGTCAGGTCAAGGTTATTCCAAGTACACAAAGTGATGGCATTTCACAAGGATGGGCTGTCACCTCAAGGGGATGTTGCAAGATTAAAGGCAATAACCTATCCATAGATATATGTATATAGACAGATGTGTATATAGATGTGTGTGTGTATATTTATATATATATGTGTGTATATATATATATATATATATATATATATATATATATATATATATATATATACAGTCGGCCCTCAACATACGATTGTAAACTGTTCCAAACGGACCATCGTTTGTTGAAAAAAATCGCATGTTGAGGGATCCATGCAATGTAAAGTATAGGACAGTGGTCTCCAACGGCTGTCCGGGCATACTGGGTGTTGTAGTTTTGCAACATCTGGAGGTCCGCAGGTTGAAGACCACTGTTAGAGGAAGTTGTACTCACCTGTCCCGCCGCTCCGGACCGTCACCGCTAGTCACCGCTGCCCAGGATGTCGCCGTCCATCGCTGTCGCCAGGTCCCCGATGCTCCGGCAAGGCCTCTGCTTCCCCGGCATCTGCGCTCTCCGTCGACGCCATCACGTCGCTACGCACGTCGCTCCTATTGGATGACGGGACGGCGTGCGCAGCGACGTGATGACGACGATGGAGAGCGCCGACAATGCAGGGGATCCCGAAGAGGACCCGCCGGAGCCCTGAGGACAGGTAAGTGACATCACCGGAGCTCACGGGGCACCGTAAACGTCTATCCGGTGGCAGCTGAAGCAGTTTTTGCTGCCGGATAGCCGTTTATGCGATGGCCCTGACATAAAACGGCATCGTATGTTGATGCGACCTTCAACACTCGATGGCCTCTGAGATGCCATCGCATGTTGAAATTATCGTATGTCGGGGCCATCGTAGGTCGAGGGGTCACTGTATATTCATACATATATAATTGTATTTGATCGTTCACCACAGGGACCATTCACTCACTATAGGACTGACAAAGACATCGCTGCTACCTCCTTTAGGTCATAAAGAGATGAAAATGGATTCCCCAGGATGAAAGCGCTTCTCCCAAATAGATGAATATGATTCTTTATTTAGAATAGCAATAGCAATGCGTTTCGATCCCAAACTGGGATTAAGGGAGCTCATTTGCATTTTAAAGGCGCCCACGTGGCACTTGCTTCTTTATTAGATACCCCTTGTCTTGGGAATCTGGCAGACTGCGCCCTGGGTGGCAGTGTGCTCTAGGCAACTGCCTAGTTAGCCTAGTGGCTGCACCGGCCCTGCCTGGGGGCAAGAGGGGACCTTTCTCATGATCGGCCTCCCCCACAGATGACATGCTTTTTACTTATTCCGTGGATAGATAAAAATGTACTATCTTGGGATAACCTCTTTCATGACCAGTGTCAGCCACAGTGCACAACACTTCCATTCAAGTTTATACTCATCTATAACATAAACCATTATTGTGTGTAACAGAGGGTCCTACCTCTGGGACCTGCACCTATCTTTAGAACAAAGGTTGTCTAATCCCCTTCCTACCTATATGGCATGCAGGTAGAGACTGCTTACAGAAAGCTTACTGTATTCAGCTGGTTCCATGACTCTCATAGAAGGAAAAATCAAGTTACAGAAACACTGTGCAGCAAAAGTGTTGCCATAACTGATGTTAAAGAACAGGCTGCACACATAATATACCCTTGTTTTGCAGCCTACAATAAGACCCAATGTATTGTGATTGCTTTATTATCACTTCTAGGTGTGAGGTAAATAATGAAGTGATAGATGTTATAGTAAGCAGTTTATTATGTAGACAATTGCAAGGAAGTCCCCAGTTGACATAGAAATCTGGTCATAGACATACTTGGTACCTAGTGATAATAGCTTAAAGATTTCAAGCTGCCAAACCACAGGCAGCGAGACACAGGCATGCACTTCCTCATATCAATGTACTATAACTTACTGTTACATTTCAGAGAATCATAGCTTAGCATAGGAGCTAGGAATGGGGTATATGTGGTAGCCACTAGGGGAAAAGACAAGCTTTATGCTGGGTGTAGTAGTTCTCACTGTATATGTCACTTGACTTTGCTTATTTTGTCAGTGAAGTTGTTCCCATATACAAAGTACAGGAACGAGACCACTAGATGCTAGGATTCTGTGAAACACCTTGTAAACTTTACTAAAACTTCTGGTACAATTCCAAATAAAATTCAGTTACCTTTGTATAACTTATAGAAGAAATCCAAAGGACCCCTCGCGATCTCCCGTACAGGGTCCCGACTCTGCTCCTCTAACGTGACTGTTGCACCCAACACTGAGGTCAAAACAAGTGCCCCTCCATTAATTTCTATGGGAGAGACGGAGACACAGCGTGCGCATGTCTCCACCTCTCCCATAGAAATGAATGGAGGGGGCATGTTTTGACCAGCGTCGGTGCTTAGTACGAAACGTCATTTCCTGAAACAGAGCTGGGGCTCTGCACGGGAGATCGCGGGGGGGTCCCAGTGGTCGAACCCATGTGATCAGACATCCTGTGGATAGGGGATAAGTTGCCTTCCACTGGATATCTTCTTTTAATATGTTACAGCTTTTTAGCAAGAAGAATGAATGTTTGGTCACTGTCCCTTTATTATTGCATTTTAAGGCGCTGATCGGACAGCAGGAGCCAGGTAAGGGACCTTCCACCATCCTCTTAACTGAACGAGACGCGGCCATTTCGCCATGCCGGTCCCAATCAGCCCACTGAGCTAGCCGGGATATGTTTTCTCCCGTTTTAGATGTTTTTCAACTTTGATTGCAGCATTTAAAGGGTTAATGCCAGGCATCAGCCCGACCAGGGATGTGTGGCATTAGCCATGGGTCCTGGTTGCTGACCGGGACCCAGCAAGTATGAAGCGCGCTCAGCTCCTGAGCGTGCTTCATATAACAGGGGCAATGGTCGTAAATGTACATCCATTGTCCTTAAGGAATTAATTAGCCCCCTTTTCCCATTTTTCAAGTAAAATAATGTAGACAAACATAAACATATGTGGTAGGTCTGAACTGTTAAGATAATACTAGAATTGCAGATTTTTTGGTCACTTCATATACCAGAAAAAATGTATAAAGAAAAGGGATCAAAAAGTCCCATCAAAACAAAAATGGTACCAATAAAAACTCAAGATCACAGTGTCAAAAAGAGCTCTCATCTGTCCCCATATACAGAAAATTAAACGTGTTATAGGGGTCAGAAGAGGACAATTTTAAGTATACAAATTTTCATAGAAAAAGTTTAATTTCAGGGATTTTTTGTTCCACAAATAACTTTTTTTGCACTTTACCATTGATTTTGTGGTAAAATGAGGTATGTTATTACAAATTTTAATTAGTCCCGTATGAAGCAAGCACTGATATTGCCCTGTTGGTGAGTTATTGCTATTAAAAGATGAGGAAGAAGAAATGGAAAAATGAAAAATTACTGCGTCCTTAAAAAGGGTTTTCCCATCAAGGCTGCTTTCACACTATACAAATTAATCCGTTACAGACGTCCATCAGAAAACCCTTGTTAAACGGCCATTAAACAAGTCTATGGGATTTTTTTGTTACCCGTTACGAAAGGTTATAGTCCGTCATGAATATCGGCCGTTAATTGTAATGGGAGAAATAACGGGACATGCACTAATTTTTCGTCCGTCACAAGAAACGGGTAAATTAACGGCTGTTATTTTTAACATTGAAGTCTATGGCAAACGGATGAGCCTTTATGTCATCCGTTTGCATCTGGTTTATAATATCCCTTATTACTCCTGAGCATGCTCAGAAGAGGTGACATCAACAGACTCCTGCAGTGCTGAGGGTTGCGGACCATGCCGCCCGCTGCCCTGCTTAACCTCTTCAGGACGCAGGGCGTATGGATACGCCCTGCATTCCGAGTCCTTAAGAACGCAGGGCGTATCCATACGCCCGTGCGAATTCCGGTCCCCACCGCTAGCCGGTTGGGGACCCGAGCCGGATGCCTGCTGAAATCGTTCAGCAGGCATCCCGGCATATCGCCCAGGGGGGTCATTATGCCCCCCCCCATGTTGGCGATGGCCGCAGATCGCTGGACAATTCAGTCCAGTGATCTGCGGCGATTCCGGGTCAATCGGGTCTCCAGTGACCCGGTGACCCGGAATTACTGGCTGATCGGGGCCGTCAAAGACGGCCCCGAACAGCCAGAGCCTGCAGCCTCCCTGTTGGGATCGGGGCCCCAGGAGCGACGGCCGCGGCGAGGGACTGACCTGCAGCGGAGCAGCAGCAGGAGGTGAGTGACAGCCTCCTGCTGTTGCTTAGCAACAGCTCCCAGCATGCAAAAAGGGCATGCTGGAAGCTGTAGTTATGCAACAGCAGGAGGCAGACCACCACAACTCCCAGTATTCCCTTATGGGCATGCTGGGACTTATAGTTTTGCAACAGCTGGAGGCACATTTTTTCTATGGAAAAGTGTACCTTCAGCTGTTGTATAACTACAACTCCCAGCTTGCACAAACAGCTAAAGTGCATGCTGGAAGTTGTAGTGGTGCATCTGCTGGTTGCATAACTACAACTCCCAGCATGCCCATTGGCTGTCGGTGACTGCTGAGAGTTGTAGTTTTGCAACAGCTGAAGGCACACTGGTTGTGAAACTCAGAGTTTATTTTTACCTAACTCAGTGTTTCACGACCGGTGTGCCTCCAGCTGTTGCAAACTACAACTCCCAGCATACACCGTATATGCTGGGAGTTGTAGCCTTGCAACAGCTGGAGGCACACTGGTTGTGAAACACTGAGTAAGGTCACAAACTCAGTGATACATAACCAGTGTGCCTACAGCTGTTGCAAAACTAAAACTCTCAGCATGTACAGTCTGTCAGCGCATGCTGGGAGTTGTAGTTTTGCAACAGCTGGATGTCCCCTCCCCCCCCCCCCCCCAATGTGAACGTACAGGGTACACTCACATGGGCGGAGGTTTACAGTAAGTATCCGGCTGCAAGTTTGAGCTGCGGCAAATTTTCTGCCGCAGCTTAAACTGCCAGCGAGAAACTACTGTGAACCCCCGCCCGTGCGACTGTACCCTAAAAACACTACACTACACTAACAAAAAATAAAATAAAAAGTAAAAAACACTACATATACACATACCCCTACACAGCCCCCCTCCCCAATAAAAATGAAAAACGTCTGGTACGCCACTGTTTCCAAAATGGAGCCACCAGCTGTTGCAAAACAACTACTCCCAGTATTGCCGGACAGCCGTTGACTGTCATATGAGGTATTTCCTTACTCGAGAGAAATTGAGCTACAAATATAAGTATACATTTTCTCCTTTTACCCCTTGTAAAAATTTAAAAATTGGGTCTACAAAAACATGCGAGTGTAAAAAATGAAGATTGTGAATTTTCTCCTTCACTTTGCTGCTATTCCTGTGAAACACCTAAAGGGTTAAAACGCTAACTGAATGTCATTTTGAATACTTTGGGGGGTGTAGTTTTTATAATGGGGTCATTTATGGGGTATTTCTAATATGAAGACCCTTCAAATCCACTTCAAACCTGAACTGGTCCCTGAAAAATTGCGAGTTTGAAAATTTTGTGAAAAATTTGAAAATTGCTGCTGAACTTTGAAGCCCTCTGGTGTCTTCCAAAAGTAAAAAGACGTCAATTTTATGATGCAAACATAAAGTAGACATATTGGAAATGTGAATAAAAAAAAAATATTTGGAATATCCATTTTCCTTACAAGAAGAAATCTTCAAAGTTAGAAAAATGCAAAATTTTCAAATTTTTCATCAAATTTTGGGATTTTTCACCAAGAAAGGATACAAGTTACCACAAAATTTTACCACTATGTTAAAGTAGAATATGTTAAAACGGATGTTTAATAACTGATGAATGCTCCTAGTGTTTAACCACTTAAGGACCTAGGGCGTATGGATACGCCTTGACGTCCTGGTACTTAAGGACCCAGGGCGTATCCATATGCCCGTGGGATATCAATCAGCAGGCACCCCGTGCAAATGCCCAGGGGGGTCATCAGTCGCCACCACCCCCCCCGTCGGCGATCGGCGCAAATCGCAGGTGAATTCACACTTGCGATTTGCGCCGATTCCGGGTCATACGGGTCTATTGTGACCCGGTGACCCGGTAAAGAAGGGGGATCGCGGTTGTCTAAGACACCCACGATCCCCCTGTAGGCATAGGAGTGAGGTGGCAGGGTTGCCACCCCTCCTATCCCTGCTATTGGTCTGCTATTGATCGTCAGAGGCGACGACCAATAGCAGACCGGGGGCGGGGGGGTTAACTTTCGTTTTCCCCGTCCTGCCCACCCACAATAGGCGGGGCAGAACGGGGAACCGAAGGGGACCGGGCGCCGACGTCCACTTACCCGTCGGGAGGCTGCGGCGACATTGATCGGCGGGCGGCGTCACGTGCGTCTGAAGAGGACGGCTGCTGGGATCCTACGGAAGCCGGTAAGTTGATCTGGAGGGCTACAGTCTGAGACCGTGGTCCCTAACTGTAGCCCTCCAGATGTTGCAAAACTACAACTCCTAGCATGCCCACATAGCTGTTTGTTGTCTGGGCATGCTGGGAGTTGTAGTTTTGCTACATCTGGAGGTCCACAGTTTGGAGATCACTGTGCAGTGGTCTAAAAACTGTAGCTCTCCAGATGTTGCAAAACTGCAATTCCCAGGATGCCCAGAAAGTAAACAGCTGTCTCGGCATGCTGGGAGTTGTAGTTGGGTACCTCCAGCTGTTGCATAACTACATCTCCCAGCATGCCCTTCGGTGATTAGTACATGCTGGGAGTTGTAGTTTGGAGGCAGGAGGCACACTGGTTGTAAAATATTGAGTTAGGTAACAGAACCTAACTGAAGGTTTTCCAACCAGTGTGCCTCCAGCTGTTGCAAAAGTACAACTCCCAGCATGCACGGTCTGTCAGTACATGCTGGGAGTTGTAGTTTTGAAACAGCTGGAGGCTTACCCCCCCCCATGTGAACGTACAGGGTACATTCACACGGGCGGGTTCACAGTAAATTTCCTGCTTCAAGTTTGGTCTGCGGCAAATTTTTTGCCGCAGCGCAAACTCCTAGCGGGAAATTCACCGTAACACGCCAGTGCGAATGTACCCTAAAAACACTACACTACACTAACACATAATAAAGGGTAAAACACTACATATACACCCCTTACACTGTCCCCCCCCAATAAAAATTTTAAACGTCTTGTACGGCAGGGTTTCCAAAACGGAGCCTCCAGCTGTTGCAAAACAACAACTCCCAGCATTTCTGGACAGCCACTGACTGTCCGGGCATGCTGGGAGTTTAGCAACAGCTGGAGGCACCCGGTTTGGGAATCACTGGCGTAGAATACCCCTATGTCCACCCCTATGCAATCCCTAATTTAGTCCTCAAATGCGCATGGTGCTCTCTTACTTCGGAGCCCTGTCGTATTTCAAGGAAACAGTTTAGGGCCATATATGGGGTATCGCCGTACTCGGGAGAAATTGCACTACAAATTTTGGGGGTCTTTTTTTCCTTTTACCGCTTGTGAAAAGGAAAAGTTGGGGGCTACACCAGCCTGTTAGTGTAAAAAAATTAAAAAATTTACACTAAATTTGTAACGCAATTTCTCCTGAGTACGGAAATACCCCAGATGTGGGCGTAAAATGCTCTGCGGGCGCACAACAAGGCTCAGGAGTGAGAGCGCACCATGTACATTTGAGGCCTAAATTGGTGATTTACACTGATTTTACAGCGGTTCTGACAAACGCAAAAATAAATAAATACCCACATGTGACCCCGTTTTGGAAACAACACCCCTCACCGAACGTAACAAGGGGTATAGTGAGCCTGAACACCCCACAGGTGTTTGACGAATTTTCATTAAAGTTGGATGGGAAAATGAAAAAAATTATATTTTTTCACTAAAATGCTGGTGTTACCCTAAATTTTTTTTATCCGGCATTGAAGGCAACATGTGTTTACAAAGCCCACATAGTGCCAGAACAATGGACCCCCGACACATGTGACCCCATTTTGGAAACTACACCCTTCACGTAATGTAATAAGGGGTACATTGAGAATTTACACCCCACATGTGTCTGACAGATTTTTGGAACAGTGGTCCGTAAAAATGAAAAATAAATTTTTTCATTTGCACAGCCCACTGTTCCAAAGATCTGTGGGGTGTAAATACTCACTGTACCCCTTATTAAATTCTGTGAGGGGTGTAGTTTCCAAAATGGAGTCACATGTGGGGGGGTCCACTGTTCTGGCACCACGGGGGGCTTTGTAAACGCACATGGCCCCTGACTACCATTCCAAACTAATTCTCTTTCCAAAAGCTCAATGGCGCTCCTCCTCTTCTGAGCATTGTAGTTCGCCAGCAGAGCATTTTACGTCCTAACATGGGGTATTTCCATACTCAGAAGAAATGGGGTTACAAATTTTGTGGGTTATTTTCTCCTATTACCCCTTGTAAAAATGCAAAATTTAGGGGAAAAATTGCATTTTAGTAAAAAAAAAAAATGTTTTTCATTTACACATCTGTTACGCCAAGTGCTCCGGGTCCCTGCTCCTCCCGGAGCGCTCACGGCGTCTCTCTCTCTGCAGCGCCCCGGTCAGACCTGCTGACCGGGAGTGTTGCACTGACATTGCCGGCGGGGATGCGATTCGCATAGCGGGACGCGCCCGCTCGCGAATCGCATCCCAAGTCACTTACCCGTCCCGGTCCCCGGCTGTCATGTGCTGGCGCGCGCGGCTCCGCTCTCTAGAGATTTAAAGGGCCAGTGCACCAATGATTGGTGCCTGGCCCAATCAGCCTAATTAGCTTCCACCTGCTCCCTGGCTATATTACCTCACTTCCCCCACACTTCCTTGCTGGATCTTGTTGCCTTGTGCCAGTGAAAGCGTTTAGTGTTGTCCAAAGCCTGTGTTTCCAGATCTTCTGCTATCCACATTGACTACGAACCTTGCCGCCTGCCCCGACCTTCTGCTACGTCTGACCTTGCCTCTACCTAGTCCTTCTGTCCCACGCCTTCTCAGCAGTCAGCGAGGTTGAGCCGTTGCCGGTGGATACGACCTGGTTGCTACTGCCGCAGCAAGACCATCCCGCTTTGCGGCGGGCTCTGGTGAATACCAGTAGCATCTTAGAACTGGTCCACCGACACGGTCCACGCCTATCCCTCGCTGACACAGAGGATCCACATCCAGCTAGCCGAATCGTGACAGTAGATCCGGCCATGGATCCCGCTGAGGTGCCGCTACCAAGTCTCGCTGACCTACCCACGGTGGTCGCTCAGCAATCGCAGCAAATTGCCCAACAAGGACAGCAGCTGTCGCAGTTGACCGCCACATTACAGCAACTTCTGCCACTGCTACAGCAGCAACCATCTCCTCCGCCAGCTCCTGCACCTCCTCCGCAGCGAGTGGCCGCTCCTAGCCTCCGCTTGTCCCTGCCAGACAAATTTGATGGGGACTCTAGACTCTGCTGTGGATTTTTGTCTCAATGTTCCCTGCATATGGAGATGTTGTCGGACCAATTTCCTACAGAACGGTCTAAGGTGGCGTTCGTAGTGAGTCTTCTATCTGGAAAGGCTTTGTCTTGGGCCACACCGCTCTGGGACCGCAATGATCCTGCCACAGCTACAGTCCAGTCCTTCTTCGCTGAAGTCCGGAGTGTCTTCGAGGAACCAGCCCGAGCTTCTTCTGCCGAGACTGCCCTGCTGAACCTGGTCCAGGGTAATTCTTCAGTAGGTGAGTACGCCATCCAATTTCGTACTCTCGCTTCCGAATTATCTTGGAATAACGAGGCTCTCTGCGCGACCTTTAAAAAAGGCCTATCCAGTAACATCAAGGATGTGCTGGCCGCACGAGAGATTCCTGCCAACCTGCAAGAACTTATCCATTTGGCCACCCGCATTGACATGCGTTTTTCTGAGAGACACCAGGAGCTCCGCCAGGAAAAAGACCTTGATCTCTGGGCACCTCTCCCACAGTATCCTTTGCAATCTACGCCTGTGCCTCCCGCCGAGGAGGCTATGCAAGTGGATCGGTCTCTCCTGACCCATGAAGAGAGGACTCGCCGTAGGGAAAAAAATCTATGTCTGTACTGCGCTAGTACTGAACATGTCTTGGTGGATTGCCCTATTCGTCCTCCACGTCTAGGAAACGCACGCACGCACCCAGCTCACGTGGGTGTGGCGTCCCTTGGTACGAAGTCTGTTTCTCCACGTCTCACTGTGCCCGTGTGGATTTCTCTTTCTGCCAACTCCTCCCTCTCAGCCGTGTCCTGCTTGGACTCTGGTGCTTCTGGAAATTTTATTCTGGACTCTTTGGTGAATAAGTTCTGCATCCCGGTGACCCGTCTCGTCAAGCCGCTCTACATTTCTTCCGTCAATGGAGTGAAGTTGGACTGTACTGTGCGTTTCCGCACTGAACCCCTCTTAATGTGCATTGGACACCATCACGAAAAGATTGAATTTTTCGTCCTTCCCAACTGCACCTCTGAAGTCCTCCTCGGTCTGCCATGGCTCCAGCATCATTCTCCCACCCTTGACTGGACCACCGGGGAGATCAAGAATTGGGGCCCTGCTTGCCGTAAGAGATGCCTCACATCGGCTCCCAGTCCCGTCTGTCGGGCCTCAGTGTCTCCTCCTGTGCCTGGCCTCCCCAAGGCCTATCTGGACTGTGCCGTGCCTCCTCATAGCCCCCGTCCTGGTGACACTCTGCCCCGTGACAAGCTTCACCCTCTGCCCCCCCTCCCCATTCCCACTTCTTCTGAACTACCTGCCGCTGGTATAGCTACCCAGGACTTCTTTTTTTCAGAAGGAGACTCAAGAGGCGTCCCCTATGTTGCCGTCTCTTTTGAAGGGACAAGGAGACAAAAAGAGGGGGAGACCTAAGGGGGGGGGGTACTGTTACGCCGAGCGCTCCGGGTCCCTGCTCCTCCCCGTAGCGCTCACGGCGTCTCTCTCTCTGCAGCGCCCCGGTCAGACCCGCTGACCGGGAGCGCTGCACTGACATTGCTGGCGGGGATGCGATTCGCATAGCGGGACGCTCCCGCTCGCGAATCGCATCCCAAGTCACTTACCCGTCCCGGTCCCCGGCTGTCATGTGCTGGCGCGCGCGGCTCCACTCTCTAGGGCGCGCGCCAGCTCTCTGAGATTTAAAGGGCCAGTGCACCAATGATTGGTGCCTGGCCCAATCAGCCTAATTAGCTTCCACCTGCTCCCTGGCTATATTACCTCACTTCCCCCACACTTCCTTGCTGGATCTTGTTGCCTTGTGCCAGTGAAAGCGTTTAGTGTTGTCCAAAGCCTGTGTTTCCAGATCTTCTGCTATCTACATTGACTACGAACCTTGTCACCTGCCCCGACCTTCTGCTACGTGTGACCTTGCCTCTGCCTAGTCCTTCTGTCCCACGCCTTCTCAGCAGTCAGCGAGGTTGAGCCGTTGCCGGTGGATACGACCTGGTTGCTACCGCCGCAGCAAGACCATCCCGCTTTACGGCGGGCTCTGGTGAATACCAGTAGCATCTTAGAACCGGTCCACCGACACGGTCCACGCCTATCCCTCGCTGACACAGAGGATCCACATCCAGCTAGCCGAATCGTGACAACATCCAACTTTAACGAAAAGTCGTCAAACACCTGTGGGGTGTTAAGGCTCAGCGGACCCCTTGTTACGTTCCTTGAGGGGTGTAGTTTCCAAAATAGTATGCCATGTGGGTATTTTTTGCTGTTCTGGCACCACAGGGGCTTCCTAAATGCGACATGCCCCCAAAAAACCATTTCAGCAAAAGTTGCTTTCAAAAAGCCAAATGTGACTCCTTCTCTTCTGAGCATTGTAGTTCGCCCGCAAAGCATTTTACGTCCTAACATGGGGTATTTCCATACTCAGAAGAGATGGGGTTACAAATTTGGGGGGGCATTTTCTCCCATTACCCTTTGTAAAAATGGTAAATTTGGGGGAAAAACTGCACTTTAGTGAAAACATTTTTTTTTTCATTTACACATCCGACTTTAACGAAAAGTCGTCAAACACCTGTGGGGTGTTAAGGCCCACTGGACCCCTTGTTACATGCCTTGAGGGGTCTAGTTTCCAAAATGGTATGCCATGTCGGGGTTTTCTGCTGTTCTGGCACCATAGGGGTTTCCTAAGTGTGACAGGCCCCCCAAAAACCATTTCAGCAAAATTCCCTCTCCAAAATCCCATTGTCGCTCCTTCCCTTCTGAGCCCTCTAGTGCACCCGCCGAACACTTGACATACACATATGAGGTATTTCCCTCCTCGAAAGAAATTGAGTTACAAACTTTGGGGGGATTTTTCATCTCTTACCCCTTGTAAAAATTCAAAAACTGGGTCTACAAGAACATGCGAGTGTAAAAAATGAAGATTTTGAATTTTATCCTTCACGTTGCTGCTATTCCTGTGAAACATCTAAAGGGTTAACACACTTACTGAATGTCATTTTGAATACTTTGAGGGGTGCAGTTTTTTATAATGGGGTCATTTGTGGGGTGTTTCTAATATGAAGGCCCTTCAAATCCACTTCAAAACTGAACTGGTCCCTGAAAAATTCAGATTTTGAAAATGTTGTGAAAAATTGGAAAATTGCTGCTGAAGTTTGAAGCCCTCCGATGTCTTTCAAAAGTAAAAACACATCAATTTTATGATGCAAACATAAAGTCGACATATTGTATATGTGAATCAATGTATAATTTATTTGGAATATCCATTTTCCTTATAAGCAGAGAGCTTCAAAGTTAAAAAAAAATGCTAAATTTTCAATTTTTTCATCAAATTTTGGAATTTTTCACCAAGAAATGATGCAAGTATCGACAAAATTTTTCCACTAACATAAAGTAGAATATGTCACGAAAAAACAGTCTCTCGGAATCAGAATGAAAGGTAAAAGCATCCCAGAGTTATTAATGCTTGAAGTGACAGTGGTCAGATGTTAAAAAAATGGCCGGGTCATTAAGGTATATTTGGGCTGGGTCCTTAAGGGGTTAAGGAGCCTTACAAAAATAGGTCTAAACTGATACATTATGTGAAATTAAACATATTTCTAATGTACACTTATTTCTGAGAATGTCCTATTTGATAGATTTACTAATCCCCCATGTGCCTGCTTTGTTTTCATAACTGTTGCTGTTGGATATGACCCACTGAGGTGGTCACATATGTTCTTGTCAACTGCAGCTTCCTGAAGGTAATAGCAATTGGTCTCCACTGCACATGCAAGCGAGGGGAATTGTGGGAAAGTGTGTGCTCTGTTACCAGGTAACAACAGGTTCACACTTCAGAGAGGAAACCAGGAGGTGATCATTTTGTATCTCTCAGGATCTCAGTGCTGAGACCTTCACTGTTCAGAACAATGAGTGATAAGTACATGCTAGTGCGCCGTTCTCCCTGGCTCTGTGATCTTTGTCTTGCTGCCTCTTAGCAGTAGCAGAGCTTGGAGACATACATAAGTCAAAGCTAGGCCCAGAGTTAGGGTGCATTGACACCACATTTTTGCAATACAGTTCCCATATCAGGTTTTTGATGAAAAACGGATTTCTCAAACCTGTATCAAAACGTGTCTACAAATTTTAACCCATATACGGTTACAAACCGTATGGGGTTTGAAAAGTGATGTCCAGTTGCATCCATTTTTTTAAGAAAAAAACATATACGTTTTAAACTTTTCACTCCATTAGAAATAAAGTTTCACTTGTTTGATGGAAATTCCAAGAAGAAAAACTGCAAAGTCAAAAACCGTATGGTGCAAACCGGATGGAACCATACGCACATACGGTTCTATACGGTTCCCATTGACTCCCATGTTTAAAAAAGTATGCGGTTTAATACGGTTTTTCACCAGGACCAAAAACCGTGGAAGGCTACGGTTTTGGGTACGTGAAAAAAATGGACAAAACCGTACAGGATGCAAAACAGATGCAACCGGATGCTTCGTTTGGCATACGGCTTTCAATGGAGTCAATGCATACGGTTTTCAGCACGGGACCTCCGGACTCTAGTAATCATGCGGCACCTGTGGGGTGCAAGTACAAGGAGAAGTACCAACAATAATATATGCAAAAGAGAGTATATGCACTCACCGCAGGTAAACAGCCGCCAGCGTCAAGTCCGGGATCACCATGGCATCAGCAGGAAAAAGAGGGGCGCTCGGAGGCTACGCCGGCCGTTTCGTACATAGCAACGTACTTCTTCCGGCCTCATTGATCACGTCATCGCACTTCTCTTTTATAGGACGCTGCAATCAAGGGTAAAACCATAGCAACCAATAAACTACGAGTGAGGAAAAGGGTAAAACATGTGGTAAGTAATGACCCCACCTAGTAAGCGTGTTTAACTATAGAGACAGGTAAACTACGGAAAGAACCCAGGTACAAAAGAGTAAAGAAAGCGAAATGAAAAAAATAGATATAGAATATAGAAATAAATAGCGTTACGCTGAATAATTATAAGAAAAATACACCGAGAAGTGTGTAAAAGAATAAATGTTTAGAGACAAAGTTAATAAATAAATATATATCCGAAACAAGAAAAAAACACTATAATAAAGCTATGAGGAAAGAAAAGGAGACATATCCAGTTTTTCATTAAGTCCTACTGGATCTTGTGCGTTGCATCTCAGGATATGTCTTGCTTCGCACTGCAATAGGAGGGTATCACGATCTCCTCCTGTTCTAGGTGTAAACACACGTTCAATGCCACCAAACTTCAGAACTGTGATGTCATTATTATGGCATTCATGCAGGTGAGCTGCTAATCTAGGGGGATCTGTTCCTTTTGTAAGGGTATACCGATGTTCTCGGAACCTAGCACAGAGTTGTCTTTTGGTCTTCCCTATGTAAAACCTCTGACAAGGGCAAATTATATAGTAAACCACATAGGTGGACCTGCAGGTAATAAGTTGTGAGATATTGAACGAAACACCTCCTAATACACAGTAAGAGGAGCATATATTATAATCACAATAATTGCATGTACGGCAACGAAAGTTGCCTACTAGAGATTCCTTCTGTAGCCAGTGTTCTGCAGGGGCGGAAGATTTGCGCTGTAAGTTATTTGCAATTGTCCGGTTTTTGCGGAAAGTGATTAGAGGGTTACGAGTGGAGACTGGTTTTAAGTCGTCGTCTGACCTCAGAATGTTCCAGTGCCGTCTTATGGAGGAATTAATCTGTGCATTCATTTGGGTGTTATTAAATGAGAAGGTAAATTTCCGTTCGTCGGTCCTTCTGACATTTTTCCTGCCAGAGTATATCAAGGCAGTGCGGTCTACAGTTGATACTTTATCCTGTGCTGCCTGGATAATATGGCGTGGATATCCTCTTAATAAGAGTCGTTCCTTAAGATCATTGGCTTGCGCAGCATACATGGTCTCATCACTATTGAGTCTTTTCAACCGCATAAATTGACTAAAGGGAATAGCTCTCTTTGTGTGGTGAGGGTGTGAACTATCAAAGTGGAGAATGCTGTTCCGGGTGATCTCTTTGCGGTATCCCTGAGTTTTTAATCCCTCTGATGTATTGAGGATTCTAATGTTCAAAAAGTCCAGACTTACGGGACTAATGACACTTGTGAATTGCATGTTCATGGAGTTTTGATTAACATAGTCCACAAAACTGTTAAACTCACTTTCAGATCCTTCCCATAATACCAGGATATCGTCAATGTAACGTTTATATCCTTTGATGTTCTTGACAAAATGATTTCTTGTGGAGAAAATGTAATTATGTTCAAAAACTGCCCAAAAAACTTTTGCAAATGTACATGATATAGAAGTCCCCATCGCCGTTCCCGTTTTCTGGCGGTACCATTGGGTGTTATACTGAAATATGTTATTCTGTAGAATGATGGAAATGGCTTTACAAACTAAATTAATTAACAGTGTAGATTTATTAGTCTGTTGCAGAAAGACTCTAATCGCCTGTACACCCGCTTCGATTGGAATGCGGGTGTACAGGCTTTCGACGTCTATACTGGAGAGGTTATAAGCAGGGGACCATGGAACCGTGTCTAAGTATTGTAACACATCACCCGAATCCTTCAGGTATGAAGGAATCGACGGTAAAAGGGGATTTAACAGCCACTTAATGTATTTAGAGAGATACTCAGTCGCAGAACCAATTTCTGAGACAATTGGTCGAACAGGGGGATTGATTCCCGACTTATGTATCTTTGGCAGTATGTACCACTTTGGTTTCTTTGGATTCACCGGTAGTAGGCGCTCTGCTGTCCGGTTACTTAACATGCCATTCTCTACTGATCTTCTTAAAAATGACCGTAAGGTCTCCATCACTTTACCGGTGGGATCTACTTTTAAGGGCTTGTATGTATCCACATCAGATAACTGTCTCATTACCTCTGCTTCATATTGTGAAGTTTGCATCACTACAACTACCCCACTTTTGTCCGCTTTAGTCACTGTTAAGTAAGTCTGAGATGTTATCCATTTAAGAGCGGCTTCATTCTCTGTAGAGAGATTTTTATGAGGAGAGGGGTATATTAAGCATCTGAGATCGTTAGTGACAGATTGAACAAATATATCAATAGGTTATCCTGGTGGTATGGGTGGGTTGTATGTTGACAGATTGCCACTGCTGAACCGGGGGCTATCTGAACTGCTTAACGCTTCAAGGTTATCATCTTCGGGTATATCAGTTAATCCCGCTAGCAGTCTAATATGTGACCGTTCTTCTTCAGTTAGTCCGCTCGCTGGCATGAAGCCTAGAGAGCTTATAACACATGATGTATCTCCTTCTCGGGGTTGTTCTACCCTTGATTTTTGGTTTTTCTTATCATTAAAACATTTGTAGAGCTGTATTTTCCTGGCACTTTTAACCCCTTAAGGACCAAGCATTTTTCTGTTTTTACACTTTCGTTCTTTCCTCCTTACCTGTTAAAAATCATAACCCTTTCAATTTTGCACCTAAAAATCCATATGAGGGCTTACTTTTTGCGCCACCAATTCTACTTTGGAATGACATCAGTCATTTTACACAAACATTTATGGCGAAACGGAAAAAAAAAATCATTGTGAGACAAAATTTAAGAAAAAACACCATTTTGTAAATTTCTAGGCAGTACATTTTTCGGTAAAAATGACACTTTCTTTATTCTGTAGGTCCATACAATTAAAATGATACCCTACTTATATAGGTTTGATTTCGTCGTACTTCTGGAAAAAATCATAACTACATGCAGGAAAATGTATACATTTAAAATTGTCCTTTTCTGACCCCTATAACTTTTTTTATTTTTCCATGTACAGGGTGGTTTGAGGGCTCATTTTTTTTGCTCCGTGATCTGAAGTTTTAATCAGTACCATTTTTATTTTGATTGGACTTCTTGATTGCTTTTTATTCCTTTTTTTATGGTATGAAAAGTGACCAAAAATACGCTTTTTTGCGTGTATGCCATTGACCGTGCGGTTTAATTAATGATATATTTTTATAGTTCAGACATTTACGCACGCGGCGATACCACATATGATTATTTTTATTATGGTTACATATTTTTAATATGGAATTTGGGAAAAGGGGGGTGATTTAAACTTTTAAAGGAAGGGGTTAATGTGTGTGTTTTTAAACTTTTTTAAAACTTTTTTTTTTTACACTTTTAGTCCCCTTAGGGGACTTTTAGGAGGAATCATTAGATTCCTCATACAGATCATTGTGGTTTCATAAAACCACAATGATCTGCATGCTCTGCGCTCGATTGATAAAGCCTGGCCCTGCCAGGCTTTATCATTCAGAGCATCGGAGCCACCGCAGCAGGAGAGGTAAGCCCTCAGGCTACCTCAGTAGAGGGTCGCTCACCCGCGATCGCGCTGCGGGGGGGCGATACACCCCACTGGACCACCAGGGACTTAATACAGGCACCTTTAGACGCCGCTGTCAACTTTGACAGCGGCGATCTAAAGGGTTAATAGCCGGCCGCGGCGATCGCCGCATGTCGGCTATTAACGCCGGCCCCCAGCTACAGGAATCAGCTGGGGGCTGGCCGGTATGACGCGGGCTCGAGTCGAGAGCCCGCGTCATACCCCGGTAACGGCCATTGGACGAGTATAGACGTCCATGGTCGTTATCGGGTTAAATAGATCAATCTCAAATTGAGTGAGGCTGAAATACTCATGGATGCCAAAATTAAGTCCTTTCTCCAGTATAGCAATACAGTTAGGGGGTAATTCTTCACCTGAAATATTAATAACTAAACTTGGTCTGCATCCCAGGACACCGTTTTCCGTTTGATGGAATCTTTTCCTCTTCCTGCCTCCTCTACGAGTCTTCCTCCTAAAGGGGGCTCCCGACTACGTTGTGATCCTGCTTTAGGACCGGGCATACCCTCTCTATTGGCCTCATCCGAGGCACTGGTGTCTGAGTCGGTCGTCCAATAGTCGGACGACCGCTTCTTTCTTGGAAAGCGTCTCCGACTCCCACTCTTGTTACCCCTTCTCTGATTACGTGGCTGCTATTGTTTCCAAGTAAACATCATATTGTTCTTGTAATCGTTTTTATCTCGTAATCCTCAGTAGTTTTTAGGTATTCTAGTTCAGTCTGTTCTAAAACTATTTTCAAAAGGTTCTCAGCATGAATCAGATGAGCTTTGTTCCATGATTCTATAAAACCGGGATCCTTTTGAAATTGAGAGGGCGTTTTGTAAGTTCTGAGTCCACGTGGGACTCGTCCTCTGTCCCTACGGCATTGGCGTGAAACGTGCGTTGGGGTGATATATAGATACAAGCTTGTAAGCCATTTTACCTGATGAAGAGGCATTGTAGCCTTGAAACGCGTTGTTATACAGCTTAATAAAGAAATGACCTACTTGAAACATCTCCTGCAGTGGTTTGCGCTACCAATACCGGTCTTTTTCCTGTGATCATTCATCCATATACCTATCGGTCGGATTTCCTCCACACCGATGTCGGGGAAGCAGCACCACCATCTCTTTTGGTCTTGATTGACCGATGTGCATACGGTTGTTGTGGCTCATACACAACAACACCAGGTGAGCAGTATTCATTTCAGTGCTTCTCACTCACTGTTTCTGCTCCTGATACCTGTAACGATACCGCCCTATGGGAGGCTCTGCCTCTCTTTTATTTTAGATATATACAGGAACTGTCCAAAGCAGGAGCAAATCCCCATAGCAAACCTCTCCTGCTCATTTGAAAATCTGTTTAACTTTCTGGCACCAGTTGATTTAAAAGAAATAGCTTTCCACCGGAGTACCCCTTTAAACAGTTGTACCGGTATACTACATGAACAGTCAAGAAGGCAGGCCTTCCACCCTGCTGGACTTAACTGACAGATCTCTCCATATACACTCATGAATGTCTGAATGATAAGTCACTCCCTGTACACACATAGGAAGAGATCTGTCAGACAAGCTGAGCAGGGCAGGGAGCCAGCAGAGAGCCCTCTTCTTTGACGTATACTCTGTCCACCGCTCATTGTTAGAAATCCCTGAGAACTTGCAGTGCTTCAGACTAAATCAGTGCAGTGTAGTGAGGCAAGCCGTGTCTGCAGTCTGTGGTAGAGCCCTGCATGGGACTGTTTTCTCCTGCAACATGTGTTCAATCTTGTCCCATCCCGCAAACATTTTGTCACAGCTTTTAGAAATAGTATCCCTTGTGCCATTTCATTACCTTTCATGCCATTTAATCACCCCATGGTGCCATTTAATCACCCCATTGTGCCATTTAATCACCCCATTGTGCCATTTCATCAGCCGCTTGTGCCATTTCATCAGCACCCCTGTAGTATTCCAGAGGTTTGCAGGATTTTGCGGGACCCGCTGTATATTCTGTGACAGCACATCGGGAACAACTTCATTACCGCTGGCAACAACTTCATTACCGTCTGCACCAGCATGTTTTTTATTGGATCCTGCGGGATCCCAATTCCAATGCAGTACTCATATCTTTGGATTAACTTACAGTATTCCCCACGGTACAGATAGTAAAAAGGCACATTTTTTTCTCCAATGCTTTTAAGACATACCATGAGATTCAAGCATATTTTATTGCAATTCTTACAAATGCTTTTTCCTTGACAAAAAAACATGAAAAACACAGAAAAATGCTGTATGTGAATCCAGTCTAGCAGCAGAAAAGTCCAAGACAAACTTGTTAAGAAAACAGGGTGTAAATTTACTTGCAACGCAACAGGCATTGCATTGTACAGTTAGTGCAATCTAGTGCATAAAAAGTCCCCTATGGGGACTTAGAGGTACATTTATCAATGTTTGCTTATGTATTCCTTTTTTTGGTAATTTTTTCTTTACTCTTTTTTTTTGCTTATGTGTGACTTATTTATCAATTGGTTTCAGCCTGTTGATAATTTTCTTTCACGTGAGCAATTTTTTCTTTTTTACTTTGGTAGTAGCTTTTTCTGCTTCATGTGGAGTAAATTTAGTCAATTTTTAACCTTTTTCTCTGTGCAGTTGCGACTGTCGCAGTTAATAAATACCAGACTACCCGTAGTCCATTTTAAAATTATTACTACGTAGTTAAGTTTTGGAAAACTTGCTTTTCTCGCTTTCCAGTCAAAATGTCGCACGAAAAATTGCGTAGTCGCAGGTGTGACATTTGTGCGACATTTTTAGTTAAAAAAAGTTAACTAAATCGCTTGATAAATGCCTGTCTTAATCCCTTAACTTAACGCACTTACTTAACCCCTTACTTAACGCACCAGGACGTAAATTTAGGCTCTTGTACATGACGCATCCACCGGATCGGTGCTTGCATCATGCACGGCAGGTTCTGGCTGCTATCAGCAGCAAGTAATGGCAGATATCGGCGATCGCTCTGATATCTTCCATTAACCCCTCAGATGCTGTGATCTTAATTGCAGCAATGCGGGCATTTAAATGGATGATCGGATCGCACACAGCACATCTGCAGGGTTGAAATTATCCAAGATGGTGTCCGGAAGTCCCCTCACCTGCTTTGGCTGTCATCCTGTGGTCTTCTTCTCTGGTCTGCCTTCCAGCAGACCAGAGAAGTAGATCGCCAATGATACTGATCAGTGCTATGCCTATGCAATGTAAATGATGTGAATGTTAAAAAAAAATTAGCTGTTTTTTTCTCACAAAAAATTAGCCCTCATACAGCCCCTATATGAAAAAATGACAAGGCACAAGGGTTGGGAAACAATGAGTTAGGTAACAGACCCTAACTCAGTGTTTCCCCATCATTGTGTCTCCAGCTGTTTGCAAAACTACAACTCCCAGCATGCACGGACAGCTGAAAGGCATGCTGAGAGTTGTAGTTATGCAACAAATCCCAGCATGCCCAGACTGTCCAGGCATGTTGGGAGTTGTATCTGAAGTGCCAGATGTTGCAGAACTACAACGCCCAGTATGCCTGGACAGTCTGGGCATGCTGAGAATTGTAGTTTTGCAGCATCTGGAGGGCTACAGTTTGGAGACCACTGTCTCCAAACTGTGGCCCTTCACATCTTGCAAAACTAAAACTCCCAGCATGCCCAGACTGCCCAGGCATGCTGAAAGTTGTAGTTTTGCAACATCTGGAGCATCACAGTTTGTAGCCCTCCAGATGCTGCACAACTACAACACGCTCGCCACCGCTGCCAGGTACCCCGCAGCCAGCCAGCCATCACCATGGCAACCCCGCTTTGCCCAGTCTTCCAGGGGCAGGCAGAGTGAGGTATTATGACTTTTGACCCTCCAGCCATTGGTCGGTCAGTCCTGACCGACCAATGGCAGGGAATAGGAGGAGGTGGCACCCTGGCCACCTCGCTCCTATCCTTCAGGATGATCAGCACTGTCTCTGTCAGCGCCGATCACCGTTATTTTCCGGGCGATCGGGTCACCAATGACCCGATCGGACGGAAAAAGCTGTGATTCGCCGGTCAGAATGACCAGCGAATCATAGCGATCGCTGGCAAGGGGGGTCTCAGGAAACCCCTGGGCTATGTCCTGGGATGGCTGCTGATAGATAGATATCAGCAGTCATCTCGTTCCGATCACTGCCCCGTGCGTGGCGTACAGGTACACCCTTGGTCCTTAAGTACCAGAGAGCAAGGGCGTACCTGTACGCCCTTAGTCCCCAACAGGTTAAAAGGGTACTCCAGTGGAAAACTTTTTTTTTTTTTATCAACTGGTGCCAGAAAGTTAAACAGATTTGGTAATTACTTCTATTAAAAAATCTTAATCCTTCCTGTACTTCTTAGTGTCTGTAAACTACAGAGGAAATTCTTTTCTTTTTGACTTTCTTTTTTGTCCAAACCACAGTGCTCTCTGCTGACACCTCTGTTCATTTTAGGAACTGTCCAGCATAGCATATGTTTGCTATGGGGATTTTCTCCTGCTCCGGACAGTTCCTAAAATGGACAGTGATGTCAGCAGAAAGCATTGTGGTCTTGACAGAAAAGAAATCCACAAAAAATTTCCTCTGTAGTATACAGCCACTAATAAGTACTCGAAGGGTTAAGATTTTTTAATAGAAGTAATGTACAAATCTGTTTAACTTTCTGCCATCAGTTGCATTAAGGAAAAAAAGTTTTCCACCGAAGTACCCCTTTAACCTGTTAAGGACGAAGGGCGTAAAGGTACACCCTTGTGTCCAAGGGCATTCTAGAGCAGCAGAGCACCGATTACACTGATCACTGAAGAGAGGCTGTCTGCTTCAATGGGTGGAGCGATCGCTTGGTAGTAGAGATATCAGTCTGCAACTAATGCAACAGCTGTAGGCACCCTGATTGAAAACCACAGGTCTTTTGTTTCAATGGGTACCCCACCCATTGAAACAAAAGACCTGTGGTTTTCAGGCTGATGTGTGGGAGAGAGGAAAATGGAATTGTGGTATTTGTAGTCAAAAAAAGTAAAGTCAAACAGGAAATAAAAGTTCACAAAAAGCTAGCCACAGTGTTGTGGTAATCTCATGACATAGCCATTTAGCCCCAAGACAAGAGCAGATCCTTCCTAAGCATGTCCATTACTGTCTACCAGGTATGTATTAAAATCACCTTATGGTGGATAACCCCTTTAAGATGTTAAGGGGTTAAACAAGGTTTTTATTGCAAGGGTGTATTCATACGAACCGTATCCTGTGCAGATTAAATGCCTAGGATTTGAAGCTGCAGATATTATGCTGCAGATTATAATGTAAACTAAATGACAGTTTAAATCCTGTGCATCATATAATCAAATACTCTTTGGAGACTGTAATATATATATATATATATATATATATATATTTTTTTTTTTTTTTATTATGTTTTTTATGGTTTTTTTTTGTGACATTTTATCTCCACAGGAAAATCTTGAAATAGTACAGTTTTCACTATGACCACAGGAGCAGTAGCAAAAAGCTAATATATAAATATATTTCTCTTTGGTTCACTTATCAGCTTTGTTATACATGTAGATGCAGAATGAGGAAAGCCATCTCAATATCACCTCTGTTGTAGAGGGTAGGCAAGGTAATGATAGCTCTATTGTACTGCTTGAAGCAAAGATAAGGTAGGGTAGCAACAATACACTATAAACACGGGACTCTTCTTCTCCACTTCTTGGAGACTGTAAAAATTGATGAGATTTCTCTGTCGGTTTACTCCCATTAATTTCAGCTATCAGAAAACACACACAGCCTGTTGTACTATCGATACAGAAAGGATGTGTGTGTCTCCAAAATGGCAGCGGAAATTTGGTAAAGGTGAGTATGATCTCTTTTATATTTAAAGTTCTAAGCCATTTAAATCTAATTAAAGGAAAACTGTCAGCTTGCTCCCTCTGCACTAACCAGCAGTACTGGCTGTTAGTGCGAGGGACGCTGATCAGTTTGATGCTCAGCTCATCAATATTCCTCCCCTCTTTCCGCCTCTCCCTCTTCTCCCCACTCTGTAGTGAAGAGGGAGAGGCGGAGGGAGGGGAGGAATATTGATGAGCTGGGCGGCGGTGCCGCCAGGAAACGCTATCGTCAGAGTGCCAGTTAGCCCGGCCGATGCAAGTTAGCACCTCATTAGCATATACCGAAAATAGAAGATTATGGCCAAATGGCGACGCTAATCCGGGCACAGTAAGCATCAAACTGATCACCGTCCCGCACACTACCAGCCAGTACCGCTGCTTAGTGCGGGGGAGCAAGCTGACAGTTTTCCTTTAATGAATCTGAAATGAAAGAGGTTATCTAGAATTAAAAGACATAAATAAAAGTTAAAAAAAAAGTATACAAACAAAAAAACAATAGTGAATTCAAATAGAGAAAAAAACTGACATGGTCGCACATCTACAACATTCTCTAAGGCTTCTCAGCAACATTCATTAAACTAACAGGCTGGCCACCTGTAAGTAGGGGGTCTGTAACATCCCTAGCATAAAAAGTGGCTGTGACGTGGCTAGTGAGCTTGCAGTTTATGATCATAAAGTACACTAACGACCTGTTAGTTTAATAAATGTTGCTGAAAAGATTTAGATCAAGGTGCATGTTGTGGATGTGCGACCATGTCTGTTTTTTTCTCTATTTGAATAGTGCCACACCTGTGTGTATTATTACAGCTCTGCCCCATTAAATATAGTTTAACTGCAATAAAACACATAATCAAGAGGACAAGAGTGGAGTTGTTTCTGGCAGAAATTCAGGATAATCCCGTTAACCTGTTAATGACCAATGACTTGTATACATGTACTTGTTCCATTAACAGCATATGGTGTGGGCTCCGGACTCGAGGGCGGCCCTCAACGGATTTCTGTAGCTGAGTGCCGCCATTAATAGCCGGCATGTGATTGCTGCGGGCGGCTATTAACCCTTTAGATCACCGCTGTCAAAGCTGACAGCGGCATCTAAAGGGACCTTTAAACAGTCCCTGGTAGTCCAGTGGGGTGGGTCGCTTCTCCTCAGTCCAATCGCAGTCCAGTGGGGTGGATCACTTCTCCGCATCCACTGCTGAGGTAGCCGAAGGGCTTACCTCTCCTCCTGTGGCTGCTGCAGCTCTGTAATTGATAGAGCCTGGCTGGACCTATGTAAGTGATAGAGCCTGGCTGACATCATACCCCAGAAGAAATGAAGTTAAAAGCGAACAAAAAGTCCGATAAATACCACAATGGTACCGATAAAATCTACAAATTACAATGCAAAAATGAGCCCTCATAGAGTAGGTAAGCAAAAAAAATTATAAAATAAAAAGATATAGTTGTCAGAAAATTACAATTAAAAAAAAATTGAATAATATAAAATAATAATTGCTAAATAACTTTTTTTCAATTTCACTTCGCAAATATTATTTTTTCTTTTTTGGGGCATATGTTATGAAAAATGAACGAAGTTCAATTGGTCCAGCAAAAAAATAAGCCCTTATATGGGTGTGTAGATGAAAACATTTAAGATGTATGGCTGTTAAAGGGTTAGGAGGAAAAAATGAAAGTGCCACAATGAAAATTGGCATGGTCCTTAAGGGGTTAAATACATGACAGTCCCCTTAAACCGTTATCACAAATGGACATTCATTAACGTCCATTTGCGTCTCCCGAAGTATGACTCGTGCTCAGCAGGTGAGTGCGCATCATACACAGTGGGTCCCGGTTGTTATAAGCAACCCGGACCCACGGCTAATGCCGGACATCGCCGATCGGGCTGATATTCGGCATTAACCCTTTAGACGTGGCAATCAAACTTGATTGCTGCATCTAAAATGAAAGTAAACATTGCCGGTTAGCTCAGTGGTGCTGTTCAGGACCGCCGCGGTGAAATTGCAGCGTCCTGAACTGCATGCAGGACGCAAGGAGGATCCCTACCTGCCTCCTCGCTGTCCAATCGCCGAATGACTGCTCCGTGCATGAGATCCAGGCAGGAGCAGTCAAGCGGCAAAAACACAGATCAGTGCTATGTTATGGCATAGCAGTGAACACTGTAAGAGATCAGAGTATGCAATGTTAAAGCCCCCTATAGGGGCTATAACATTGCAAAAAGAAGTGTAAAAAAAAAAAAAGTTTATTAATGGGATTTAAACTCTTCCCTAAAAAAAGTTTAAATCACCCCCCCTTTTCCATAAAAAAAAACAAAAACGTGTAAATAAAAATAACATGTGGCATTGCCGCGTGCGTAAATGTCCAAACTATAAAATGATATTGTTAATTAAATCGCCCGGTCAATGGCGTATAAGTAAAAAAAATTCCAAAGTCCAAAATAGCGTCATTTTTGATCAAAAAGTCAGATCAAAACAAAAATGGTACCGATAAAAACTTCATTCCGCCCCTTATATGTGAAAATAAAAAAAGTTATTGGGGTCAGAAGAGGACATTTTTCAACGTACTTGCGACTGTATGGACCTACAGAATAAATGTAAGTTGCAATTTTTACCGAAACTGCACTGCGTAGAAACGGAAGCCGCTAAAAATTACAAAATTACTTTTTGTTTTTTAATTTTGCCCCACAAATAATTTTTTCCTGGTTTTGCTGTAGATTTTGTGGGGAATTTTTTAACGGTAATACAAAGTGAAATTGTTGGCGCAAAGAACAAGCCCTCATATGGATTTTTAGGTGGAAAGTTGAAAGTGGTATGAGGAGAGAAGGAAAAAACAAAAGTGCAAATATGAAAAATCGCCAAAGAGGGAAGGGATTAAAGATTTGTCTACCTCATACCTCATATGCGTATGTCAAGTGTTTGGCGGGTGCAGTGGAGGGCTCAGAAGGGAAGGAGCAACAATGGGATTTTGGGGAGTGAATTTTGCTGAAATGGTTTTGAAGGGACATGTCGCATTTAGGAAGCCCCTATGGTGCCAAAACAGCACAAATCCCTCCACATGGCATACCATTTTGCAAACTACACCCCTCAATGCACGTAACAAGGGGTCCAGTGAGCTCACCCCACAGGTGTTTGACGACTTTTCATTAAAGTCGGATGTGTAAATGAAAAACATTTTTGTTCGCTAAAGTGACGTTTTTTTCCCCAAATTTACCATTTTTACAAAGGGTAATGGGAGAAAATGCCCCTCAAAATTTGTAACCCCATCTCTTCTGAGTATGGAAATACCCCATGTTAGGACATAAAATGCTCTACGGGCGAACTACAATACTCAGAAGAGAAGGAGTCACTTTTGGAAAGCAAATTTTGCTGAAATGGTTTTTGGGGGGCATGTCCCATTTAGGAAGCCACTATGGTGCCAGAACAGCAAAAAAAAATAAAAAAAATAACACATGGCATACTATTTTGGAAGCTATACCCCTCAAAAAATGTAACAAGGGGAACTGTGAGCCTTAACACCTCACAGGTGTTTGACGACTTTTTGTTAAAGCTGGATGTGTAAATGAAAACATTATTTTTTTTTTTTTTATAAAATGCAGTTTTTCCCCAAATTTTAAATTTTTACAAGGGGTAATAGGAGATAATGACCCCCAAAATTTGTAACCCCATTTCTGCTGAGTATGGAAGTACCCCATGTGTTCATGTCAAGGGCTCTGCTGGCGCACTACAATGCTCAGGAGAGGAGGAGCGCCATTGAGCTTTTGGAGAGAGAATTTGTTTGGAATGGAAGTCAGGGGCCATGTGTGTTTACAAAGCCCCACGTGGTGCCAGAACAGTGGACCCCCCCACATGTGACCCCATTTTGTAAACTACACCCCTCACAGAATTTAATAAGAGGTGCAGTGAGTATTTATACCCCACTGGCGTTTGACAGATCTTTGGAACAGTGGGCTGTGCAAATAAAAAATTACATTTCTCTATCGGCTCCATTGGGGGACACAGAACCTTGGGTATATGCTGCTGTCTCTAGGAGGTTTTGACACTATGGTAACCAAAAAGTCGGCTCCTCCCAGCAGGATATACCCGCCTCCAGGCCACTGAGCAATTCAGTTTTTGCTTAGTGTCTAAGGAGGTAGACACGGTCTGGAGTTCTCTCCAGACCAGGTCTCAAATTTTTTATTTTCCTAGTTAGGGAATGTGTTAGTACTTTTATTCCTTTTTCTTTCTGTTTTCAGGTGGGGACTCAGGAACGCAATGTTCACTGTTTCCCATTTGGGAGAGGTGGCAGGCATCTTGAATGGACTGTTAACCCCCTCTCGCCAACGGTCAGCACTTGGGGTTGTACCTCATGGGTCCGGGTCCCCCTACCTCCCTGTTCTCCTCGCTATGTGCTTGGCTTGATGCAGGTGAAAATGCTGACTGAAGACTCCATGAGGTAAGTTCTTCAGACAAGGTGAGTATATCTCCCTCTCTCTACAGGTCCTGGAAGAGCCCTTGAAACCTCTGGAGACCCCTGTCTTGTAACCACACTTATACTATTTTTTCTGGGGTCTGCCTGGAGGGTATTGTTCCCTCCTTATTCTCTATATGGAGCCCCCCTTTTTATATGGGTAGGGGCTCTCTTTATTCATGTGGGGAATGTACAGTGGTGCTTCTGTGTGGTGTTTTTTCCCTGCACTCGGGCCAGGGATTACTATGTGCGCGGCTGCTGGCAGCAGCAGCGCTTTTACTTTCACTTTGTCTCGGCGGCCGAGTATGTGGGCTGGCCGCCGTCAGCCAGGAAACTGCCGGCGGGTTATCTCTGTCCGCTCCCCGCTCCCTACCTTTGCAGGTGTGCTCAGGGCCGGGAGCGGGCGCCATTTCAGGGGCTTCACAGTAGTGCGGTTAGCTCCGCCCACTGCCTTGCACTGTTCTCCGGCACGAAAACTCTCCTACAAGCGCTTTGCGCGCACATAAGAGGAGTTTTTCTCAGCCAATCAGTGTGCCCTTATTCTAGCCCAGCCCCCCTCCCCTGCTCCTTGGTCCAAGTTCCAGCTAACTCACAGGAGTTCTTCCAGCAGCTGCCTGGTTAAGGGACCAGACTTGGGTAAGGCTATTTTCTTTTTACACTTTAAGGCTTTTAAGGTTTTTAACTCTAAAATGTCTTGTTCTGCAGAACCAACTTGCTCTGCCTGCACCACTGCTCCCCCAGACCCCCTGGTCGTTTTTTGTTCCGGATGTCTCATCCAGACCCTGTGGTTTCGGCCATCCCTCCAGCCTGGGTTCCTCACAGGCCCTCCAGAGGGACCCGTTCCTCTCCCCCCTATGCTGACCGCGCTCATAAGCGTTATCGGGGTGTTTCTTCAGGATATTCCCCTGAGTCTTCTGGCAGGTATGGACGCTCCTCTCTGAGGAGTTGCTCCCCTGCTCCGCAGGTTGCAGGCGTCTCTCTTCCAGAGGACGCTCTCATGGTCGCCGCTCTGGCTCTCCAGACTCGCGTACCAGATCAGCCTCTCCCTCATTCAGGGCCGCCTCAACTCGCTCCTATTCTCCTGGAGAATTTGCGGATGAAGTCTCCGTTTCGGCATCTGATTCAGAGGACCGATCGGATATGGCTGACACGGTGAACTCATTGGTTTTTACCAATCTAGAGGACCCAGGATCTTCGGACGTAGTTGCTGAATTATCCTTCATCGTGCCCGTCCAGCACCCAAGATGTTGGACGCTGGAATCCGCCTGGAGGCATCCTGACAAGAGGTTTCAGGAAGTAAGAAGGTTTTGGCGCAGTTTCCTTTCGCCAAGGACCTCATCTCAAAGTGGACTTCTCCTCCATCGGTGGATCCGCTAGTCTCACGCCTCTCTAGGGCTACGACGCTGCCTCTGGCAGATGGGGCTGCCTTCAAGATCTGGCAGACAAATTGGGTAGAGACCTTGGCAAGTTTGCATTCAAAGCAGCGAGCTCCTCTCTGCTTCCCGCCTTTGCTTCTGCCTGGGTGTCGGAAGGCTCTTTCAGTTGGTCCTCCCCACTCCGTCAAGGTTTTCTTTCTGGATCTCCTTCGGAGGAACTGTCTGACCAAGCGCTCCGGTGCTCCAGGGCTTGAGACTTTCTATATTCTGCTCCCATGCAGTCAGTCCGCTGTGTTGCCCTTGCCATTGGTATCCTAGTGGCTCTCCATCGCTCCAGGTGGTTTAAGGCATGGGACACGGTTGCCGCTTCTGAGAAGTCTCTTACCGAGCTTCCATTTGCTGGCTCCTGACTTTTCGGCAAGCGACTTGATGAGATCATCTCTGAGGCGACGGGTGGCAAGAGTTCCTTATTACCTTAGAATAGAGCTCGCACTGCTTCCAGTAGGAAGTCCTTTGCCTTTTGGTCCTTTCGGACTGCTAGTCCCAATAATGGGTCAGGGCAGGTGCCCTCGCGGGACAAAAAGGTTCCCTCCTTCCGGGCGCGCCCCTCTTGAAAATCAGAAAATCGTTCTGGACGTTTTGCAGCCAAGTTTGGCACCCACAAATCCACTTTCGCATGAAGGGACACCCCTACCCAAAAAAAATGTGCGGGGGTCGTCTTTTATTTTTCCAAGACGTCTGGGCAGCGCACATTCTAGTCTGCTGGGTCAGGGACGTGGTGCCCAACGGATACCGGATCGAAATTGCTTCTCTCCCGGTCTCCTTCGCTAGCGGGGGAATTTCGGGGGCGCTTCAGTCCCTTCTCATCCAGAGAATCATTGTCCCGGTCCCTTCCAGGGAGCGCTTTCGGGGTTCCCAAGTAGGGCGATTCTGTGCATCTTGGGTCTCAAGCGTCTCAATCAACATCTTCTAATCCGCCATTTCCGAATGGAATATCTCCGCTCAGTGGTGGCGTCTATGGATCAAGGGGAGTTTCTTTCCTCAGTGGATATCTAGGATGCCCCCCTCCAGGTTCCTATATTTACCGGCCATCAGCGGTACCTCCGCTTGCGGTTCCGGAAGGTCATTTGCGATTTGTGGCCCTCCCCTTCGGTCTGGCCTCTGCTCCGCGGGTCTTTACAAAGGTCTTGGCACCCGTCATAGCTCTCCTACGGTTGCGGGGTGTCTCAGTGATTCCTTACTTGGATGATCTCTTCGTCAAGGCCTCTACCAGTTCCCAGGCTTGGGAGAATGTGATCTTCCCTCTTCAGACCTTTTTGTCGCTTCGGGAGGATGGTCAACCGAGTGAAGTCTGTTCTCTCCACACCCAGTCTCTGGTCTTCTTGGGGCTTCAGTTTCGACTCGGCCTCTGCTCGGGTTCGCCTCCCGCCGGACAAACGTCTGGCCCTCTTGTTGGGAGTCCGCTCCCTTCGGATACCATCCCCTGTCTCCATCCGTACTTGCATGGAAGTCCTGGGTCGGATGGTGGCATCCATGGAGACCGTACCTTTTGCCCAGTTTCTTTACGTCTTCTTCAGCTGGCGATCCTTGCCCGGTGGGACAGGTCCTCTCTCTCGATCGCAAGATTCTTATCCCTCTTCGGTCCCATCAGTCCCTGCGCTGGTGGCTCCGCCTTCCCCTCCACTGGCAGGTGGTCATGACAGATGCCAGCCTGTCGAGCTGGGGGAGTGTTTTCCTTCTTTCAATGAACTTCCTGGATCTGAGGGCGATATATCTTTGTCTGAAGCATTGAGAGTCCCTGCTTCAGAGCCACCCTGCCCGTGTCCAGTCGGACAACGCCGTGGCGTACACCAATCGGCAGGGCGGCACTCGCAGCTCAGCAGCCATGTCCGAGGTGACAAAGATCTTCCTTTGGGTGGAACACATAGTTCCGGCTATTCTCATTCCGGGAGTGCTCAACGGGGAAGCGGATTTCCTCAGTCGGTCCTCAGCCGACCCCGGAGAATGGTCTCCTCTTCCGGAGATGTTCGCACAGATCTGCGACCTCTGGGGGACCCCGGACGTGGATCTCTTCGCGTCCCGACACAACCAGAAGATTCCGACGTTTGTGTCAAAGTCCAGGGACCACCTGGCTCTGCCGTGGATGCCCTAGTAATTACGTGGTGAGGTTTTTTTCCTACCTTATCTGTTCCCTCCCCCTTCTTCCAGGGTTCGGAGGAAGCTCAAGGTGGATGGAGTTTCCACCATTCTGGTGGCTCCAGACTGGCCCCGAAGGGCATGGTACGCCGACGTGGTCTGGCTTCTGGACGATGTTCCGTTCCGTCTCCCACTTCTTCCAGACCTACTGTCACAGGGTCAACTTTGTCTACCCTATTTACAATCGCTGCATTTGACGGCGTGGCGGTCGAGACCGCGGTTCTAAGGGGCCGCGGCTTCTCTTCCCAGGTCATTCGCTCCATGCTCAGGGTTAGCAAGTCCTCCTCTGGGAAGATTTATCACCGTACCTGGTGGGCTTACTTTCGTTGGTGCGAAACTCAGACCCTTTTTTTCTCCAGTTACCTTTTCCGTTTCCCGTCTCCTCTCCTTTTTACAGTCGGGGTTGGAACAAGGGCTGACTCTCAGCACCCTTAAGGGTCAGGTTTCGGCCCTTTCCATTTTCTTCAGCATCCTCTGGCTTCCAATTCGCATGTCCGGACCTTCCTTCAGGGCGTGGCGCACGCTGTCCCCCCCTTTACCGGTCCCCTTCTCCCTCTCGGGACTTGAACTTAGTCCTAGGCGTTCTCCAGGACACACCTTTTGAGCCTTTTAGGGAGGTTCCCCTTCGCCTCCTATCTGGGAGGTGGCTTTTCTATGGCTATTACTTCCATTAGGAGAGTATCTGAACTGGCAGCTCTTTCCTGCCGTTCTCCTTTCCTGATGGTTCATCAGGACAAGGTTGTTTTCCGGCCAGATCCGTCCTTCTTACCTTAGGTCGTTTCGCCTTTTCATCTCAACGAGGACATCGTCTTCCGTCCTTTTGTCCCGCTCCTTCTCATCCCAGGGAGCGCTTACTCCACAAATTGGGTGTGGTACGGCTGTTCGAACTTATCTTTTTGTCACCTCTTCCCTTCGCCAGTGTGATTCTTTTTTTGTCCTTACCGAAGGTTGTCGGAAGGGACAGGCTGCTTCCAAGGCCACCATTTCTAGGTGGATCCGATGTGCTATTCGGAAGCTTACCGCTGCATGGGGAAGGTCCCGCCTTTCAGTGTTTTTGGCTCATTTCACCCACTCTGTGAGAGCATCCTGTGCTCTCCGAAACGAGGCCTCGGCCTCGCAGATCTGTAAAGCGGCCACCTGGTTTGCACGCTTTTTCGAGTTTTTGCCAGGTTTATACCTTCGCATCGGCTGATGCTAGTCTGGGCTGTAAAGTGTTGCAGGCGGCGGTGGTACTGCCGACTGCCTGACCTTTTTTCTCTGCCCACCCAAGGGACGGCTTTGGTACGTCCCAAAGTTTTGTGTCCCCCAATGGAGCCGATAGAGAAAAGGAGATTTTTTAGACTTACCGTAAAATCGCTTTCTCGAAGGATCAATTGGGGGACACAGCTCCCGCCCTTTTCTGGGGTTCCTTTTTGGTTATCTGTCCGAGGGAGTGTTAAGTTGATTTTTCTTCTGGTACTCGAACAGTTTGTGTTTTTTTTCCTTTGACCTATCGGTCTCCTTCTATTGCTCTGGGACTAAAACTGAATTGCTCAGTGGCCTTGAGGTGGGTATATCCTGCTGGGAGGAGCCGACTTTTTGGTTACCATAGTGTCAAAACCTCCTAGAGACAGCAGCATATACCCAAGGTTCTGTGTCCCCCAATGGATCCTTCGAGAAAGAGATGTTACGTCTAAAAAATCTCCTTTTTTAATTTTCATGGACCACTGTTCCAAAAATCTTTCAGAAACCTGTGGGGTGTAAATGCTCACTGTACCCCTTATAACATTACATGAGGGGTGTAGTTTCCAAAATGGGGTCACATGTGGGGGTCCATTGTTCTGGCACTCTGGGGGCTTTGTAAACACATGTGGCCTTCAATTCCGGGCAAATTTTCTCTTCAAAAGCCCAATGGCACTCTTTCTTGTCTGGGCATTGTAGTGCACTTGCAAAGCACTTTACATCCACATATTGGCTATGTTCTTACTCCTAAGAAATGGGGTTACAAATTTTGGGGGTCTTTTTTCCTATTTTCCCTTGTGAAAATAAAAAATTTAGGGTAACACCAGCATTTTAGTGAAAACATTTTTTTTTTATTTTTCAACCCAACTTCAGAATGAAAATTCTTCAAACACCTGTGGGGTGTTAAGGCTCACTATACCCCTTGTTACATTCCGTGTGGGGTGTAGTTTCCAAAATGGGGTCACATGTGAGTGCAAATCACCAATTTAGGCCTCAACTGTACATAGTGCGCTCTCACTCCTGAGCCTTGTTGTGCGCCCACAGAGCATTTTACGCTCACATATGGGGTATTTCCATACTCAGGAGAAATTGCATTACAAATTTTGGGGGTCTTTTTTCCCCTTTTACCTCTTGTGAAAATAAAAAGTATGGGGCAACACCAGCATGTTAATGTAATTTTTTTAATTTTTTTTACACTAACAGGCTGGTGTAGACCCCAACTTTTCCTTTTCATAAGGGGTAAAAGGAGAAAAAGCCCCCCAAAATTTGTAGTGCAATTTCTCCCGAGTATGGAAATACCCTATATGTGGCCCTAAACTGTTTCCTTGAAATACGACAGGGCTCCGAAGTGAGAGATCACCATGCACATTTGAGGACTAAATTAGGGATTTGCATAGGGGTGGACATAGTGGTATTCTACAGCAGTGATTCCCAAACAGGGTGCCCCCAGCTGTTGCTAAACTCCCAGTATGCCTGGACAGTCAGTGGCTGTCCGGA
Source organism: Hyla sarda (assembly GCF_029499605.1). Classification (NCBI taxonomy): domain Eukaryota; kingdom Metazoa; phylum Chordata; class Amphibia; order Anura; family Hylidae; genus Hyla; species Hyla sarda. The sequence continues at coordinate 247,892,160 of NC_079189.1, read as the reverse complement.
AATGCTGGGAGTTGTTGTTTTGCAACAGTTGGAGGCTCCGTTTTGGAAACACTGCCGTACGATATGTTTTTTATTTTTATTGGGGGGGGGACAGTGTAAGGGGGTGTATATGTAGTGTTTTACCCTTTATTATGTGGTAGTGTAGTGTTTTTAGGGTACAGTCGCAGAGGCGAGGTTTACAGTGAGTTTCCTGCTAGGAATTTGCGCTTGAAACAGGAAACTCACTATAAATCCTCCAGCTGTTGCAAAACTACAACTTCAAGCATGCACTGACAGACCGTGCATGCTGGGAGTTGTACTTTTGCAACAGCTGGAGGCACACTGGTTGGAAAACCTTCAGTTAGATTCTGTTACCTAACTCAGTATTTTCCAACCAGTGTGCGTCCAGCTGTTGCAAAAATACAACTCCCAGCATGTACTGATCGCCGAAGGGTATGCTGGGAGATGTAGTTATGCAACAGCTGGAGGGATCGCAACTACAACTCCCAGCATGCCGAGACAGCTGTTTGCTGTTTGGGCATGCTGGGATTTGTGAAAATGGACAGCCAGGAACGACTAACCGTTCCAACTGGACAGTCCCTGCAGCATAGATGGCCCGGACCAGCTCACCCTTCCTTCTCACCGAGGGGAGGGGAGTAGAAAACTAAAAGGGTGGGTCTGGATGATGACGAAGGCCGTAGTGGTCTTCAACCTGCGGACCTCCAGATGTTTCAAAACTACAACTCCCAAACTCCCAGCATGCCCGGACAGCCCATGGCTGTCCGGGCATGCTGGGAGTTGTAGTTTTGCAACATCTGGAGGTCCGCAGGTTGAAGACCACTGAGAAGGGATTGACAGGCGGAGAGTTCACTCGAGTATAAGCCGAGGGGGGCGTTTTCAGCACGAAAAATCATGCTGAAAAACTCGGCTTATACTCAAATATATACGGTAGTTATGATTTTTTCCAGCAGTAATACAAAATCAAACGTATATAAGTAGGATATCATTTTAATCGTATGGACCTACAGAATAAAGATAAAGTGTAATTTTTACCGAAAAATTTACTGCTTAAAAACGGAAGCCCCCAAAATTGCAATGTTGCACAAATTTTTTTTTTTTCCTGTTTCGCCGTAGATTTTTGGGTAAAATAACTGATGTCATTACAAAGTACAATTGGTGGCGCAAAAAATAAGTCATCATATAGATTTTTAGGTGGAAAATTGAAAAGGTTACAATTTTTAAAAGGTAAGAAGGAAAAAATGAAAGTGCAAAAGCAGAAAAATGCTTGATCTTTAACCCCTTAAAGGAGATATCCAGTGGTGACTCAGTGGTGAGCAACTTATCCCCTATCCTAAGGATAGGGAATAAGTTGCAGATCGCGGGGGGTCCGACCGCTGGGGCCCCCTGCGATCTCCTGTACAGAGCCCCGACAGCCCGCGGGAAGGGGGCGTGTCGACCTCCGCACGAGGCGGCGGCCGACACGCCCCCTCAATACAACTCTATGGCAGAGCCGAAGCGCTGCCTTCGGCAATCTCCGGCTCTGCCATTGAGATGTATTGAGGGGGCGTGTCGGCCGCCGCCTCGTGCGGGGGTCGACACCCGTTATCTTGGCGGAGAGCCGGGGCCCCGTGCAGAGAGATCGCAGGGGGCCCCAGCGGTCGGACCCCCCGCGATCTCAAACTTATCCCCTATCCTTAGGATAGGGGATACGTTTTTCACCACTGGACTACCCCTTTAAGGACCAGGCCATTTTTCACTGTAGGACCAGAGCGTTTTTTGCACATCTGACCACTTTCACTTTAAGCATTAATAACTCTGGGATGCTTTTACCTTTCATTCTCATTCCGAGATAGTTTTTTCGTGACATATTCTACTTTATGTTAGTGGTAAAATTTTGTTGATACTTGCATCATTTCTTGGTGAAAAAATCCAAAATTTTAGGAAAAAATTGAAAATTTTGCATTTTTCTAACTATGACGCTCTCTGCTTGTAAGGAAAATAGACATTCCAAATAAATTATATATTGATTCACAAACACAATGAGGGAGATTAATCAAAACCTGTGTAGAGGAAAAGTGGTGCAGTTGCCCATAGCAACCAATCAGCTCGCTTCTTTCATTTTTGAAGAGGCCTGTGAAAAATGAAAGAAGCGATCTGATTGGTTGCTATGGGCAACAGGGCAACTTTTCCTCTGGACAGGTTTTGATAAATCTCCCTCAATATGTCTACTTTATGTTTGTATCATAAAGTTAACATGTTTTTACTTTTGGAAGACATCAGAGGGCTTCAAAGTTCAGCAGCAATTTTCAAATTTTTCACAAAATTTTCAAAATCTGAATTTTTCATAGACCAGTTCAGGTTGGAAGTGGATTTGAACGGCTTTCTTTTTAGAAATACCCCACAAATGACCTCTTTATAAAAACTACACCCCTCAAAGTATTCAAAATGACATTCAGTAAGTGTGTTGACCCTTTAGGTGTTTCACAGGAATAGCAGCAAAGTGAAGGAGAAAATTCAAAATCTTCATTTTTTACACTCGCATGTTCTTGTAGACACAGTTTTTTAATTTTTACAAGGGGTAAAAGGAGAAAAATCCTCTCAAAATTTGTAACCCAATTCCTCTTGAGTAAGGAAATACCTCATATGTGTATTCCAAGTGTTCAGCGGGCGCAGTAGAGGGCTCAGAAGGGAAGGAGCGACAGTGGGATTTTGGAGAGTGGGTTATTCTGAAATGGTTTTTGGGGGGCATGTCACATTTAGGAAGCCCCCATGGTGCCAGAAAAGCAGAAACCCCCCCACATGGCATACCATTTTGGAAACTACACCCCTCAAGGCACGTAACAAGGGGTCCAGTGAACCTTCATACCCCACAGGTGTTTGACGACTTTTCGTTAAAGTCGGATGTGTAAATGAAAAAAAAAATTTTTCACTAAAGTGCAGTTTTTTCCCCAAATTTACCATTTATATAAAGGGTAATGGGAGAAAATGCCCCCCAAAATTTGTAACCCCATCTCTTCTGAGTATGGAAATACCCCATGTTAGGACATAAAATGCTCTGCGGGTGAACTACAATGCTCAGAAGAGAAGGAGTCATATTTGGCTTTTGGAAAGCAAATTTTGCTGAAATGGTTTTTGGGGGGCATGTCGCATTTAGGAAGCCCCTATGGTGCCAGAACAGCAAAATTACCCACATGGCATACTATTTTGGAAACTATACCCCTTAAGGAACGTAACAAGGGGTACAGTGAGCCTTAACACCTCACAGGTATTTCACGACTTTTTGTTAAAGTTGGATGTGTAAATGAAAAATTTTATTTTTTATTTTTACAAGGGGTAATAGGAGAAAATTATCCCCAAAATTTGTAACCCCATTTCTTCTGAGTATGGAAATACCCCATATGTGGACGTCAAGTGCCCTGCGGTCAAACTACAATGCTCAGAAGGGGAGGAGCGCCATTGAGCTTTTGAAGAGTGAATTTGTTTGGAATGGAAGTCAGGGGCCATTTGCGTTTACAAAGCCCCCCGTGGTGCCAGAACAGTGGACCCCCCCCCACATGTGACCCCATTTTGGAAACTACACCCCTTACAGAATGTAATAAGGCGTGCAGTGAGCATTTACACCCCACTGGCATTTGACAGATCTTTGGAACAGTGGGCTGAGCAAATGGAAAATTAAATTTTTCATTTTCACGAACCACTGTTCCAAAAATCTGTCAGACACCTGTGGAGGGTAAATGCTCACTGTACCCCTTATTACATTTCGTGAGGGGTGTAGTTTCCAAAATGGGGTCACATGTTGGGGGGTCCATTGTTCTGGCACTATGGGGGCTTTGTAAACACACGTGGCCTTCAATTCTGGACACATTTTCTCTTCAAAATCCCAATGGCGCTCCTTCTCTTTTGAGCATTGTAGTTTGCCCTCAGAGCCCTTTATATCCACATATGGGGTATGGTCTTACTCAGAAGAAATGGGGTTACAAATTTTGGGGGACTTTTTTTTAGGGATCGACCGATTATCGGTATGGCCGATATTATCGGCTGATAATCACGATTTTGGGCATTATCGGTATCGGCAATTACCTTGCCGATAAGCCGATAATGCCCCGCCCCCCGCACCGACCCGCCGCACCGCGACCCCGACCCGCCGCACCGTGACCGCCCCCCCCCCCCGACCCACCGCGTCGCACCCCCCACCGTAGCGCTGGGCGGTATACCGGTATGGATTTTTGTCCATACCGCTATACCGGTCGGGCCCCTCCCCCACCCCCACCCTTCGAGTCAATAAAAAAAAATTATAAACAAACTTACCCGTAATGGGGGTGGTCCGGGCCATCCATCCTTCCTGTAGTGTCCGGCGCCATTCCAGGTGGAGGGTGCACCGGTCCGGGCTGTCCTTCTCCGGGGGTCCTCTTCTCCACTCCGGGCAGGCTCCGGCCTAGTACGCTGCATAGACGCCGCTACGCCGTGACGTCAGGTGCGTCGCTGCGCACGGGCGTCACTGCGCAGCGACGTCTATGCAGCGTATTAGGCCGGAGCCTGCCCGGAGTGGAGAAGAGGACCCTCGGAGAAGGACAGCCCGGACCGGTGCACCCTCCACCCGGAATGGCGCCGGACACTACAGGAAGGAAGGATGGATGGCCTGGACCACCCTGACAGGTAGGGGAGAGAAGCGGGTGGTGGCGGCGGCCTATGGCCCCGCAAAAGCCACTGCAGATCATTGATTTAAAGCGCCCACTTTAAATCAATGCTCTGCAGCGGTGTCGAGGGGGGATAAATAGCAGATAACTTATACCGGAATATCGGTATAAGTTATCGGCTATCGGCCCTAACCTCCACCGATTATCGGTATCGGCCCTAAAAAAACGATATCGGTCGATCCCTACTTCTTTTTCTATTTTCCCTTGTGAAAATGAAAAATTTAGGGTAACACTAGCATTTTAGTGAAAAAAAATAATTTTTTTCATTTTCCCATCCAACTTTAACGAAAATTTGTCAAACACCTGTGGGGCGTTAAGTCATACTATACCCCTTGTTACATTCCGTGAGGGGTGTAGTTTCTAAAATGGGGTCACATGTCGGTATTTATTTTTTGCATTTATGTCAGAACCGCAGTAAAATCAGCCACCCTTGTGCAAATCACCAATTGAGGCCTCAAATGTACATAGTGCACTCTCACTCCTGAGCCTTGTTATGCACCCGCAGATCTTTTTACGCCCACATATGGGGTATTTCCGTAAAAAAAAGTAAAGGGCAACACCAGCATGTTAGTGTAAAACATTTTTTTTTTTTACACTAGCAGGCTGGTGTAGACCCCAACTTTTCCTTTTCATAAGGGGTAAAAGGAGAAAAAGCCCCCCAAAATTTATAGTGTAATTTCTCCTGAGTACGGAGATACCCCATATGTGACCCTAAACTGTTTCCTTGAAATACGACAGGGCTCCGAAGTGAGAGAGCGCCATGCGCATTTGAGGACTAAATTAGGGATTGCATAGGGGTGGACATAGGGGTATTTTACGTCAGTGATTCCCAAACAGGGTGCCTCCAGCTGTTGCCTGGACAGTCAGTGGCTGTCCAGAAATGCTGGGAATTGTTGTTTTGCAACAGCTGGAGGCTCCGTTTTGGAAATACTGCCATACGATACGTTTTTAATTTTTATTAGGGGGGGGGCAGTGTAAGGGGGTGTATATGCTGTGTTTTACCCTTTATTTTGTGTTAGTGTTGTGTACTGTAGTGTTTTTAGGGTACATTCATACTGGTGGAGGTTTACAGTGAGTTCCTTGCTAGGAGTTTGTGCTGCGGCGAAAAATTTGCTGCAGCTCATACTTGAAGCAGAAAACTTACTGTAAGCCTGCCCGTGTGAATGTACCCTGTACATTCACATGGGGGGGGCAAACCTCCAGCAGTTTCAAAACTACAACTCCCAGCATGTACTGAGAGACCGTGCATGCTGGGAGTTGTACTTTTGCAACAGCTGGAGGCACACTGGTTGGAAAACCTTCAGTTAGGTCTGTTATCTAACTCAGTATTTTTCAACCAGAGTGCCTCCAGCTGTTGCAAAACGACAACTCCCAGCATGTACTGATCACCCAAGAGCATGTTGGGAGATGTAGTTATGCAACAGCTGGAGGGATCGCAACTACAACTCCCAGCATGCTGGGATTTGCAGTTTTGCATCATCTGGAGAGCTACAGTTTGCAGACCACTGCAAACTGTGGCCCTCCAGATGCTGCAAAACTACAAATCCCAGCATGCCCAGACAGCAAACAGTTGTGTGGGCATGCTAGGAATTGTAGTTTTGCAAGATCTGGAGGGCTGTAGTTCAGAGACTACCATATAGTGGTCTCAAACTGTAGCCCTCCAGCTGTTGCAAAACTACAAATACCAGCATGCCCAAACAGCTGTCTAGGCATGCTGGGAGTTGTAGTTTTGCAACATCTGGAGGGCTACAGTATAGAGACCACTATGTAGTGGTCTCTGACTGTAGCCCTCCAGATGTTGCTAGGCAACTTACCGGCTTCCGTCGGATCCAGGGAGCCTGCTGCAAGTCATCACCGCCCGCCGATCTCTAACACCGATCCTCGCCCGCAAGGTAAGTGGTCTCCGGCGCCAGTCCTCTCCCGATTCCCCATTCTTCCCCCGCTGATGGGCAGAACGGGGAAAACGAAAGTTAACCCCCCTGCCCCCGATCTGCTATTGGTGGTCGCGTCTAGACCACCAATAGCAGGGATAGGAGGGGTGGCACCCCTGCCACCTCACTCCTATCCCTTCAGGGGGATCGTGGGTGTCTTAGGCAACCGTGATCCCCCTTATATTCCGGGTCACCATAGACTCGTAATGACCCAGAATCGCGCAAATCGCAAGTGTGAATTCACTTGCGATTTGCGCCGATTTATACATAATATAATCTTGCTACCTTTTGGACTTTCACTGTATGTTGTTGGTGATCATGTTGTAAACACCAACTCTGATTCCTTTTAGGGTAACATACTTGAGAATATTAACATAATTCAGGTCTGTTTAGTATTAAAAATAAAATTAAGTACAAAACCTTTATCAAATGATCTTAGCTGTTGTCTAAATTATCAGAATCATAACTCACTTGCTTTTACTTAAACAATGCTCCATAGGATTATGTTGTCAGTCCCCGATCGGTACAGGCTGTCACTATGCAACTCTTCAAAACATTCTTTGCTATTGATGTCAGAAATAATGGTTTGTAATTCATATGTCATTCTAAGTATATTAATGGCTTTTAGTATCTGTATTCTGAATAGGACTAGGTTGCATAGAGCTGTAGCTCCAGGCACAAACGCTACCAAATGTACTGAACTGTGCCTGGTAAACAATGGAGAGGCCATAGTGCTCCATTAGACCACCAACTGATATCATAGTAATAACCTTTTCTCAGAATAACCCATCAAATTTAAAGGGAATTTGTAATCAGTAAATAAACGGTTAAATAAAATTTATTTATATTCTTAACCCTTTTTTTGTGTGGGGAAATCGAAAAGCAAAGCACACTTATGCAAAGTTTTGTTTTTACATTGTTCACTTTACAGTAAACATTATTTAAATTTTTTTTATTATTTGGGTCAATACAATTAAAATCATACCCATATTTACAGGCTTTTCTATTATTGCACTGCTTTTAAAAAGACTAAAACTTATTATTTATTATTTTTTTTAAACTAAATAATGATATTTAAATTTGCCCTATTTTGACCCCCATCTTGGTTGATCTGATCCTCGCGGTCCTGCTGCGGGTGATCAGATCAGCCAAGATGGCCAGAAGGGCATTAAGAGAAGAAAAGTGAGGGAAAATCAACTGCTAGTAGTAAGGCATAATATATATATAATTACTGAACTCAACAACTGAGCTAGGCTCACATCTGTTTTGTAGCTCTGTTCAGGGAAGCTATGTTCACAGAATCCATTCAAATAGCAGGACATGAGTGGAGAAAAAAATACTGCAACCAGAATTTCTTTCACTGATCAAATCCTGCAAATAAACTGACATCCAGCGGAAATTAGGCCGACCCCATTAAAAGTCAGTGGGATCAGATGGGCTCCGGTGGTATCTGTTGTGCTATAAATAATAGCTCAGTTTTATTGTAATGAGCAGACTCTGTGACGGAGCTCTGACGCAGAAGTGAGCCTAGCCTTAGGGTACATTTACACGTACAGTATCCTGCGCATATTTGATGTTCAGGATTTTAAGTTGCGGATTTCAATGTAAACAAAATGACTGAACACAGCTTTAAATCCTGTGCATCAAATTTGCACAGGATACTGTACATGTAAATAAACCTATAGTCAATAAATAGTCAGTAAATCTACAGTCCAAACAGTTTCTTTCCAACACCTTTACTCTGTGCAATCTGACAGGCTAATAAGGGAAATAGACCAAAACATAGTATAAGTAGGACATGTATCAAAAAGACCATCTATTTGTACAACATGAGTTTACCTCTATGCAAGAGAAAATAAACAGTAGAAGAAATCATGTCATGCATGCAATAGGCTGAGCAAATATCTTCCATAACAGCAAATTAATAGCAAATAAAATATAAATGCAAAAGATGTAAGCAGCACAGATTGCACAATCCTTAATTCCTAATGTAAATTTGTTTTTCCCTTCATCCTCAGGCTAGGTTTACACTTTTTTTTTTTTACAAAAACGCCAATAAAAACGCCCATTCTGTCGCATGGTGTTTTTTTGTGTGAAAAAAACGCTGAAGCCAGATGTTAGCTGCAAGTCAATAGTAAACTGCAAAATGCCAAATCCACTTGGCGCTTTTCAGTTTGGCGTTTTTTTAATCCTTTTGGCGTTTTTGGGCTCCTTGGCAGTTTTTAAAAAACTACCTCTTGTCGAGACTGGCGTTTTTTCGGGAAAATCTTAGCATTTTTCTCCCATAGAAGTCTATGGGAGTGAAAAAACGCCAAGAAAAACACCATGTGGGTTTTAACGTTGGCGTTTTTTCAGGCGTTTTTATTTTTTGGACTTTAGCGATCCCAAAATGTGATGGAGATGCCTTTTTTATTAAAATTTTGTACGGTATCATTAAAAAATAAAAAAAGATATAGTAGTGATGGAAAAATTGTATTTAACGAAATATACATTTTTTAGAATGAAATTTTAATTAATTTTTAAACAGGGATCAATTTATGTGCACGGGTGGGGACCTCAAAATGTAGCCGACAATAATAAAAATGTAGTGTGTGTGTGTGTTTTTAACTTTTTTTTTTACAAATTTTTTATGTAGTACTACTACTCACAGCATGGAACACACTGTTCCATGATGGGAGTAGTGGTACCTGTACTAATTGACAGATTTTAATAAAATGGTTAATGAGGGCTGTGGGGGAGTGTTTTTTAAAATAAAATATTTTTTCCAATGTGTTGTGTCTTTTTTAAATTAAATATTCAGGCTTAGTAATGGAGGCTATCTAATAGACGGAATCCATTACTAAGTCAGGGCTTAGCGTTAGCCCCAAAAACAGGCGCTAACCCCCAATTATTACGCCGGTACCCACCGCCACAGGGGTGCCGGGAAGAGCCGGTACCAACAGGCCCGGAGCGTCAAAAATTACGCTCCTGGGCCTGGGCGGTAACAGGCTGGTGTTATTTAGGCTGGGGAGGGCCAGTAACAATTGTCCTCGCCCACCCTGGTAACGTCAGGCTGTTGCTGCTTGGTTGGTATCTGGCTGATACTGAAAATAGGGGGAACCCTATGCGTTTTTTATTTATTTTTTATTTATTTATGGGGAAAAAAAACGCATAGGGTTCCCTGTATATTCAGTATCAGCCAGATATCAACAAAGCAGCAACAGCCTGACGTTACCAGGGTGGGCGAGGACCATTGTTACTGGCCCTCCCCAGCCTAAATAACGCCAGCCTGTTACCGCCTAGGCCCAGGAGCGCCATTTTTGACGCTCCGGGCCTGTTGGTACCGGCTCTTTCCGGCACCCCTGTGGCGGTGGGTACAGGGGTAATAATTGGGGGTGAGTGCTAGCTGTTTTTGGGGCTAAAGCTAAACCCCGGCTTAGTGATGGATTCCGTCTATTAGACAGCCTCCATTACTAAGCCTGAATATTCAATTAAAAAAAGACACAACACATTGGAAAAATTATTTTATTTTAAAAAACAGCCCTCGTTAACCATTTTATTAAAATAAAAAAAATCAAGTTCATCCGTCATAATCCATCGAATTCGTTGTAATCCTCTGCATACACGGATCTGAAACTAGAAGGAAAAAAAACACAACAAAATGGGTTAGGACATTTTTTGCGCTCTCTGCAGGGGAGAGCGCCCATAATGCAATGTCTACCTAAACAGTGAGCCTCCAATTGGTGCAAAACTACAATTCCCAGCATGCCCAGACAGCCTTTGGCTGCCTTGGCATGCTGTGAGCTGTAGTTTAGCAACAGCTGGAGTCTCCCTGTCTGGGTAGATACTGGCAGAAGGGTCTGTTCACATTATCCAATAAGGACAATGCTAACAGAGCCTTATACCCTTTCCAGCCTGGAGCACGTATGTAGCTCCTCCCCTTAACCCCTTAAGGACTCAGGGTTTTTCCGTTTTTGCACTTTCGTTTTTTCCTCCTTACCTTTTAAAAATCATAACCCTTTCAATTTTCCACCTAAAAATCCATATTATGGCTTATTTTTTGCGTCGCCAATTCTACTTTGCAGTGACATTAGTCATTTTACCCAAAAATGCACGGCAAAACGGAAAAAAAAATCATTGTGCGACAAAATCGAAAAAAAAACGCCATTTTGTAACTTTTGGGGGCTTTCGTTTCTACGCAGTGCATATTTCGGTAAAAATTACACCTTATCTTTATTCTGTAGGTCCATACGGTTAAAATGATACCCTACTTATATAGGTTTGATTTTGTCGCACTTCTGGAAAAAATCATAACTACATGCAGGAAAATTTATACGTTTAAAAATGTCATCTTCCGACCCCTATAACTTTTTTATTTTTCCAAGTATGGGGTGGTATGAGGACTCATTTTTTGCGCCGTGATCTGAAGTTTTTATTGGTATGATTTTTGTTTTGATCGGACTTTTTGATCACTTTTTATTCATTTTTTAATGATATAAAAAGTGACCAAAATACGCTTTTTTGGACTTTGGAATTTTTTTGCGCGTACGCCATTGACCGTACGGCTTAATTAATGATATATTTTTATAGTTCGGACATTTACGCACGCGGCGATACCACATATGTTTATTTTTTATTTTTTTTACACTGTTTTATTTTTTTATGGGAAAAGGGGGGTGATTCAAACTTTTATTAGGGAAGGGGTTTAATGACCTTTATTAACACTTTTTTTTTACATTTTTTTTGCAGTGTTATAGGTCCCATAGGGACCTATAACACTGCACACACTGATCTCTAATGCTGATCACTGGCGTGCATTAACACGCCTGTGATCAGCATTATCGGCGCTTGACTGCTCCTGCCTGGATCTCAGGCACGGAGCAGTCATTCGTCGATCGGACACCGGGGAGGCAGGTAAGAGCCCTCCCGGTGTCCGATCAGCTGTTCGGGACGCCGCGATTTCACCGCGGCGGTCCCGAACAGCCCGACTGAGCAGCCGGGTCACTTTCACTTTCACTTTAGAAGCGGCGGTCAGCTTTGACCGCCGCTTCTAAAGGGTTAATACCGCACATCGCCGCGATCGGCGATGTGCGGTATTAGCCGCGGGTCCCGGCCGTTGATTAGCGCCGGGACCGACGCGATATGATGCGGGATCGCGGCGCGATCCCGCTTCATATCGCGGGAGCCGGCGCAGGACGTAAATATACGTCCTGCGTCGTTAAGGGGTTAATGATGTCATCACTAGGGGGCGGAGCTACACGGACTGGCGGTGACAGAAACGAGGGAGGTAAGTGGACCTCCTGTTCTGTATACACTATATACAGCTATCTATAGATAGCTGTATATACTGTATACCGCCCAAAGGGGCTATAGGAGCAGGGAGTCCTGTCAGTCTGGTGACAGGATACCTGGCTCCTGTACAGTATACACAGGTACACTATGCACCCCTGTATACTATACTGCCGTAGGAGATGAGTAGTGATGCTGTACATCACTCCTCACCTCCTTACACTCTGTGGACCGGGCGCTCAGCATCCGACCCACAGAGTGGTCCCTGAAGACAGTGAGAAAACTGCCACAGGGGACAAAATTGGCTGTTTCCACACACCAGGGAAAACACCAGAAAAAACGCCAAAAAAACTGCCAAAACTCAGGAAAACCTGTGGCAGTTTTTCTGACGTTTTTGCTGGAGTTTTTTTAGGTGTACAAAAAAAAAAACCAAGTGGAAACCTAGCCTCACAGCCGCTTAAATTGAGTATAACTGCCCCTGTGGACAATTAGGACATGTGAAACTTTTGTTAATAAGTGCTAATTAACCCGTAATTAGACACCATGTGTGATATTATTAGGATGAAGGGTGTACAGGTATACCTTTGTGTCCTGGTACTTAATCTGTTCAGAACCCCGAGCGTACAGGTATGTCGTGATGTACATGTACGTCCGTGGGAATTTCAGTCCCCGCCGCACGCCGGATCGGGGGGGACTGCTGATATCGATCAGCAGGCACCCCGCGCAAATGCCCCCCATGTCAGCGATCGCGGCAAATCGCAAGTGAATTCACACTTGCAATTTGTGCGATTACGGGTCATTACGGGTCTATGGTGACCCGGAATATAAGGGGGATCGCGGTTGTCCAAGACACCGACGATCCCCCTGAAGGGATTGGAGTGAGGTGCCACCCCTCCTATCCCTGCTCTTGGTCGTATAGACGCAATGACCAATAGCAGATCGGGGGCGGAGGGGGTTACTTTTGGTTTCCCCGTTCTGCCCACAATAAGCGGGGCAGGACGGGGAAACGACAGGGACAGTCGCCGAAGGTCACTTACCGATCTGCAGAGGCTGCGGGCGATGGTGATCGGCTGGCGGCGATGTCGTGCGGCTGGCTCCCTGGATCCTACAGAAGCCGTTGAGTTGCCTTGCAACATCTGGAAGGCTACAGTCTGAGACCACTATACAGTAGTCTCTAAACTATAGCCCTCCAGATGTTGCAAAACTACAACTACCAGCATGCCCATTCAGCTGTTTGGGCATGCTGGGATTTGTAGTTTTGCAACAGCTGGAGGTCTACAATTTAGAGACCACTGCACAGTGATCTCCAAACTGTAGCCCTCTAGATCTTGGAAAACTACAACTCCTAGCATGCCCACACAGCAGTTTGATGTCTGTGCATGCTGGGATTTGTAGTTTTGCAACATCTGGAGGACCACAGTTTGGAGATCACTGTGCAGTGGTCTCTAAACTCTAGTCCTCCAGGTGTTGCAAAACTGCAAATCCCAGCATGCCCAAACAGCAAACAGCTGTCTCGGCATCCTTGGAGTTATAGTTGCGTACCTCCAGCTTTTGCATAAATACATCTCCCAGCATGCCCTTCGGCGATCAGTACATGCTGGGAGTTGTAGTTTTGCAACAGCTGGAGACACACTGGTTGGAAAATACTGAGTTAGGTAAACTCATTGTATCCCGCCAGTGCAAATGTACCCTAAAAACATTACACTACACTAACACATAATAAAGGGTAAAAACACAACATATACACCCCCTTACACTGTCCCCCCCCTCAATAAAAATGAAAAACGTTTGTGTGGCAGTGCTTCCAAAATGCAGCCTCCAGCTGTTGCAAAACAACACCTCCCAGCATTTCCGGACAGCCAATGACTGTCCAGACATGGGAGTTATAGTTGCGTACCTGGAGGGACCCTGTTTGGGAATCACTGGCGTAGAATACCCATATGTCCACCCCTATGCAATCCCTAATTTAGTCCTCAAATGCACATGGCGCTCTCTCACTTCAGAGCCCTGTCGTATTTCAAGGAAACAGTTTCTCGGGAGAAATTGCACTACAAATTTGGGGGGGCTTTTTTTCCCCTTTTACCCCTTATGAAAAGGAAAAGTCAGGGGCTACACCAGCCTATTAGTGTAAAAAAAAAAAAACACTAACAAGCTGGTGTTGCCCCATACTTTTTTGTTTTCACAAGCGGTAAAAGCAAAAAAAGCCCCCCAAAATTTGTAACACAATTTCTCCTGAATACGGAAATACCCCAAATGTGGACGTAAAATGCTCTGCGGGCGCACAACAAGGCTCAGGAGTGAGAGCGCACTATGTACATTTGAGGCCTAAATTGGTGATTTGCACAGGGGTGGCTGATTTTACAGCGGTTCTGACATAAACGCACAAAAATAAATACCCACATGTGACCCCATTTTGGAAACTACACCCATCATGGAATGTAACAAGGGATATAGTGAGCCTTAACACTCCACAGGTGTTTGACGAATTTTCATTAAAGTTGGATGGGAAAATGGAAAAAAAAAAAAAAAGTTCACTAAAATGCTGGTGTTACCCTAAAGTTTTCATTTTCACAAGGGAAAATAGAAAAAAGCCCCGCAAAATTTGTAACCCCATTTCTTCTGAGTAAAAACATACCCCATATGTGGATGTAAAATGCTCTGTGGGCCAACTACAATGCTCAGAAGAGAAGGAGCGCCATTGAGATTTAGAAGAGAAAATTTGTCCGGAATTGAAGGCCACGTGTGTTTACGAAGGCCCCATAGTGCCAGAACAATGGACCCTTCCCAAATGTGACCCCATTTTGGAAACTACACCACTCACGTAATGTAATAAGGGGTACAGTGAGCAGTTACGCCCCATAGGTGTCTGACAGATTTATGGAACAGTGATCCGTGAAAATGAAAAATGTAATTTTTCATTTTAACAGCCCACTGTTCCAAAGATCTGTCAAACGCCAGTGGGGTGTAAATACTCACTGCACACCTTATTACATTTTGTGAGGGGTGTAGTTTCCAAAATGGGACCACATGTGGGGGGGTCCACTGTTCTGGCACCACGGGGCGCTTTGTAAACGCATATGGCCCCTGACTTTCATTCCAAACAAATTCACTCTTTCAAAAAGCTCAATGGTGCTCCTTCTCTTCTGAGCATTGTAGTTTGCCAGCAGAGCACTTGAAGTCCACGCATGGGGTATTTCCATACTCAGAAGAGATGGGGTTACAAATTTTGGGAGCATTTTGTACTATTTTCCTTTTTAAATTAAAATTTGAGGGAAAACTAGCATTTTAGTGAAAAAAATAATAATTTACACATCCAACTTTAATAAAAAGTCTTCAAACACTTGTGGGGTGTTAAGGCTCACTGGAGCCCTTGTTACGTACCTTGAGGGGTGTAGTTTCCAAAATAGTATGCTATGTGTTTTTTTTTTTTTTTTTTTTTGCTGTTCTGGCACCATAGGGGCTTCCTAAATGTGACATGCCCCCCAAAAACCATTTCAGAAAAACTCACTCTCCAAAATCACACTGTCGCTCCTTACCTTCTGAGCCCTCTACTGCGCCCGCCGAACACTTGACATACACATATGAGGTATTTTCTTACTCTAGAGAAATTGGGTTACACATTTTATGAAGATTTCTCTCCTTTTACCCCTGTAAAAATTCAATAACTGGGTCTACAAGAACATGCCAGTGTAAAAAATTAAGATTTAGAATTTTCTCCTTCAATTTGCTGCTCTTCCAATGAAACACCTAAAGGATTAACAAACCTTTTCAATGTCATTTTGAATACTTTGAGGGATAAAGTTTTTATAATGGGGTCATTTATGGGGTATTTCTAATATCAAAGCCCTTCAAATCCACTTCAAAACTGAACTGGGCTCTGAAAAATTTCGATTTTGAAAATTTTGTGAAAAATTGGAGAATTGTTGCTGTACTTTGAAGCCCTCTGATGTCTTCCAAAAGTAAAAACATGTCAACTTTATGATGCAAACATAAAGTAGACATATTGTATATGTGAATCAATATATCATTTATTATGAATATTCATTTTCCTTATTAGCAGAGAGCTTCAAATTTAACCCCTTAACGACGAGCGCCGTAAGTGTACGTCATGGTGAGGTGCTACTTAACGCACCAGGACGTACATTTACGTCCTAAGCATAACCGCGAGCATCGGAGCGATGCCCGGATCATGCGCGGCAGGTCCCGGCTGCTGATCGCAGCCAAGGACCGGCCCGTAATGGGGGATGCCCGCGATCCCGCGGATGTCCGCCATTAACCCCTCAGATGCCATGATCAGTACAGATCACGGCATCTGCAGCATCGCGGTCACTAAAATGGATGATTGGATCGCCCGCAGCGCTGCCCCGGCAATCCGATCATCCAGCACGGCAGACAGAGGTCCCCTCACCTGGCTCCGCTGCCTTCCCGGCGTCTTCTGCTCTAATCTGCCTTCCCGCAGACCAGAGCAGAAGATGACCGATAACTCTGATCAGTGCTATGTCCTATACATAGCAGTGAACAGGATTAGCAATTGAGTGATTGCTATAAATAGTCCCCTATGGGGACTATTGAAGTGTAAAAATAAAAGTAAAAAAATAAACCCCCTCCACCAATAAAAACGTAAATTGTCCCAGTTTCCCTATTTCACCCCCAAAAAGTGTTAAAAAAATATTTTATATAAATATTTGGTATCGCTGCGTGAGTAAATATCTGAACTATTAAATAAAATGTTAATGATACCGTACGGTGAACGGCGTGAATGTAAAAATGTAAAAAAAGTCCAAAATAGATGCTTTTTTTATAACATTTTATTCCTAAAATTTTTTATAAAAAATCGATTAAAAGTTCTATATAAGCAAATATGATATCAATAAAAAGGACAGATCACGGCCCCAAAAAAATGAGCCCTCATACCGCCGCTTATACGGAAAAATGAAAAAGTTATAGGTCTTCAAAATAGGGGGTTTTTAAGCATACCAATTTGGTTAAAAAGTTTCAAATTTTTTTTAAGCGCAATAGTAATAGAAAAGTATATTATCATGGGTATCATTTTAATTGTATTGACCAAAAGAATAAAGAACACATGTCATTTTTACCGTAAATTGAACGGCGTGAAAACCAAACCTTCCAAAATAAGCAAAATTGCGGTTTTCTTTTTAATTTCACCACACAAATAGTATTTTTTGGGTTGTGCCATACATTTAATGGTAAAGTGAGTGATGGCATTACAACGGACAACTGGTCACGCAAAAAAACAAGCCCTCATACTAGTCTGTGGATGAAAATATAAAAGAGTTATGATTTTTTGAAGTCGAGGAGGAAAAAACAAAAACGTAAAAATTAAATTGTCTGCGTTCTTAAGGCCCAAATGGGCTGCGTCCTTAAGGGGTTAAAAAAAGGCAAAATATTCAATTTTTTCATCAAATTTTGGAATTTTTCACAGAGAAATGTTGCAAGTATTGACATAATTTTACCACTAACATAAAGTAGAATATGTCACGAAAAAACATCTCGAAATTAGAATGAAAGGTAAAAGTATCCCAGAGTTTATTAATGCTTAAAGTGACAGTGGTCAGATGTGCAAAAAATGGCCGGGTCCTACAGTGTAAATTGGCTGGGTAAATTGGCAGGGGTGAAGGACCAAGGGCGTACCTGTATGCCCTGGTCCCATTACTGTCGTTTGAAGCGTGCTCAAAAGCTGAGCACCCTTCATACCCGTTGGTCCCAGTTGTTATCAGCAGCCAGGACCCATGGTTAATGCTGGACATCGCCAATGGGGCCAATGTCTGGCATTAACTCTCCAGATGCCATGATCAAAGTTGATTGCGGTATCTAAAATGCGGGGTTAACTGTGTCGGTTAGCTCAGGGCAGCTGATCAGGACATCCGCGGCAAAATCGCGGGTCCCGATCAGTGGACGGTGAGAGGGCCCTTATCTGCCTCCTTGCCATCTGATCGGTGCTCTGAAGCTCTGGCCAGGCTCTGCTGGCTTGAGCAGCAATGCACCGATAACACTGACCAAAGCCGAGACAAAGCTCAGCATTGAACAGTGTATGCGTCTAAAATAGGGCTGCATGATATATCGCAAAAGCAATCGAATCACAATTTTTTCTTTTTGCGCCCCCCCCCCCCCAAGGAAAACTCTGCTCGGGCCGGCTCACGTATGCTGCTGCAGGCAGGGCCAACCAGAGCAGGTAAAAACAAATTTAAATACTAAAAGTCAGTGTTTCCAAACCAGGGTGCCTCCAGTTGTTGCAAAACTACAACTCCCAGCATGCCCGGACCGGCAAAGGCTGTCTGGGCATACTGGTAGTAGTAGTTTCACAACAGTTGGAGGCACCCTGGTAGAAAACTCTGAGCTAAGTAAAAGGGTTCAGGGAGAAAAAAAAAAAAACTTCTGCTCACCTACTCCCGGTCCCTGCAGATGCAGTTCATCTCGGTGCGGTCCGGTGTCTCCTCTCTACCATACATGCAGTAGGACCTTTCCGTTTTCAGCCAATCACTGGCCGTGGCTGGTGATTGGCTGATGGGGAAAGGTCTTTTTCGGCTGCAAACACACTGGTTTTCCCAGATCTGATGGGAGATTTGAAAACCGCCCGGGAAACCCAGTTTATTGCTGCAGTACAAAAAGCTACCTACAGGGGGAAAGAATGTGACAATGTGATGGGAGAAGATGTGACCAGGAGGGGAGAATGTGACAGGGAGGACATAGAAATTAAATGAGTAGATGTGAAATGAGCGGTGGGCATAAAATGGGTGGATAGTTGTAAAATGGAGGAGATTATATTGCATTGCATATCGAAATCGCACTATTTAGGCCCATAATCGCAATTGCACATTTTCCCCATATTGTGCAGCCCTAGTCTAAAAGGGAAAAAAAAAAGCATTCCCGACAGCTCAGTCGGGCAGATCAGGATCACAGCGGTGAAACCGCGGTGTCCCGATCAGCTTACAGGATGATGGGAGGGTCCCTACCTGCATAGCATTGCATGTAATATGGGCACTAAAAAATGGTCTCAAAAAAGGCTAAAAATGTTGTTAATAAATGTGAATTAACCCCTTCCATACTAAAAGTTTAAATCACCCCCTTTCCAAAAATTCCATATAAAAAATATGCAAACATAATAAAAATAAACATATGTGGTATTGCCCAGTACTGCATGGTCAATAGCGTATACGTAAAAAAATTCCAAAGTCCAAAATTGAGTATTTTTGGTCATTTTGTTTACCCTAAAAAACTAATAAAAAGCGATCAAAAAGTCCCATCAAAACAAAAATGTTACCGATAAAAACTATTGTCCACGGCGCAAAAAATTAGCCCTCATATAACACCGTATACGGAAAAAAAAAAGGTTATAGGGGTCAGAAGATGACAATTTTAAACATACACATTTTGGTGCATGTAGTTATAATTTTTTTTAAGTCGTTAAATAAAATAAAATGATACAAGAAAGCAAGGGGAGGCACACCAACAAATTAGACAGGGAACATGTCCACTAATGTAAATCTGTACCTAGCCGCAATCCTCTGTCCAGCCCTGTGGTATTGACACCAGCGGGGTGCAACGTACTAAGTGTGAAGATAATGATGCAAGTTCGGCAAAAGAGCGATTACGTGCACTCACCGCATAGAAAGTGTCTTCAATCCTGGAGGCTGAAGTCCCGGGAGACGTCCATGGATGACACCAAAACGCTCGGAGGCAACGCCAGCCGTTTTGCACGGTACTCCGTGCTTCTTCCAGCCTCAAGTTCACGTCATCACGCTGCATGCTTAAATCATGTGACTCTAAGGAGAAAACCATGGCAACGCTTAAACAAGACGCTCGGCATTAATGTGAAAATAATAAACAATAAGAAGTGCAGGTATAAATGTGAAAAAGTAATTATATATCACTATAAATTGAAAATAATCTAAAGAGATCGGCGATGGATATACAGAAAGCATGAAAAACAAATAGGGGGGTCATATGGGGCTTAAAAATGGGGATAGATCTACGTGATCATTGAAGCCGGCGGATCCCTCCATATTACATAATGAGAGTTCCCTTCCTGTACATAATAAATGGAACATCCCATAAAGTCATAAACATAAAGTCAGTTCATCAGATTGAAAAGGATCAATAGCAATCATCATGATTATGAGAAGCAGGCTAACAAATTGAAGCAGTGACTAACAGAGAAGGATATCCTCATATTACCATTGACACAGCATACAACAAAGTGGAGAGATGAAAACATTTTACACACTTCAAAAAGGAATTGTTCTTATGTCAAAAAGTTTGCCTTCTCCTTTAAAAATACTCAGCTAAATACTCAAATTAATAATTCAATTAATTTTACGTTACTGGCATATCCTTAAGAGCGATATAGATCTTAAAGGAGTAGTCCAGTGCTAAAAATCTTATCCCCTATCCTAAGGATAGAGGATAAGTTTCAGATCGCGGGGGGTCCTACCGCTGGGGCCCACGCGATCTCCTGTACGGAGCCCCGGCAGCCCGCGGGGCCCTGTACAGGAAATCGTGGGGGGTCCAACCGCTAGGATAGGGGATAATTTTTTTTTTTAGCACTGGACTACTCCTTTAAAGAAGTAGCCATCCAAAAAACTGATCAAGTACAGAAAGAATCGCACAGTATTGGATTACATAAAAAGTAACAAGAAGAGAAATTTGAAAACCACGGAGAAATGGCTCTCTAAAAGTGTACCAAGTGGGAATTGTAGGTGCGGTGACTGTAACTATTCTTTCAATTCATGCTCTAGTTGGTCTAACCTGGGTGGCGTCAGCCACAGGATAACATAATTAATTACCTGTAAGGATACGTTCACACAGATTTGATGCGCAGGATTTGATGCACAGGATTTTCTGCTTAAGATTTCAATGTAAACTAAATGACACTAGAAGCACAGCTTCTAATCGGCAGTTACAAATTCATCAAATCTTCGCAGGATCCGGTATGTGTGAACATACCTTTAGAGTACATTTCTAATATACTATATTATGTGTCCATATAATAGATTTTACATCGGAAAGACAAAACGGAAGCTGAGGACACGCGTTACATCTGTACACTTTAAAAGCTGGACGTGGAATTCCCAGATTAGAAGAACATCTCCCTACTCATTGTAACGCTACTGGATGTGGATCCTCTAACCTGTTTGGCAGATGACATGGGCCGTATCAAGGAGCGGAGTCTAAGGTGCCGCTGTTCTTCTCCAGAGCTCGCCGCTAGGCAGGATGGGCTTGCTGCGGCAGGCGACACCCAGGTCGCTACCCCTGACACGACTCGATCACACAGGTTACTAGGCAAGATGAGGTACAGAAGGAAAAGACAGAGGCCTACAAAAGGTCAACGTAGAGGAAGGGTCAAAATACACGGGCAAGGCAAACAGACAATTGGGAATGCTTAATCTCAGGCTAGGGGCATTGAAGATCCGACAGGGAAGTGTGGGAGGTGGAGGAACTTATAACTGAGCCACAGGTGTTTACTTAATTATTGAGCGTACTGGCCCTTCAAATCTCTGAGCTCAGGCACGCGCGCCCCCTAGGGGACGGAAACATGCGCGCCGGAGCAAAGAGGGAGAGGAGTAGGCAGCAGGAGCATTAGGCGAGTGACGGGCTGGGATTCGCATGTCCCGCTATGCGAATCCCAGCCCCGCCGGCAGCAGGAGACGGGGTCATAGCGGGGTCAGGTGAGAAGCGGGGAGGTGAGCGGTCAGAGCGCCAGACTGGAGCCCTCACCATAACACTCATCATGCCAATAATGTCAATGTTTTGAAATTCGGAGACTTAGGATCTCACAACCCGATCAAGGAGGTGATAGACATACCTTATTACTACAACGAGAGGCCCGCTGGATCCTGAGGTGTAATGCCCAGGGCCCCACTGGCTTCAATGATCGTATAGATCTATCCCCGATTTTAAGCCCCATATGATCCCCCCCCCTTTTTGTTTTTCATGCTTTCTGTATATCTGTAGCTGATCTCTTTCGATTATATTCAATCTGCACTTCTTATTGTTTATTACTTTCACATCATGTCATGTCTGTCTTGGTCTGTGTTCACACACAGCTATTGGATTTGGTTGTGTTGGAAGAGTTTTATGTTCCCCGGTCAGGGAATAGTTAAAGCCTTTGGCTTTCTATCCAATAGCTCTTAGGGTGTGTCTAGATAAGATCAGCTCTGTCTAGCTTCTGGGCTGGTGATTGACATCTTGACATCCTGACAACCTGTCTTGCTGCTAACATGCTTGATATGCTGCTATAGAGCTTTTGGTGAAACACTCCTTGTTTGAATTTTTAATCTACTATCTCTGTTTTAGCATGCACCTTCTTTGATATGTTCTGGGCTTTTACCCATGATTAGAAAGCATTCTCATAGGAGATGTTAATCCGTGTTTGTATAGTCGGTTTTAGGATTTGTATATCCTTTCTGCTATGTATCTGTTCACATTGTGATTTCTCTAGTATGCGTTTTCTGTGTTTGTATAACTAGATATCCCTGTTACCGGTCCATGGGGACTCTGGGGAATTGAGCATTAATACAAGATATCTCCGTGCTCCATCCTGAACTCTGGGAGACAGTGTCAAGACATTCCCGTAACTACTGGAGGTTCTGAGGGATTGTGATTTTTCCTGTTTAGCATTATATCCCGTTTACCTTTGTGTGGGGGACTCAGAGGGTATTAGTAACATAGTAACATAGTTCATAAGGTTGAAAAAAGACCAAGGTCCATCAAGTTCAACCTATAACCCTAATGAGCCCCTACTGAGTTGAGTTGATCCAGAGGAAGGTAAAAAACTCTCATACTTGAGGTAAAAATTCCTTCCTGACTCCAAATATGGCAGTCAGAATAAATCCCTGGATAAAGGTTCTATCCCTCTAAATCTAGTATACATAACCAATGATGTTATTATTCTCCAAAAATGCATTCAGCCCTTTTTTGAACTCTTTTACAGAGTTCACCATGGCCACCTCCTCAGGCAGAGAGTTCCACAGTCTCACTGCTCTTACAGTAAAGATCCCCCGTCTGTGCTGGTGTAGAAACCTTCTTTCCTCAAGACGTAGAGGATGCCCCCTTGTTATAGATACAGTCCTGGGTAGGAATAGATCATGGGAGAGATCTCTGTACGGTCCCCTGATATATTTATACATAGTTATTTGGTCTCCCCTAAGCCTTCTTTTTTCTGAACTAAATAACCCTAATTCTGCTAATCTTTCTGGGTACTGTAGTCCTCCCAATTCCCATATTACCCTGGCTGCCTGTCTTTGAACCCTCTCCAGCTCCATTGTATCTTTCTTGTACACTGGTGCCAAGTACTGTACACAGTATTCTATGTGTGGTCTGACTAGTGATTTGTACAGCGGTAGAATTATTTCCATTTTGTGGGCCTCTATGCCCTTATTGATGCACCCCATGATTTTATTTGCCTTGGCAGCAGCTGCCCGACTCTGGTCTCTACAGCTAAATTTACTGTCCATGTCAGTCGTCCCAAGTGTTCTCCCATTTAATACATAATCCCAGCCCGGATTTTTCTTCCCCATGTGCATTACCTTACATTTATCAGTGTTTAACCTCATCTGCCACTTCCCAGCCCAAACTTCCAACCTATCCAGATCCATTTGTAACAGTGCAATGTCCTTTATAGTGTTTACCGCTTTACAGAGTTTAGTATCATCTGCAAAGATTGCTACTTTACTATTCAACCCCTCTACAAGGTTATTAATGAATATATTAAATAGAACAGGACCCAAGAAGGACCCCTCTGGTACCCCAATAGTAACAGTCACCCAATCAGAATAAGTACCATTAATAACCACCCTCTGTTTCCTATCACTGAGCCAGTTACTTACCCACTTGCACACATTTTCCCCTAGTCAAAGCATTCTCATTTTATGCACCAACCTTTTATGTGGCACCGTATTAAATGCTTTGGAAAAATCCAGATACATGACATCCAGCGATTGCCCCTGGTCCAGTTAACTCCTCATAAAAGCTGATCAGGTTAGTTTGACAGGACCTCATAAAGCCACTCTGATATGGAGGCATACATTTATTTTTATCAAGATACTCCAAAATAGCATCTCTTAGAAAACCCTCAAACAATTTACATACAACGGAGGTTAAACTAACAGGTCTATAATTCCCGGGGTCACCTTTTGACCCCTTTTCAAATATTGGCACCACATTTGCCATGCGCCAGTCCTGGGGAACAGTCCCTGTCACTATAGAGTCCCTGAATATTAGGGGTCTGTCTGTTACATTACTTAATTCCTTTAGAACACGGGGGTGAATGCCATCTGGACCTGGTGATTTGTCTATTTAGATTTTTTGTAGGCAGCACTGTAAGGCTGGGTTCACACTACGATTTGTAACTACGGTTTCCGTATATGGCTGGGAGGAGGGGGCGGGGCTTAATCGTGGCGCCCGCACTCAGCCGTATACGGGAACCGTATTTAATGCATGTCTATGAGCCAACCGGAGTGAACCGCAGCCTCTGGTTGGCAGCTTTTTCGGCCATATGCGGTTTCCCGACTGCAGGCAAAAACGTGGTCGACCACGTTTTTGCCTGCGGTCGGGAAACCGCATACGGCCGAAGAAGCAGCCGACCAGAGGCTGCGGTTCACTCCGATCGGCTCATAGACATGCATTAAATACGGTTCCCGTATATGGCTGAGTGCGGCCGCCGCAATTAAGCCCCGCCCCCTCCTCCCAGCCGTATACGGGAACCGTAGTTAACAATCGTAGCGTGAACCCAGCCTACTTCTTCCTGGGTTAGACAGGTGACCTGTACTGGGGAGTTTACCTTATCTCGCTGTATTTCACCTGGCACTTCATTTTTCTCGGTGAATACAGTGGAGAAGAATTTGTTTAATATATTTGCTTTTTCCTGATCCCCGTTTATAATTTCTTCCTCATCATTTTTTAAAGGGCCAACACTTTCATTTTTGACCTATTTGTTATCTATATAGTTAAAGAACATTTTGGGGTTCGTTTTACTTTCTATGGCAATGAGTCTTTCTGTCTCTATTTTTGCAGCTTTTATCAGTTTTTTACATATTTTACATTTTTCTCTATAGCTTTTTAATGCTTCTTCACTGTTGTCCTGCTTTAGTAGTTTAAATGCTTTATTTTTGTCATTTATTGTCCCCTTAACATTTTTATTCATCCATATTGGTTTTCTTTTATTTCTGACCCTTTTATTCTCATAAAGGTATATACATCTTACAGTGAGAA
The DNA here is from genome assembly GCF_029499605.1 of Hyla sarda. Classification (NCBI taxonomy): domain Eukaryota; kingdom Metazoa; phylum Chordata; class Amphibia; order Anura; family Hylidae; genus Hyla; species Hyla sarda. The sequence goes on along the minus strand of NC_079189.1, from coordinate 247,867,055 downwards.
TTTAAAGGACATCTGCAGCGTTACAAACACTTATCCCCTATCCTCAAGATAGGGGATAAGTGTTTGATCGCGGGGGATCCGAACGCTGGGGCCCCCGGCGATCTCCTGTACAGGGCCGTGGCTCTCCCGTGCAGGGGGCGTGCCAGCCGTAGCATGACATTGCAGCCGACACGCCTCCTCCATACATCTCTATGGAAGAGGCGGGGAGGCAGCATTCGTGCCTCCCCACATCCCCCGCATTCGTGCCTCCCCCCATCGGGCGTCACCAGAAACCTCTAGGTCGACGCTACGCGCCTTAGCGCTCACCATGAGCACTTATGGCGGCGCCCCGTTAGGGAGATCGTGGGGGGGTCCCAGCGGTCGGACCCCCCGCGATCAAACACTTATCCCCTATTTTGTGGATAGGGGATAAGTGTATTGCCGCTGCAGTTGTCCTTTAAGATATTTTTAAAAGTCTCCCATTTAGTGTCAGTATTGTTCTTTTTGAGGACATTATCCCATTTTATATTGTTAAGGGCTTCTCTGAGTTGATTGAACTTTGCCTTCCTAAAGTTCACTGTTTTTGTGGCCCCTCGAGAGATTCCCTTATTGAAGAACAATTTATAATGTATTATATTATGATCACTATTTCCTAGGTGTCCTTCTACTTGCACATTAATTACTCTCTCAGGTACGTTGGTTAATATTAAGTCTAGCTATAGTCAGAAACCTGTTTCCTTTATGAGAGTCACAGGTCTCAGTCTCCCAATTTATATCAGGATAGTTAAAGTCCCCATTATTATCACATCATTTTGATTTGCTGACTTGTTTATTTGCCTCAATAATTGATCTTCTGGCTTTTCCATTATGTTTTGTGGCTTATAGCAAACCTCTATCAGAATTTTTTTTTATCTCCATATATTTCTACCCATAGTGACAACACATTATCGTTTCCCTCCCAAATATCCTCCTACAGTGCGGCCTTCAGACTGGACTTTACATAAAGACAAACTCCTCCCCCTTTCCGTTTTGTCCGATCCTTCCTGAATAGACTATAACCCTGTATGTTGACCGCCCAGTCACAGCTATCGTCCAACCAAGTCTCTGCTATACCCACTATGTCATAATCCTCCTCAGAAATTTTCAACTTCAGTTCATCTGTTTTATTGGACAGACTTCTGGCATTAGTCAACATGCAATTCAATGGTGATCGTTTTTTCCCCTATGATGCCTATCCCTATTAACTATTCTAACCCCTCCCTCCGCTCCACCCCAGGTACATTATTAAGTCCCCCCCCTCTATCTACACTATCTTCCCACTCTATGTTATAGGTTCCCTCCCCCCCAGTCCCTAGTTTAAACACTCCTCCACCCTTCTAGCCATCCTCTCCCCAAGCACAGCTGCACGCACCCTCCCCATTGAGTTGCAGCCCGTCCCTACGGTAGAGCCGGTATCTAACAGCAAAGTCAGCCCAGTTCTCCATGAACTCAAACCTCTCCTTCCTACACCAGCTTCTGAGCCACTTGTTTACCTCCCTAATCTCCTGCCGCCTCTCTGGTGTGGCTCGTGGTACAGATAATATTTCAGAAAATACTACCTTGGAGGTCCTTGCCTTAAGCTTGCGGCCTAAGTCCCTGGAATCATTTTTAAGGACACTCCACCTACCTCTGCTTTGTCATTGGTGCCAATATGTACCAAGACTGCTGGGTCCTCTCCAGCCCCACTCAGCAACCTGTCAACCCGATCTGCGATGTGCGGAACTCAAGCGCCAGGAAGACAACACACTGTTTGGCAATCCCGGTCTTTGTGACAGATCGCCCCGTCTGTCCCCCTAATAATTGAGTCCCCCACTACCAATACCTGCCTGGCCTGCCCTGCACTCCACCCTCCCTCCTTACTGGAGCAGACCACCCCCTCTGGCGGTCAGAGGCAGAGTCCTGCTGCAGTACCACTAGCTCTGAAATGGCATCCTCCTCATCTGCCAACCGGGCAAACCTGTTGGGGTGTGCCAGATCAGGACTAGCCTCCCTGACAATTTTCCCTCTACCCCATTTTCTAACTGTAACCCAGCTAATTACCTGACTGTCCTGCACCTCCATCCCACTACCCCCCCCCCCCCACCTCTACCCCAGAGTGTACTTGCTCAGTGAGCAGGAGACTGCTATCCATGTTGTCAATGCGTCTAAGTGTTGCCAGTTGCTCCTCTAGATCCAGGATCTGGGCTTCCAAATTAACAACTCGCACACATCTCACACAACAATATGCACCCTCAAACTGCTGTTCAAGGATAGCATACATTGTGCATGATGCACACTGGACTGCCTTTTCCAACATGGAGGCCATACTAGATTTGGGGATTGCAAAATTTAACAGAAAAAAAACAATAAAAAAAACAATCTAATATTTCAATTTAAACTCCCTGAATGTAAAGTCCTTTAATTTTAAGTCCCCTAAATTATTATTCCTGTGTCTACTGGAGGTTTTCTAGGGGATTAAGCTTATTACTGTTTGTTCTTGGAGTCTGTTCAGACTAATCCGTTTTCCAGTCTTGTGTTCAGTGTGAACAGTGTTCTGTAATTATTTCCTGTTTTGGGTTCAGTGCAAACCTTGTTCTATAATTATATCCTGTTGTATCCAGTTTTTCTGAGTTGTAACTAGGCATCCCTGTTACCTTTCTATGGGGGCTCAGGGGAATTGAGAATTAATGCAAGATATGTCCATGCTCCATCTTAGACTCTGGGAGATTGTGTTTTAGTGTCAAGTATTCCTGTGCCTACTGGAGGTTTTCTGGGGGATTGTATAGTCCTTTTTCTTTCTGGAGTCTATGTTGACTCATCTGTTTCCTTGTCTGGTGTTTTGAACTCTATTTGTTTATTAGTTCTTGATTTCAGATCCTTGGAGTTTTTGTTCATGCACTGATCATACAGTACATGATACCTTAGCTAGTGTTTTCCTCTGTGCTTTACCATTAATCTATAGTGTTCCCTGTGCTGCTCACTGATCTGTGTCCTTTGAACTTAATCTGTTTTGTGTTTGTTATCTGAGTCCAGTTATTATAGAGTTCTATGTTCCTGTTATGTTTCTGGCTTGTGACCGACTATTTATTAGTAAGTGTTTTTAAGGTCACTGCACTTTAGGTCAGGGAGGGACCAGCGCCCAGTTGTCGATCCACCGTTTATGGTGGTTGGGCAAGTAGGCAGGGAGAGTGGTTATTAGAGAATGCTTAGGGCTCATTCTCCCTGTCCCCTGGTCAGTCCCTGACACATCAATGCCGAGCATCTTGTTTACGTGTTGCCATGTTTACTCCCTTAGAGTTACATGATTTAAGCACGCAGCACAATGATGTGAACTTGAGGCCGGAAGAAGCACGGAGTACCGTGCAAAACGGCTGGTGTTGCCTCCGAGCGCTTTGATACTATCTATGGACGTCTCACGCCACTTCAGCCTCCAGGATTGAAGATACTTTCTATGCAGTGAGTGCATGCAATTGCTCTTTTGCTGTACATGTAAAATAAAATAAAACCTACATAAATTGGGTATCATTGTAACCGTATGGACCTACAAAATAAACATAAGGTGTCATATTTGCCGAAAAGTGCACGGTGTAGTGCCATAAATTTTGTGGCAAAATGACTGATGTCATTACAAAGTTAAATTCGTAGCACATAAAACAAGCCCTCATATAGGTCTGTAGGTAGGAAACTGAAAGCGTTATGATTTTACGAAGGTGAGGAGAAAAAACAAAAGTGCAAAAATGGAAAAACCTTAGTCCTTAAAGAGGCACTGTCATTGTTAAAAACGTTTTATATATTGCAGGACTCGTTATAATATGGCATTTCACAATATGCACCTGTTAAAATTTTTTTTAATTTTCACCTGAAATTAAAGCTCAAAATAGCCGCCACTTGGAGTCGCCTGTCTTTTATCCCGACAGACTAGCCTAGATTTTACAGCATACTGGATACCGACAGTAAAGCATACCGGTATCCAGTATAGGAGATTTCTATTGAGTGTCTGCATGGGCACGCACTGCCTGTGAACGAGCACAGGGAGCGTGCTCACATAGGTAGTCTGACCCCTCACTGCCTTCAGACAAGCACCAAGGTCAGTTCACAATTCAGCCCCTGCAGAGTGCATTGTGAGGCCTTACCTCAAAAGTTGCCACTATGTAAATCCTGCTTCGGCCCCTGCTGTTGTCCCTCTGGCCCCTGCTGTTTTCCGTGCTGCGGCCCTTCTGTTGTCCCTCTGGCCTCTGCTGTTCTCCATGCTGCGGCCCCTGCTTTTGGTTTGTGGCCCCTGCTGTTGGTGCAGTAGCCCCTGCTTTTGTTCTGTGCCCCCTGCTGTTGGTGCGGTGGCCCCTGGTGATGGTGCTGCGGCCCCTGGTGATGGTGCTGCAGCCCCTGGGGACGGTGCGGCGGCCCCTGGGGATGGTGCGGCCGCCCCTGCTTTTGTTCCTGCGGTGGCCCCTATGTTGTCCCTTAGGTGGCCCCTGCGGTGGCCCGTGCAGCGGCCCGTGCGGCGGCTCCGGCCGGGTCTGTAAGTATCTTAGCTATCCTCCCAGCCAGGGCCTCTGCACATGGGGCTAGGTGCACTGCAGAACACTGCATCCTAGTGTCTTCCACAGATCCTAGGGTGCAATGCTCTGTAGTCAGCACAACCCCCCCCCCACATGTGTATAGAAGTGTGTGTATGTACACTCCTATGCAGGTGGGGGTACGTGCAGAGCATTGCACCGTTGTCTGTATTGCAGACAATGGTGCAATGCTCTGCACATACCCCCTCCCCATGTGTATAGCAGTGAGTGTATGAACATTCCTATACAGGTGAGGGTATGTGTAGAGCATTGCACCCTAGGGCCTTCTACAGACACTGGGGTGAAATGCTCTGCAACCTGCACATACCCCCACCTGTATATGAATGTTCATACACACACTGCTATACACATGGAGGGGGGGGGGGTGTATGTGCAGACTGCAGAGTATTTCACCCCAGTGTCTGTAGAAGGCCCTAGGGTGCAATCCTCTGCACATACCCGCACCTGTATAGGAATGTTTCTACACACACTGCTATACACATGGTAGGTATTTGCAGAGTACCTAGGGTCTTCTACAGACACCGGGGTGCAATGCTCTACACATACCCCCACCTGTATAGGAATGTTCATACACACACTGCTATATACATGGGGGGTGTATGTGCAGAGCATTGCACCGTGTGTGTATGAACATTCCTATACAGGTGGGGGTATGTGCAGAGCATTGCTCCCTTGTCTATACTATACTGCCAACCTAATCTTGGGAAGCTATACTGGCAACCTAATGTGGGGGAACTATACAGCCAACCTAATGTGGGGGGAACTATACTGCCAACCTAATATGGGGGAGCTATACTACCAACCTAATGTGGGGGAACTATACAGCCAACCTAATGTGGGGGGAACTATACTACCAACCTAATGTGGGGGAGCTATACTGCCAACCTAATGTATATGGGGATGTATGAGGGTCATTTTTAGCGCTTTGATTTGTAGTTTTTATCGGTACTATTTTTGTTTTAATGGTATTTGAAGTGACCAAAAGTGCAAATCTGGTTAGTGCACTATTACGACTTTTGGGGCCCCTCTTTTGATTTTGCCCAGGGCCACGCTAAACCTAAAACTGGCCCTGGGAATACTGCAGGCAAGCTACAAGCATCTTCCTGTGTAACATGTACAGCATGAAACCAGAGAGGAAAGGTAGAGTAGAGTTGGCTGACAGCTCATGCTCGCTCCCGAGAATGAGTCATCACTGTAAGGGAGACAGACTGACACGCCCCTCCAGCCTGCACAATGAAAAAGTAACTCACCAGCAGATAAATGCTTATATCTCTGGATATATACGTCCGAGACACATAAAAATGATATGCACATGATGGGTACTGAGTAACATATCACTTTTTTTTCTTTTTTTGCACTATGACAGGTACGCTTTAAGGTGTTAAGGCCAAAATGGGATTGGTCCTTAAGGGGTTAAGTAAACCAAAAAAGTGGAAGGGATATTAGTATGCTGCTGTTAGGACCAAGGGAAAAAAATTTACGTTAGAAATTAACAATTTCCATACATCCTAACTAGCTGCACAAATGGGAATTTAGCAAAAAGAATTCCTATGAGGATTTCTAGCTGAACTGAGTTCAGAACAGACCTGCCGAATTCGGTGTATTCTGGACCCTTTAACTCAAGCCTATAGTGGCTTATGAACATGGAGGAAGAACTTCAGGAAGCCACGGCACATATGTCCTCCAGAGGAACAAGGTTTCTCTCAGCCGCCGAAATAGCTACCCATCGTGTAGAGCGACAATCCCAATCTGTCTTCTCTGTATAGGGAGCTGAACTTTTCCACCTTGGTGTGGAATCTCATTTCCAAGTGATCTTTATAGTTGCCAACTGTTTACCAATAAGTACTGTGCGTTTTGCCTCTAATTCTCATCCTATTTTAAATATTAATTTAAAATTTTTCAATTGTCTGTTCAGATTGTAGGTGTTTATGATTATAGTTGCTATAGTATCATCCACAACCTACAGCGCATACAGGCGAGCATCTTGATACCTAACTGTATGCTGTTATATATATTTATTTGTGGTCAGGACTTTGAACCGTGCATGGGCTTACCTGTTATCTCCTGCCAAGGCCACCTGCAAGAAACTAGATTTACCAAGACCTAACACAAAACTCTACTTATAACATAGAACAGCGGTTGAGGTGTGCCTGAAAACCGCGTTGAGGGTCCGCCTATAGAGGGCATTCCCTTATGTATGGTGATGAAGAAAAGGGTGAGGAGGGTGGGTTTCGCCAACCCAGCATACGCCCAGAGGGAGGGGCCGATGGATGTTAAATAGCCAAAGCCCCTCCCACAAATTCAGCCTGATAGGCTTCCCACTTGTGGTCAGGACTTTGAACCGTGCATGGGCTTACCTGTTATCTCCTGCCAAGGCCACCTGCAAGAAACTAGATTTACCAAGACCTAACACAAAACTCTACTTATAACATAGAACAGCGGTTGAGGTGTGCCTGAAAACCGCGTTGAGGGTCCGCCTATAGAGGGCAAAAATACACCACCAGTTAGGGTAAATTAAGTATCATTTATTTATAATGCCAAAAATTGAAATGCCTCTGCCATTTCCCTTGAGGGATCTGGGACATAAGTGGTAAATGCATCAGAACGCCACCTCCCCAACTTCTGGATGACATGTACAGGCACCTTGTGCCTGGAGGCCGCCGATGCTGCTCCTATGCGGAATGAGTGACCTGAGAACTCTCTGGGGTTGTGTCCTAAATTGCCAAGCAGCGTGCGGACATGCGATGTGAAAAGAGAAGTGGTAAGAGCACCCCCACCGAAAGGCAACAGTGGCAACTCCGGAGGCTTATCATGGAGGAACTCAACCAGTTGTGCCAACACCGACACCGGGCACCAGTTGTTGCCTGAAGGAAAATACTTAACCACCGCCCACCACCTGCAAGTTTTTGTGACGGACAGTGAAACTTCGAACCAAGAACCCTGCCACCTTAAATGAGCCTTCTGTGGATGTGTCGCTCCCCGCCTGACACATGAAAATTCACCCGGCCGGAGGAAGCCATAGAAGGCTAGATAAATGGCAGATTTGATTATCAGACTGCGCTCGAAGCCAAACGGGTTATTGGCTAATGCGTCAGACATGGCTCGGAACAGCTCGCCGCTGATCGGTTTCCTGAGAGGTGGCGCTGTGGCGCTACGAGCCACCACCCCTCTGAGCGCAGCCTTGACAGCCTGAGATGATAGGATAGATAGCCTGTCTGGGTGGGATAAAGAAATGAAATGCTGAATGCCCGACAGGTAAGATTTAATAGTGCTATGAGACAGGTGCAGAGAAGAGTGGCAGAAACCGATGAAAGATAGAATGATAGTGGTGTCGTAAGAAAAGGGGATGCTATGTTGCGACAGATATGACCTAAAGGTGTCGTGTGCTGCATGATAGGCCTTTCTGGTATTGGGGGCTAAGGCGTCCGACATTAACTCCCGAGCCACCTGTGTGTAATAATTCAGTCCAAGATTAATTGTGCCAGGCAAGGGGGTTGTGTTTCTACTGCGTCTGCTTGCGGAGCCACCTGTGAAAAAGAGATGGAAATTAGCCCTGGACAGAGCATCTGCGGCCGTGTTGTCTACCCCCGGTATGTGTCTGGCTACAAAATTGAAGTTGTGTTGTAAGGACACCCAGACTAGCCTGCGCATGAATGACATGACAGTAGCATGCCTGGAACTGCCCTTGTTGACTATGGCAACTGTCGCCTGATTGTCACACTGAAACTCCACCGACTGCCCTGACCACTTGTCGCCCCATGTCACTGCAGCTGCTACAATTGGGAAACCTCAAAAAGTGCCGAAGTGCTGCTGAAGCCTGCCAGAGCCAATACCTGCTTGGACCATTGGCCCGCCATCCACCTGCCGCCCCACACTGCACCATAACCGGTGGAAGATGACGCATCGGTGCAGATCTTGGGGGACAACTCGGAGGCTGGCGGGACAAACATAGCCGTCCCATTCCATTGTGCCATGAACCTATCCCACATGTTCAGGTCAGCCAGGGCTTGGCAATCTAACCAAACCCTACTGTGTTGATGAGGGACACCATGCAGCAAAGACAATATTCTGGATACGAACGCTCTGCCCTGCGGAATTGCTCGCATAGCAAATGCCAGCATTCCCAGCAAGCTCTGCAACTCGCCCTTGGTCGTGACCTGGGAGACCGTGTACTTGTGGATAGTGTCTCTGATACGGTTGAGTTTGTCAGTGGGCAAGCTGACTTGCATTGCGACTGAATCTAGGATTACTCCCAGAAAGGTGAGACACTTAGTTGGACCGACCGTTTTCTTGGGAGACACTGGCACCCCAATATCAGTGAACAGTTTCAGCAATCTGACCAACTGGTCCGGCTCTTCCCTCGGGCGACTGAGCAGAAGAAAGTCATCCAAATAATGGATGACCTGGCTGCATCCAGAGACATTAACCAGCAGCCTGTGCAATGCCTGGGCCAGTTGGTCAAACAGCCACGGGCTGCTCTTGCATCCGAAAGTCAACTTGGAAGCAAAATAATATGCCCCCTGCCATTTGAGCCCAAACCATTGCCACTGGTCCCTGTGCAATGGCAGCAACTTGAAGGCATCAGTGATATCCGCCTTCGCCATCCAAGTCCCTGGGCCGAGCGCCAAGATGACCTGAATAGCCTGGTCTATGGAAGAATAATGCATGCTAAACTCCTCGGATGGAATGAGAGAGTTGATACTGGGGACAAGTGACCCATGAGGAGCCGACAAGTCAAATATCAGTCTCTTTTTCCCATTGAACTTGCCTGTTACCACCCCTACCGGACTGACCTTCCAAGACCTGAATGGAGAAACTAACAAGGGGCCAATCATATAACCTTTCATTAGCTCAGCATTTATTAATTCAGTGACAACAGCAGGATCGTTTACGGCAGACAGCAGATTGTTGCATTCAAATGTGGCCTGCGGCAGTGTGACCATGCCGGCGTGGAAGCCTCTGTCAAAACTATTGATCAACCACTGGACCCAATCTGGGTCCGGGTGATCCGCGAGCAGAGCGGCCAGGACTGGGGTACGTACCCCGCCTAGTCATGCTGGCCCTTTCTGCCTACATGCAGAGCCCGGATGTGCCCTGAAGCAGTAGAAGCAGACGTGTAATAACCTGCAATTGCTGAAGTTGCACGAAGACATGTTATAGTTGTTACAAATTTGTGAGCCTCCGAGATAGTGTACTGGACGGCCCAACTTATCCACGGAAGGTGCGGACCTGCTGAAACTGTCCGTGGAAGTGGACGGTCTGGTGGCGCCCTGCTTGCCCTGTTGAGCCAGCCCTACACACCACGCCGTAGTATGCGTGATTGATTGACAGGCGGCACATGTGGGGAATTTGAGATTTGCGAAGTGGCTGCAGAACATCTGTGATTCTTCGATGCTCCAGTCCGTGAGGTACCCATCTTGGCTGAAGGCCGCCGCTGCCATGGCTGAGAAACTTCTATGATAATCGTAGAAATGGGTACTACCGTATTTGTATGCGTATTCAGTAACCCTCAGCAAATACAGGTCGAGCTCCTCTCTGCGCTCCGGCCTGGCTGAGCATATCACCTCCCTGTATTTGCTGAAGGCAATCACAAGCTCGTGGATATTTAGCTTCCGTTTCAGCCTGGTGTCCTTACTCTTAAGGACAACAGATAAGTCAGCGCACGCTACCATTCTAGTGTCCTCAACGTCAAAGGCAGATAGCAACAGGGCCGCCAAATTGATGTCCTTCCCTTCCAGTATGTCCTTTCTCAGGGCCGCTGGGACAAAATGGACTGGTGACACCCTTGGTGGCCCAGAGCGCCTACCTGGGTTTCCTACCGGAACAGGGGCAGACATCTGTGTAGGCGTTGGCGCCTGCAATGCTGCTGGAGCTGGGGGCCCCTGAATGCCCCTTCTCTCCAGAGAATCCAGCCTGCCCAACATGGAAGTCATCATTGCATGCAGTTCAGAGAGGGTGGACTGGCCCGAGGTCCCCTCCTGACTGTCGCCAGCCCCCTGATCCGCCATGAGGAGTTTGTACAACTCTGCTTTTCGGGCCGTTGCTGGAAATGGAATTGCCCTCTTGCGCAACTCCTCCATCAACTTGGGGATCGTCCAAGCCCTGTAAGCTGCAGAGGAGGGCGTCCCTCGCACGGAGCTTCTAGCTGGTGTATCAGGGATGGACATCGGGTCCTCTATGTCTGACACGTGAGACATAACCTGTCCGGGCCGTAACGGGTGCCGGGGAAAAAAACGGTAATCATGAGTCACCAGATATGAGAAACGTGCACCCCTCTTGCTGAGTACTGACGACCTTACCACCACTGTAACACAACAGTAAGACACCTGAAACGAACAGCAAATCGACTGTAACCCTGCAAACAACCGAATACATACTTAATGTTAGCTTACAGCTGCAGATGACTGCCTGTGCAATGTGGCCGAACCCAAGAGTGCTGACCGTAGTGCCAGTGCGACCCAGAGTACCACCTGAATAGTTTGAAACGAGGCCTGACCGTGTGTCTGACCGAGAACGTGTGCATGACGTGTATAGTCATGAATAATTAAACCGTGAACACCTCCTGACTGCGAGTCAAGATTACAGTGTACACCGTTTCTAACTAACTAGCGATAGCTCTGAAGACGTGTCAGCAACCACCGCAGGCAAGTGGTCACCCTTGAAGAAGAGTCAAGATCGCAGTGACCACTACCCGTGTAAACGAAATGCTCTGTATGCGTGACAGTAGCAATGACGCCTTGAACCCTATCTGACATGTCGAGTCAGATATACAGTGATTCAGGGCCTATGTGTAACAGCAGCAGTGCGTAACATTAACTAATGTAACAGGAGTATTAAGCATTTGAACTGAAATGACGTGAACTAGCATCTGCTAGCGAAAATGATGACCACCGTGAAACGTGAATAAATAACATGAACAACCGCCGTACGGTTGGTACTGACCGTAGCCAAGATTGCAATGACCAGGAACGTAACGACCACCTAACTGGATACAGCCCACCTAATCTGCAAGAGAAACTAACAGTGTTCTAACCATATGGTTTACGCGCCACCTACCACCTCTGACCCATACATGCTGGCACCCCCTAGCCCCCCCCCCCTATGCCTGAAACTACCCCAACCCCACTAATTACTTACTTGACTACCCCAAGCCTCTGACCCGGTACCCTGATATGCATGACCACCCCCCCCTAAACCGAAGCCACAGTAATATGGATTATAGTATTATTAACTTACAAGCTGCCCCTTGTCTGCGACAGTGCATGTGTCAGGAACTGTGGCCTGACACCGGTGCACCATGAGCCAGCCCCTTATTACTGCATGGTACCAATACACTCTGTAAGCCTAACACATTTCCTCACACACATTTTTTTTTTTTTTCAGCGCCACCTGCTGGCCATCCGTGGAGCTATACCGCCGGCTCACTGGCATGCTGTGACTCCGCCCGTTCAGAGCCCCGTGTTACACGTGAGGCGCCGGCACAGGGAGACCCACGTGGGTCGCGTCTCCCTGCGCCTGCCATGCCGCCAGCTGCCGCTGGATCCAGAGGCCGTGTTCACTGCGGCCAGCCCGGGCACGCGCTGCACCGACAGACCGCCGCCTACATAACACGCTGGGTGCCGGAGCCTGTCCGCCAACGAGGGGAGCAATAGCAACAGACCAGGGCCCCAGTAAAAGAAACCTGCCGGTCACCCGGCACTTACCTGCACCACCACACACCTGACCCAGCGTACGCAACGAAAGAACCCCCGCAATTTCGCCAACCCAGCATACGCCCAGAGGGAGGGGCCGATGGATGTTAAATAGCCAAAGCCCCTCCCACAAATTCAGCCTGATAGGCTTCCCACTTATTTTCTTTATAATATATATATATATATATATATATATATATATATAATCACAGAGTTAAAGTGGCACTGTATGGGAATAAGATCCCAGAATCCAGGCGGGTTCTCAGTCCTGCGTCAGACTTGACCACGTCCCAATGAATAGAAATCTCCAAAATAACAAGACGGCACTCCAGCGATCCAATACAAAAAGTGGTTTTATTCACCCAAGTGTGAACTGCGACGTTTCAACCTGCTCAATGAGGTTTTTTTCAAGCATACAATAGTGTGCGAGTGAACCATATATAAAGGGTACAACACGCTAGGGCTGGGCGGTATGACCAAATAAGTGTATCACGGTATTTTTTTTAACTTACAGCGGTTCCACGGTATATAACGGTATTTTCACCCCCCCCCTGAAATCATGTGATCCGCCAGCGCTGTTCTGCCCCCCCCCCCCGCCGCAATCATGTGACCCGCGCACGGTGTTTGGCTCCCCCCCCAAATCATGTGAGCCGCCAGCACTGTTCTGCTCCCCCCAATTAATGATCAGCCCAGCGGGGTGCTACTCACATATGTCACCTTCAAACACTGCCCTCCTCCTCTTTGTTGGGGGCCGCAGGCGATGGAACTCACTGTACGCCAGTGGTCTCCAACCTGCGGACCTCCAGTTGTTGCAAACCTACAACTCCCAGCATGCCCGGACAGCCAATGGGTGTCCAGGCATGCTGGGAGTTGTAGTTTTGCAACAGCTGGAGGTCCGCAGGTTGGAGACCACTGCTGTACACTGTATCTCTATGCTCGGGCTGCAAAAGATACAGAAAATAAACTTTAACTCACCTACGTCGGTCACACGCTGTTCCTTGGGACTGGAATGTCGGACAGCCATCAGCCTATCACCGGCCGCAGCGATGTCCCGCCCCGGCAAGTGATAGGCTGAGCCCACTGTCATGTAAGAAGCCGGCCAGAGCTCCTTACATGACAGTGGGCTCAGCCTATCACTGGCCAGGGCGGGACATCACTCCGGCCGGTGATAGGCTGACGGCTGTCCGACGTTCCCGCCCCAGCGTGTGGCCGACGTTGGTGAGTTACAGTTTATTTTCTTTATCTTTTGCAGCCCGGGCATAGGGATACAGCGTACAGAAGTGGTCTCAAACCTGTGGACCTCCAGCTGTTGCAAAACTACAACTCCCAGCATGCCCGGAAAGCCGCTGGCTGTCCGGGCATGCTGGGAGTTGTAGTTTTGCAACAACTGGAGGTCCGCAGGTTGGAGACCACTGGCGTACAGTATAGAGTTCCAGCTCCCGGCGGCCCCCAACAAAGAGGAGAAGGGCAGTGCTTGCTGGTGACATGTGAGTAGTACCCTGCTGGGCTAATAATTAATTGGGGGGCAGAACAGTGCTGGCAGGTAACATAGAATTAGTTCCCCGATGTGGGGACAGCGCTGCGCTTGGCTGATAATACATTCCCGAGGGGGAGGGGCCCAATCAGTATTGCGGTATGGGGGAAAATTCATATCGTGCAGCCCAAAAAATTCCGTATTCGGTATGAACCGGTATACCGCCCAGCCCTACAACACACCCCTACATGCACATAGTGACAACATCATTGTAAACAGGGACATAAATAACATTATATGTGCAATTAACAATAACCTTAGTGTCATAATTATCATCAATCATATAGATACATAATACATTGTCATCTCAATATAAAAAAACACCAAAGTATATCATAAAACAGTGAAAAAGTACATACATATCTTGATTAGTGGGCAGGTTCTCTCTTCCGTACTGCATGGTCCTCCTCCAAACACGCCGCTGATCCCTTGTTTGTAAACAATGGGATCGCGCATGTCTGGAACTCAGCATATCACATGACGAGTCACATGAATCTGCCATTCCCCAAACCTAGCTGAGTTTGTTACTACTCTGCAAAAGCATAAAAAGACGGCGTATATATCCATTATCGCATCCCTGCGTCCGGTCTACTGCTCCCAATCTCTAATAATTATATATAGAATCTGGAGCGTTATATGGGACATCTGCGCATGCGTCCAGGATACTCGGTTGCCATCTTTACTATGGGTGAAAGTATGGGCAAACAATAGTCTATATAGGAACTGTAAACTAACATAAGCTCCTGGGACTAATTTTATTTAAAGACTATATTTTAGGTCATTGTGCAACATGTCAACCACACCAACCGCTGTATCACATCCACATTGGTGATACAGCGGTCTGTATGGTTGACATGCTGCACAATGACCTAAAATATAGTCGTTTAATAAAATTAGTCCCAGGAGCTTATGTTAGTTTACAGTTCCTATATTAACTATTGTTTGCCCATACTTTCACCCATAGTAAAGATGGCAACCGAGTATTCTTGATGCATGCACAGATGTCCCATATAACGCTCCAGATTCTATATATAATTATTAGAGATTGGGAGCAGTGGACCGGACGCAGGGATGCGATAATGGATATTTGTGATCGGTGGCTCAAATGCGTAGCGTACCTACCTAACAGCCTAACCACTGATATACTAACAGGCAGTCTGAGTTGTGTCATATACTGCCGCGTGTAGGTACACCTGAATAAAATAGAGGGCATACCTTAGATAGAAAAAGACTCCTAAGAGATTAAATGAATTTTTTAAAAGAGGGGGGGGTTGGGTGGGACGTGAAGAACCCGCGGTGTACTGTGCTAGGGGCACCGCGGGTTCTTATAGTGATTAACCCCGCCCCCTCTCACAAATACAGGCTAACTGCGTTAGCCTTCACACTTGTGATCGGTGGCTCAAATGCGTAGCGTACCTACCTAACAGCCTAACCACTGATATACTAACTAACAGGCAGTCTGAGTTGTGCCATATACTGCCGCGTGTAGGTACACCTGAATAAAATAGAGGGCAAAACTTCAATATTTGAAACAAAAACGCTTTATGAAATAAGACAACATTACAGAACCAGAAACTGGAAAGCATGGGACCTTCCAGACTTTGGATAGGGGATGGGCGCATGTATGAGCTAGATTTCAGTGACTCAAATTACGAATCACACGGGCTGGCATCCTCTGACGTGATGCTGATGAGGTGGCACCGATGCGAAGGGTGTGTCCAGATATCACAGCCTAGTCACCCCCCAAAGCCTATCACTAAAATGCGTACTTTAACGAATTGCGGAGTGGTGAGAGCAAAACCTCAGAATAATAATAACGGCTGCGACCTACTGGCTCCCTGGCGTGTGAACAACAGGTCACGTAGCAGACGAACCGGGCACTACCTATGAAATGAAATGTGGAAAAGCAGCAGATGGTAACGACTTGCCCGGGTAACGATGTTTAAGTAGCGCTCAACTCAAGCTAATAGTGATTGGAATTCCATATCAGTTGGCTCAGTCTCCAACAAATATCATTTTATGTTTTACTAGATAACTCACTAGGTCTGAGGAAGCCATAGTAACCCAGAAACAAAGCTGCTTTCCAACACAGACTATCTTTGTAGCTGAATGGGGGTCCTGTCTAGAACATCTACTAACTGTCTGAACGAGTCGGCCGACAAAGGCTGATGAGAAGAAGGCTTTGATCATTAGCGCAACTTTCAGCGCCGCTTTAACTATATCGAATGAAACAAGGAGGCCAAGTCGGAATGTGCCAATGAGATGTGGAGCTGAACCACCGCTAGGTATGACTTAATCGTGCTAGATGAAGAGAAGAGTGGCAAAAACCCAATAAAACCAAGTAGGAAAGTAAAGTGTGTGTGTAAGCTCCTCCGAGTACATGCTACATTCCAAACCCTGACCGTATGCATAATCCCAAGTGCATATGTACATAAAACATAACTACCTAGTCGTCAACCTAAAACCGTGTTAGGTTGTAACTGTAACCGACCTGTGGACGTGACAGGTGATGACACCTACTCATGCGGCAAGCCTGATCATGACACTCAACCAATGTATAACCAAAATAATGATCAACCTGAAGCTAAGACAGCCAAAACTTCAACTGAAACCAAGCTATATGCATGACCCCGATGCTAAATGACCTTGTGAAAACACATAACATTGTCGTCAACCTGAAGCCGTGTCGAGTAGTAACTGAACCGACCTGTAGACGTGACAGGTCTGAAAACTCAATTAACTATGAAACTAAAAGTATCACCGCCAAGCCGCGACAGGTCGTAACCATGATTGACGTATATACGTGGCCCCCGATGCTAAATGAACTTGTGAAAACACATAACATTGTCGTCAACCCGAAGCCGTGTCGAGTAGTAACTGAACTGACCTGTAGACGTGACAGGTCTGAAAACTCAATTAACTATGAAACTAAAAGTATCACCGCCAAGCCGCGACAGGTCGTAACCATGATTGACGTATATACGTGGCATCCGAAAAAAAACTATACCTGTAGCCTGACCCAACTGCTACCTAAACACAACATATGTGATGACACTGTCGCCAACCTGAAGCCGTGACAGGTTGTATCCGGACCGACCTGTAGACGTGACTGGTCAATCCGAAATTGAAAACCTCAACCAAAGTAACGTATGTGCTGAATGTATATGAACATGTACCGAGAATGAATACCGTAAGCATATACCAAGCATAACTCCTTGGCACATATGCTGCACATGACACTGAACGTGGGCCCGGCAAACCAACCAGACCATGTGTTGATCAATAACACCCAGACCACATGTCCAAACCAGACACCTTGACCGTATACACCGACCAAACTATATGAGAGCCTGTGCCGCACAAACTATATGAACGTGAGCTGGAATGAACTACACGAGCGAGTGTATGCACCAAACTATCAAATATGTACTTAACAATAACTACTAGCAGAAACACTGAACAACTTAACCGATTACCAGAGCAAGTCCATGGAACAGACTAAGTAAGTGAATGCACAAGACTTTATGAGCGAGTGCGCTTGGCAACTACATAAGCGTAAGCACAGAACAAACTATTTGCGCGTATGCACAGGACTAACTGAGTGAACGTATGCCAGAACAAACTATGAGTGTGTCTGCATGGACTAACTAAGTAAGCGTATGCCGAAACCACTATGCGCATATGCATAGAACTAAGTGAGCATGCCAAGAACGAACTGTGTGTGCATATGCACAGCATGAGTCTATGACCGTAAAGAACAAGCTATACGGGCATATGCACAAACGAACTATGTGAACATGCAGGGAACAAACTATATGTTGGTATGTACGGAACACACTATGTGAGCACCTAACAATTATGTGAGCGTATACACCGATCAAATTGTATGCGCGTGTGCAGAGAAAGAACCATACGGACGTATGGCCGAACCACTGCACGTGTTCACCGAATGACCTGTATGCATAAGCGAACTACATGCACAGAACGAACTGCGTAAACGAACACCCAGAACAAGTTATATGAGCGTATGCACAAAACTATATGGCCTCTAACAAACGGGGCAACTGTCCAAACCAACTGGATGAGCATATGCACAGGACAGACTATATGAGAGTATGCACGGAAACCCTGAGCGTATAGACCGAAGGAATTAAATGTGCCTACACGAAAGCCCAGAACAAACTATATACGTAAGCCTGGCCCCACTAAAAACACAGATATGTACGGAACAACTATGTGCATATGTATAGAACTGTGCCGTCTAACAGCTATGAGTGACTCAACCAACAAACTTGATGAACCTATACTCAGGCCAACTATATGCGCAAATGCACAACCAAACTGCATGTGCGTATGGCCAACGACAACCGATAACCAATACATGCATGCAGTAATTCTATGACCACGTACCCATGCACAGAACACTACATGCGCTGTACGAGGACACGTGTGGCACAAATGCTACAAGCGCAAGAGCCGCACAAGCACCGCAAGCGCATGTACAAGACGTATGCCACGAGCACACGAACAGCATGGTTCTCATGAGCATATGTACAATACAACCCTACGAGCCTGCACAGTGTAATTCCTACGAGCGAGTGTGCAGCACAGATCCTACGAGCCCGTGTACAGCACAAATCCTACGAGCGCGTGTACTGTATAAATCCTACGAGCGCATGTACTGTATAGATCCTACGTACAGCATAAATCCTACGAGCGTGTATAAATCCTACAAGCGAGTGCACAGTACGTATCCTACAAGCGTTTACTGTATAAACCCTACGAGCGTGTGAACAGTATAAACCCTATGAGCGTGTGTACACTGCACAGTATAAACCCTATGAGCGTGTGTACAGTACAAAACCCTATGAGCGTGTGTACAGTGTAACTCCTACGAGCGTGTGTACATCATCATTCCTACAAGTGAGCGTACAGTATATATCCTACAAGGGCATGTACTGAACAAATCCAACGAGCGTGTGTATAATATAAATCCTACAAGCATGTGTACAGTACAAATCCTACGAACGTGTACCGTACGAATCCTACGAGCGCGTGTGCAGAATAAATCCTACAAGCACGTGTGCAGGATGATCCTACAAGCCTGTGTACAGTATAAATCCTACAAGCGTGTGTACATTATGAACCCTTAATAATACTCCCCCTTTATAATACTCCCCTTTATAAAGCATTGGTACGGCCTCACCTCGAATATGCTGTTCAGTTTTGGGCACCTGTCCATAAAAGGGACACTGCGGAGTTGGAAAGGGTGCAGAGACGCGCGACTAAACTAATATGGGGCATGGAACATCTTAGCTATGAGGAGCGATTAAAGGAGTTACAATTGTTTAGTCTTGAGAAGAGACGTTTTAGGGGGGATATGATAAACGTATATAAGTATATTAATGGCCCATACAAAAAATATGGAGAAAAACTGTTCCAGGTTAAACCCCCCCAAAGGACGAGGGGGCACTCCCTCCGTCTGGAGAAGAAAAAGTTTAGTCTCAAGGGGCGACACGCCTTCTTTACCGTGAGGACTGTGAATTTATGGAACGGTCTCCCTCAGGAACTGGTCACAGCAGGAACAATTAACAGCTTTAAAACAGGATTAGATACATTCCTGGAACAAAATAAGATTAATGCTTATGAAGAAATATAAAATCTCATCCCTTCCCCAATATCGCGCCACACCCCTACCCCTTAATTCCCTGGTTGAACTTGATGGACATATGTCTTTTTTCGACCGTACTAACTATGTAACTATGTAACCCCACGAGCGCGTGCACAGAATATATCCTACAAGCGCGCGTGCAGATCAAACCCCACACGCACGTACCAGCGTGCACAGTTTAAATCCAGCAAACGCGTGCACAGTATGGATCCTACGAGTGTGTGCAAGCGTTTGTACAGTATGAATCCTATGAGCGAGTGTACAGCATGAATCCTACAAGCGTGTACAGTATAAATCCGACAAACGAGTGTACAGTATAAACGCTACCACCGTGTATACATCATAAATCCTACAAGCGTGTGTACGGTATAAATCCAACAAGCATGTGTAAAGTATAAATCCAACAAGCGTGTGTGCAGTATAAATCTTACAAACGAGTGTACAGTATAAACCCTACCAGCGTGCATACAGCATAATTCCTACAAGCGTGTACAGTATAAATCCAACAAGCGTGTGTACAGTATAACTCCAACAAGCATGTACAAGCGTGTGTACAGTATAAACCCTACAAGCGTGTGTACAGCATAAATCCTACAAGCGTGCGTACAGCATAAATCCTACGAGTGTGTACAGTATAAATCCAACAAGCATGTACAAGCGTGTGAACAGTATAAACCCTACAAGCGTGCGTACAGCATAAATCCTACAAGCGTGTGTATAGTATAAATCCAACAAGCATGTGAAAGCGTGTGTACAGTATAAACCCTACAAGCGTGCGTACAGCATAAATCCTACAAGCGTGTGTATAGTATAAATCCAACAAGCATGTGAAAGCGTGTGTACAGTATAAACCCTACAAGCGTGTGTACAGCATGAATCCTACAAGCATGTACAGGCGTGTATACAGCACAAACACTACAAGCGTGTGCACGGCACAAGTGCTACAACTGTGTGTACAGCACAAACGCTACAACCGTGTGTACAGTAAAAACCCAACAAGCATGTGTACAACATGAAACCAACAAGCGTGTGTACGGTTTAAACCCCACAAGTGTGTGTACAGTATGAATTCTACAAGCGTGTAAGGCATGAATCCCACAAGCACTTGTAAGGCCTAAATCCCACAAGCGTGTGTAAGGCACAAATGCTACGAACGAGTAAACAGAAAAATGCCATGAGCGTAATCAACGTGCGCGAGCGCATGAATCGTACAAATACCATGAGTGCATGTACAGAATTACCAGCGCCCATACTACATGCGCCTGAACTGCACCAATGCTACAAGTGCATGTGCATTGACAAACACATGAAACACCCTCCTTGTGATCAGGAGGGCTGTGTCATAAACCTTGAATAAACTAAAACGTGTACGTATATATACATATATAATCATATACATGGAGCAAATTAAGGGGGCGTTTGCAAGGAACCGATTATATAGTCGTATGCGTAGAATAATTATAGGAACGGGAAAAAAAAAATTTTTTTAATTTTTTTTTTTTTGAGCCTGCACAGACCAACTATATGACCGTGTATGAGGAATAAATTATAAGAGCGTGAACACCAACAACTACATGACCGTATGCGTAGAAAATTAATCGTGTGCTCGGCATAACTATCTGACCGTATGCGTGTAAGGAATGAGTGCATGGAATAACCTTTTTTTTTTTTTTTTATAATATCCCTTACTGTAATGCCACGAGCGGGGCAGTCAGAGAGTGTGCTGGCATATAATGACCCCTTATAGTAAAATGCAGAGCTGAGCAGCCAGAGAACGTGTCGGCATATAATCATCCCCTTGTAGTAAAATGCAGAGCTGAGCAGCCAGAGAGTCGTGCCTTCATATAATTAACCCCTTGAAGTAAAATGCAGAGCTGAGCAGCCAGAGAACGTGCCGGCATATAATTAACCCCTTGTAGTAAAATGCAGAGCTGAGCAGCCAGAGAACGTGCCGGCATGTGACTAAACCCCCCCCTCCCCCCGTTGTGGACGAACCCGGTAACCGACACACACAATATACACTACACAACCATGACAGGTGGCGGGGGTATGATGATAGCCTATAAGCTCCCCGATACCACAAACAGGGGCCAGTACCCTGGCAGAAAACCCTAAGGTGACAGCACCGACGCGGCTGTAGAAATGCCGGTACCGTACTGCCACGGGGGTTCGTGGGGGAGCGAGGACTCGCGCAGCCATCGCAAGACAATAGCCGCAGCATGCCCCCGTCACGGGTCCCACTGCCGGAGGGGCCGTGCCAGACCAGCCGGAGGAAGAGAACGGGCCACGTGTCCCACTGTTAATGAAATCGGGGCCGGGGCCTGGCCGAGGGTACACCCCCGGACTCCGGCTTACCTCCGGAGAGGTGGTTGCGGAGAAACGCCGCCACCCAGGCCAGTCACTTACCCGTACCGCACCGCACCGCCGCACCGCTGGAAACAGCTTCCGCTCAGCTGACTGGTGTGTCAGCTGACCTCTCATCACATGAAGAACCCGCGGCGTACTGTGCTAGGGGCACCGCAGGTTCTTATAGTGATTAACCCCGCCCCCTCTCACAAATACACATATGCCATCTTTTTATGCTTTTGCACAGTAGTAACAAACTCGGCTAGGTTCGGGAAATGGCAGAGTCATGTGACTCGTCATGTGATATGCTGAGTTCCGGACATGCGCGATCCCATTGTTTACAAACGAGGGATCAGCGGCGTGTTTGGAGGAGGACCATGCAGTACGGAAGAGAGAACCTGCCCACTAATCAAGATATGTATGTACTTTTTGACTGTTTTATGATATACTTTGGTGATTGTTTATATTGAGATGACCACGTATTAGGTATCTATATGAATGATGATAATTATTACACTAAGGTGATTGTTGATTGCACATATGTTATTTATGTCACTGTTTACAATGATGATGTCACTATGTACCGACCCCTTTAGGGGCGTGTTGTACCCTTTATATATGGTTCACTCGCACACTATTGTGTGCTTGAAAAAGACCTCATTGAGCAGGTTGAAACGTCGCAGTTAACACTTGGGTGAATAAAACCACTTTTTGTATTGGATCGCTGTAGTGCCGTCTTGTTATTTTGGATATATATATATATATATATATATATATATATATATATATATATATTTGTGCACAGGGCTTACATTCGTTCTCGTGGTTGCAACATTTGAATACAAATTATACACGGCCATACATTGACTTACCAGGTGGATGAAGTTCTTTCATACTTGAGACTGTACCTTACATGCAACCCTGTACACCTATAAAAAGAGAAAGACTAACGAAGCGGTTGAGTTGTGCCCAAAACTGCGTATGAGGGCACGCCTATAGAGGGCATGCCCTATGGTGAAATGATGAAAATAAGGGCGGGTTGGGAGGGTTCCGAAAAATGACTCGTACGCCCCGCCTGCATGGTGGAGGGGCGTTTTATAGTCGTGCCCCCATCATGGCTCCGCCTAGAGGTGCGGGGGTGTGGGAATTCACGCCCCTTGCACAAATTCAGCCTTAAAGGCTTCCCACTTGTGCACAGGGCTTACATTCGTTCTCGTGGTTGCAACATTTGAATACAAATTATACACGGCCATACATTGACTTACCAGGTGGATGAAGTTCTTTCATACTTGAGACTGTACCTTACATGCAACCCTGTACACCTTAAAAGAGAAAGACTAACAAAGCGGTTGAGTTGTGCCCAAAACCGCGTATGAGGGCACGCCTATAGAGGGCAAAAAATCAATAAGTAGAATTAATAACATTGTTCCTAACCATGATGACCAAGGCCACACACTAGTCATATCTATCTCCCCTAACTGTAATAACTGAACTAGAGAAACAAGAGTTATGCCTGCTGGCTAGCAAACACAAGAGGCAGTGCTTGATGTAGCAAAGTCATGGTATTCATGCCTACTACGTGCGGCCCGACACTGGAAACGGGACCTTACTACGTACTAGCTGATTCGTGCATGTCGGCATACCTACTGTGCCTTGCAGAAAGGGGAAACCAATAAAGCTTGTCAGGCATGACGTGTCCTCCACTCCCTGCTAAATAAGTGGCAAAAATTCACTGTTAGTTGGTGACGCAAAACCTATGTGACAGACCCTCGGTAGATTTTGCCAGGCATTTAAGCGACCTGGTGCCTGTAGATGTGACAGGTCTTTGCGTAGACGTTTTGCCTAACGAGACAAACCTGATTCGAACCTCATACCTGTAGGTGTGACAGGTCTTGAGTAACCCTAGTGTCTGTGGACGTGACGGAAGTTTGCGTGACGCTGACAAGCGTGGACGAGATCGGTTGGTTCGAGACGATGACCACTTGTGCGTCGTGAAATTTATAAACTTTATGACTTGAGTAAGGGAAACATTGACTATGCTGTAAATCCCCTGCAGGTGTGGCAGGAGACGACGATGTGGAACCCCTATGTATGACGGTGTCATTGCTCTGAAGATGTGTCAGTAACAACAACCAAGTAGTGCATCCCTTTGCAGACGTGGCAGGCATGACGGGTCTACAACTACCTATGTTTCGTGATGTAGTTGCTCTGAAGACGTGTCAGAAACTACTATGCAGTGCATCCCCCTGCAGACGTGGCAGGCATGACGGGTATACAACTACCTATGTGTCGAGATGTAGTTGCTCTGAAGGCGTGTCAGCAACAACTGAGCAGTGCATCCCCCTGCAGGTGTGGCAGGCATGACGGGTATACCACTACCTATGTGTCATGATGTAGTTGCTCTGAAGACGTGTCAGCAACAACTATGCAGTGCACCCCCCTGCGGACGTGGCTGGCATAATGGGTATACCCCTACCTATGTGTCATGACGTAGTTGCTTTGAAAATGAGTCAGTAACAACTATGCAGTGCACCTCCTGCGGGTGTGGCAGGCATGACTGCAATACAAAGTCACCTATGCATCGTGAGGTAGTAGCTCTAAAGACGTGTCTGTAACAACTAATAAGCAGTGCCTCCTGCCGCAGACGTGGCAGGTATGACTGGTACAACCACCTATGTGTCGTGACGTAGTTATTTTTAGGACATGACGATATGCATAAGAATATTCCAGCGACAAAGACCTATGCATTCCCTTGGACAAGACGAAAGGTAACTAGTGAGTGTGTGACGAGATACGGACGCTTAAACTGTGGCTACGTGCAGTTACTATGGTGATGTACGTGAATCCTGTCAGCTACGGAAGCCAATAGCCGGTACATCTACGGTATTGCAGAGCAAAATAAGCGTGGTGAAACTAATGTGTGCATAGTATGTTACTTATGGTAGTGAGCTTGTGACAACACTATGTGGATGAACATGACGAGAAGCCGTCTCGTATATGCCTGACTTTTAGCAGAGTACGCGAGTAATGGAATGTAACAACATGACACAGATTGCTACCATACAGTACACTAAGGACAAGCACTATAGCAACCATGATCATGCCCAACATCAACTTAACTTAGTGAAAGTACAACATGCGTGCTGCGAGCCTATACCCAGTGACTGGAGAATGCTGTAACATGTGCTTAAATTCTATAGGTATGTTAGTGTAAAACAATATACAGCATTTGCTATGTACCGGGAAACACCCACGTGATAACCAATATTGCAAGCGTATGTACCGTAGAATGCTACAATCGTATGTTCCGTGAAAACACAACGTATGAAGTGTAATGGCCAGACATATGTGGAGAGTAACTGCTTGTGCCTGTACCGTACAAGCAATGAACATCTGAACAGTATGACGCTATGAATTCATGTGTAGTGTACACCCTGTGAAGCTATGCGTGTATGACCTGTATGAGCTATGAGCATGTAACACAGTATGAAGCTAGACACATCAGCACGTATGACATGGAAGGCACACGTGAGTGCAACATGACAACGACGAGCACATAAGCGATGCTGGTGATATGAGCATTCAACCCTGTGACTGTACTTGCTGTATGTGACGCAATGAGCGCGTGCACTATACACAACACTGACCGTGCCTGCTGGTATATGACACTGTGAGCGTATGTACTGTTATACAACAATGTGACCAAACCTCCTGCATATGGCACTGTGAGCGTGTGTAATGCATGCCATGCTGTAACTGTACCTACTGCATGTGACCCTAAGAGCGCATGTACTGTATCCAACACTGGCCATGCCTGCTGCATGTGACACTATGATCGTGCGTACTGTGTACAACGGTAACTGTATCTACCGCATGTGAAGTATGAGCGTATGTATTACATACTACACTAACTGTACCTACTGCATATGCCACTGTGAGCATAAGTACTGCATACTGTACTCTAACTGTACCCACTGCACATAACACCATGAACGCATGTGCCGTACACAGCACTGAACTGTACCCCTAACATGAACACTAAGCGTATGTACTGTATGCAACGCTGCAACTTACCCACTGTATGTGACTTTACGAGCGTAAGTATTATACGACACTGACTGTACCTGCTGTATATGACGCTATGAGCGTATGTACTGTGAACAACACTAACTACACAACACTGTAAATTGTACCCACTGCACGGCAGTGGAAATGTATACACTGTGTACAACACTGACTGTTACCCAAAGCATGACACTGCGGGCGTATGAGCTGTACACGACCCTGACTGTACCCACAGTATGTGACACCATGGGCGCACACCCCGCGCCAAACACTGACCTGCACGCTCCGCATGTCTCCCTAAGGGCGCATGTAGCCCACGCATGCAGAGCATATGCCGCGAGCGCCCCCACGCAGCGTGAGACGCCGTGATCGTGTATGCGTTTGTAACCTACGTGCGGTGTAGAACTGCGATGTCGTAAGAGCAGTGATGCTGTGAGTGTGAATACCGTACTCATGTCACCGATGTGAGCGTAGGAAGCGTATAAGCAATATGCCGCACGAATGCTAAGAGACTGGACGGTATGGGCGCTATGACTGCCCGATATGACAGCTATGGGTGACTGCACGGAATCACGGCTATAGGTGATTGTACGTTATGAAGGCTACGAGTGACTGTACGGTATGAATGCTATTAGTAACTGCACAGTATGAACGCTATGAGTGACTGCACGGTGTGAATGCTATTAGTAACTGCACAATATGAACGCTATGAGTGACTTCCTGGTATGGACGCTATGAGTGACTGCACGGTATGGCTGCTATTAGTAACTGCACAGTATGAACACTGAGTAACTGTACAGAATGGAGGCTATGAGGGACTGCACGGTATGGAAGCTAAGAGTGACTGCACGGTATGAACGCTATGAGTAACTGCACGGTTATGGATGCTATGAGTGACTGCACGGTATAGATGTTATGAGTGACTGCACAGTATGAACGCTATGAGCGACTGTACGGTACGAATGCTACAAATGACTGCACGGTATGAATGTTATAAATGACTGCACGGTATGAAATGCTATAAATGACTGCACGGTATGAATGCTATCAATGACAGCACAGTATGAAAGTTATAAATGACTGTACGGTATGAATGCTATCAATGACAGCACAGTATGAAAGTTATAAATGACTGTACGGTATGAATGCTATAAATGACTGCACTGTATGAATGCTATAAATGACAGCACGGTATGAATGTTTTAAATGACTGCACGGTATGAATGCTATAAATGACTGCACTGTATGAATGTTATAAATGACTGCACTGTATGAATGTTATAAATAACTGCACTGTATGAATGTTATAAATGACTGCAACGGTAAGCATGCTGTGAGAGCTATGGGACAAATGCTGAGGCACGGACTCTGTAATTCATGCATGCACATGTGACGAATATTCTGCAGTGAATTCAAGGTGCCACAGGACAACCAGTGTGGGTTTCACTTGGTGGTCTACATCAGAAATATGGGAGGGTATCCTCTGGGGGGGGGGCACCTCAGCATGCCAAGGAGCAGCCCATCCCCCAAAGCACACCCAGCAGGGCACAGACAATCCCCACACTAGCGAGGCCACTGTCCGTATCCTGCACGCTGACTAGCGGCAGCCCGCCTGGCCAGTTCCAAACTTCACCAGCAGGCTGCGCTGCTCTGAACCACCCTGCACGCACCACGTGACCCCGCCGAGCTGCCCCGGCAACAAGATTCCTGAACACGCCGCAGGAGTGAACGGGACGCCGGCGGAGGCCAGAGCAGTGTCGCAGGCACGTGACCGGCCTCCCACATGGCACCGCCGTGCTGCACCGGCCGTGGAAAGCCGATCGGGCCGCCGCACCACCGCGGACACCCACCGGGAGGCACGAGGCAGGGCACGGGGCGGCTGTGAACGCTGCCGCCGCTGCTGCTAGGGAATGGATGCCGCATGAGTGAGTGAACGACGGGGCGAGGTTCCCCGGCGGACAGCGGGAGCGTGGCGGTGCACGGGCGAGGGGAACATTAGAAGGTGGGTGGCTGCTATGAAACCGGGATAACCCGGGCTTACCGTGCTGGAACCACTCCGCCCCCTGCACACACCCACTCCTTCCGAAAAATGACTTGTACGCCCCGCCTGCATGGTGGAGGGGCGTTTTATAGTCGTGCCCCCATCATGGCTCCGCCTAGAGGTTCGGGGGCGTGGGAATTCACGCCCCTTGCACAAATTCAGCCTTAAAGGCTTCCCACATATATACACACTTCCTAATGGTTTAGCTTTTTATCATCAGAACCAGTGTTGTTTAACCCCTTAAGGACGCAGGACGTAAATGTACGTCCTGGTGAGGTGGTACTTAACGCACCAGGACGTACATTTACGTCCTAAGCATAACCGCGGGCATCGGAGCGATGCCCGTGTCATGCGCGGCTGATCCCGGATGCTGATCGCAGCCAGGGAACCGCCGGCAATGGCCGACGCCGGCGCTCTCGCGGGCGTCCGCCATTAACCCCTCAGGTGCCGGGATCAATACAGATCCCGGCATCTGCGGCAGTTCGTGATTTAAATGAACGATCGGATCGCCCGCAGCGCTGCTGCGGGGATCCGATCATTCATAACGCCGCACGGAGGTCCCCTCACCTTCCTCCGTGCGGCTCCCGGCGTCTCCTGCTCTGGTCTGTGATCGAGCAGACCAGAGCAGAAGATGACCGATAATACTGATCTGTTCTATGTCCTATACATAGAACAGATCAGTATTAGCAATCATGGTATTGCTATGAATAGTCCCCTATGGGGACTATTGAAGTGTAAAAAAATTTTTAAAAAAATGTAAAAGTAAAAGTAAAAAAAAAGTGGAAAATCCCCTCCCCCAATAAAAAAGTAAAACGTCAGTTTTTTCCTATTTTACCCCCAAAAAGCGTAAAAAACATTTTTTATAGACATATTTGGTATCGCCGCGTGCGTAAATGTCCGAACTATTAAAATAAAATGTTAATGATCCCGTACGGTGAACGGCGTGAACGGAAAAAAAAAAAAAGTCCAAAATTCCTACTTTTTTAATACATTTTATAAAAAAAAAAATTATAAAAAATGTATTAAAAGTTTTTTATATGCAAATGTGGTATCAAAAAAAAGTACAGATCATGGCGCAAAAAATGAGCCCCCACACCGCCACTTATATGGAAAAATAAAAAAGTTAGAGGTCATCAAAATAAAGGGATTATAAACGTACTAATTTGGTTAAAAAGTTTGTGATTTTTTTTAAGCGCAACAATAATATAAAAGTATATAATAATGGGTATCATTTTAATCGTATTGACCCTCAGAATAAAGAACACATGTCATTTTTACCATAAATTGTACGGCGTGAAAACGAAACCTTCCAAAATTAGCAAAATTGCGTTTTTCGTTTTAATTTCCCCACAAAAATAGTGTTTTTTGGTTGCGCCATACATTTTATGATATAATGAGTGATGTCATTACAAAGGACAACTGGTCGCGCAAAAAACAAGCCCTCATACTAGTCTGTGGATGAAAATATAAAAGAGTTATGATTTTTAGAAGGCGAGGAGGAAAAAATGAAAACGTAAAAATTTAATTGTCTGAGTCCTTAAGGCCAAAATGGGCTGAGTCCTTAAGGGGTTAAAGGGGTACTCCGGCGCAAAAACATTTTATTCCCTATCCAAAGGATAGGGTAGAAGATGCCTGATCACGGGGGTCCCACCGCTTGGGACCCCCGTGATCTTTCATGCAGCACCCTGGTACCATCAGCCCCCGGAGCATGTTCGCTCCGGGTCTGATGACTGACGAATACGGGGCCGGAGTATTGTGACGTCACAGCTCTGCCCCTGTGTGACATCACCCTCCACCCCCTCAATGCAAGCCTATGGGATAGGGGATAAGATGTCTTAGCGCCGGAGTACTCCTTTAAGCATATGTTCAAGTCTCCTTATGGTTATATTTAAGTCATTTTTCTGGATGTGAAATCTGTATGGCAAGAGCTGTGCTGCGTTTCCTTTTTTTTTCTCTATCCAGGATCATCTATGCACGGTTTTACAGCTTTTCTATTGAGTTCCTGTTTTGTAGCCATCTTAGTACACCCACTGTGGACTTCAGATTGGGTGTACTTCCTGTTTTGTGGCCATCTTAGTACACACACTGTGGACTTCAGATTGGGTGTACATCTTGTTTATCATGTTATCCCAGGCACACTCTGACCAGGAAGTTGTTTGTGTTAGCCATTACATAAAGACCATGTAATCATTTGTTGTCATGCATGCACCTGAGAAAGTGTCCAGTTCGGACCCGAAATGCGTTGGATGTGCTATCATGCTTGTTTTATGCAATTTATCTTGGAATAAATCTTTTTACTCATTATTTGCCTATCACCTTCCTCCTACAGTGTCCTTTAAATCTAGAGGATTGTTGGGGCAGACATTTCCCCTTTCTATCAGAAAGCCCCTCCATTATCTTGTCCAACTCCGTGCCAAACCGTTTAATTGGTTCATGGGGGAGTCTGCAAAGATTGTATTTAGAGTCATTATCTACCTTCCACCGTTTTTGGCAGAGGGGCCTTCTACTGGTGACATAGAGGGCCATAGATTTAGACACCAGTCTAATCTATTGGGGGGCAGCCTCACATAGGAAGTCCATTAAGAGTGGATTTAAACTGAGCTAGAATATACTACCTGCCTGTTCATCAAGTCCAGAAGATTTGAAATGTCCTCAGATGGTAACACACTCCGTCTGGACATTTTGGCCATGACCATATCAATTATTAGGCGGAAGGCCCCAGCGATCCATCTCACTCTGTATTAAGGGAGAAACGGTCTTAAAACTTTTAGATATAACAGGCCCCATCTCAGGATGTTTCCACAGTAGACATCATATTGATGAGCGACTGTTCCAGGCCATATGCCCCCTAGAGGTGCATGTAGATGCTTCCTGTTGATGGATCTTAACCTGTTAAGGATGCAGGGCGTACTTGCATGCCCTGTGCCCGCTCCCCTGCTATGATGCGTGGTCACGAGCCTACCCACCGTCATAGCGGGTCGGTCCCAGCGGCTATCCGTGGCTAATACCGGACATCACAGATCGCAGTGATAAGCGGTATTAACCCTTTAGACACAGCGATCAAAGTTGTCCCGATCAGCTGAGAGGACGCAAGGAGGGTCCCTACCTTCCTCCTCGCCGTACTATCGTCGCTTTATTGCTCCATGCCTGAGATCCAGGCTGTTCTTGCTCTATAGGCAGCTATGTAAAAGCTCAAGGCCCCTGACTGCGCTCCTGCTCTTACAAGACTGGTTTGCACCCGCAGAGGTGCTAACGTCCAGATATGAGGTATGATGTTCTGGCACCATAGGGGCTTCCTAAATGTGACATGCCCCTTATTTCAGCAACATTTTCAAATGTGACTCCTTCTCTCCTGAGCAGTGTAGTGTGCCCGCAGTGCACTTGACGTCCACACATGGGGTATTTACATACTCAGAAGAGATGGGGTTACAAATCTTGGGGGGCGTTTTCTCCTAAAAAAAAAAAATAAATCATTTACACATGCAACTTTAACGAATAGTCGCCAAACACTTGTGGGGTGTTAAGGCTCACTGTACCCCTTGTTACTTTCCTTGAGGGGTGTAGTTTCCAAAATAGTATGCCATGTGGTTTTTTTTTTTTGCTGTCCTGGCACCATAGAGGCTTCTTAAATAGGACATGCCCCCCAAAAACCATTTCAGCAAAATGTGCTTTCCAAAAGCCAAATGTGACTCCTTCTCTTCTGAGCATTGTAGTGCGCCCGCAGTGCACTTGACTTCCACACATGGGGTATTTCCATACTCAGAAGAGATGGGTTACAAATTTTGGGGAGCATTTTCTCCTTGTTCCCCTTGTAAAAATGTAAAATTTGGGGGGAAATCTGCATTTTTGTGAAAAAAACAAAAACATTTACACATCCAACTTTAACGAAAAGTTGTCAATCACCTGTGGGGTGTTACGGCTCACCTTGTTACATTCCTTGAGGGGTGTAGTTTCCAAAATAGTATGCCATGTGTTTTTTTTTTTTGTTTTTTTTCTTGCTGTTCTGGCACCATAAATGCCCCCAAAAACCATTTCAGAAAAACTCACTCTCCAAAATCACATTGTCGCTCCTTCCCTTCTGAGCCTTGTAGTGCACCCATAGAGCACTTGACATACACATATGAGGTATTTCCTTACTTGAGAGAAATTGGGTTGCACATTTTAGGAAGATTTCTCTCCTTTTACCCCTGGGTCCACAAGAACATGCTAGTGTAAAAAATTATTTTGAATCTTCTCCTTCACTTTGCTGCTATTCCTGTGAAACACCTAAAGGATTAACACACTTACTGAATAACATTTTGAATACTATGGGGGGTGCAGTTTTTATAATGGGGTCATTTGTGGGGTATTTCTAATATGAAGGCCCTTCAAATCCATTTTAAAACTGGTCCAAGAAAAATTCTGATTTAGAAAATTTTGTGGAAAATTGCTGCTGAACTTTGAAGCCCTCTGATGTCTTCCAAAAGTAAAAACATGTCAACTTCATGATGAAAATATAAAGTAGACATATTGTATATGTGAATCAATCTACAGGGTGGGCCATTTATATGGATACACCTTAATAAAATGGGAATGGTTGCTGATATTAACTTCCTGTTTGTGGCACATTAGTATATGCGAGGGGGGAAACTTTTCAAGATGGGTGGTGACCATGGCGGCCATTTGGAATCCAACTTTTGTTTTTTCAATAGGAAGAGGGTCATGTGACACATCAAACTTATTGGGAATTTCAAAAGAAAAACAATGATGTGCTTTGTTTTAACTTAACTTGATTCTTTCATGAGTTATTTACAAGTTTCTGACCACTTATAAAATGTCTTCAATGTGCTGCCCATTGTGTTGGATTGTCAATGCAACACTCTTCTCCCACTCTTCACACACTGATAGCAACACCGCAGGAGAAATGCTAGCACAGGCTTCCGGTATCCGTAGTTTCAGGTGCTGCAGATTTCGTATCTTCACAGCATAGACAATTGCCTTCAGATGACCCCAAAGATAAAAGTCTAAGGGGGTCAGATCGGGAGACCTTGGGAGCCATTCAACTGGCCCACGACGACCAATCCACTTTCCAGGAAACTGTTCATCTAAGAATGCTCAGACCTGACACCCATAACGTGCCAGCGTCAGTGCATAAAGAGGGAAACACATCATCATGTAGGAATTTCGCATATCCAGTGTCCTTGAGGTTTCCATTGATGAAGAATGGCCCCACTATCTTTGTACCCCATATACCACACCATACCATAAATTCTTGTGTTCCAACAGTCTTGGAGGGATCTATCCAATGTGGGTTAGTGTCAGACCAATAGCGGTGGTTTTGTTTGTTAACTTCACCATTCACATAAAAGTTTGCCTCATCACTGAACAAAATCTTCTGCGTAAACTGAGGGTCCTGTTTTTTGTTTTGCCCATTCTGCAGCCCCTGAAACTACGGATACTGAAAGCCTGTGCTAGCATTTCTCCTGCGGTGTTGCTATCAGTGTGTGAAGAGTGGGAGAAGAGGGTTGCATTGACAATCCAACACAATGGGCAGCACATTGAACACATTTTATAAGTGGTCAGAAACTTGTAAATAACTAATGAAAGAATAAAGTTACGTTATAACCAAGCACATCAATGTTTTTCTTGTGAAATTCCCAATAAGTTTGATGTGTCACATGACCCTCTTCCTATTGAAAAAACAAAAGTTGGATTCTAAATGTCCGACTTCAAAATGGCCGCCATGGTCACCACCCATCTTGAAAAGTTTCCCCCCTCACATATACTAATGTGCCACAAACAAGAAGTTAATATCATCAACCATTCCCATTTTATTAAGGTGTATCCATATAAATGGCCCACCCTGTATAATGTATTTGTTATGTCTATTTTCCTTACAAGCAGAGAGTTTCAAAGTTAGAAAAATGCAAGAAATGATCCAAGTATCGAAGAAAATTTAACACTAACATAAAGTAGAATATGTAACGAAAAAAAATGATCTTAGAATCAAAATGAAATGTAAAAGCATCCTAGAGTTATTAATGCTTAAAGTGAAAGTGGTCAGATGTGCAAAAAAATGGCCAGGTCCTTAAGGTGAAAATGGGCTGGGTCCTTAAGGAGTTAACCTATGAGCCTCACTGCAGGGGAGAAGGAGCAGTTCACAGACCTTAGTGATGACCTTCCTCTTTGCTTTAGGAGGATCTGTCACTGCGAGTAGGATGAAGAACGGTGCTTCAGGCCAGACCGGGGGGGGGGGGGGGGGTACTGCGATGTCAGGACCGTATGCTTCATGTAATCGGAGGCACCGAAGATATGGAGGCGGCTCCAGCGTCCGGACTGCACTCCAGGCTGTGGTCTCTGTGCTGCAGCTAGGCTGCAGATCTTATAGGCCAGTAGCATCTTTAAAAAGGCACCAAGAAGCATCGGAGGGTAAGAGGAGACAGAGGGGGACATTTAGGGGCAGACTGAGGCAAGAAAAGTAGTAAAAATTGTAGGTATATTATGTTGCTAGGCTATGCCCCCTAAGTACCAAGGTCACACCGCCTAACAACTGATTAATAGATAATGGAAATCATCCACAGTGATTTACATTATCGATTGATATCAGTGATATCAATTAATTGTTGCAGCCCTAAAATGGAGTCAAAATGAGAGTATATTTAAAAGAAAAAACTACCACAAGAGGACATACAGTAGTTTTAAATTGGGGGGGGGGCAAAGGTTTAAACGTAATATGAGGAAGTATAACCTAACTTAGAGAGCAGTGTATGCATGAAATAGCCTTCCAGAACAAATGAAGGCACAGTGAAGGCATTTAACCCCTTGGGGACAAAGTCCATTTTGACCTTAAAGGGGTACATACAATTGACATGTATTATATGTTTGTGCAGCATGTGTCTTTTTTCTTACCTGTTTGTGGGCCAGGAAGTTCTGTAGTTCTGTGTTGGATCTCTTACTGTTGTCCACAACGTTGGCCATGTTAGGATTAGGCTGTGGACAACATGTCAGGGCTTTTTTTTTCTCTGTTCTTTCAGAACTGCATGAGAGAAATAAGCCACGCCCCTCATATACATACTTCTTAGGGCACAGGTCTGCATTAAAAGAAGACAGAGAAGATAAGAGTGTTATCTGTAGGGGAGGATAACAAAGTGCATGGGCTGGGGATGTATAGACTGCAGGGGAATAAATCTCGGACTGGGGATGATTTCTATGTGTGAAGGAGGGGGGACTCCTGAAGGACACATGCTGGGAGTTGTAGTCCCTGTTATGTGTGTGTATGCTAGTGTTTACAAACTAGTTTGCCTCCAGCTGTTGCAAAACTATAACTCCCAGCATGCCTGGACAGACTTTTGGCATGCTGGGCGTTGTAGATTTGCAACAGCTGGAGGCACCCTGGTTGGGAACCACTGTTCTAGCCTATTCAGCATACACATCATGTTACACCAGTGTTTCCAAACCAGTGTGCCTCCAGCTGTTGTAAAACTACAACTCCCAGCATGCCCTGACAGCCTTTGGGCATGCTGGGAGTTGTAGTTTTGCAACAGCTGGAGGCACACTGATTGGGAAACAGTGGCCTAGCCTATTCAGTATATTACAAGCAAAGTGCATTGTTTCCCAACCAGGGTGTCTTCAGCTTTATCAAAACTACAACTCCCAGCATGCCCGGACAGCTTTTGGCTGTCCAGGCATGCTGGTAGTAATAGTTTTTCAACACCTGGAGGCATCCTGGTTGGGAAACACTGGTGCATGCCCTATAGAGGTGTGGTTAACTACAACCACCAGGAGACTACAGAGGCAGCATGCTGGTGTTATACCACAGACTGAAGACTCCTGAATGATACATGCTGGGAGTTGTAGTCCCTTTTGTGTGTGTATGCCAGTGTATCCCAACCAGGGCTGATTATGTTAGTGTGCTGTGTATAAGGGGGCCGACGAGGAAAATAGTAGGGTGGGTAAAGGGCGGAACAAAAAAAAAAAAAGGAGCCGCCCCAAACCAGCAAGGCATGTGGCATGCTGGGATTTGTAGTTTTCAGCACAGCAAGAAACAGGAAATAGAAGCAAAGATAGGAAAACAAAGTGGGGGATTAAAAGACAACAAAGAACGGAAATAGAGTAGGCTAAACAACAAGAATAGAAATGAAACAAAACAAATAGGGTAAGTCAAAAACGGAAAAACGCGTTGAACACCGTAGTACCCCTTTAAGGACGGGACCAATTTTCAATTTTGCACCTACAGACCCATATAAGGTCTTGTTTTTTGCGTCACCAATTGTACTTTGTAATGACATAACTTTATTTTATAACATAATCTGCGGCAAAACAAAAAAGAATTATTTGTGAGGTGAGATTTTTTTTAAGAAATACCATTTTCTAACTTTTGTGTGCTTCCGTTTCTATGCAGTGCACTTTTTGGTAAAAATAACACCTTCTCTTCATTCAGTAGGTCCATACGGTTACAAGGATACCCAATTTATGTAGGTTTCATTTTATTTTACTACTTAAAAAAATTATAACTACATGCACCAAATTAGTATGTTTAGCCCCTTAACCCCTTCCCGCAAATTGACGTTTATAAACGTCCTAAGTGCGGTCCCTGTCTATAACGCGGGGTCCCGGCGGCCGAGATCGTTCGGCCACGCGCTATTAACCCTTCCGATGCGTTGCTCAAAGCCGAGCGCCGCATCGAAAGTGAAACTAAATGCTTCCCGGCTGCTCAGTCTGGCTGATCGGGGTCATCGCGATAAAATCGCGAGGACCCGATCAGCTACCCGGAGAGAAGAAGGTCTCTTACCTTCTCCGGCGGCGTCCGGGCTCCGATTGATTACTCCCAGCCTGAGTTACAGCCTGGAGCAATCACCGATTTCACTGATTGTTGCCATGCAACGGCAGGGCAGCAGTCTGTGAATGAAATCAGCCATTGCAAGCTGATAGGTCTCTATGGCACCTATCAGCTTGCAAAAAAAAAGTGTAAAAAAAAAAAGTTAACCCTTTCAGGTATTCCCTTCTGAAGTAATAGTTTAAATCACCCGGCATTTCCTAGTAACAAAATAAAACACTGTAAATAAAAATACACATATGTGGTATCACCGCGTGCGAAAATGTCCGAATTATAAAAATATACTGCTTTTTGAACCGTGCGTTCAATGGCGTAAGCGCAAAAAAATTCCAAAGTCCAAAATAGCGCATTTTTGATCACTTTATATACCACAAAAAAGTGAATAAAAAGTGATCAAAATGTCTGGTCAGAACAATGGTACCGCTAAAAACTTCAGATCACGGTGCAAAAAATGAGCCCTCACAGCCCCCTGAACGCAGAAAAATAAAAAGTTATAGAGCTCATAAAATGACAATTTTACAAGTAGGGTATCATTTTAACGGTATGGACCTACAGAATAATGATAATGTGTCACTTTTACCGAAAAATTACTGCGTAGAAACGGAAGCCCCCAAAATTTACAAAATGGCATTTTTTCTTCAAGTTTGTCGCGCAATGAATTTTTCTTCCATTTTGCCGTGTATTTTTCAGTAAAATGACTAATTTCACTGTAAAGTAGAATTGGTGGCGCAAAAAATAAGCCATAATACAGATTTTTAGGTGTAAAATTGAAAGGGTTATGATTTTTTAAAGGCAAGGAGGAAAAGAATGCAAAAACGTGAAATCGATCACTTTCATTTTTTCCTCCTTACCTTTAAAAAATCATAACTCTTTCAATTTTGCACCTAAAAAATCCATATGATGGCTTATTTTTTACACCAACAATTCTACTTTGTAATGACATCAGTCATTTTACCCAAAAATTTACGACGAAATGAAAAAAATTTTTAAGAAAAAACACAATTTTGTAACTTTTGGGGGCTTCCGTTTCTATAAAGTAAATTTTTGGGTAAAAATTACACCTCTTTATTCTGTAGGTCCATACGATTAAAATGATACCCTACTTATGTAGATTCGATTTTGTCGTACTTCTGGAAATAATCATAACTACATGCAGTATAACTACATCTTCTGACCCCTATAACTTTTTTACTTTTCCGAGTATGGAGCGGTATGAGAGCTCATTTTCTTTTTACAAAGGGTCAAAGCAGAAAATACCCCCCAAAATTTGAAGCCCAATTTCTACCGATTCAGAAAACACCCCATATGGGGGTGAAAAGTGCTCTGCTTGCGCACTACAGGTCTCAGAAGAAAAGGAGTCACATTTGACTTTTTGAAAGCAAATTTTGCTCTGGGGGCATGCCGCATTTAGGAAGCCCCTATGGTGCCAGGACAGCAAAAAAAAAACACATGGCATACCATTTTGGAAACTAGACCCCTTGGGGAACGTAACGAGGGGTAAAGTGAACCTTAATACCCCACAGGGGTTTCACGACTTTTGCATATGTAAAAAAAAAAAATATATGTTACCTAAAATGCTTGGTTTCCCAAAAATGTTAAATTTTTACAAAGGGTTAAAGCAGAAAATACCCCCCAAAATTTGAAGCCCAATTTCTACCGACTCAGAAAACACCTCATATGGGGGGGAAAAGTGCTCTGCTGGCGCCCTACAGGTCTCAGAAGTGAAGGAGTCACATTTGGCTTTTTGGAAGCAAATTTTGCTCTGGGGGCATGCCGCATTTAGGTAGCCCCTATGGTGCCAGGACAGCAAAAAAAAAACATGGCATACCATTTTGGAAACTAGACCCCTTGGGGAACGTAACAAGGGGTAAAGTGAACCTTAATACCCCACAGGGGTTTCACGACTTTTGCATATGTAAAAAAAAAAAAAAATATGTTACCTAAAATGCTTGGTTTCCCAAAAATGTCACATTTTTACAAAGGGTTAAAGCAAAAAATACCCCCCCAAAATTTAAAGCCCAATTTCTCCCGATTCAGAAAACACCCCATATGGGCGTGAAAAGTTCTCTGCTGGCACACTACAGGTCTCAGAAGAGGAGTAGTCACATTTGGCTTTTTGGAAGCAAATTTTGCTCTGGGGGCATGCCGCATTTAGGAAGCTCCTGTGGTGCCAGGACAGCAAAAAAAAAAAAAAAACACATGGCATACCATTTTGGAAACTAGACCCCTTGGGGAACGTAACAGTGTTTACAGTGAGTACTTACAGTTTTTTTGAACAGTGGGCTGTAAAAGAGGACATTTTTAATGCACAGGTGTTTCCTAAATTTATTTTCCAGGAATGGATGAAGGGTAGCTTTTGAAAATTGCAATTTTCAACCTATGCTCTGCTTCATCTTTCTGGGAACAACTAACATGTGACTCCAAATTGTTGCCTGGAAATACGACAGAGCTCAGCAACAACTCTTCGCATTTGAGGCGGATGTTTGTTACAGACCTAACAGTTACATACATTCAGAGGAAAATACAAGAAAGTAACACCCACATGTGAGAATATTACAAACAGTACACCCCCTAGGGAAGGTGTATAGGGGGAAGTAAGAGATTTGGAACAGACGGGTGTTCCCTTCATTTATTATTTTCCAGGAATGAATGAAGTGTACTATGGGGGGGGGGGGGGGGAAAGAAAATTGCAATTTTAGTACTGATATGCCAATTATTTTCCCAGAATGATGACCCAGAGTACAGCCAAAAGTAAAAAAGATGCCCGCCCCAAACCCTATACTCTGAATCATCATTCTGGGAAGGGGATGTGTGGAGCCGTCCCTATTCTGTTACCTCAAATGCGCAACCTGCTCAGGTGGGGAGAGAGGGCGTTGAGCGTTTGAGGCAACTGCAAACCTCCAATGCTGTTGACTCTGTGTCCCATGACCCATTTTTTAGGGGGAAGGAAAAAAAAGATATTGGGGTATTGGGAAAAAGTTTTTTTTTTTTTTGGGGGGGGGGGGGGGTATGTAGGGTATTTTGGTATAAAATTTGGAAGTCAATGTACCCTGGACTGGTACATTGGAGCTGAATTCTGGGGAATTAAAATTAGGGCAAAGGATGGAAAATTTAGTACTCCGTGGAAGTGTGATACTCCCTGAAGTAGCCTATGCAGAGGCCCAGATTATCTGGGCAAGTGTCACACTCAATGGTGGTGTCCCTCCGTCTCCCCTTCCTGTGACACACTCTGCATTTCTTCTGGGTTTGTCCCGACCTTCTAGTGTTGGGGATCACACCAGGAAAGTGTTGGCCTGGGACAATCCGGGGACCTATAGTTCCAGAGGTGCTCTGACCCGCTCCTTGGCGGTCACCAAAGATGAGGGCCCTTAGAACTACCTCTTGGAACTGCAGGTATGTCCCTGTGTTGCCAGTGTACTTGTACAGTATAAAAGAGTTGTACATGGCAACCTGTACCATGTAGACCGCAACCTTTTTATACCATACACGTGTTTTCCGCATGGCATTATATGGCTTGAGGACTTGATCAGAAAGATCAACTCCCCCCATATACCGATTGTAGTCCAGAATACAATCGGGCTTGAGGACCGGTCCCGCGGTACCTCGCACAGGGACAGGGGTGCTGCATGAGGACATCCCTCTTGTCCTTATACCGGACCAACAACAGGTTCTCATGGGAAAAGGCACGGGACTCACCCCGGGGGATAGGAGCATGTAAGGGATGGGGCGGAAGGCCTCTTTGATTCTTCCGGACTGTCCCACAAGCGACCGTGGATCTGGTGGCGAGGGATGAGAAGAGAGGGCTACTAGTATAAAGTTATCCACGTAAAGGTGGTAACCTTTATCTAGCAATGGGTGCAAAAGGCCCCAAACAATTTTCCCGCTAACACCCAGAGTGGGGGGACATTCTGGGGGTTCAAAACGGGAATCTCGTCCCTCATACACTATAAACTTGCAAGTTTACCCGGAGGTACTCTCGCAAAGTTTATACATCTTCACGCCATAGCACGCTCGCTTGGTAGGGATGTATTGCCGGAAGCTGAGTCTCCCCTTGAAGCTGATGAGCGACTCATCAATAGAGACCTCCCGCCCCGGGACATAGGCCTCCCAGAATCTGGCCCTGAAGTGATTGATGACCGGCCTGATTTTATACAGGCGGTCATACGCAGGATCAGTTCGGGGGGGACATGCCGCATTATCAGCATAATGCAAACATCTCCGAATGGCCTCGAACCGGGGACGTGTCATGGCCATACTGTAGAGGGGTGTCTGGTAAAGGACGTCCCCACTCCAATATTGCCTGACACTGGGTTTTTTAACTAGACCCATATGCAGCACGAGGCCCCAAAAGGTCCTCATTTCGGCTGCATCGACTGGAGTCCAGCCGCCGGGTTTAGCTAAAAATGAGCCCAGGTTAGCGGCGACGAACTGTTGGGCATACAGATTCGTCTGTGTAACCATTAGATTGACAAAGTCGTCACTGAAAAAATGACCGAAAAAGTCAATTTCAGTGAACCCGACAATGTTAATTTTGATTCCTGAGTCGCCAACAAACTCAGGAATCACGAGCTCGTGGTCCGCTGGCTGAGTCCAAACAAGTTCTCCGGTACGATGTACCAGTGAACTTGGCTGGGGGGCTTCACTAGTATGAGCGCCAGGGGGACTCATACTAGCATGGGGCACAGGGTCAAGGGCAGTCTCCGCCGCCTTGGTGGCTCATTATCTGAACTAGATGATGAGGAGCAGAGAGCTTCAAAGTTAGAAAAATGCAACATTTTAAATTTTTTCATAAAATTTTGGGATTTTTCACCAAGAAAGGATGCAAGTTACCACAAAAATTTACCACCATGTTAAAGTAGAATATGTCACGAAAAAACATTCTCGGAATCAGAATGATAACTAAAAGCATTCCAGAGTTATTAATGTTTAAAGTGACAGTGGTCAGATGTTCAAAAAACGCTCTGGTCCTAAGGGGTAAAATGGCCTGGTCCTTAAGGGGTTAAACATACAAATTTTGGTGAATGTAGTTTATAATTTTTATGAGTATTAAAATAAAATAAAACCCATATAAATTGGGTAACCTTGTAACCGTATGGATCTACAGAATAAAGGTGATGTATAATTTGTACTGAAAGTGCACTGTGTAGAAAAGGGAGCCCCCAAAAGTTACAAAATGGCATTTTTGAAAATGCAAAAACAAAAATTTGTCCTTAAGCCCTTAAAGGGGTACTCCTGTGGAAAACTTTTTTTTTTTTATCAACTGTTGCCAGAAAGTTAAACAGATTTGTAAATTACTTCTTTAAAAAAATCTTAATCCTTTCAGTACTTTTTAGGGGCTGTATACTACAAAGGAAATGTTTTTCTTTTTGGATTTCTGTTATGTCACGACCCCAGTGCTCTCTCCTGACCTCTGCTGTCCATTTTAGGAAATGTCCAGAGCAGCATATGTTTGCTATGGGGATTTTCTCCTATGCTGGACAGTTCCTAAAATGGACAGCAGAGGTCAGCAGTACTGTGGTCGTGACATAAGTGAAATCCAAAAAGAAAAACATTTCCTCTGTAGTATACAGCCCCTAAAAAGTACTGGAAGGATTAAGATTTTTTACTAGAAGTAATTTACAAATCTGTTTAACTTTCTGGCACCAGTTAATCTAAAAAATGGTTTTCCACGGGAGTACCCCCTTAAGGTGTCCATAAGGTGACAATGGGCGAGTCCTTAAGGGGTTAAAATGACATGTAATGTTTATTTTTTGGTCAATACGATTAATTTGTTTTCTATAATTATACTTCTTTTAAAAACAGTCAAATGATTCTGTCTAACCCCTATAACTTTTTCATTTTTATGTATACCGAGCTGTACGAAGTCTCATTTTTTCCTCCATGATCTGTAGTTTTTTTTTTGGTGTTAATTATTTTCTGACATATCATGTGTCCAAAAATCAGCAATTCTGGTGTTTTTTTTTTTTTTTTTTTATGTTTACACTGTTCACCAGAAAGATCAGAAACATTATGGGCATCATTTACTAAGCTGAAGCCGACCAGTTTTTGTCTGGTTATTTCGGCGCAGAGTGTCTGAGACATGTCTGCGCCAGTGTGCCACAGTGTGCGCCTGTTAAATCCGACTAACCCAACATTGCGTGTGGTCTGTTGTAAGGGGGTGTGGCCAGCCAGAGAGGGGCATGGTTGACCGATTTACTATACAATT
This sequence comes from Hyla sarda, assembly GCF_029499605.1. Taxonomy (NCBI): domain Eukaryota; kingdom Metazoa; phylum Chordata; class Amphibia; order Anura; family Hylidae; genus Hyla; species Hyla sarda. The sequence goes on along the minus strand of NC_079189.1, from coordinate 247,824,113 downwards.
CACAGAAAATTCTGTGGATAAATGGCTGGAAATGTGACGGGTGGGAAGGTGACGTGGGGAGAATGTGACCCAGGAAGGGGGGATGTGACTGGGGGGAGGGGGGGGGGGAATGTGACATGTCGGAGAATGGGACAGAGGGGGGAGAATGTGACAAGGGGAAGATGTGACAGGGGGGGTGGTTTGTGAGGAGAATGTGACGGGGGGGGTGTGACGGGGGAATGTGACATTGCGGACATTGTGATGTAAGGGAAGATGTGCTTGGGGGAAAATGTGACGTGGGGAAAATGTGACGGGGGGATAAAAATTAAATGGGGCAGATGTGAAATGGGTGGTGGACATGAAATGGGTGGATAGATGTTAAATGGGGGAGATTGGACATGAAATGGGGGGCCTCACCATTTGTTTATTATATCAAATATCGAAATCGCAATATTTAGGCCCATAATCGCTATCTCAGTTTCCCTATATCATGCAGTCCTAGTGGTGAGAGACCTTGCGATTGCACAGCGGGGTTTCAGATGAGCCCAACTGAACCTCCATTTTCACTATAAATGCAATGATTGGCATTGATCAAAGCATCTATAGAGTTAAAGGAGTACTGCAGTGTTAGACACTTATCCCCTATCCGCAGAATATGTGACTCCCTGCAATAAGTGAACGCTGCATCTCTGCCTCTCCCATAGAGATACACGGAGGGAACCCCCCCACAATCTCCCGGCGCCCCAACTTTCTGCATTAAAAGTATTAACAGTAGAAGGCTGATGGAAAAAACGGCAACTCACCGACAGTTTAAACTTATCAGGCTTTATTCCATCTTGTGTGTAAAAACATACATGCAGCGGGGAGCTGCTGGAGACAGATGGGGGAGCTAATCAGCGACAGCTATTTCACACGTCACTACATGCTTTGTCAGGCTGCTGAACTCACTACGCACAGGTAGGTTTTTAACTCTTTCTGACTTCAGTCGTCATTCACATCTGTGTGCAGATCTAACTTATAACAATATAATAATATATGTGTGTGTATATATATATATATAGAGAGAGAGAGAGAGAGAGAGAGAGATACATACAGGTGTTCTTTAACTGATTTGTAACTGCTTAACCCCTTAACGACGCAGGACGTATATTTACGTCCTGCGCCGGCTCCCGCGATATGAAGAGGGATCGCGCCGCGATCCTGCATCATATCGCGTCGGTCCCGGCGCTCATCAACGGCCGGGACCCGCGGCTAATACCACACATCGCCGATCGCGGCGATGTGCGGTATTAACCCTTTAGAAGCGGCGGTCAAAGCTGACCGCCGCTTCTAAAGTGAAACTGAAAGTGACCCGGCTGCTCAGTCGGGCTGTTCGGGACAGCTGACCGGACACCGGGAGGGCCCTTACCTGCCTCCTCGGTGTCCAATCGACGAATGACTGCTCCGTGCCTGAGATCCAGGCAGGAGCAGTCAAGCGCCGATAATGCTGATCACAGGCGTGTTAATACACGCCAGTGATCGGCATAGGAGATCAGTGTGTGCAGTGTTATAGGTCCCTATGGGACCTATAACACTGCAAAAAAAAAGTAAAAAAAAAGTGTTAATAAAGGTCATTTAACCCCTTCCCTAATAAAAGTTTGAATCACCCCCCTTTTCCCATAAAAAAAAAAAAACAGTGTAAAAAAAAAAAAAAAACATATGTGGTATCGCCGCGTGCGTAAATGTCCGAACTATAAAAATATATCATTAATTAAACCGCACGGTCAATGGCATACGCGCAAAAAAATTCCAAAGTCCAAAAAAGCGTATTTTGGTCACTTTTTATACCATTAAAAAAATGAATAAAAAGTGATCAAAAAGTCCGATCAAAACAAAAATCATACCGATAAAAACTTCAGATCACGGCGCAAAAAATGAGTCCTCATACCGCCCTGTACGTGGAAAAATAAAAAAGTTATAGGGGTCAGAAGATGACATTTTTAAACGTATAAATTTTCCTGCATGTAGTTATGATTTTTTCCAGAAGTGCGACAAAATCAAACCTATATAAGTAGGGTACCATTTTAACCGTATGGACCTACAGAATAATGATAAGGTGTAATTTTTACCAAAATATGCACTGCGTAGAAACGGAAGCCCCCAAAAGTTACAAAATGGCGTTTTTTTTTCGATTTTGTCGCACAATGATTTTTTTTTTCGTTTTGCCGTGCATTTTTGGGTAAAATGACTGCAAAGTAGAATTGGCAACGCAAAAGATAAGCTATAATATGGATTTTTAGGTGGAAAATTGAAAGGGTTATGATTTTTAAAAGGTAAGGAGGAAAAAACGAAAGTGCAAAAGCGGAAAAACCCTGAGTCCTTCAGGGGTTAAAGGCGTATTCCAGGAAAAAAATTTTTTTTATATCAACTGCTCCAGAAAGTTAAACAGATTTGTAAATTACATCTATTAAAAAATCTTAATCCTTCCAATAATTATCAGATGCTGAAGTTGAGTTGTTCTTTTCTGTCTGGCAACAGTGCTCTCTGCTGACATCTCTGCTTGTCTCGGGAACTGCACAGAGTAGAAGAGGTTTTCTATGGGGATTTGCTTCTACTCTGGACAGTTCCCAAGACAGGTGTCATCAGAGAGCACTTAGACAGAAAAGAACAACTCAACGTCAGCAGCTTATGAGTACTGAAAGGATTAAGATTTTTCAATAGAAGTCATTTACAAATCTGTTTAACTTTTTGGAGCCAGTTGATGTATAAAAATTTTTTTTTTTCCTGGATAACCCCTTTAACCCCTTAAGGACCGGGGGTTTTTCCGTTTTTGCATTTTCGTTTTTTGCTCCTTGCCTTTAAAAAATCATAACTCTTTCAATTTGGCACCTAAAAATCCATATGATGGCTTATTTTTTGCACCACCAATTCTACTTTGTAATGACGTCAGTCATTGTGCCCAAAAATCTACGGTGAAACGGGAAAAAAAATCATTGTGAGACAAAATTGAAAAAAAAAACGCCATTTTGTAACTTTTGGGGGCTTCCGTTTCTACGTAGTACATTTTTCGGTAAAAATGACACCTCATATGTATTCTGTAGGTCCATACGATTAAAATGATACCCTACTTATACAGGTTTGAATTTGTCGCACTTCTGGAAAAAATCATAACTTCATGCAGAAAAATGTATACGTTTAAAATTGTCATCTTCTGACCCCTATAACTTTTTTATTTTTCCGTGTATGGGGCGGTATGAGGGCTCATTTTTTGCGCCGTGATCTGAAGTTTTTAACGGTATCATTTTTGCATTGATAGGACTTATTGATCGCTTTTTATTCATTTTTTCATGATATAGAAAGTGACCAAAAATGCACTATTTTGGACTTTGGAATTTTTTTGCGCGCACGCCATTGACCGTGCGGTTTAATTAACGATATATTTTTATAATTCGGACATTTCCGCACGCGGCGATACCATTTATGTTTATTTTTATTTTTATTTACACTGTGTTTTTTCTTTTATGGGAAAAGGGGGGTGATTCAAACTTTTAATAGGGAAGGGGTTAAATGATGTTTATTCACTTTTTTTTTGCACTTTTTTTTTGCAGTGTTATAGGTCCCATAGGGACCTATAACACTGCACACACTGATCTTTTACATTGATCACTGGTTTCTCATAAGAAACCAGTGATCGATGATTCTGCCGCATGACTGCTCATGCCTGGATCTCAGGCACTGAGCAGTCATTCGGCGATCGGACAGCGAGGAGGCAGGTAGGGGCCCTCCCGCTGTCCTGTCAGCTGTTCGGGATGCCGCGATTTCACCGCGGCTATCCCGAACAGCCCACTGAGCTAGCCGGCATGCTTTCGGTTTCACTTTAGACGCGGCGTTCAACTTTGAACGCCGCGTCTAAAGGGTTAATAGCGCGCGGCACAGCGATCAATGCCGCGCGCTATTAGCCACGGGTCCCGGCCGTTGTTAGAGGCCGGGCCCGAACCGCTATGACGCGGGGCCACGCCGTGGCCCCGCGTTATAGATCGGGAGTGGACACATGACGTTCCAGTACGTCATGTGTCCTTAAGGGGTTAAACGGTTGCCGACGAAGGACGAGGCGGCCCTTCCCGAGACGGCAAGTGGTATATGAAGCGGGCTCCCGACTCGTGCCCAAGTCATACTGCCTGGACCCCAGCTGATTCCTGTAGCTGGGGGCCGGCGTTAATAGCTGACATGCGGCGATTGCCTCGGCCGACTAATAACCCTTTAGATCGGCACTGTCAAATTTGACAGCGGCATCTAAAGGGACATTTAAACGCTCCCTGGTGGTCCAGTGCGGTGGATCGCCCCCCAGCAGCGCGATTGCGGAGGGGTGATCCATTGCTGAGGTAGCCGGAGGGCTTACCTCAACTTCACTGCCTGCTCCTGCACTCTGAATGATAAAGCCTGGCAGGACCAGGCTTTATCAATCGAGCGCAGAGCACACAGATCAGTGTGGTTTGTATGAGGAATCTAATGATTCCTCCTAAAAGTCCCCTAAGGAGACTTAAAGTGTCAAAATAAAAAGTAAAAAAAAAAGTTTAAAAACACACACATTAACCTCTTCCTTATTGAAAGTTTAAATCACTCCCCTTTTCCCAAATTCCATCTAAAAAATATGTAACCATAATAAAAATTAACATGTGTGGTATCGCCGCATGCGTAAATGTCCGAACTATAAAAATATATATCGCAAATTTAACTGCATCGTCAGTGGCGTACGCGCAAAAAAATTCCAAAGTCCAAAATAGCTTATTTTTGGTCACTTTTCAGATCATGAAAAAATTAACAAAAAGCAATCAAAAAGTCCGAACAATACAAAAATGGTACCGCTAAAAACTTCAGATCACGGCGCAAAAAATGAGCCCTCAAGCTGCCCCCCAGTACACGTAAAAATAAAAAAGTTATAGTGGTCAGAAGATGGCAATTTTAACCCCTTAAGGACCAAGGACGTACCGGTACGTCCTTGGTCCTGCTCTTCTGATATAACGCGGGGTTACACAGTAATGTCATATCATGGCGGGCCCGGCGTCATAGTGAAGCCGGGACCCGCCTCTAATAGCGCGCAGCGCCGATCGCGGCGCCGCGCGCTATTAACCCTTTAGCCGCGCGCTCAGAGCTGAGCCGCGCGGCTAAAAGTGAAAGTTCCCGGCTAGCTCAGTCGGGCTGTTCGGGATAGCCGCGGCTAATCGCGGCATCCCGAACAGCTGACAGGACAGCGGGAGGGCCCCTTCCTGCCTCCTCGCTGTCCGATCGCCGAATGACTGCTCAGTGCCTGAGATCCAGGCATGAGCAGTCATGCGGCAGAATCGTTGATCACTGGTTTCTTATGAGAAACCAGTGATCAACATAGAAGATCAGTGTGTGCAGTGTTATAGGTCCCTATGGGACCTATAACACTGCAAAAAAAAAGTGAAAAAAAAAAGTGAATAAATATCATTTAACTCCTCCCCTATTAAAAGTTTGAATCACCCCCCTTTTCCAATAAAAAAAAAAACACAGTGTAAATAAAAATAAAAATAAACATATGTGGTATCACCGCGTGCGGAAATGTCCGAATTATAAAAATATATCATTAATTAAACCGCTCGGTCAATGGCGTGCGCGCAAAAAAATTCCAAAGTCCAAAATAGTGCATTTTTGGTCACTTTTTATATCATTTAAAAAGTGATCAATAAGTCCTATCAATGCAAAAATGGTACCGTTAAAAACTTCAGATCACGGCGCAAAAAATGAGCCCTCATACCGCCCCATACACGGAAAAATAAAAAAGTTATAGGGGTCAGAAGATGACAATTTTAAACGTATTAATTTTCCTGCATGTAGTTATGATTTTTTCCAGAAGTCCGACAAAATCAAACCTATATAAGTAGGGTATCATTTTAATCGTATGGACCTACAGAATACATATCAGGTGTCATTTTTACCGAAAAATGTACTACGTAGAAACGGAAGCCCCCAAAAGTTACAAAACAGCGTTTTTTTTTTCAATTTTGTCGCACAATGATTTTTTTTCCCGCTTCATCATAGATTTTTGGGCAAAATGACTGACGTCATTACAAAGTAGAATTGGTGGCGCAAAAAATAAGCCATCATATGGATTTTTAGGTGTAAATTTGAAAGAGTTATGATTTTTTAAAGGCAAGGAGCAAAAAACGAAAATGCAAAAACGGAAAAACCTCCGGTCCTTAAGGGGTTAAACGTATAAATTTTTGTGCATGTAATTATGATTTTTTTTTCCAGAAGTAAGACAAAATCAAACCTATACAAGTAGGGTATCATTTTAATCATATGGACCTATGGAATAAAGTGAAGGTGTCATTTTTACTGAAAAATGCACTGCGTAGAAACTAGGGATCGACTGATTATTGTTTTGGCTGATATTATCTGCCGATAATCACGACATTGGGCATTATCGGTATGGGCAATCACCTTGCCGATAAGCCGATAATGCCCCGCCCCCCGCACCGCCCCCAGATACCGCCCCCCCCCCGACCTGCCGCACCGCAGCGTGACCGCCCCCCCCCCCCCCCGACCCGCCGTACCGCTTCGCACCCCCCACCGCACCGCCCCAGCCCCATTGCCTCCCCTATCCCCGGTTTTATAATTACCTGTTCCCGGGGCCCACGCTACATCCTGCGTTACGCTGTGCGCAATGACGAGTGACGTGACGTGCGCGATGTGACGTCACCGTCAGTGCACACAGTGACAACTCAGGATGACGCCACCGGAGCCATATGTAGAGTGGACCCCGGGCCCAGGTAATTATAAAACCGTGAATGGGGGGAGGCAATGAGGCCGGGGCGGTGCGGTTGCGGTGCGGCGGGTCGGGGGGCGGTCGTGGTGCGGTGAGTCGGGGGGGGGGGGGGGGCGGTCGCGGTGCGGCGGGTCGTGGGGTGGTCGCGGTGCGGCGGGTCGGGGGGGGCGGTCGCGGTGTGGCGGTGGGGGGAGCGGTGGCGGTGATAGGACTCAGGACCCCCGGACAGGCAGGGGGAGAGAAGCGGGTGGTGGCGGTGGCCTATGGCACCGCAAAAGCCACTGCAGTGCATTGATTTAAAGCGCCCGCTTTAAATCAATGATCTGCAGCGGTGTCGCGGGGGGATAAATAGTCGATAACTTATACCGGAATATCGGTATAAGTTATCGGCTATCGGCCCTAACCTCCACCGATTATCGGTATTGGTATCTGCCCTAAAAAATCGATATCGGTCGATCCCTAGTAGAAACGGAAGCCCCCCAAACTTACAAAGTGGTATTTTTTCATCAATTTTGTCATACAATAATTTTTTTTTTTTGTTTCGCCGTAGATTTTTGGGCAAAATGACTGATGTTATTACAAAGTAGAATTGGTGGTGCAAAAAATAAGCCATCATATGAATTTTTAGGTGCAGAATTGAAAGGGTTATCATTTTTAAAAGTAAGGAGGAAAAATCAAAAGTGGAAAAACCCTGCGTCCTTAAGGGGTTAATGGCTTTGCTAATATAATAAATTTCACAGGGACATATTGGTGCGGAGACCATATAAGTATGGCGGCAAGTAATAAGGATATTAAAAAACACCTTTGACCCTGGGAAACCCAGGGTCACTGATACCCTTATTAAATCCCACCCCTAAAACTTAACTTTTATTTGTATTCAAATTATAATTAAATAATGAGTGTATATTAAATGATGAGTGTGTTCACTTAAAATCACGAGTTGGTGTGCTTTATAATAGTATTTGTGTCACGATGCCGGCTGGCAGGTAGTGGATCCTCTGTGCCAGAGAGGGATTGGCGTGGACCGTGCTAGTGGATCGGTTCTAAGCCACTACTGGTTTTCACCAGAGCCCGCCGCAAAGCGGGATGGTCTTGCTGCGGCGGTAGTGACCAGGTCGTATCCACTAGCAACGGCTCAACCTCTCTGGCTGCTGAAGATAGGCGCGGTACAAGGGAGTAGACAGAAGCAAGGTCGGACGTAGCAGAAGGTCGGGGCAGGCAGCAAGGATCGTAGTCAGGGGCAACGGCAGGAGGTCTGGAACACAGGCTAGGAACACACAAGGAACGCTTTCACTGGCACAATGGCAACAAGATCCGGCAAGGAAGTGCAGGGGAAGTGAGGTGATATAGGGAAGTGCACAGGTGAAGACACTAATTGGAATCACTGCGCCAATCAGCGGCGCAGTGGCCCTTTAAATCGCAAAGACCCGGCGCGCGCGCGCCCTAGGGAGCGGGGCCGCGCGCGCCGGGACAGGACCGAGGGAGAGCGAGTCAGGTACGGGAGCCGGGGTGCGCATCGCGAGCGGGCGCTACCCGCATCGCGAATCGCATCCCGGCTGGCAGCGGAATCGCAGCGCCCCGGGTCAGTGGATCTGACCGGAGCGCTGCAGCGGGGAGAGTGAAGCGAGCGCTCCGGGGAGGAGCGGGGACCCGGAGCGCTCGGCGTAACAGTACCCCCCCCCCTTGGGTCTCCCCCTCTTCTTAGAGCCTGAGAACCTGAGGAGCAGACTTTTGTCTAGGATGTTGTCCTCAGGTTCCCAGGATCTCTCTTCAGGACCACAACCCTCCCAGTCCACTAAAAAAAAAGTTTTCCCTCTGACCTTTTTGGAAGCTAAGATCTCTTTGACAGAGAAGATGTCCGAGGAGCCGGAAACAGGAGTGGGAGGAACAGATTTGGGAGAAAAACGGTTGAGGATGAGTGGTTTGAGAAGAGAGACGTGAAAGGCATTAGGGATACGAAGAGAAGGAGGAAGAAGAAGTTTATAAGAGACAGGATTAATTTGACACAAAATTTTGAAAGGACCAAGATAGCGTGGTCCCAACTTGTAGCTAGGGACACGGAAGCGGACATATTTAGCGGAGAGCCATACCTTGTCTCCAGGGGAAAAAACGGGAGGAGCTCTTCTTTTCTTATCCGCGAACTTCTTCATGCGTGATGAAGCCTGTAAGAGAGAATTTTGGGTCTCTCTCCATATGATGGAAAGGTCACGAGAAATTTCATCCACAGCGGGCAGACCAGAGGGCAAGGGGGTAGGGAGGGGGGGAAGAGGGTGACGGCCGTACACCACGAAAAATGGGGATTTGGAGGAAGATTCAGAGACCCTGAAGTTATACGAGAATTCGGCCCATGGAAGGAGATCTGCCCAGTCATCCTGGCGGGAGGAAACAAAATGTCGCAAATAATCACCCAAGATCTGGTTAATTCTTTCTACTTGTCCATTGGACTGGGGATGATATGCAGAAGAAAAATTTAATTTAATCTTGAGTTGTTTACAGAGAGCCCTCCAGAATTTAGACACGAATTGGGCGCCTCTATCCGAGACAATCTGCGTAGGCAACCCGTGAAGACGAAAAATGTGTACAAAAAATTGTTTAGCCAACTGAGGCGCAGAAGGAAGACCAGGAAGAGGGATGAAATGTGCCATTTTGGAGAATCGATCAACGACCACCCAAATAACAGTGTTGCCACGGGAAGGGGGTAAATCAGTAATAAAATCCATACCAATCAGAGACCAAGGCTGTTCGGGGACAGGCAGGGGATGAAGAAAACCAGCGGGCTTCTGGCGAGGAGTCTTATCCCGGGCACAGATAGTGCAGGCTCGCACAAAGTCCACAACATCCGTCTCCAGAGTCGGCCACCAATAGAAGCGGGAGATGAGTTGCACAGATTTCTTGATGCCCGCATGACCTGCGAGATGGGAGGAGTGACCCCATTTGAGGATTCCGAGGCGTCGGCGTGGAGAAACAAAGGTCTTTCCTGGAGGAGTTTGCCTGATGGAGGCAGGAGAAGTGGAGATCAGGCAGTCAGGTGGAATGATGTGTTGCGGAGAGAGTTCAACTTCTGAGGCATCCGAGGAACGAGAGAGAGCATCGGCCCTAATGTTCTTATCGGCAGGACGAAAGTGAATCTCAAAATTAAATCGGGCAAAGAACAGAGACCACCGGGCCTGGCGAGGATTCAGCCGTTGGGCAGACTGGAGGTAGGAGAGGTTCTTGTGGTCGGTGTAGATAATAACAGGAAAACTTGATCCCTCCAGCAGATGCCTCCATTCCTCAAGTGCTAATTTAATGGCTAGAAGCTCTCGATCCCCGATGGAGTAGTTCCTCTCCGCTGGAGAGAAGGTCCTAGAGAAAAAACCACAAGTGACAGCATGCCCGGAAGAATTTTTTTGTAGAAGAACAGCTCCAGCTCCCACTGAGGAGGCATCAACCTCCAATAGGAAGGGTTTGGAAGGGTCAGGTCTGGAGAGCACGGGAGCCGAAGAAAAGGCAGACTTGAGTCGTTTAAAGGCGTCTTCTGCTTGAGGAGGCCAAGACTTGGGATCAGCATTTTTTTTGGTTAAAGCCACGATAGGAGCCACAACGGTAGAAAAATGTGGAATAAATTGCCTGTAATAATTGGCGAACCCCAAAAAGCGTTGGATAGCACGGAGTCCGGAGGGGCGTGGCCAATCTAAGACGGCAGAGAGTTTGTCTGGATCCATCTGTAGTCCCTGGCCAGAGACCAAATATCCTAGAAAAGGAAGAGATTGGCATTCAAACAGACATTTCTCAATTTTGGCATAGAGTTGATTGTCACGAAGTCTCTGAAGAACCATACGGACATGCTGGCGGTGTTCTTCTAGATTGGCAGAAAAAATTAGGATATCGTCCAGATATACAACAACACAGGAGTATAACAGATCACGAAAAATTTCATTAACAAAGTCTTGGAAGACGGCAGGGGCGTTGCACAGGCCAAAGGGCATGACCAGATACTCAAAGTGTCCATCTCTGGTGTTAAATGCCGTTTTCCACTCATCCCCCTCTCTGATGCGGATGAGGTTATAGGCGCCTCTTAAGTCCAATTTAGTAAAGATGTGGGCACCTTGGAGGCGATCAAAGAGTTCAGAGATGAGGGGTAAGGGGTAGCGGTTCTTAACCGTGATTTTATTAAGACCGCGGTAGTCAATGCAAGGACGTAGGGAGCCATCTTTTTTGGACACAAAGAAAAATCCGGCTCCGGCAGGAGAGGAGGATTTACGGATAAAGCCCTTTTTTAGATTCTCCTGGACGTATTCAGACATGGCAAGAGTCTCTGGGGCAGAGAGAGGATAAATTCTGCCCCGGGGTGGAGTAGTGCCCGGGAGGAGGTCGATAGGACAATCATAAGGCCTGTGAGGAGGTAGAGTCTCAGCTTGTTTTTTGCAGAAAACATCCGCGAAGTCCATATAGGCCTTAGGGAGACCGGTTACTGGAGGAACCACAGAGTTACGGCAAGGGTTACTGGGAACCGGTTTTAGACAGTTCTTGGAACAAGAGGACCCCCAACTCTTGATCTCCCCAGTGGACCAATCCAGGGTTGGGGAATGAAGTTGAAGCCAGGGAAGTCCAAGGAGAATTTCCGAGGTGCAATTGGGGAGGACCAAAAGTTCAATCCTCTCGTGATGAGATCCGATGCTCATAAGAAGGGGCTCCGTGCGGAAACGTATGGTACAGTCCAATCTTTCATTGTTTACACAATTGATGTAAAGGGGTCTGGCGAGACTGGTCACTGGGATGTTGAACTTGTTGACGAGAGAGGCCAAAATAAAATTTCCTGCAGATCCAGAGTCCAAGAAGGCCACAGTAGAGAAGGAGAAGGCAGAGGCAGACATCCGCACAGGCACAGTAAGACGTGGAGAAGCAGAGTAGACATCAAGGACTGTCTCACCTTTGTGCGGAGTCAGCGTACGTCTTTCCAGGCGGGGAGGACGGATAGGACAATCCCTCAGGAAGTGTTCGGTACTAGCACAGTACAGGCAGAGGTTCTCCATACGGCGTCGTGTCCTCTCTTGAGGTGTCAGGCGAGACCGGTCGACCTGCATAGCCTCCACGGCGGGAGGCACAGGAACAGATTGCAGGGGACCAGAGGAGAGAGGAGCCGAGGAGAAGAAACGCCTCGTGCGAACAGAGTCCATATCTTGGCGGAGTTCCTGACGCCTTTCGGAAAAACGCATGTCAATGCGAGTGGCTAGGTGAATAAGTTCATGTAGATTAGCAGGAATTTCTCGTGCGGCCAGAACATCTTTAATGTTGCTGGATAGGCCTTTTTTAAAGGTCGCGCAGAGGGCCTCATTATTCCAGGATAATTCTGAAGCAAGAGTACGGAATTGTACGGCATACTCGCCAACGGAAGAATTACCCTGGACCAGGTTCAACAGGGCAGTCTCAGCAGAAGAGGCTCGGGCAGGTTCCTCAAAGACACTTCGGATTTCCGAGAAGAAGGAGTGTACAGAGGCAGTGACGGGGTCATTGCGGTCCCAGAGCGGTGTGGCCCAAGACAGGGCTTTTCCAGACAGAAGGCTGACTACGAAAGCCACCTTAGACCTTTCAGTGGGAAACAGGTCCGACATCATCTCCAGATGCAGGGAACATTGGGAAAGAAAGCCACGGCAAAACTTAGAGTCCCCATCAAATTTATCCGGCAAGGATAGGCGTAGACCAGGAGCGGCCACTCGCTGCGGAGGAGGTGCAGGAGCCGGTGGAGGAGATGACTGCTGAAGCTGTGGTAGTAACTGCTGTAGCATAACGGTCAGTTGAGACAGCTGTTGGCCTTGTTGCGCTATCTGTTGTGACTGCTGGGCGACCACCGTGGTAAGGTCAGCGACAACTGGCAGAGGAACTTCAGCGGGATCCATGGCCGGATCTACTGTCACGATGCCGGCTGGCAGGTAGTGGATCCTCTGTGCCAGAGAGGGATTGGCGTGGACCGTGCTAGTGGATCGGTTCTAAGCCACTACTGGTTTTCACCAGAGCCCGCCGCAAAGCGGGATGGTCTTGCTGCGGCGGTAGTGACCAGGTCGTATCCACTAGCAACGGCTCAACCTCTCTGGCTGCTGAAGATAGGCGCGGTACAAGGGAGTAGACAGAAGCAAGGTCGGACGTAGCAGAAGGTCGGGGCAGGCAGCAAGGATCGTAGTCAGGGGCAACGGCAGGAGGTCTGGAACACAGGCTAGGAACACACAAGGAACGCTTTCACTGGCACAATGGCAACAAGATCCGGCAAGGAAGTGCAGGGGAAGTGAGGTGATATAGGGAAGTGCACAGGTGAAGACACTAATTGGAATCACTGCGCCAATCAGCGGCGCAGTGGCCCTTTAAATCGCAAAGACCCGGCGCGCGCGCGCCCTAGGGAGCGGGGCCGCGCGCGCCGGGACAGGACCGAGGGAGAGCGAGTCAGGTACGGGAGCCGGGGTGCGCATCGCGAGCGGGCGCTACCCGCATCGCGAATCGCATCCCGGCTGGCAGCGGAATCGCAGCGCCCCGGGTCAGTGGATCTGACCGGAGCGCTGCAGCGGGGAGAGTGAAGCGAGCGCTCCGGGGAGGAGCGGGGACCCGGAGCGCTCGGCGTAACAATTTGGATTATATACAGTTAGCCACTGTGTATGTATCAAGTGTCCCAGGTGGGCTGCAGTACCACCGTAGATAGCACACCAACTACCGCTAGTTAAAATGCTATAAATGCCCCCTCTACATGTTTCACTACATCTGTAGCGTCTTCAGGAGGGAAAAATGGGCCCAAAACATGAAACATGACCGGGAGCCCGGGTTCCCTTGTGTCGGGGACGCGGCTGCCGTGAAGGCTGGCCCCCGTTCACGCGCCGCGTCCCAGCTCCACTCACCTTGCTCCCCGCTCCTTGTGCCGTCCTTCTCTGCCTCCCAGCGCGCGCGGCTCCACTCTCTAGGGCGTGTGCGCGCCGCCTTCAGTAAATTTGGTTTGGTGCGCTGGTTCCTCACTTCCCCTGTCTTCCTTATAAAAGGCACCTGCCCCTTCCTGCTCTTGCCGGATCTTTGTGCCCTAGTGCCTCTGAGAAAGTGTTCCTATTGTGTGTATTGCCTTGCCTGTTGCCGAACCCGTTGCTACCGCCTACTCGCCTGTGAACCCTTGCCGCCTGCCCTGACCTCTGCTACATCCGACTACGCTCGTGCCTGCTCCCTGTGTACCACACCATATCAGCTGCCTGAGAGGTTGAGTTGCTACTGGAGGATACGACCTGGTGGTTACCGCCGCAGCAAGACCATCCCGCCTTGCGGCGGGCTCTGGTGAAAACCAGTAACCACTTAGAACCGGTCCTCTGGTACAACCCGCGCCATCGCCTCTCTGGTCCAGAGGATCCACTACAAGTCAAGCTGGTACGTGACAGCCAGGAGAAGTGTGAGGGGGAGAATGAGGACGTACATAGCCCCCCCCCAGCTCTGGACCTAACTTATCATAGGGAGGTTTCAAGTTTGCATGGGGGGAGGGGAGGGAGGGAGAGAGGACGTGTGTGAGGTGGGAGGAGACATGTGCTGGTGGGAGAAATTTTTTTTGTTTTCTGAGCAGAATACACACAAGAAGCACATCCTGTGGTATGGTCGGTACATAGACGACCTCCTGTTTATCGGGGGGTCGTCTATGCCGACCATACACCAGTTTTGCCAATATCTCAATCTGAATCCTTGCAACCTCAGATTCACACTTTACAGTGATGAATCTGAGGTCAGCTTTTTAGATTTAAAGCTGAAGGGAGATGTGGATGGCCATAAAGTCGTCACGTCTACCTTCCGCAAGGATTTGGCCACTAATTCCATTTTGCAGGCAGGATCGTGCCATCCCCCCCATGTTGTAAAAAACCTACCGGTGGGAGAAATGATCAGGGCCAGGAGGAATAGTTCCACACCTGAAATATTCGAACGGGAGGCTCAAGATATATCAGAAAGGTTAAAACAAAGGGGGTACCAAAAATGGTCTTTGGACACAGCACGAAATATTGTCAGGAATAAAAACAGAACAGATTTGATTTATGGCAAAAATACTTCCAGAAACCAAACTAAAAATAAAGAAATCAAATCATTGATCTTTTCCACAACATACAGTCAGAATTTTAAACAAGTCTGCAAAATTGTGGAAAAATACATTCCTATGGTAGCCAATGATAATCAATATATCAAAACATTTGAATGTGGATATAAATGTGTGTCACGTAGGGCGAAAACCATAGGTCAATGTGTATCCCCCAGTTTATATAGTTCCAGGGAAATTAAGAAACCCACTTGGTTGAATACTAAAGGGAACTTTAAATGTGGACATCTTAAAGGGCTACTCTGCCCCTAGACATCTTATCCCCTATCCGAGTTCGCTCTGCACGTAATGACGGGCAATACAGGGGCCGGAGCATCGTGACGTCACGGCTCCGCCCCTCGTGACGTCACGGCCCGCCCCGTCAATACAAGTCTATGGGAGGGGGCGTGGCGGTCAACACCCCCCCTGCCATAGACTTGCATTAAGGGGACGGGCCGTGATGTCATGAGGGGCGGAGCCATGACGTCACGCTGCTCCGGCCCCTGTATCGCCCGTCATTACGCACAGAGCGAACTCGCTCTGTGCAGTAATGATGGCAGGGTGCCGCAGCAGCGATCCCCGGGGTCCCCAGCAGCGGGACCACGGCGATCTAACATCTTATCCCCTATCCTTTGGATAGGGGATAAGATGCAAGAGGCGGAGTACCCCTTTAAGTGCATATGCTGCAAGATCATGAAAAACAGTAGAACATTTTCTTCCACTGTAACTAAAGAAACTTACAATATGTCAGAATACATAAATTGAAATACGAATAATGTAGTGTATCTTATGACATGTGAGATTTGCCAGTTACAATATGTAGGATGTACCACCAATCCCCTGAAGGCTAGGATCAGAAAACACCTGTCGGATATACCCCATTTCCAATCCAGACATCTTTCCATGGTAAGTAGGCATTTTGCCGAAAACCATGAGGGTAATTTTTCTGGTCTTAGCCTTCAGGGGATTGAAAGGGTTACAAAAAATGTGAGAGGAGGTAACATTAAACAAAAATTATTAGATAGGGAAGTATTTTGGATTATAAAATTGCAAACCAGAAATCCATCCGGTCTTAATTTAAGACAAGATGTAATTCTGCACTATTAAATTTTCTTCCCTTCCGTCATCTCACACTAGGATTCATTCATAAATTCACATACCCCCTTTTAGTTATATCCATATAATCAAGGTTGGTCGGTTGTTCAATATAATATGATTGGTATATATTGAAATATCATTCTATTGATTGTATATGCAGGACTTATGATAAAGTAAGATGTTGTATTTTCTTTTTTTTTTTTTCTTTTATCTTTGTGTGATGCGGCACCTGCCTATTAATATATATAAATTTAAAGAGAAATAGTTGGTATTCACCAGTTAATTTTATTAATGAAAAAAAAAAAATTGTCTGGTGCTGCTACACACATATATATGTATATGAGTCCGACATAATTTGGAGTAACTACAAATTTTAATATATTTGTATACAAATAATTCCTTATTTTTTTTTTTTTTTACATGTTTTTCATGTAAAAATTTTTTTTTGGGTCACTGTTCACATTTTCATGCGTTTTTATAATGTGTGTTATATGCAGAGGAACAGTGGGTTAAACCCTGGGATGGTTTCCCATGGGCGGATCCCCACTCTTCCCCTCCATAAAAGAGATCCACTTGCACTCTATGTTTGTAAGACTAAGGCCGTTGATTGCGGCCGAAACGCGTCACCTGTCATCACTTTGCGTTATGGCTGAATAAAGAAATTTCATATTGCTTGACATCCGCGCTAGACATCTGTTTCTTATAACTTTGTAATATACTCACATAACCCATCTGGAAAGGAAAGTACCTTTTTCAGTGATTTCTCTCTAGACAGGAAGCGCTGCATAATCCGGCATCTTGACCTACACTTCTTCTACAGCCTGTGGTCAGCTCGTCATTCCTTTCCTCATAGTTCTCAATATGTGAGTGCTCACCAATCACAGCACTCACACATTGAACCAATCACAGCAGTCCTGCTTGAGCCTGGTCACGTGGGTGTGGTGCTGTAAGCCAGGAGAAGTGTGAGGGGGAGAATGAGGACGTACACAGCTCCTCTCCTCCCCCTCCCCCCCCCCCCCCCCCCCCCTGCTCTGTCTACATAGGACCTAACTTATCATGGGGAGGTTTCAAGTTTTCATGGGGTGAGGGGAGGGAGGACGTGTGTGAGGAGACATAATAACGGTCCGGGAATGTATAGACTGCAGGGGAATAAATCTCATACTGGGGATGATTTCTATGTGTGAGAGGGGGGCTCCTGAATGACATGCTGGGAGTTGTAGTCCCTGTTATGTGTGTTTATGCTAGTGTTTCCAAACCAGTGTGCCTCCAGCTGTTGCAAAACTACAACTCCCAGCATGCCCTGACAGACTTTGGGCATGCTGGGAGTTGTAGATTTGCAACAGCTGGAGGCACACTGGTTGTGAAACACTGTATCTAGCCTATTCAGCATACACATCATTCATATTACACCAGTGTTTCCCAACCAGGGTGCCTCCAGATGTTGCAAAACTACTATTCCCAGCATTCCCTGGTTGGGAAACACTGGCATACACACACATAACAGGGACTACAACTCCCAGCATGTCATTCAGGAGTCCCCCCCTCACACATAGAAATCATCCCCAGTATGATATTTATTCCCTGTAGTCTATACACCACCAGCCCCTGCAGTGTAATATGTCTCCTCACATATAGAAATCATCCCCCCCCCCCCCCCCAGTGCTTTCCCCGTGCAAACGTGAAACCTCCCCATGATAAATTAGGTCCTGTGTAAACAGCAGGGGGAGGAGCTGTGTACGTCCTCATTCAGGCTCAAGCAGGAGTGCTGTGATTGGTTCAATATGTGAGTGCTGTGATTGGTGAGCAATAAGAAGGGCAGAGATTTAGCACAGTAGGGGTGATATGGGCAGGCTTTGGGGGTGTACATTATGTTACAGACTTGGGAGGAAGTAATTTTTTTCTGAGTGAAGAGGATGATGGGAGCTCAGGCTCCATAACCAGGAAGTGTTGCTATTTTCAAAGTGGCATAGCATACAAACAGAATGGGGCAGACATATAATGAAAAGTGCGGAGGCATCATGGAGTCAAGGTCTAGCCTGTGGCAGGTACTTATTTTAAGATTTTCACTATTGGCTATCTCCTTTAAAGCGATACTCCAAAGGATAGGATATAAGATGTCTGATTGTGAGGGGTCTATTGAAAGGGGTGTGACGGCTGTGGTCACTCATACTCCGGCACAGAGCAGAGTTTGCTCTGTGCATGCGGATTACGGGATGCTGGGCCGGAGATCACAGGGGGTCCCAGCGGCCGGACCCCTGCGATCAGACATCTTATCCCCTATCCTTTGGACAAGGGATAAGATTTATAGGGGCGGTGTACCCCTTCAAGAAGATACGGCACATACCTGTGTTTAGCTGATTAGGATGGATACCTGTGAAGTGAGGGTCATGTCTTTGCAGAAGTAATTGTGTTGTTTTGCCAAGCAGGATATATACGTTGCAGAGCAGACGGCAAGCTAGTGAGGTGACTGCTACTGCAGGGTGGGCCATTTATATGGATACACCTTAATAAAATGGGAATGGTTGGTTATATTAACTTCCTGCTTGTGGCACATTAGTATATGTGAGGGGGGAAACTTTTCAAGATGGGTGGTGACCATGGCGGCCATTTTGAAGTTGACCATTTTGAATCCAACTTTTGTTTTTTCAATAGGAAGAGGGTCATGTGACACATCAAACTTATTGGGAATTTCACAAGAAAAACAATGATGTGCTTGGTTATAACGTAACTTTATTCTTTCATGAGTTATTTACAAGTTTCTGACCACTTATAAAATGTGTTCAATGTGCTGCCCATTGTGTTGGATTGTCAATGCAACCCTCTTCTCCCACTCTTCACACACTGATAGCAACACCGCAGGAGAAATGCTAGCACAGGCTTCCAGTATCCATAGTTTCAGGTGTTGCACATCTCATACTTCACAGCATAGACAATTGCCTTCATATGACCCCAAAGATAAAAGTCTAAGGGGGTCAGATAGGGAGACCTTGGGAGCCATTCAACTGGATATGCGAAATTGCTACATGATGATGTGTTTCCCTCTTTATGCACTGAAGCTGGCACGTTCCCTGAGTTTTTCCAGCAAGATGGTGCACCACCACATTATGGGTGTCAGGTCCGAGCATTCCTAGATGAACAGTTTCCTGGAAAATGGATTGGTCATCGTGGACCAGTTGAATGGCCCCCAAGGTCTCCCGATCTGACCCCCTTAGACTTTTATCTTTGGGGTCATCTGAAGGCAATTGTCTATGCTGTGAAGATACGAGATGTGCAGCACCTGAAACTACAGATACTGGAAGCCTGTGCTAGCATTTCTCCTGCGGTGTTGCTATCAGTGTGTGAAGAGTGGGAGAAGAGGGTTGTATTGACACAACACATCCAACACAATGGGCAGCACATTGAACACATTTTATATGTGGTCAGAAACTTGTAAATAACTCATGAAAGAATAAAGTTACTTTAAAACCAAGCACATCATTGTTTTTCTTTTGAAATTCCCAATAAGTTTGATGTGTCACATGACCCTCTTCCTATTGAAAAAAACAAAAGTTTGATTAAAAATGGCCGACTTCCAAATGGTCGACATGGTCACCACCCATCTTGAAAAGTTTCCCCCCTCACATATACTAATGTGCCACAAACAGGAAGGTAATATCACCAACCCTTCCCATTTTATTAAGGTGTATCCATATAAATGGCCCACCCTGTACTATCCTGAGGCTAAAGAGATTCAGTTTTAGAAGAGGGTGGCTTAACCCCTTAACGACGCAGGGCGTATATTTACGTCCAGCGCCTGCTCCCGCGATATGAAGCATCATATCGCGTCGGTCCCGGCGCTCATCAACGGCCAGGACCCGCGGCTAATACCACACATCGACGATCGCGGCGATGTGCGGTATTAACCCTTTAGAAGCGGCGGTCAAAGCTGACCGCCGCTTCTAAAGTGAAAGTGACCTGGCTGCTCAGTCGGGCTGTTCGGGACCGCCGCGGTGAAATCTCGGCGTCCCGAACAGCTGACAGGACACCGGGAGGGGCCTTACCTGCCTCCTCGGTGTCCGATCGGCGAATGACTGCTCTGTGCCTGAGATCGAGGCAGGAGCAGTCAAGCGCCGATAACACTGATCACAGGCGTGTTAATACACGCCTGTGATAAGCATAGGAGATCAGTGTGTGCAGTGTTATAGGTCCCTATGGGACCTATGAAACTGCAAAAAAAATGTAAAAAAAAAGTGTTAATAAAGGTCATTTAACCCCTTCCCTAATAAAAGTTTGAATCACCCCCCTTTTCCCATAAAAAAAATAAAACCGTGTAAAAAAAAATTTAAAAACATATGTGGTATCGCCGCGTGCGTAAATGTCCGAACTATAAAAATATATCAGTAATTAAACTGCACGGTCAATGACGTACGCGCAAAAAAATTCCAAAGTCCAAAAAAGCGTATTTTGGTCACATTTTTATACCATTAAAAAGTGATCAAAAAGTCAGATCAAAACAAAAATCATACCGATAAAAACTTCAGATCACGGCGCAAAAAATTAGTCCTCATACCGCCCTGTACGTGGAAAAATAAAAAAGTTATAGGGGTCAAAAGATAACATTTTTAAACGTATAAATTTTCCTGCATGTAGTTATGATTTTTTCCAGAAGTGCGACAAAATCAAACCTATATAAGTAGGGTATCATTTTAACCGTATGGACCTACAAATTAATGATAAGGTGTAATTTTTACCAAAATATGCACTGCGTAGAAACGGAAGCCCCCAAAAGTTACAAAATGGCGTTTTTTCTTCGATTTTGTCGCACAATGATTTTTTTTTTCGTTTCGCTGTGCATTTTTGGGTGAAATGACTAATGTCACTGCAAAGTAGAATTGGCCACGCAAAAAATAAGCCATAATATGGATTTTTAGGTGGAAAATTGAAAGGATTATGATTTTTAATAGGTAAGGAGGAAAAAACGAGAGTGCAAAAACGGAAAAACCCTGAGTCCTTAAGGGGTTAAAGGGGTACTCCAGTGCACCAGAGTTCTGAACAATTTGTTCAGAACGCTCGGAGCCAGAGGCCATGATTGTGACATTGCACCCCTCATGACATCACGCCAGGCCCCGTCCATTCATGTCTATGGGAGGGGGCGTGTTGGTTATCACGACCACTTCTTCAAAAACCTTGGATTTTTTTTAGATATCTGGGTGCTGCGGGAGATCGCAGGGGCCCCAGCAGGGGGACTCCCGTGATCAGACATCTTATCCCCTATTCTTTGGAGCACCCCTTTGAGGCCCTTTTACACAGGCCATTTAAGGCAAATGAGTTTTCATAGGAATGCATGTTTCTGTTAATTGGTTCATGTAAAAGGGCTAGAGATCAGCCTCAAATGTGAAAAAGCTTGTTTGTCAGCTGATTGATTTTATCAGTGCTCTTGTAACTATCTTACTCCCGGCCAAATCCATATACAGAATTTATATACCGAATTATACCAAAGTAAATCAAACAGAGCCGTTGTCAGTTTCAAATGCTTCTGCCTTTAATTAGCCTGTTCACTTGGTTACATAACCTCTGTACTTAGCATAAATTCCCACCCTCACTAGGGGGATGTTCTTAGTCTTGACATACCATATGCACACCATATAAGGTATAGTCCTTTCCTGAAATGCTTGGCGGGCTATTCAGTCTTTGTTCAAGAACACGATGGGAGGGGGGAGACAGGATGGAGCAAAATAGCATTAGGGGGATGGGCCTTGTCCTTCTAGGTGTTGGTGACTTCCTCCAGTCATTTCGATGGTGTGGGCCAGACAGGAAGGAGCAGAATGACTAGGGGGAGGGGTGAGCAAGTAACAGAGAAGCATGGAGTCCCCATCCCAAATGGGCATTTTAGATATATATAAGTATACCCATATACATCCATTACAGTTGCATCTTTTGTGTTATCAGCAGCACTTTGCATGTTCATCGGACAATGATTAAGTGAAAGGTCACACGATTGATCGAGCTTTGTGATGGGTCAGCAGACAAGCATTGAACACCTAACTCTGTCTTTGTAATGGGAACTCTCCCTGGATGTCTGCGGTAGGTCTTTGGCAGCAGAATCACGCATATTTTCTGCTGAGTATTTGCTGCAGAATATCTGCAGCGGGTCTTACTATCATTAAAGGGGTTATCCACCATAAGGTGATTTTAGTAGTATGTACCTACCAGAATTGGGTATTTCCTGTTGAAGTTTGTTCTCTAAACTACATATCCCATAGTTCCATAGTTTGTAAGTATGAGGTCAGTGTTTTCTAATCAGAGTGCTTACAGCTGTTGCAAAATGATCTCTCTCCCACCCAGCGGTCGCTCCACTCCCTTTGATCACCTTACTAATGATGTCAAGTCTCAACGCACTGCAATCTGGGAAATCCTGAGTAATTTTGTATGCTGTTAAAAATAAATATTGGGGCTATAATCACAGAAGAATTGTGAGACCACCGTCACACAGCCCCTGTAGCATAGTCAAATAAAAAAAAAAATGGGTCAGCTTCAATGAGTCAGCACAAAATCTGCAGATTTGTGGACTTTTTGCAGACCCAGTGGTAGTAAAATCTATTAAATGTAGTATAAAAAAAAAAAAAAAAGACTTATAAATCTGCAGGAAATCCGCTCTTGTAACAGACCTCCAGAATTCCGCAGAAGTCCAATTGATTTAAATGTGATTCTGCTGCACTGTGCACGCAAATAGACATTATTCTGTAGATTCAACTCAGAAGTGCTTTGCTGTCTATGAGACAATGCATTTCTGAGTTGTCCTGCACCTGTTTTCCATGCAGACATTCCACACATTTTCATCCATGTGAACATGTCCTTAAAGGGAATCAGGTGTGAAGACAAAAGTCAATCCAACCCTACAAGTATGGCATGTAAGAAGGGTTAAGTTGAGTAAATTATTTGGATGATTTCAAATATTACCTTTTTTGTTGCACAGCCTCAAATTTTCTATTTTAGTTGAGAAAACTATTTATGCCTCTTCTTCCTTTTATTTCCACAACCCCAAGTGAACCTTGGCTTACGTTCAAGTTTTAGAGACATGAGAATGTTATCTAAACTATGTGGCCTCCTTTTTTTTTTTTTTTTTACTCTAACTTAAAGGGTCTAGTTAAATTAGTTAAAATAACAATATGCAAAATGTGTCTATTTCCTCAATTAGGAACTTGAAAGTACATTGTATGCACTATTATTGTATGTAATATTTTGTGACTAAATTAAATTACTAAGGGTTCATACACATAGTGATGTTATGGTTAAGTTTTTCTTGAAGCTGTAATTGAGCTGCCATTAAAACGCATAAAGAGATTCATTTTAAAGATTTAAAGGGGTACTCTGGCCCTAATACATCTTATCCCCTATCCAAAGGTGGCGACCCCCACAATATGTCATTCAGCACCCACCTTTGCAAGCTCTCCGCAGTGATGGAGGCTCAGAGTGTGCACCGTGACGACCACAGGGCCGGAATATCGTGATGTCACGCCATTTTCAATGCAAGTCTATAGGAGGGGGCGTGATGGCAGTCCCAGGCTGCTGAGAAAGCTATTGGCCTACAGTACTGTAAAAAAGGTGTGGAAAAAATTATGGAAACTAAGAATGCTTTACCCCTTAAGGGCTGTTAAGTTATGCGCTCCGACCGCACACGGTGACTGTGAGCGTATGGTCCCGTTACCTGCTGCTGCCGGTGGGGCTTGGATTCGCATCGCAGGACGCGCCTACATGCGAATCCCATCCCATCACTCACCTGGTGCTTCTCCTGCCCCCGCCACTGCCTCTCTGCTCCGACATGCGTGTCCCTGCTCCCTAGGGTGCGCGTGCGCCGGAGCTTTTAGATTTAAATGGCCAGTGCACCCATTAGTGAAGTAACAGTGATAAATTCCTCCACCTCCCACACTTCCCTGCCGGATTTTTGTTGCCCTAGAGCCTTAGAGAAAGCATTCCTGTGTATTGCCTTTCCGTGTATCATACCTTTGCTCTGTGACCTGACCTCGCTCCTTTGCCGCCTGCCTACTGACCATTTGCTACATTCCTGACTATGCTACTGTGCCACCTGCCCTGACCTACCAGCTATCCAGACCACAAATTGCCTAATCCCACCTGTGCCTCGAATCTCCTCAGCCACCTGTGTGGTCGAGCCGTGCCAGGGGTAGCGACCTGGGTACCGCCTGCCGCAGCAAGTCCATCCCGCTTTGCGGCGGGCTCTGGTGAAAACCAGCGGGACCTTAGACTCCGCTCCCTCGTAAGGTCCGAGTCATCTACCGAACTTGGGTCCCGCTGAGGTACCCCTGCCTGAAGTCGCGGATCTTCCCTCCATTGTGGTACATCAGTCTCAGCAATTGGCACGACAGGCACAGCAACTTACCCAATTGTCTGCTGTGATGTGATGACAGCTATTGGCCTTGCAGCAACAACAGAAGCAGGTACTGCAACCTGGCCCACTCCCAACATCAGTTCCTGCAGTGTCTTCTGACTCCCAGCTACATCGGCCTTTACCTTCTAAGTATGATGGTGATTCCAAGTTATGCAGAGGCTTTGTTACACAGTGCTCTTTGCACTTGGAGCTCATGTCTGAAAATGCGAAGGTGGCCTTTGTTGTTAGTCTACTGTCTGGAAAAGCCCTTGCCTGGGCTACACCCCTTTGGGACTGTGGTGATCCGGTATCCTCCAATTTGTCGGCTTTCTTTGCAGAATTTCGCAATGTCTTTGAGGAACCCGCACATGCCTCTTCTGCTGAGATGGCTTTGCTGAACCTCTGTCAAGGGAATTCTACCTGTACGCCCTAAGCCCGGTCCCGGTGTGAGAAACGGGGTCACGCTGCATCACACCGGGTGGGTCCCGGCTGCTAACGATAGCCGGGACCCTGGGCTAACAGCGTGTGGCACCCATCATTGTGCCGCGTGCTGTTAACCCTTCAGACGCGGCGATCAAAGTTGACCGCCGCGTCTGAAAACGAAAGTAAACGGTTCCCGGCAGCTCAGTCGGGCTGATCGGGACATCGCGATAAAATCGTGATGTTCCGATCAGCTGGGACGCAGGCGGAGGTCTCCTTACCTCTCTCTGCGGCGTCCGATCGTCGATTGATTGCTCCAAGCCTGAGCTACAGGCTTGAGCAATCAAGCCCCTATCTGACTGATCCGTGCAAAGCTATGGCTTTGCAGGGATCAGCATAGGAGATCAGTGTGTGCAGTGCTATAGCTCCCTATGGGAGCTATAATACTGCAAAAGAAAAGTGGGAAAAAAAAGTTAACAAAGGTCATTTAACCCCTTCCCTATTAAAAGTTTGAATCACCCCCCTTTTCCCATAAAAAAAAAAACTGTGTAAATAAACATATGTGGTATCGCCGCGTGCGAAAATGTCCGAACTATAAAAATATATTGTTAATTAAATTGCACGGTCAATGGCGTGCGCTCAAAAAAATTCCAAAGTCCAAAATAGTGTATTTTTGGTCCCTTTTTATATCATGAAAAAATGAATAAAAAGTGATCAAAAAGTCCAATGAATACAAACATGGTACCGATAAAAACTTCAGAACAAGGCGCAAAAAATGAGTCCTCATACCGGCCCGTACGCGGAAAAGTAAAAAAGTTATAGGGGTTAGAAGATGATAATTTTTTACATATAAATTTTCCTGCATGTAGTTATGATTTTTTTTCCGAAGTACGACAATATCCATAATGATAAGGTGTAATTTTTACCGAAAAATGCACTGCGTAGAAACGGAAGCCCCCAAAAGTTACAAAATGAAATTTTTTCTTCAATTTTGTCGCACAATGATTTTTTTTTTCCCGTTTTGGATTTTTTGGTAAAATGACTAATGTCACTGCAAAGAAGAATTGGTGGCGCAAAAAATAAGCTATCATATGGATTTTTAGGTGCAAAATTGAAAGCGTTATGATTTTTAGAAGGTGATGAGGAAAAAATTAAAATGCAAAAACGGAAAAACGCTGAGTCCTTAAGGGGTTAAAGATGCCCTCGTAGCTTGGGATCCTCTATCTTCTTTGAACTTATCCACTTGGTCACACACATTGATTTGCCTTGTGCTGAGAGACAGGAGGAACTGCCCTTAGAGAGGGAACCTGCCCGAACATGGAGATATCCTTGCTTGGTACCCTTGCATTAACGTCCACCTCTTCAGTTTCCTGCGCCTCTTGTCAAAGAGGGTATGCAAGTGGATCGTTCTCATCTTACTCAAAAGGAGAGGTCACGACGATGCAGTGAGAATTTGTGCTTGTATTGTGCTAGCCAGGAGCACTTCCTCAAGGACTGTACAGTTCGCCCACAGCGTCCTGGAAACGCCCACACCTAGGGTACATGGGAGAGGTGTCCCTGGGTGTGAATATTACCTCTCCATGCTTAAATATTTCTGTACAAGTCTTCGCTTCAGCCAAGTCTTCCTTCAGTGCTACAGCATTTTTGGATTCTGGATCAGCATGTGACTTGATGCTTCTTTGGTTCACAAGTATCATCTTCCCCTTACTCGGCTTGCCAAGCCCTTGTTCATCTCCTCTGTTAATGGACAAAATCTGGACTGTATGGTTCACTTCTGTACAGAATCTCTCGTCATGTAAGAAAAGATTGAATTCTATGTTCAGCCTAAAGTTGTTTCTCGTCTTCCTCCTTTACCTGGCCTGCCGCCACCTTACCAAGATTTCTCTGACATATTCTGCAAAAAACAGGCTGAGTCTCTGCCTCCACATCGTCCTTACTCTACCCTATAGATCTTTTGCCTGGTACCACTCCTCCTCAAGGAATGATATACCCTCTATCGGTTCCTGAGACCAGGAGACTCTCCAAAAGGGAGTTATCTGTAAGTCCTCCTCTCCTGCCAGAGCAGGTTTCTTTGTAGGGAAGAAGGATGGCACACTCCGTCCATGCATTGACTATAGGGGACTTAACAAAATCACGATCAAGAACCGTTACCCACAACCTTTTATCTCATAAGTTTTTGACAGTCTACCTGACCAAGGTCTTCAAGTTGGACTTACATGGAGCGTACAACCTCATTTGTGTCCACAAGGGAGATCACGGCCGGTGCTTGTGGCCAGAGCACAGTCTGTGCTGCCTGGCCTGACCTCCTGTTATCCAGACCACGAGTTGCGTTATCCCACCTGTGCCTCGAATATCCTCAGCCGCCTGTGTGATCGAGCTGTGCCAGGGGTAGCGACCTGGGTGCCGCCTGCCGCAGCAAGTACATGGGGCTTTGCAGCGGGCTCTGGTAAAAACCAGCAGCACCTTCAGACTCCGCTCCCTGGTATGGTCCAAGTCATCTACCACACAGGTCCAGCATATCCACTATCATCTGTGTTCCATTCTACTGAAACGTGAGTGTTAATTTTCAATTTAGCATTTTAGCAATTTAGCATTTTTTTTCCTCCTCGCCTTTTAAAGAGTACATGTCATATCCAGCAAGAAAAAAATATGTTGTATGTGACTCAGTACCTAATTCTGATCATGTACATATATTATTATGTTATTAGCACCTATATTTCTCACAAATATCTGTTAGTCATTTGGTTTGTCATTCTGTTCTTTGAAGGGGGTGTGTCCTCACTGCATGACTTATCTTCCTTACTGAGTCTGCTCAGGGTCTCTTTTCACTCACTCTTTATTCACTCACTCTATAACCCCTCCTCTCTGTTTTCATGCTGTTTTCATGCTTTCATAATACAGGAGTGAGCACAGAGTGCTACTTCTGCCCTCACTTAAAGGAGTACTCCAGTAAAAAAGAGGTATATACCTTCCTTCGCTCCCCCGGTGTCTCCAGTAACCCGCTCCGGTCTCCGCCGCGATCCTCTTCCTGGTTGCCGGTGGGCGGCGTGTCATACTGCTCTCAGCCAATCACCGGCCACAGCGAAGTCCCGACTCGGCCGGCGATAGGCTGAGCGGCAGTGTGACGTTTTCGGCCGCGGCAGAAGAGGATCGTGGCAGAGACCGGAACGGGTTACCGAAGGCTCCGGGGAAGAGAAGGAAGGTATGTATCTCTTTATTTTTTTACTGCTGGCAGTATGGAGTACAATTTTCCTATTCTGGAGTACTCCTTTAATAGGCTTTGTCTATGCTGGTGCTTTAGCATGGACAGATTATGCTGCAGCCAGACAGATTTATGTTGTGGCTGGTATGGGGAACCTAAGTGGTGTTTTTTTTATAAGCCGTGATTTTAAAGGAAATAAAATTATCTTTTGCCAAGATGCCAAAAAGTTTTTGAATCTGACAGTGCCTATATAAGAGCCACAACTCTTTTATTTTTCTATCCACAGACTCATAGGAGGGATCGTTTTTTGCATGACCAATTGAACTTTGTAATGACATCACTCATTTTGAAATAAAATATATGGCAAAACAAAAAAATATTTGTGTGGGGAAAGTGTGGGGGTTGTGTTTTCACGCTCTGCACTTTACAATTACATGTTTTCCTTATTCTGTGGTTTAAAAAAAACCCTCAAACAACCGTTTCCAGATAGTATAGGAGCTATGGCTTTCATCTTATTATACGCGCCTGAAATACTGTGTGTCTCTGTATTGATGGGATCACTTTTTCAGCAGTTTTATTTATTTTGCTGTAACGTGGTGGCCTGTTTATTGTGGTTTGTTTAACTTTTGTTACTTCCTTTTGATTGTCTTCTGTTTTTCCTGGGGTGCTCCCCAGTCAGTGTTCTAATCTATGCATGTATATCTTTTGAATCTTTTCAATAAACTTACTTGGATTGAAACAAAAAAAACTCAAACTAATTTTTGCAAAAATAGTATGTTTAAAATTGACATATTCTGACCTCCTATAACTTTCTATTTTTTGGTATACAAGGCTGTACAAGGGCTCTTTTTTGTGCCACGATCTGTATTTTTTTTTTTTGTACCACTTTTGTGTATATGGGACTTTTTAACTGCTTTTATTATTTATTTATTTTTTTAAATATAACGTGACCAAAAAACAGCTATTATGATTTTTTTTTCACCTTTACACCATTCACCATACGGGATCAGTAACATTATATTTTGAAAGTTCTGACACGCACGTACCGATACTAAATGTTTTTTAACCATTTGTTTTACACTTTTTATGTCCCCATATGGGACTATTTATAGCAATCATTAGATTGCTAATACTGTTCATTGCTATGCATAAGAATAGCACTGATCAGTATTAGTGGTGATCTACTTCTTTGGTCTGCTAGAAGGCAGACCAGAAAAGTAGACCCCATAAGGGAAGCCAGAGGCAGTGAGGGAACCTCCGTCTACCATCTTGGCTGATCTGATTCCCACAGTCGTGCCTTGGGTGATCAGATCAGCCATCAGAACTGCCACATTGTTGCAGATGCCTTTATTAATGTTGATTACTGCATCTGAGGGGTTATTAGCAGACATCAGTGCGATCACTGATGTCCTCCATTATAGGCTGATCCCTGGCTGCTGATAGCAGACAGAACCTGCTATGCATGAAGCTCCTGTGCTCGCTTCATGTACATGTCACAAATGTACGTCCTGGTGCGTTAAGTACGAGGACGTACATTTATGTCCATAATCCTTAAGGGGTTAATAGTTTGGACATTTATGCTTGCAGGGATATCACGTATGTTTATTTTTATTTACATTATTATTTTATTTGAAAAATGGGAAAAGGGTCTTATTCACATCTATGAATTTATTTTTTTACAATTTTTTAGTCCCCGTAGGAGACTATTACATGCAATCTTTAGATTGTAAACACTGTTAAATGCTGTGCTATAGCACAAGATATAAACGCAGAACTTCTGGAATGTCTTGTCATACACTAGATTCCAGCTCATCAATGAGAATACAAACAGCAATCTTTTATCTTCATCTGTAGAACATTTTTACACTGGGCTGGTGTCTTCTTTTGTATTTTTGTCTTCTTTTTTTCCCTTTATGGTGCCTTTTAGATGAGGGTATTTCAACTTTAAAATAGTATAAGTTTACTTCAGCTACTGCTTGCATGTCTGATTTCATACAGACAAGTATTTGAAGCTAAACTGGTGTTCTCTTTATGACCTGCCTCTGCACACCTTATATATATATTCCAAAGATAATATTTACACTCTTGTCTTGTTGCTTTTTAAATAAGTTCTTACACTGCTGCAGAATTTTATGATGTAAGCATTAAACTTCTAAGGCTGCTTTCACACTGTAAAAAATACCTCCGTTATAAATGCCCGTTATAAAAACCCTGGGAATCGGCTGTTAAACGGCCGTTAGAAAATCCCATTATAGAAGTAAAGGGATTGCAGATGTGTAATGATCGTGCTCTGAACAGCAGCCCAGGGACATTTCCACATGCAAAAGTAAGTATGAGTGTATTTGCTATATAGGAATTCAACTGAGTATCTCAAATTATCCTCCGTCAAGGCTCCCCCAAAACCTCCCTCCTAATTACTATACCAAGAGTTGTGCAAAAGGCGAATTCAACCAAGTTTCCCATATATTTTGTAAGGATGGGAGTGCACCTGTATTTAAAGATATGGCACGCCTTAAGAAAATTGTAGCAAGGAATGTAGTTCATTTAATACCGGTGGCTCCTGGAATTTCCAATGTCTAGTAATTATCAATTTCGCTAGTACTAAGATTTTACACACAATACTTTTATATGGAGTTGGGATAGAATGCAAGTCTAACAATAAGATAGCTAAAGAGGGGGACCATACAAAGTCACCACAGGTAATTTATCTTAACATTGAGTAGACTCCCTGCCAATAACCACGTATAACTGGGCATTCCCATCGAACATGAAGTAAGGTGCCTCTAGCACCACATCCCCTCCAACATTCTGAGGTTGCTCCTGGATATATGGTTTGTGACCTATCTGGGGTGAGATACCAGCGTAATCTAGACTTTAGAAATGCCTCAAGATGAAGTACAGAAGGTAAAGCTTTTTTTGTCCACTTGTATGCCTCCGACCATTCCTGATCAGTTATGATCCGAGAGAGGTCCTTTTCCCATGCCCCAATTGGCAGCGGGGGTCAAAAGAGTATGTGAAAACGTTTTATAGTAGCAGGCCATCAACCCGTCAGGGCCGGGGGACTTTCCTGTAGGTAGGGCTTTAATAGCTTTAGAAATCTCTAGGCATGTGAAGGGTGCGTTCAAAACATTTAAGTGAGAGTCTTGTAGAGAAGGAAGGTGAAGTGTCTGGAGATAAGACAAGACATCATCTTGTGTGGGTTGGTGTATGTTCCCATCCCAGGAGAGATTATATAGGGATGCATAATAATCCATAAAACTATTCGCTATATCTTTTGGGGACTGTAACTTATGAGTGGAGGTGGGGTTCCAAAGATATGGAATTCTACTTTTTGTATGTTTGCTTTTCAGTTTATTCGCTAACAGTTTTCCCATTTTGTTATCAAACTGGTAGTATTGGGCTTTAACCCCTTAAAGGGGTACTCCGCCCCTAGACATCTTATCCCCTATCCAAAGGATAAGAGATAAGATGTCAGATCGACGGGGAGCCCTGGGATCCCGCTGCGGCACCGCGCTCTCATTACAGCACAGAGCGAGTTTGCTCTGCACGTAATGACGGGCAGTACAGGGGCCGGAGCATCGTTACGTCACGGCTCCGCCCCTCGTGACGTCACAGCCTGCCCCTTTCAATACAAGTCTATGGGAGGAGGCGTTGCGGTCGTCACGCCCCCTCCCATAGACTTGCATTAAGGGGACAGGCCGTGATGTCACGAGGGGCGAAGCTATGACGTCACGCTGCTCCGTCCCCCGTATCGCCTGTCATTACGCACAGAACAAACTCGCTCTGTGCTGTAATGAGAGCGGGGTGCCGCAGCGGGGATCCCAGGGCTCCCCAGCAGCGGGACCGCGGCGATCTAACATCTTATCCCCTATCCTTTGGATAGGGGATAAGATGTCTAGGGGCGGAGTACCCCTTTAAGGACTGAGCGATTTCACGTTTTAGCATTTTCGTTTTTTTTCCTCCTTGCCTTTAAAAAATTGTAACCCTTTAAATTTTACACCTAAAATCTGTATTATGGCTTATTTTTTGTGCCACCAATTCTACTTTATAGTGACATTAGTCATTTTACCGAAAAATCCAAGGCAAAACAGAAAAAAAATTCATTGTCTGACAAACTTGAAGAAAAAATGCCATTTTGTAAATTTTGGGGGCTTCCGTTTCTACGCAGTACATTTTTCGGTAAAAATGACACCTTATCTTTATTCTGTAGGTCCATACGGTTAAAATGATACCCTACTTATATAGGTTAAAAATCATAAATACATGCAGGAAAATGTATACGTTTAAAATTGTCATTTTCTGAGCCCTATATCTTTTTTATTTTTCTGCGTTCAGGGGGCTATGAGGGCTCATTTTTTGTGCCGTGATCTGAAGTTTTTAGCAGTACCATTTGCTCTGATCAGACTTTTTGATCACTTTTTATTCACTTTTTTGTTGTATAAAAAGTGATCAAAAATGCGCTATTTTGGACTTTGGATTTTTTTTGCGCGTACGCCATTGAGCGTGCGGTTTAAAAAGCGGTATGTTTTTATAACTGGGACATTTCCACACGCGGTGATACCACATATGTGCATTTTTATTTTTTTTTACACTTTTTTTTTGCAAGCTGATAGGTGCCATAGAGACCTATCAGCTTGCAATGGCTGATTTCATTCACAGACTGCTGCCTTGCCGTTGCATGGCAACAATAAGTGAAATCGGTGATTGATTGCTCCAGCCTGTAACTCAGGCTGGGAGTAATCAATCGGAGTCCGGACGCCGCCGGAGAAGGTAAGAGACCTTCTTCTCTCCGGGTAGCTGATCGGGGCCCCGCGATTTTATCGCAATGACCCCGATCAGCCAGACTGAGCAGCCGGGAAGCATTTGGTTTCACTTTCGATGCGGCGCTCAGCTTTGAGCACCCCATCGGAAGTGTTAATAGCGCGTGGCCGCTGGTTCCGGCTGTGAATAGGCGCCGGGACCATCCCGCTATGACGCGGGGTCCCGCCGGGACCCCACGTTATAGACAGGGACCGCACTTAGGACGTTTATGAACGTCCATTTGCAGTAAGGGGTTAAAGAGGCACTGTCATTGTTAAAAAATTTTCATATATTGCAGGACTCATTATAATATGACATTTCACAATATACACCTGTTAAAAAAAAATTTTTATTTTCACCTGAAATTCAAGCTCAAAATAGCCACCACTAGGGGTCGCCTGTCTTTTAGCAAGACAGACTAGTCTAGAATTTACAGCATACTGGATACCGGCCGTAAAGCATACCGGTATCCAGTATAGGAGATTTCTATTGTGTATGCAAAACTACAGATAAAGGATGTGTGGACATGCTGGGAGCTGTAGTTTTAAAACAGCTGGAGGCAACACTGCTCTAACACAGTTATTTACAAACATTGCAGCTTCAGTTGTTACTAAGCTACAACTCCCAGCATACTGAAATAGTCAAAGCTTTCTCGGACTCCTGAATGACAAAGTTGATCAGACATTCAGGAGTCTGTGAAAGATGAATGACACACATAGTGACAGCTATGCTGATTAGCATCCAACTTTACTAGGAGAAGATAAAACAGATAGAACATGTATTCATAAAAATGCTGTACTTTTATCTAAAAAATCCTTGCACTAATTTTATAAAGATCTATTCTTATATTTATACATTTTATCATGTTATGAATTCACGATAATGTCTTCTGATTACTGCAGGCAATCTCCAAGTATCTTCCTCTGACACATGACACAGCATAAAACCAGAGAGGAAAGGGTTACAGAGTAGAGAGTACTGATTGGCTGTCTGCACAGGCTTGCTCCTGTGAGGGAGACAGACTGACACGCCCCCTCCAGCCTGCACAATGAAAAAGTAACTCACCAGCAGATAAATGCTTATATCTCTGGATATATAGGTCTGAGACACATAAAAATTATATGCACATGATCAGGATTGGGTCCTGAGTAACATATCACTTTTTTTCTTTTTTTTGCACTATGACAGGTACGCTTTAAGTTTATGTACAGGGTGGGCCATTTATGTGGATACACCTTAATAAAATGGGAATGAGAGGCGCATGCACGCAGCTCACCGGTAGGATGTGCCTCATGTGAGCTCCGCGCCGACCTGAGCTTTCAGCCTTACTCAGCGCCGTATACCGGCTCCGTTTCGCCAGAGACTTGCTGTATTCTGTGGGGGAACATGCCCAGCTCGCAACGGAGAGGAAGCCAGAGGAATACACAGCGCCTCTCGCAATCTATACCTGATATCTTCAGGGCAAGCGTGCAGACCAAGATGGCGGCATCCCGCGCTGACTCTAGGGCTACTCACTCCGACGAGGAGGAAGCTCTAGCTTGTGAGGATCTTACTCCAGCGGCTATGTTCAGCCGCATCAAGACCCTATTCCAGTCTGAACTCGCTAAGGCCGTCACCGATATCACTTTCCAGATACATGACCTGGGACAGTGAGTGGCGGACACAGAAACCAAGGTGGACGAGCTGGTGGACACCGTTGAGTCTGACAGACGCGATATTGAGGATCATTCCGCTCAACTCCAGGCCCTAGAACTGAAACTAGAGGATCTGGAGAACCGCTCCCGCCGAGCGAACTTGCGCATAAGGGGGCTGCCTGAGGAAGTTACTGACCTCTCTAAAACTGTCACTGCAATGTTCTTTGAATTAGCTCCCCAGTTGGAGCCGGAGCTCCTACGGCTGGATCGGATCCACAGAGCACTGGCCAGGCCTAAGAACTCAGACCTGCCGAGAGACATCATAATGAAGCTCCACTACCCAGAGGTGAGAGACATTTTATTGCAAGCCGCACGAAATTTGTCCACCTTGCCGGGTCTGCCCCCCTCTGTGCGCTTATACTCAGATCTGGCGCCAACTACTCTGGCGCGTCGCAGAGACGCCCGATAACCTTGGCCCTGCAAAGAGATGGAGTGAAATACAGGTGGGGGTTCCCATTCTCCCTCACCTTCCAGATGAATGGCCGCACTCATACGGTTCAAACCCTCCCGGATGCTAGAGCTGCTCTGGTCCACGAGAATGTTGCAGTGCTGGATCTCCCTCCGCTCCCTCAATGCCCTGGACGCCTCGCACGGATGTGGCAGCCGGTCGCCACGGCCCACCGCTCTCCACCACTCGAGGCTCCTTCTGACCCACTAGGTTGACCTCCTTGTACCGGTTGGTGAACCTCCACATCCTGCCACTGCTTTCCATGTTATCTTTGAATAATCGGAGACCCCTGGTCATCCTCGGGAGGGACTTTTTATTTTTACTTTTCCAGACCCCTCTCTCCTTGGTATTCCTTTTTTTTTTTTTTTTTTTTGTGGCCACCCCACTGACCCCTTGTTTACTTTCTTGGAAGTGGTACGTATGCACCGTGGTGCCTGTGTACTTCCCCCTCCCACTATTTTTTCTTGGTGACACATCCACTCCCTATTCTTTGGCACTGACTTGGACAGGTCTCTGTCGGCCTTTTTGTATGTATAACAGGCTGGCTCAACGTCTGACTATGGCGCCCCTCCCACCCTGATGTGGGTACTTGGAAGTAGGACAGGCCATGCTTTTTGATGGTCTGTCTTTCCAGGTTCTTTGGACTTTCAACATGTTTTTTACTTCTGTTTGTACAGTTTTTTTTTAGTTTTGACTGTTTCATGGTGTGCGCCTCTATGGTTCCCTTACAGAGCTACAGGGTACTGTATTTCGGTTCACTCCGGGTGGTATCCCAGTATGGTCTACGCAATTTTCTCTCTCTAATAATGTGTGGGTGTTATATTATGCAACCGTCTTGTTTGGAGTCATGAGTGAAGTGCTTTCTCATAATGTGCGAGGATTTAATTCCCCACTGAAACGTAGTAAAGCTTTTAGAGCTTATCTAGTACATGCTCCGGCAATCATCTGCCTGCAGGAGACGCACTTTACGCCCCACCCGACTTTTTTCAACAGGGCTTATTCCAGGTTTTTTATGTCCAATTATAAGACGAAATGCAGGGGTGTAATGATATTGCTGCATAACACATTTCCTTTTCAAGTCCAGGAGGAACGATTAGACTCTGAGGGGAGATATTTAGTGCTTTGTGGATTGTTATATGACAAACGGTTATGCATACTGAACACATACGCTCCTACTGACTCTCCCATCCCCTTTTTCCAGAGTATGTGTGACATGCTAGACACTTTGACATATGACGTTTTATTGTGGGCGGGAGACTTTAATTTAGTGTTTAATGGTAAATTGGACCGGTCAAACCCGACTTCTTTCCGTAGGTCCTGGACTCAACAGCGCACACTCTCCTCCCTGTTTACTTCACACTCTCTAGCAGACACTTGGCGAGAATATAATGGTTCTACCAGAGGCTATTCATATTATCCTCCCGCACAAGGGCACTACACCCGCATCGATTGGATCCTAACCAATACTACATCATTACCCCAATTATTGTATGCTAGACATGTAGTCACACCCTGGTCGGATCATGATATGGTGCTTGCAGCATTTAACTTCATGAACCCCCTCCGATCCCCCTTTCGGCCATGGGTATTAAACGGGACAGGACTCAGCCCCGGGTAGCGCTAGAAGCTAGATTACATAGCCTTACATTTGCACACCAGCAAAACCCGTCGCTGTTTCTTTATAGGGAGTTGAGAGATACTAGAGTACAATTGGATGCTCTTCTATCCACTAAGGTAGAGAAAGCGTTGAGGTGGACGAAGGCGTCCTACTACAGGTACGCTAACAAACCTGACTGCATGCTGGCTTCTATGCTGAAACGCTTTACCACATTCAATAGGGTCCATAGCTTGCAAATACGCCCTGGACTGCGTACCTCCCACCCTGACAAAATAGCCTCTGCTTTCCACTCCTTTTACTCTAATCTCTATACTGAACCTTCTCGTCCCGCTTCCTCCACGGACACCCTTGGCTCTTTTCTGTCTTCTGTTTCCCTCCCGACTCTTTCTCCTGATGCCAGAGAGTCGCTTAATGCCCCCATAACGGTGGAAGAGATTGAACATGCTATCTCCCATCTCAAGGCTGGCAAGTCTCCGGGGCCCGATGGACTGTCCGCGGCCTACTATAAAAAGTTCGGACCCTTGTTAATACCTCATTTACTGAACCTATATAATTCCTTAATGTCCTCCTCTCCCCTTCCTTCTGAGTTTTTGGACGCACTTATTACTGTGCTTCCCAAGCCTCACAAGGATCAGTTAGATGTGGCTAATTACAGACCGATTTCCTTACTTAATATTGATTTGAAATTGTTGACTTCCATTTTGGCGGCCCGCCTTAACAGATACCTGCCAAGCTTGATACATCTAGACCAAGTGGGCTTCATGCCGGGCCGTCAGGCTCCTGATAATATTAGGAAAATTATCTCCATCATACAATGGTCACACGCCCACTCTGTCCCTATGTCAGCAATATCTTTGGATATAGAAAAGGCCTTTGACTGTGTCTCTTGGCAGTATCTGTTTGCGGTCTTAACCAAATTTGGAATATCTGGACCTTTTGTGAGTGTCTTGTCCCATCTCTACTCCTCTCCTAAAGCTTTTCTTAAACTCCCATCTACTTCTCCTCAGCCTATTTCCATCGGCAGGGGCACCAGACAAGGGAGCCCTCTATCTCCGGCTTTATTCGCCTTGGTGATGGAGCCTCTGGCCTCTAAAATCAGAGCTCATCCGGAAATTCGGGGTGTTGTGGTTGCTTCATCCGAATACAAGACTTCATTGTTTGCGGATGACCTACTTCTGACGCTTACTGAACCTCTGGTGTCCCTGCCGAACCTTTTCTCTCTTCTTGATTCCTTTTCTGCTCTTTCTGGTCTTCGGGTGAATGTCTCCAAATCAGAAATCTTGCATTGTAATGTACCAGAACACCTCAAGGCCCTTATTGCCCATAATTTTAAATTTCAGGACGCTTCCCGAGGCTTGAATTATCTAGGAGTTAAGCTCACTCAATCTGTCACCTCTTAATACCAATGTAACTATACCCCTTTGTACGCCTCTATCCGCTCTGACCTGGCTAAGTGGGATTTTCCTTATCTGTCCTGGACAGGGCGGATAAACGTGATTAAAATGGTCATTTTGCCCCGGATTCTATATTTATTTCGTTCCCTTCCCATACCGGTAGTCAACCGTGATGTCCGAGCATTGCAACGGGACGTTTTCGCCTATATTTGGGCACATAAACGCCCCCGTATTGCGCGCTCTATGATGCATTATATTAAAAAGGTTGGTGGTCTGTCAGTCCCCAACTTTCTTAAGTACTATTACGCTGCTAGGCTTGCGCAACTCGCACTAATTAACCGAACTGAGGGGACTCCTCGGTGGGTCACCTTGGAGGACTCTTTACTCCATCCGCACTCTTATAGGGCGTTCATGTGGACTTCTTACCCCCTGACTGGTCTACTCCCCTCCTCAGCCCTGGTAGTTTTATATTCGCTGTCTCTCTGGCGTCAGGTGCGCTTCAAATTTCAGCTTCAGTCTCCTGTTTCTCCCCTCCTTCCTATTCTTTCTAATCCTCTCTTCCCTCCTGGGTTGACCGCGCCAAATTTTTCCTGGTGGGTGCAGGGCAAGTTACTCCGCCTACACGGTGTACTGGTAAGGCTACGGCTTCCTACACTGGAAAACTTTCACTTAACACCCCCCCCCCCCCACACTGAATTTCTGCGTGCCAGACAAGTTTTCTCCTTCTTTCGCTCACAAGTGATCTCTCTCGGTGCTATCTCCCCTACCTTTTTTGAATCAAGCATGCTCTTCACGCCCGACAGGCTAGGTTTACTCTCCTTTATATACTCTCACCTGAATGCCCCTCCGTGAGACGACAAGCTCCGTTTCATGGTTGACTGGGAAATGGACTTAGGCACCACCCTGACATTATCACAGTGGCAGGACTGTTGCACCACCTTGAGCCGTGGCAGCTGGCAGGTGTCCTTGATGGAGACAACACTTAAAGTTCTGTACAGAACTTACTTTGTCCCCGCTAAATTGCACGTTATTTATCCATCAGTTTCCCCTTTATGCTTCCGAAATTGTGGGCTTCATGGGACCATGTATCATGTATGGTGGTCATGTCCTGTGGTCACTGAGTTATGGGTTAGAATTCTAAATCTCCTTTCCTCTTTATTTTCGTGCACCGTCCCTAGGACACCTGCCTTCTGCCTACTGGGTTTCAAACCATTGAGGATGAAGTTTAAACCTTTCCACTTAATCCAGCTGATTCTACTGGCTACCCGCATACATATAGCCTCCCAATGGAAAAAGCCTCAACTGCACTTCAACACTGTGATACAAAGGATAAACCTCATTATGCTGAATGAAAAGATTACTGCCATTAGAGAGGGCTCTGTTGACCGTTTTGAAGAGGTGTGGGAACCGTGGCTGACTTCCACGCACTGTCCCAGTATGTCTCATTGCTTTTCCTTGTATTAACATAATTTCTCTTTCATTCCCACCCCGAGTGAACAGCACATGTCTCATTCTTACTGGTATGTAATACCCTGATTGCTTTGCATTTCATGTGTTTTTTCTATGCCTAACTGTACGTCGTGTACACCATGTGTTCATCTGTTTTGTGGTCGCTTGGCCTAGTAGGCCCGCGATTTTGCCATCCTTTTGGGATGACTTGTTCCTTTGTTGTGCTTTCATTACCTAATAAAAGCTTCATGGTTTGACTGTTAAAATGGGAATGGTTGGTGATATTAACTTCCTGTTTGTGGCACATTAGTATATGTGAGGGGGGAAACTTTTCAAGTTGGGTGGTGACCATGGCGGCCATTTTGAAGTTGGCCATTTTGAATCCAACTTTAGTTTTTTCAATAGGAAGAGGGTCATGTGACACATCAAACGTATTGGTAAATTCACAAGAAAAACAATGATGTTCTTGGTTTTAACGTAACTTTATTCTTTCATGAGTTATTTACAAGTTTCTGACAAATGTGCTGCCCATTGTGTTGGATTGTCAATGCAACCCTCTTCTCCCACTCTTCACACACTGATAGCAACACCACAGGAGAAATGCTAGCACAGGCTTCCGGTATCCGTAGTTTCAGGTGCTGCACATGTCGTATCTTCACAGCATAGACAATTGCCTTCAGATGACCCCAAAGATAAAAGTCTAAGGGGGTCAGTTTGGGAGACCTTGGGGGCCATACAACTGGCCCACGATGACCAATCCACTTTCCAGGAAACTTTTCATCTCGGAATGCTCGGACCTGACACCCATAATGTGGTGGTGCACCATCTTGCTGGAAAAACTCAGGGAACGTGCCAGCTTCAGTGCATAAAGAGGGAAACACATCATCATGTAGGCCACTGGATATGTGAAATTGCTACATGATGATGTGTTTCCCTCTTTATGCACTGAAGCTGGCACGTTCCCTGAGTTTTTCCAGCAAGATGATGCACCACCACATTATGGGTGTCAGGTCCGAGCATTCCTAGATGAACAGTTTCCTGGAAAGTGGATTGGTCGTCGTGGGCCAGTTGAATGGCTCCCAAGGTCTCCCGATCTGACCCCCTTAGACTTTTATCTTTGGGGTCATCTGAAGGCAATTGTCTATGCTGTGAAGATACGAAATGTGCAGCACCTGAAACTACGGATACCGGAAGCCTGTGCTAGCATTTCTCCTGCGGTGTTGCTATCAGTGTGTGAAGAGTGGGAGAAGAGTGTTGCATTGACAATCCAACACAATGGGCAGCACATTGAAGACATTTTATAAGTGGTCAGAAACTTGTAAATAACTCATGAAAGAATCAAGTTAAGTTAAAACAAAGCACATCATTGTTTTTCTTGTGAAATTCCCAATAAGTTTGATGTGTCACATGACCCTCTTCCTATTGAAAAAACAAAAGTTGGATTCAAAATGGCCGACTTCCAAATGGCCTCCATGGTCACCACCCATCTTGAAAAGTTTCCCCCCTCGCATATACTAATGTGCCACAAACAGGAAGTTAATATCACCAACCATTCCCATTTTATTAAGGTGTATCCATATAAATGGCCCACCCTGTAGTTGTCTGGCATATTGATCATAAAAGAGGGCCTGAATGGATTCTCGAATTATCTTGAGTCTAGTCGCATATGTGGCAGAAGGTGACCTTTTGTTGAAGTCCTCCACCTCTTTTTGGTCTGCTAGCAGTTGGTCCAACCGTTTTGTTCTCTCTTTTTTCACTGTGTCCTAACTTGATCAGAGATCCTCGAATAACTGCCTTGAGGGCATTCCACACGGTGCAACTGGAAATGCCCCCCTGTGCATTTAAAGAGAAGTACTGTTCCAAAGGTGAAGTACTGTGAAAGGTGAAGTCTTGTTCACCTGCATGAAGAAGACTCCATGCGTCATATAGCTCTTTACTGTGCAGTATCGGGAGAGTGGACGCGCTTTACCCGCTGATAAGGTGTCAGCAAGAGAGTCAGGGACTGCGTTAAAGTCCCCCGCAATAATTAGATGACCTTGTGCATGTTTATGTACAATGCGAAAGATTTTTCTGAGAAAACAAAGTTGTCTAATATTCGGGGCATACAAAGACACCACGGTATAAAGTACATTGTCCAATTTACATACCAGTAGCACATATCTACCTAGCGGGTCTGAAATTTCCTCTATTAATTGCAAAGCTAAGGGGTTTATAAATGCTATCAGGACTCCCCTAGATTTCCTCCCAAAGTGAGAGTGGAATATGTGTGGGAAGCATTTATGTTTGATTCTATAAGCATCCTCTTTCAACAGATGTGTCTCTTTAACACATAGGACATCACAATTTAACAGTTTAGCTTCAGCCCACAGGTAGATTCTCCAACCCCTTAACATTGAGAGATGCGATCTTCACAGGCATGATAAGTTCATAGTATGCTTTCGATGAATGCATCTTGGCAAAACAACTGTAGATGTCTGCGGGAATAGAAAGCATCGGTACTCAATCAGGAAACAGCACCTGCAACAAGAAAGGGGAAAAAATGGGAAGGGAAACACAGGAGGACAAACAAGACAAACAAGCTCCAATGAGCCTATAAAAACGGACAAGTCCAGGAATTGGTGATGAGATACTGCAAAGTCTGAGACCAAGTCACGCAGCTATCACCGTTGACCTTTCTTGGAGCGTCCAGCCATTTGCCACGTAGGGAGCACTCTTTCAGGGGAAGTAGAGTTATTGTTGGTAGGCAAAGTCACAAAAACTCCCCATTCCTCCAGTTGCTTCACTCCTTCTTCAAGGGAGCAGATTACATGCATTTTGCCGTTGCGGTGCACCAGCAGGCATGTAGGGAAACCCCACTTGTAAAGTATGTGCCCCTCTCATA
The DNA here is from genome assembly GCF_029499605.1 of Hyla sarda. Classification (NCBI taxonomy): domain Eukaryota; kingdom Metazoa; phylum Chordata; class Amphibia; order Anura; family Hylidae; genus Hyla; species Hyla sarda. The sequence continues at coordinate 247,781,934 of NC_079189.1, read as the reverse complement.
GAGCTAAGGTAATTGGGGCAAGGGTTCTGCAAATCTGTAGACTGGCAGCAGATAAGTCAGTATAAAGCGCAATTTTCTGATATTGCTCCGGAACGTTGGTGCGGTCTCTAGCCTTCAGCATGAGTGCCTCTTTGATATGAAAAAAGTGCACTCTTGCGAGCACATCTCTAGACATGTCTTCTGCCAAGTGTCACGGTCTTGGGTCCCGGCGGGCCCTGTCAAGTAGGAGTTCTGGAGGTGAAGCCTCAGGCAGGAAAGATTGCATTAGGGATGTGAGGTAGCCGGATAGTTCCTTGGGAGTAATAGTTTCGGTGATGCCTCGGAACTTTACATTGTTCCTGCGCTAGCGGTCTTCAATGTCCGCTACTATTACACGTAATGCTGTTACTTCAGAGTCCAGATCATAGTGTGAGTCTATGAGATCATTGTGTGATTTAACAAGAACAGCAAAATTAGATTCTGCATGTTCGACTCTTGTTTCTACTTCAATGACAGCAGCACGTATGGGTTGTAGGGTGGGCAGCAAGTTGTTAGTAATTGAGGTGTTAAGAAGTAGAAGCATAAGCTTTAGAGTGACCTCTGTAACTGGCACCTCAGATCCTGGGACTGTGCTGAAGAATTCTTCCCCTGCAATTTGAAAGGCAGCAACCAAAGGGTTAGAGTCCTCTTCAGGTGTGGCAGACTCCAAACGAGGGCGCTGCTTGAGCGGGCTGTTACTAGTCGATGGCGGGGACACGGGAACCGAGGCACAGCCTGTCATTTTGTGCGCATCTCGGACATTCGGATCATCGTGTGGCGAGGCACCATTCGCAGAGCTTATGGTATCTGACATATCTGCCCTCGGAGGTAGCGAAGTGCTACGCCGTATATCTTCTAGCATGCCGCGTCTATCTAACATGTGGTTAGAGCTCCTACCCGCTCTGGGAGAGGAAGAAGACGCTGCGGCGCCATCTTTGGAGGCCCGCGTCTGCGGCGGTGCATAGAAGTCCATGAGTTTTCACGGTTCATGAGAGGATTTACCCCTCTGCCGGGCTGCCATTCTCTTCAGTGGGTGTTCCGGTAACCTCAGGTAGTCTAGCTGGAGAGATGAGCGCTGTAGATTAGGGTATAAGTCGCTTTTCAAGTCACTAGCTGCATGAGCTCAGATCTCAGGCAGCCATCCCGCACTGCGGCCAGACCACTCCGCCCCTATAACTTTTTTATTTTTCCGTATACGGGGATGTATGAGGTCCCCTTTTTTTTTGCGCCGTGATCTGACCATTTTTGTTTCGATGGGACTTTTTCATCCCTTTTTAACATTTTTCATGGTATACAAAGTGAACAAAAATACGCAATTCTGGACTTTGGTATTTTTTAATGTATACGCCATTGACCATGCAGTTAAATTAATCTTACATTTTTATAGTTCGCACATTTACGCACGTGGCGATTCCACATATAGTCATGGCCATAAATGTTGATACCCCTGAAATTTTTCAAGAAAATGAAGTATTTCTCACAGAAATGGATTGCAGTAACACATGTTTTGCTATACACGTTTATTCCCTTTGTGTGTATTGGAACAAAACTAAAAAAGGGAGGAAAAAAAGCAAATTGGACATAATGTCACACCAAACTCCAAAAATGGTCTTGACAAAATTAATGGCACCCTAACCCCTTCTCGACCAATGACATACATGTACATCATGACTGGGAAGCTTTTCCCGACCTATGACGTACATGTACGTCATGCAGATACTGGCCGCTACTCACGGCATCCCGCCGTGCCCGGTAAGATGGTGGCTTTCACTGATAGCCAGTCATCTTGCCTCGGGACCTAGGGGGGTAAAGTGTATGCCTCCTCCGCTGAAAATGCCCGGCGAGCCATTGCCTTTTTTTCTACAGTGGCGTGCGCAGGCGGTGGCGGTCGGAGGGGGGGAGATGGTGTTTGTAGGGGAGGAAGTATGTAAGCGGCGGGGACCGAAATTCCCATGGGCGTAGAGGTACGCCCTGGATCCTTAAGTACCAGGGCTTCAGGGCGTACCTGTATGCCCTGGGTCCCTTAGTGGTTAAGATGGACAAGCCATGCCCCTAACCACATCCATGGCCACACACCCTAATCACGCCCTCAGACACGCCCTTCCCACGCCTGCACCTGCAGAATGGGAATACCTCTGTAAGGAAGGGTTAGCTTGAGAGCTTTTGTTTGGTCTTGTTGCTTTGGTTATGCCTGTCTGCTGAGACTGGTCAGCTGACCTCAATGTGAGCACATGGTCTGGACCTATTTAACCCTAAATGACGGCAAGCGTATCCATACGCCCATGTTTTAAAGTCCTTAAGGACTGAGAGCTTATGGGTACACCCGTGGGAATTTCGGTCCCCGCCTCTAGCCGGTCGGAGACCGGACAGGAATGCCTGCTGAAATTACTTAGCAGGCATCCTGGCACATCGCCGAGGGGGGGTCCTAAGACTCCCCATGTCAGTGATCGCTGTATCGATCTGCGGCGATTCCAGGTCATACGGATCTCCGGTCCAAGACACCCACGATCCCTCTGAAGGGATAGGAGAGGTGCTATTGGTCGGTCAGATCGAGGGCGGGGGTTTAAAGTTCGGTTCTCACGTTCTGCCCACCCGCAGTAGTCTCGGCAGAACGGGGGAACCGACTGTGACCGGCGCCGGAGGGCTGCGATTGGCGGCAGGCGGCGATCACGTGCGGCCTGCTTCCTGGTACAGACTACGGAAGCTAGTGAGTTGCCTAGCAACATCTGGAGGGCTACAGTTTGGAGACCACTGTACAGTGGTCTCTAAACTGTAGCCCTCCAGATGTTGCAAAACTACAAATCCCAGCATGCCCAGACAGCTGTTTTCTGTTTGGGCATGCTGGGATTTGTCGTTCTGCAACAGCTGGAGGGCTACAGTTTGGAGATCACTGTGCAGTGATCTCTAAACTGTGGCCCTCTAGAACTTGCAAAACTACAACTTCCAGCATACCCACACAGCAGTTTGCTGTCTGGGCATGCTGGGATTTGCAGTTTTGCAACATCTGGATGGCCACAGTTTGGACATCACTGTGCGATGGTTTCTAAACCGTGTCCCTCTAAATTTTGCAAAACTACAACTCCCAGCATTCACAAACAGCAAACAGCTGTCTCACCATGCTGGGAGTTGTAGTTGCGTACCTCCAGCTGTTGCATAATTACATCTCCAAGCATGCCCTTTGGCAATCAGTACATGCTGGGAGTTGTAGTTTTGCAACAGCTGTAGGCACACTGGTTGGAAAATACTGAGTTAGGTAACAACCTAACTGAAGGTTCTCCAACCAGTGTGCCTCCAGCTGTTGTAAAAGTACAACTCCCAGTATTAACGGTCTCTCAGTGCTTGCAGGACAGGTTTACAGTGAGTTTCCTGCTTCAAGTTTGAGCATCGGCAAATTTTCCGCCTCAGCTCAAACTCCTAGCGGAAAACTCATCGTATACCCCCACTAGTGCGAATGTACCCTAAAAGCACTACACTACACTAACACATAATGAAGGGTAAAACACTACATATACACACCCTTACACTGTCCCCCCCCCCCCCCGTCCCTCCAATAAAAACGTATCATACGGCAGTGTGTCCAAAACGGAGCCTCCAGCTGCTGCAAAACAACAACTCCAAGCCACTAACTGTCCAGGCATGCTGGAAGTTTAGCAACAGCTGGAGACACCCTGTTTGGAATCACTGGCATAGAATACCCCTATGTCCACCCCTATGCAATCCCTAATATAGTCCTCAAATGCGCATGGTGCTCTCTCACTTTTGTAGTTCAAGGAAACAGTTTAGGGCCACATATGGGATATTTCCGTACTCGGAAGCAATTGCGTTACAAATTTTGGGGGGCTTTTTCTCCTTTTACCCCTTATAAAAAAAGGAAAAGTTGGGGTCTACACCAGCCTGTTAGTGTAAAAAAAATTAAAAAAATTACACTAACATGCTGGTGTTGCCCAATACTTTTCATTTTCACAAGAGGTTAAAGGAAAAAAAAGACCCCCAAAATTTGTAACGCAACTTCTCCTGAGTACGGAAATACCCCATATGTGGGCATAAAATGCTCTGCTGGCGCACAACAAGGCTCAGGAGTGAGAGCGCACTATGTGCATTTGAGGCCTAACTTGGTGATTTTCACAGGGGTGGCTGATTTTACAGCGGTTAAACGCAAAAAAAATGAATACCCACATGTGACCCCATTTTGGAAACTACACCTCTCATGGAACATAACAAGGGGTATAGTGAGCCTTAACACCCGACAGGTGTTTGATCATTTTCGTTAAAGTTGGATGGGAAAATGAAAGAAAAAAGTTTTTTTTAACTAAAATGCTGGTGTTACCCAAAATTCACAAGGGAAAATATGAAATAAAATCCCCCCAAAATTTGTAACCCCATTTCTTCTGAGTAAGAACATACCCCATGTGTGGATGTAGAGTGCTCTGCAGGCGCACTACAATGCTCAGTAGAGAAGGACCGACATTGGGCTTTTGGAGAGAAAATTTGTCCAGAATTAAAGTGCCAGAACAATGGACTTCCCCCCCCCCACCCCCCGACATGTGACCCCATTTTGGAAACTACACCCCTCATGGAATGTATTAAGGGGTGCAGCGAGCATTTACACCCCACAGGTGTCGCCAGATTTTTGGAACAGTGGTCCATGAAAATGAAAAATGTTTAAATTTTTTCTTACCTGAAAATTTCAATTCCTGGAGTCCGTAGGCAGCACAGTATGGGTTAACTTTGTTTCCCTGAACTTGCCAGAAGAGATAATCAGCACATAATTAACATAATTAATCAGTCAGGCCTCTCCTCCATACTATAACTACCCCAAAAAGACCACCTACCACAGAGTAGTTTTATAGCATGCTTTTAATAGGGCAGGAAGCCTGTGCTGCCTACGGACTCCAGGAATTGAAATTTTCAGGAAAGAAAAATGTAAAACATTCCTGGACGTCCTACGGCAGCACAGTATGGGATTTGAGTAGCAGAAAAAAAATAAAGGGACGGCATTACTTCTTGAACACATTTTCCAACACTGTTTTGCCTAAGGCCGGACTACTGGAGAGATCCATCCGGTAGTGTTGTACAAAGGTAGATAGTGTTGCCCAAGTAGCTGCTCTGCAAATTTCTTGTCGTGACACATAAGACATCTCTGCCCAAGATGTTGCAATTGATCTTGTAGAGTGTGCTTTAAAGGGCAACTCCGCCCCTGGCATCTTATCCCCTATCCAAAGGATAGGGGATAAGATGTTAGATCGCCGCAGTCCCGCTGTTGGGGACCCCGGGGATCGCCACTGCGGCACCCCGCCATCATTACTGCACAGAGCGAGTTCGCTCTGTGCGTAATGACGGGCGATACAGGGGCCGGAGAAGCGTGACGTCATGGCTCCGCCCCTCATGACATCAGGGCCCGTCCCCTTAATGCAAGTCTATGGCAGGGGGCGTGACGACCGCCACGCCCCCATCCCATAGATTTGTATTGACGGGTGCGGGCTGTGACGTCACGAGGGGCGGAGACGTGACGTAACGATGCTCCGGCCCCTGTATTGCCCGTCATTACATGCAGAGCGATCTCGCTCTGCACAGTAATGATAGCGGGGAGCTGCAGCAGCGATCCCCGGGGTCCCCAGCAGTGGGACCGCGGCGATCTGACATTTTATCCCCTATCCTTTGGATAGAGGATAAGATGTCTAGGGGCGGAGTACCCCTTTAAGATCTTCCGGAGTATCCAATCCTTCCAACTGAAAACAAAAATTGATCGTCTTTTTTATCTAGTTGGCAATTGTCGATTTTGCCGCTCTAGACCCTTTGCCCCGAACTGGACAAATAGATGTTCCGAGCATCTAAATGGTTCTGTCCTCGAGATGTATTCTAGGACAGTTCTTCTTACATCCACCTTAGATATACCTTCACTCTCCGATAGAGATGGTAGTATGATTTCCTACTGTAAGTTATTCGATGAATGAACCTTGGGGATAAAGCCTGGAAGTGTACGAAGAATCAAGACATTTCCTAAATCCCACAGATAAGGTTCCCTATATGAGAGGGACTGTATCTCGCTTATACGTTGAGCTGAAGCAATTGCGACCAGGAAACATGCTTTCCAAATGAGGAATTTTAAGTCTATAGACTCGGGATAGATCCCAAGAAGGAATGGGTTTATCAATTTTAGGATGAAGATTATTGACCCCTTTGAAAAATCTTTTGATCAAAGGTTCCTTGGAAAACTTTCCTGATAGAAAGTAATTTATTGTCGCAAACTGTACCTTCAGGGTTGATTGTTTTAGGCCTTTCTCTATGCCTTGCTGCAGAAAGTCCAGAATTAACGGTACTGTGAATTCCCGTCCTGCACAGAAGGACTTGAAAATTTTCCAGACTCTGACGTAGCATTTTCTTGTGCCTGGTTTACTTGAATTACTCAAGGTCAGTATTACCTTATCTGTAAGGCCTTCTGTTTTTAATCCACTATCCATGCTGTCAGCTTCAAGACAAGCAGATTTTGATGATACATTCCCCTCTGAGGGGGTCCTTCTTTACCGGAAGATGCCAGTACTGATTTCTTGAGAGACCTCTGATCATTGAGAAGCAGGCCCTCCTTGGCCAATAGGGTAGGATTAGGATGGCTTTCGGCTTCTCCTTTTTCACTTTCCACAAAGTTCTTTGAATTAGAGCTGGTGGGGGAAATGCATATATGAATCTCTTTCTCTAGGATATTGATAGACCATCTATGTAGGTTGGCTTGTCTATTGGTGATAGGGAGCAGAATTTCTGAGTTTTGGCATTTCGTTTTGTCGCGAATACATCCAGTTCCGGAATCCCGAACCTGTGTGTGATCTGATTGAACACCTACTGGTTCAACTCCCATTCCCCTGGATGCAGTGAATTCCGGCTGAGAAAATACGCCTTCACATTGAGAGTCCCTTTCAAGTGTACCGCTGTTAAATTCTTGATATTGCTCTCTGCCCACTGAAAAATTTTTGCACATTGTTTCATCAGAGCCGGGCATCTTGTCCCTCCCTGTTTAAGTAAAACACCGTAGGAAGGTTGTCTGATCTTACTAGGACATCCTTGTCCGATAAGCAAGGGGTAAAGTGAATTAGAGACAGATACACTGCCCTTAGTTCTTTCATGTTTGATGACAGCTTCCTTTCTTCTAGAGACCACTGATTCTGGATCCAATGATGACCCATGTATGCTCCCCAGCCATGAGCCGAAGCGTCTGTTGCTATTACCACTGTCTGTTGTGCTGGCAGTAGAGATTTTCCTTTTGAAAATCGGTCTGGTATCAACCACCATTGGAGATCCCGGCAGAGCTCTGATGAAATCCAGATTGTCTTCTCTAGAGTCGAATGTGACCTGTTCCACGAAGACAGAACTTTTGTTTGAAGACCGCGTATATGGGCTTTCGCCCACTGAACTGCCTCTATTGTTGAGGTCAGACTGCCCAGTATCCTCATCGCCTGGCGAATAGAGATGCTTCTGTTCTTCAAGAGGAACTTGATTTGTTTCCTTATTTTCATCTCCCTCTCTGGAGAAATGGAAATCCTCATGGACACCGAATTTATCTGGAACCCCAAATAAATTTTTTTTGTGTTTATGATAAACCTTTGGTTCTGGAGAAATGTTATTGTTCTGGAAACATGAGACTTCAATTCCTCTTTTGATGTAGCCTTTATCCACCAGTCGTCCAGGTATGGTACTATATTGACTCCTTGAAATCGTAGAGCTGCTGAGAGGACAACAACTGTCTTCGTGAAGACTCTTGGTGATGAGGACAGGCTGAACGGTAGGCATGTAAACTGAAAATGCCACACCACTTTCCCCACCTTGACAGCAAACCTCAGATATTTCCTGTATAGAGGATGTATCGGTATCTGGAGATATGCATCTGTCAAGTCCAAGGTTGCCATAAAATAACCCTGATTCAATATCGGTATAATGGAACTGATGTTTTCCATCTTGAAGCGTTTTTTCTCTATGAATCTGTTTAGGCAGGTTAGGTCTATGACTAATCGCCATTTGCCCTGGCTTTTGGGACTGTGAAGACTCTTGAGTAAATCCCTGCAAAATGGTCCTGACTTGGAACCCACTCTACGGCATTTTTTTCCAAAAATTCCGTAATCAAAGGCAGGATATTGTGATCTTGATCCGAGCTGAGGAAGAATCTTAGAATCGTATATTAATTTGCTGCTGAGGAAAATACTGAGAAAGTATTGAAACTTGTCCAGCTAGAATTATTTGACCACCCAGACCATCATTTTATACATCCTGCCAAGTATAGACTTAGTCACCTTATCTCCTGTTGACACGCTGTCCCGTGAGCGCGCTCAATCTCCACGAGGACCGGACCGGCACCTTCAGTGGAAGCGCTGGAGCATCCACATTTGGGACCCACCGCCACCTAAACGCCGCCAACCTAGGAGTCGGCCGAGTCTCCAGGTGGCGTTCTCTCTTGCTGAGAGAGGCACCGACGATCCGAACAAAGTGAAAGTAAAAAGACTGCAGGGGAGATCGCAGCATCTCATAAAGAACCTGATACCTGCTTCACACAGATCGATGTCAGAGCAGTGAACCTGTCCCTGTCTTAACCAGCAGAGCGGTGAGCATAAAAGTATCTCATGTTATACAAGTATCGCTTGCTGCAGGAACTGGCTACAATTAGTAACAACTATTAACTGTTTTAAGATTCACTATCTATGCATGCCGGCTGCTTCTTGTGCCATTCATTCATTTTTTGTCACCCATATTGAAACAAAGTGGCTGATGACTGTCATTTAAAACTTACATGAGACCACACAGAACGCTGTGAATGGTATCTCTCACTGTTGCTATAGGTGACAGCAGCACAGTTGCCAGTGATTACATTAATGACTGTTGGACAATCTTTTTGGATGTTTTCCTTGCAGGATTAACTGAATATTGGATTTTTTGCCATTTGCTGCTATAGACTATTTCTTATTTATTTTTATTTACATTTTAGGTGGTCTTATTATTATTATTAATTTTTATATACATATTGTTTGCTTAACCATTTACAGTTATCACCATAATTACACAAGGGCCCTGTGTATTATTGGTATCACTGTATAGTTTTTATTATATTAGAATAAATCAATGAATTTTTATATATACACCTGTGTCCTCAAATCCTTGACCTTGAGCCCCAATAATCTTTCTGCTTAATAATCTATTATTGGTACACCATGGGTAGAGGTGTACAGTTTGGGCAGCCCAGGTTTATTTTGGTTGTAGTAAGAACAAGAGCCACTCCACTTCTTTCTTTTTAATTTCCTTCTTGAATCTCTTTGGTTGTTTGACTTAACCAGATTCTCAGTGATCTTGCCACTGGTATTGATGACATGGCTATTTTGGAGACTGCTGTAGCCGCTGAATATGCCTTTTCTGCCAGTGAATCCGCCTTTTTATCCATAGGGTTGGACAAAAGGGACGAATCTTCAGAAGGGAAGTATGATTTCTTTACCAATTTTGCTACCGGTAAGTCTACTTTAGGAGGATTATACCACAACATGGTGGCCACAGCAGGTAGCCTATACACTGACTTAAACCTTGCACCCACATCTACAAATTTTTCTGGCTTCTCCCAATTGGCTTTAAACCATTTGTTTACATGTGGATGAGAAGGCAAGACCTTTTCAGTAGACACAGGAAAGTAATATAAGCTTTCTTTCGGCAATTTTCCCTCAATAGAGCGGTCAGATTCTAGAACATGCTTCACTGATTTTATCAAATTGTGCATATCATCTTTCTGAAAAATATTGTAGTCTTCTGAGGAGTCTTCAGAATCAGCGGAAGAGTATGATTTTGAATCCTCAGAATCTGAAGGGGAGACTGCCCTGTGTTGTACTTTGCTCCTTTTTGCTGGCACATCGTCCTTAGGTAAAAGGACTGATATACGTTTTTTGAACAACGAAAAGAATGAGCTTGCTTCATCCTTGAATCTCTGATCCTCTTCTAGCTGATGACACTGCAGTGAACAATCATCGTACAAATCTGCCTCTATATTATCTGGTAGAGGTTGTGAGCATGATCTGCATTGCCTGTGTCTTGACTTTCTGGATTTTTTTCTTATAGGTGATAGCTCAGACATCTAAAATAATGAGATTTAATAGCCATTAAGAACCAGAACTTCAAGCAGAGGCACTGCATAAAGATACCTAATATGTACATATCTAAAGCTAATATATACACCGCTTTGTATTATATCAAACATATATCGCCAGGATACTTCACAGTAACCATAGTCACATTTAAGTTTTTCTACTGAATGCTATTGAAACTTCACAGTGTCCAGCATATGTATATACAATATGTTAGCATGCCGTCACCGCGCACCCATACACACATATTCTATTACATCATCATAACACTGCTTCACAGTAGTGTATAAGAAAAAATAGAGGAACGCTGCACTTTGTTTTCCAGTGAGTCCTGCTGCCCTGGCACAGTGTATTGGCAGCAGGAACCTGGATCGCCTCCATTTTATGGGAGACCAGCGTAACCTCGTAGACTGCCAGCGCCGGCGTGCTCTGCCCCTTCCGTTAACGTCACTTCCGGGACGCCGGGCCGTTGTGATGGCAACATGCTTCACGTGACAGGCCCCCGTCTTAGTGCTTCACAGCGCTGCTCTTCAATGTCCGGTAAGTTAAGAGACTGAATACAAGTACTTCACAATACTTGCAGACCTCTATATAACCTAACTAGGACTTCACAGTAACCTAGCCAGTAATGCACATGAGTGATTTATAAAAAAAAAAAAAAAGACCCCCTCTGGTCTTTTCGCTTATTCATCATAGGGGCTATCACAGAACACCCTAAAAACACCATAAAAAAAACAACAAATATGACTACCTCTTCCTGCAAGCAGAAGAAAAAAAAAACTCTGTGGTAGGTGGTGTTTTTGGGGTACTTAAAGTATGGAGGAGGGGCCTGACTGATTCATTAAGTTAATTATGTGCTGATTATCTCTTTTGGCAAGTTCAGGGAAACAAAGTTAACTCATACTGTGCTGCCGTAGGACGTCCAGGAATGTAATTTTTCATTTGCTCAGCCCACTGTTCCAAAGATATGTCAAATGCCAGTCGGGTGTAAATGCTCACTGCACCCCTTATTAAATTCTGTGAGGGGTGTAGTTTCCAAATTGGGGCCACTGTTCTGGCACCACAGGGGGCTTTGTAAATGCTCATGGCCCCCAACTTCCATTCCAAACAAATTCTGTCTCCAAAAGCCCAATGGCGCTCCTACTCTTCTGAGCATTGTAGTGCAGCAGCAGAGCACTTGACGTCCACACATGGGGTATTTCCAAATTTAGAGGTAATGGAGTTACAAATTTTGGGGGGCATTTTCTCCTATTACCCCTTGTAAAAATGTAAAATTTGGGGAAAAACCAGCATTTTAGTGAAAATTTTTTATTTTATTTTTATTTAACAAAAAGTCGTCAAACATCTGTGGGGTGTTAAGGCTCACTGTACCCCTTGTTACATTCCTGGAAGGGTGCAGTTTCCAAATTAGTGTGCCATGTGTTTTTTTTCCCTACTCTGGCACCATAGGGGCTTCCTAAATACGACATGCCCCCCAAAAGCCAAATGTGGCTCCTTCTCTTCTGAGCATTGTAGTGTGCCAGCAGAGTACTTGACGTCCACACATGGGCTATTTCCATAGAAATGGGGTTACAAATTATGGAGGGCATTTTCTCCTATTACCCCTTGTAAAAATGTGAAATTTGGGGGGAAAAACTGCATTTTAGTGAAAAAGTTTTTTTTTTTCATTTACACATCCGACTTTAACGAAAAGTCGTCATACACCTGTGGGGTGTGAAGGCTCACTGTACCCCTTGTTACGTTAATTGAGGGGTGTAGTTTCAAAAATGGTATGCCATATTTTTATTTTTTATTTTGCTGTTCTGGCACCATAGGGGCTCTGTAAATGCGACATGCCCCCAAAAGACATTTCAGCAAAATTAATTCTTCAAAATTCCATTGTTGCTCCTTGCCTTCTGAGCCCTCTAGTGCACCCACTGAGCACTTTTCATCCACATATGAGGTATGTGCTTACTGGAGAGAAGTGGGGTTACAAATTATGGGGGGATTTTTCTCCTTTTACCCTTGTAAAAATTCAAAAAATGGCTCTACAAGAACATGAAGATTTTGAATTTTCTCCATCACATTGCTGCTATTCCTGCGAAACACCTAAAGGGTTAACAAGCTTTCTGAATGTAATTTTGAATACTTTGAGGGATGAAGTTTTTATAATGGGGTAATTTATTGGATATTTCTAACAGCCCTTCAAATACACTTTAAACTGAGACTGGTCCCTGAAAAATCCGATTTTGAAATTTTCGTGAAAAATTGAAAAATTGCATGCTGGGAGTTGTAGTTCTGTAACATCTGTCCCTTCAGATTTTGCAATGTTCATGAATTTTTTGAAAATTGCTGCTCTACTTTGAAGCCCTCTAATTTTTTCAAAAACTAAAAATATGTTCATTTTATGATTCCAACATTAAGTAGACATATTGTATTTGTGAATAAAAATAAAATTTATTTGGAATATCCATTTTCCTTACAAGCAGAGGGCTTCAAAGTTAGAAAAATGCTACATTTTAAAAAAAATTCTGGAAATTTGGGGATTTTTCACCAAGAAAGGATGCCAGTAACACCGAAAATTTACCACCAAAATAAAGTAGAATATGTAATTCTCAGAATCAGAATTTTCGGTAAAAGCGTTTTAGAGTTATTAATGCGTAAATTGACGGTGGTCAGAATTGCAAAAAAGGGCTCAGTCCTTAAGGTGAAAAAGGGCTGCGTCCTTAAGGGGTTAAAGAGGTTATCCAGGAAAAAACTTTTTTTTATATATCAACTGGCTCCAGAAGTTTAAACAGATTTGTAAATTCCTTCTATTAAAAAATCTTATTCCTTTCAGTACTTATGAGCTTCTGAAGTTGAGTTGTTCTTTTCTGTCTGAGTGCTCTCTGATGACACATGTCTCGGGAACTGTCCAGAGTAGAAGTAAATCCCCAAGCAAACCTCTTCCACTCTGTGCAGTTCCCGAGACAAGCAGAGATGTCAGCAGAGAGCACTGTTGCCAGACAGAAAACAACAACTCAACTTCAGCAGCTGATAATTATTGAAAGGATTAAGATTTTTTAATAGAAGTAATTAACAAATCTGTTTAACTTTCTGGCAAGAGTTGATATAAAAAATAAAAAAAATACCTGGAATACCTCTTTAACCCCTACAGGACCCATGACATCAGTCAGTGGTCAGAGCTGCTGGAGGAAGCCGGAGACCCCCCCCCCCCTCTGCCGAGATCGGAGCCCCCAGAGAAGAAAAGAAGCCCCCCATAGATCAGGGAAAGCATACAGCCCAGGGAAAGGTAGGGTAAATAGTAAAAAATAAAGTTAAAAAAAGTTTTAAAAAAAATCCCCCCCCCCCTGACCCCCTTATAGGTCCCCAAGGGTCTTCTGCAGTTTTTCAGTGTGACCCGGGCCCTATTAGGGGTTCAGGGCGCTGCATTAGCCCCCCCATTTTTTTTTTGCTGCAGCATTCCCCCCCCCCCCCCCCCCCGTATAACGGTGTGTGATTTCTAATCACACACCGTTATACATAGCATACACCAAGCACACACACAGTACATAACCCCCCCCACACACACACACTAGCCTCCCCCCCCCCCCCCCCGCTACCGCTAATTCTGGATTCACTGAAATTGACTATTTCAGTAATTTTTTCAGTGACAGTTTTGTCAATCACATGGTGGAGTAGACGAATCTGTATGCCAGGCAGTTCATCGCCCACCACCCTGATTCTTTTTTGGCCAGGTCCAATGAATGGTGCGCCATTGATGCAGCAGAAATGAGGACATTTTGGGGCCTCTTGCTGCATATGGGCCTAGTCAAAAAGCCCAGTGTCAGACAGTACTGGAGCGGGGACATCCTATACCAGACCACGCTTTACAGTATGGTCATGACACGGAGGCGGTTCAAGGCCATTTGGAAATGCCTGCATTATGCAGATAATGAGGCATGTCCACCCCAAGGTGATCCCGCCTATGACCGGCTTTACAAAGTGAGGCCGGTCATCGATTACTTAGGGGCTAAATTTTTGGAGGCCTATGTACCCCTCAGGGAGCTCTCGGTTGATGAGTCTTTTATCAGTTTTAAGGGGAGACTCAACTTCCGCCAGTATATTCCCTCGAAGCGGGCGCGGTATGGCGTGAAGCTCTATAAACTTTGTGAGAGTTCCTCCGGGTACACTCTCAAGTTTAGAGTGTATGAGGGACGAGATTCCCGTATTGAACCCCATTTGCACCCATTGCTGGATAAGGGTTACCACGTGTACATGGACAACTTTTATACCAGCATCCCTCTGTTCACATCTCTTGCCGCCAGATCCACATCCGCTTGTGGGACCGTGCGGAAAAACCAGAGAGGCCTCCCTCTAAATTTTGTTAAGACACCTATTCCCGAGGGTGAGTCCCGTGCCCTTGTGCAAGAAAACCTGTTGCTGGTCAGGTATTAGGATAAGAGGGATGTCCTTATGCTGACCACTATTCATGGCAACGGCAGCTCACCTGTCCCTGTGCGAGGTGCCACAACACCGGTCCTCAAGCCCGATTGTATTCTGGACTACAATCGGTATATGGGGGGAGTTGATCTTTCTGATCAAGTCCTCAAGCCATATAACGCCATGCGGAAAACACGGGTATGGTACAAGAAAGTTGCGGTCTACATGGTACAGGTTGCCATGTACAACTCTTTTGTACTGTCCCAGTATGCTGGCAACACAGGGACATTCCTCCAGTTCCAAGAAGAAGTCCTAAAGGTCCTGATCTTTGGCGACCGGGAAAGAGCAGGCCGGACTTCCCAAGGAACTGAAGTAATAGGTGCCAGGATCGTCCCAGGCCAACACTTTCCAGGTGAGGTCCCCCACACTGGAAAGAAGGGATGAGCCCAGAAAAGATGCAGAGTGTGTTACAAGAGGGGGATTCGGGAGGACACCACCACTCAATGTGACACTTGCCCCGATCATCCGGGCCTCTGCATTAAAGGAGTAGTGAACAAGTGGTGAACAACTTATCCCCTATCCTAAGGATAGGGGATAAGTTGCAGATCGCGGGGGGTCCGACCGCTGGGGCCCCCCGCGATCTCCTGTACGGGGCCCCGACAGCCCGCGCGAAGGGGGCGTGTCGACCCCCGCACGAAGCGGCGGCCAACACGCCCCCTCAATACAACTCTATGGCAGAGCCGGAGTGCTGCCTTCGGCAATCTCTGGCTCTGCCATAGCGATGTATTGAGGGGGCGTGTCAGCCGCCGCTTCGTGCGGGGGTCGACACCCACTATCTGGCCGGAGAGCCTGGCCCCCGTACAGAGAGATCGCAGGGGGCCCCAACGGTCGGACCCCCTGTGATCTCAAACTTAATCCCCTATCCTTAGGATAGGGGATAAGTTTTTCACCACTGGACTACCCCTTTAAGGATTGCTTCAGGGAGTATCACACTTCCATGGAGTTCTAAATTTTCCTAATTTTCCACAATTTGACACAAATCTACCAAGTCCAGAGTACATTCCAAGTTTTAACCCCATAAAACCACTAAATTGGCCAAAAAAATATTTAATCAAAAAAAAAAACTGATAAGACCTCTGGGGGTATTTTTTATAAAAAATGGGTCATGGTTCACTGAGTCACTATCCTCGGGGACTTTTTATGTTGCCTCAAATGCGCAGCGCTCTCTCTCCACCTGAGCCGGGTGCACATTTGAGGCAACAAGTTAGGTACGGCCACACATCACATTCCAGAATGATGATTCAGAGCATAGGGTTTGGGGCGGGCATATTTTTTTGTTTTGGCTATGCTCTGGGTCATCATTCTGGGAACATAATCTGTTTTATAATTTTATGTCCCACTGTACCCCATTTTAGTTACTTGATGTACCCCAGTTATTTACCCCATGTAATGCCCCTTGAGGGGGGGTCCCACTGTTCTGGCTCCATAGGAGAAAGCCAAAGCTCAAGGACCCTGACTGATCTCCGGCACCTCTGAGACCGGTGTGCACTCTGTTTACGCCCAGACTTGAGGTATGTCCTTACTCCAAAGAAATGTATTTACACATTTACAATTACATTTTCTCCTTTTACCACTTGTGAAAATGAAAAATTTGGGGTAACCCCAGCATTTTAGTGTAAAAAAAATCAAATTTTTCATTTTCACATCCCACTTCATGAAAATGTATCAAACACCTGTGGGGTGTTAAGGCTCTCTGTACCCCTTGTTATGTTCCTTGAGGGGTGCAATTTCCAAAATAGTATGCCATGTGTTTTTTTTTTTTTTTTTTTTTGCTGTTCTGGCACCACAGGGGCTTCCTAAATGCGACATGTCCCCCCCCCCCCATTTCAGCAAAATTTGCAAATGTGACTCCTTCTCTTCTGAGCATTGTAGCGCTCCCATAGTGCATTTGACGTCCACTTATGGGGTACTTCCATACTCAGAAAATTTGCTCTCAAAAAGCCAAATATGACTCCTTCTCTTCTGAGCATTGTAGTTCGCCCGTAGTGCACTTCAGTTCAACTTTTGGGGTACCTCCATACTCAGAAGAGATGGGGTTACAAATTTTGGGGGGTATTTTCTGCTATTAACCCTTGCAAAAATTAGAAATTTGGGGGGAAACACACATTTTAGTGAAAAAAAATTTTTTTTTTTACATATGCAAAAGTCGTGAAACCCCTGTGGGGTATTAAGGCTCACTTAATTCCTTGTTACGTTCCTCAAGGGGTCTAGTTTCCAAAATTATATGCCATGTGTTTTTTTTTGTTGCTGTTCTGGCCCCATAGGGGCTTCCTAAATGCGACATGCCCCCCAAAAACCATTTCAGAAAAACGTACTCTCCAAAATCCCCTTGTCGCTCCTTCGCTTCTGAGCCCTCTACTGCGCCAGCCGAACACTTTACATAGACATATGAGGTATGTACTTACTCGAGAGAAATTGGGCTACAAATACAAGTATAAATTTTCTCCTTTTACCCCTTGTAAAAATTAAAAAATTGGGTCTACAAGAACATGCGAGTGTAAAAAATGAAGATTGTGAATTTTCTCCTTCACTTTGCTGCTATTACTGTGAAACTGAAACTGTGAAAAATTTTGGGATTTTTCACTAAGAAAGGATGCAAGTATCGACAAAAATTTACCACCATGTTAAAGTAGAATATGTCACGAAAAAACAATCTCTGAATCAGAATGATAACTAAAAGCATTCCAGAGTTATTAATGTTTAAAGTGACAGTGGTCAGATGTTCAAAAAACGCTCTGGTCCTAAGGTGTAAAATGGCCTGGTCCTTAAGGGGTTAAGGACCAGGCCCATTTTGGCCTCAAGGACCGACCAATTTTATTTTTGCATTTTCGTTTTTTCCTCCTCGCCTTCTAAAAATCGTAACTCTCTTATATTTCCATCCACAGACCCATATGAGAGCTTGTTTTTTGTGTCACCAATTGTACTTTGTAATTACATCACTTATTTTACCATAAAATGTACGGCACAACCAAACAAATATTATTTATGTGGGAAAATTTTAAAGAAAACCGCAATTTAGCAAATTTTGGAAGCGGGAAGCTGTACACTGTCCGGTAAAAATTACATGTTTTCTTTATTCTGTGGGTCAATACGATTAAAATGATACCCATGTTATGTGCTTTTCTATAATTTTACCGCTTAAAAAAATCTCAAACCATTTTAGCAAAATTAGTATGTTTGAAATTGCCCTATTTTGACCACCTATAACTTTCTCATTTTTCTGTATATGGGGTGATATGAGGGCTCATTTTTTTTCATTAGGTTTAACTTTTTATACATTTTTTATAAAAAATTTTTGGAATAAAATGTGACACAAAAAGCAGCAATTTTGGACTTTTTTTTTATTTTTTTACATTTACGCCGTTCACCGTACGGGATAATTAACAATATATTTTAATAGTTCAGACGTTATGCATGTGGTGATACCAAATATGTGTACGGTGATCCCTCAACTTAC
Source organism: Hyla sarda (assembly GCF_029499605.1). Classification (NCBI taxonomy): domain Eukaryota; kingdom Metazoa; phylum Chordata; class Amphibia; order Anura; family Hylidae; genus Hyla; species Hyla sarda. The sequence continues at coordinate 247,763,892 of NC_079189.1, read as the reverse complement.
AATGGCCTCAACATACAATAGTTTCAACATACAATGGTCTTTTCTGGACCATCGTAAGATGAAACCAGACTCAACATACAATGCTACAGACAGTCCAGATCTGTGAAACGTGTCAACGGCTGGAAGAACCGACCAATCAGAATGGGCATTTACTGGTAAAACTCCTGTATTACTGAAGCGTATGCACTGACTGGCTGTCTGATAGCGCCCCCTACAGTACAGGGAGGTATTACATGTTCTGTACACTTTACCTGTATCAGAGTTAGTTGCTCCTTTGGACACCAGGTGAGGGCGACTCCATTACTTTTTAAGGACATTGAGCGTACTGTACAGGACCCCGAAGAAGATCCTGTCCTCTACACAGACCAGTGTTTCCCAAGCAGGGTGCCCCCAGCTGTTGCAAAACTACAACTCCCAGGATGCGCGGACAGCCAAAGGCTGTCCGGGCATGCTGGGAGTTGTAGTTTTGCAACAGCTGGAGGCTCCCTGCTTGGGAAACACTGACATAGACAGTGTTTACAGCTCCCAGCAGATCTTTATTACTTTTATATGTAATGATTTGCTTTATCTATATTAGTTATCTACTTATTTTTCTTTATTTCTAACTTTTTCCTATTTTTGGATGACATTTTGGTGCCTTTAGAACCAATTACCAGGTTTCCATAGAGTTATGGTCTCAACATACACTGGTTTCAACATACAATGGTTGTCCCAGAACCAATTAATATTGTAACTTGAGGGACCACTGTATTAATTATATTTTTCACGCTTTTTGGGGGGTAAAATGGATAAAACGGATGTTTTACTTTTTTATTGGGGGAGGGGATTTTTCAATTTTTTTTTACTTTTTTATTTAAAATTTATTTACTTTTTTTTTTTACACTTTTTATGTCCCCTTAGGGGACTATTCATAGCAATTAGTTGATTGCTAATACTGTTCAGTGCTATGCATAGGACATAGCACTGATCAGTATTATCGGTGATCTTCTGCTATGTGATCTCAGACCAGAGCAGAAGACCCCAGGAGACAGCCAAAGCCATGCTGGATGATCGGATCCGTATTGATCGGATCTGTATTAATCACGGCATCTGAGGTGTTAATGGCTATTGCGGATGTCCGCCATTACCAGCGAGTCCCTGGATGCTGATAGCAGTCGGGACCTGCCGCGTATGACGCGAGCTCGCGATCATGGCGGCGCGTAACTGCACGTCATGGTGAGTTAAGTACCACGTCACCATGACGTACATTTACGTTCATTGCCGTTAAGGGGTTAAGGTGAAAAAGGGCTCAGTCCTTAAGGGGTTAAAGATGCAGCGATTTTTCATTATTTCTTTTTATTTTTCTATCCTTGCCTTTGAAAAGCCATAACTCAATAAAATATATATTTTTTATTTTTTTCAATTTTCCATTTATGGGTCCGCACTGCTTTTTACATTTAAAATGATATGTTGTCATTCTGTTGGTCAAAATGATTACATTGACACCTAATTTATAGGTATATTCATGTAGATTGTTTTATTTTTCTATAAAAATAATCATAACTTTTTGAAAGAAAATGAGTATGCCTAAAATTGCCCTATCCTGACCCCTATGGAAAAAAAAATTTGTGTATGGGGCTGTATGAGGGCTCATTTGTTTGCCATGATCTGCAGTTTATTTCAGTTCCATTTTTGTTTACATGGGGCTTTTTGATCACTTTTTATATACCGTATTTTTCGTCCTATAGCACGCACCGGCGTATAAGACGCACCCAATTTTTAGGGGCAAAATCTAAAAAAAATAAAGATTTTGAACCCAATAGTGGTCTTCAACCTGCGGAGCTCCAGATGTTGCAAAACTACAACTCCCAGCATGCCCGGACAGCCATTGGCTGTCCGGGCATGCTGGGAATTGTAGTTTTGCAACATCTGGAGGTCCGCAGATTGAAGACCGACTGCAGGAGGAGGTAATACTCACGTGTCCCCCGCCGCTCCGGACCCGTCACCACTGCCCTGGATGTCGCTCCATTGCTGTCGCCGTGTCCCCGTCGCTCTGGAACGTCTCTGCTGCCGGCCGGGTATCCTCGCTCTCCGTCGCCACCATCACGTCGTTACGCACGCCGATGCACGTACGCGACAATGTGATGACGAGGAAGGAGAGCGCCTGCATACAGGGGATCCCTGAATGGAGATGACACCGAGGAGGCAGGTAAGGTCCCCCCCCCCCCGGTGTCCTGTAAGCACTAACACGGCTATTCGAACAGCCCGACTGAACAGCCGGGTTAGTGTCACTTTCCCTTCAGACGCGGCAGTCAGCTTTGATCGCCGCGTCTGAAGGGTTAATACAGGGCATCACCGCGATCGGTGATGTCCTGTATTAGCCGCGGGTCCTGGCCGTTGATTGCCGCAGGGACCGCCGCGATAGGGGTGTATTCGCCGTATAAGCCGCACCGACTTTTTTCCCCCATACGGCGAAAAATACGGTAAGCATTTTTGCTGATATTTAAATTGACCAAAAATCTGCAATTCTGACGTTTGATATTTTTTTATGTTTACACCATTCACCGTGCAGTTATCATTTAAGTTATTGCTCAAAGAGTACCTGTCATCACACCATTAGAAGTTAATAAAAGTTTGTAAATGTAGGTCCACCTATGATTGCACCTACTGATACCGAAGATCCATTGAAATACCCGCAGCAAGTTTGAAATACATTTTATACAGACATTGCTCCGCTGGCCAGCTACCTGTGATCGGCATAGCCGGTAAGAGGCACAAAGTGCCAAACTTTCATTACCTTCTACTGTCCCTGTGCTGTCAGCGTAAGGGGGGCATTCTAAACAGAGGACCCCAGCGTACTATTGCACCCAGGATATATTACAATCCCCTGTACCAGTAATGATGTGCCAACAAGACTCAGTGGGCACCAAACAGAGGACATCCAGCGCTGCCAACTACTCATACTACCTGCATATACCTACGTTCTCTGGTGCAGTGCCCTTTGTACCAGCAGCTAAGTATTACCTGCATTTACAACGACAGTAGCGCTACCAAACATCATTACAAAGACATTTTTTGCGCCGTGATCTGAAGTTTTTATTGGTACCATTTTTGCATTGATAGGACTTATTGATCGCTTTTTATTCATTTTTTCTTGATATAAAAAGTGACCAAAAATGCACAATTTTTGACTTTGGAATTTTTTTGCGCACACGCCATTGACCGTGCGGTTTAATTAATGATATATTTTTATAATTCGGACAATTCCCCACGCGGCAATACCACATGTGTTTATTTTTATTTTTATTTACACAGTTTTTTTTTTTTTTTATGGAAAAAGGGGGGTGATTCAAACTTTTAATAGAGAAGGGGTTAAATGATCTTTGTTCACTTTTTTTTCCACTTTTTTTTTGCAGTGTTATATCTCCCATAGGGACCTATAACACTGCACAGACTGATCTTTTACATTGATCACTGGTTTCTCATAGGAAACCAGTGATCGATGATTCTGCCGCTTGACTGCTCATGCCTGGATCTCAGGCACTGAGCAGTCATTCGGCGATCGAACAGCGAGGAGGTAGGAAGGGGCCCTCCCGCTGTCCTGTAATCTGTTCGGGATGCCGCGATTTCACCGCGGCTATCCCGAACAGCTCCCTGAGCTAACAGGCATACTTTCACTTTAGACGCGGCGTTCAACTTTGAACGCCGCGTCTAAAGGGTTAATAGCGCGCGGCCGTTGCCACGGCTCACAGCCGTTGTTAGAGGCCGGGCCCGACCCGCTATGACGCGGGGCCATGGAAACCCCCCGTTCTGCCCACCCCTGGATGTCGGGCAGAAACGGGGGGAGAAGATGGAGACCGTTACCTTACCTGAAGATGGCGTGGGGACCGAAGATCATCGTGGAGACTGCAGAGATCCCGGCTCACGTAGGGAAACGACGTGGGGGGGGGGGAATGAAAGTGAAAGTGAAGCGATCTTTACTGTGGCAACCACTAGGTAGGCCTAACTGCAACTCCCAGCATGCCCAGACAGCCAAAGGCTGTCTGGGCATGCTGGGAGTTGTAGTTTTGCAACATCTGGAGGGTCACAGTGGTGCCCAAACGGTAGCCCTCCAGATGTTGCCAAACTACAACTCTCAGCATGCCTAGACTGCCCAGGCGTGCTGGGAGTTATAGTTCTGTAACATCTGTCCCTTCAGATTTTGCAATTTTCATGACATTTTTAAAAATTGCTGCTCTACTTTGAAGCCCTCTAATTTTTTCAAAAAGTAAAAATATGTCCATTTTATGATGCCAACATAAAGTAGACATATTGTATTTGTGAATAAAAATAAAATTTATTTGGAATATCCATTTTCCTTACAAGTAGAGAGCTTCAAAGTTAGAAAAGTGCAAAATTTTCAAATTTTTCAGGAAACTGGGATTTTTCACCAAAAAAGGATGCCAGTAACACTGAAAATTTACCACCAAAATAAAGTAGAATATGTCACGAAAAAACAATCTCAGAATCAGAATATTCGGTAAAAGCTTTTCAGAGTTATTAACGCGTAAAGTGACGGTGGTCAGAATTGCGAAAAAGGGCTCAGTCCTTAAGGTGAAAAAGGACTGCGTCCTTAAGGGGTTAAATTGTGATACGTCTAGAGCAGTGGTGGGCAACCTTTTTTTTTCAACCTAGCCAAATCTCGCCAAAACCACGATTGAAATTAATTTTGAGAGCCACATTTTTAAAACCGAAAATACATAGGATGGTACACTGTTTTTAGTTTCAGTGGGGGACATGTATCATTATTTGTGTATGGTAGAAGCATTTTACCCCTTTTCCCGAATTCTAAATTATGTGCAGAAGCGCTAAATTTATCAATCAAGTGCAATGAGCTTCATAAATTGCGGGTAAATATAGTAATCTCCTAAATCCACTCTTTGGAAAATAGAATCAATGATTTAGAGCATCTTGCTACGTTAAGTCCAAGATGGCTTATATTTGCGCAAAAAAAACAGCTCTTGCGGCAACATTTTTGGAGTAAAAAAAAAGTACGCAGTTAATAAATCCATGTGTACTATAGATGTCACTCCAAGGTACCCTGATTCAGCCACATCTGGAGGACATGCTCTACCAAAACGTGCGCAAAAAAATTGCGCAAAAAAAGGGCTTGCGCAAAATTTTGCACAAATAAAATACACACAAAACAGGGGTGAAATCTTTGATACATGTCCCCCAATAAGTTTTTATTATATGTGGGGGCACATGACAGGGTGGGGGGGTCCTGTCATTTGCCCCCACATATAATGCCCCCTGCCATGTGCCCCTCATATATAATGCCCCCCTAACATGTGCCCCTTATATATAATACCCCATGTCCTGTACCCCTCACAATATAATGCCCCCCTGACATGTGCCCCTCACTTATAATGCCCCCTGTCATGTGCTCCCACATATAATTCCCCCTGACATGTGCCCCTCACATATAATGCCCCCCTGACATGTGCCCCTTATATATAATGCCCCATGTCCTGTGCCCCTCACAATATAATGCCCCCCTGACATGTGCCCCTCACTTATAATGCCCCCTGTCATGTGCCCCCACATATAATGCCCCCTGACATGTGCCCCTCACATATACCATATATGCCGGCGTATAAGACGACTGGGCGTATAAGACGACCCCCAACTTTCACAGTTAAAATATAGAGTTTGGGATATACTCGCAGTATAAGACTACCCCTCCTACCGTGATGTCCGGTAACTTGTAGTCCCCCCCCCCATTATGTAGGCAGTGTAGTTCCCCCCACATTAGGTAGGCAGCATGTTCGCCCACAATAGTAGGCAGCTCCCCCACATTAGGTCAGCAGTTCCCCCACAATAGTAGACAGCTCCTTCACATTAGGTCAGCAGTTCCCCCACATTAGGTCAGCAGCTCCCCCACATTAGGTCAGCAGCTCCCCCACAATAGTAGGCAGCTCCCCCACAATAGTAGACAGCTCCCCCACATTAGGTCAGCAGCTCCCCCACAATAGTTTGCAGCTTCCCCCCCCACAATATTAGGAAGTTCCCCTACAATAGTAGGCAGCTCCCCCCCACAATAGTTGGCAGTATAGTTCCCCCACAATGGTAGGCAGCTCCCCCCCACAATAGTTGGCAGTATAGTTCCCCCACAATGGTAGGCAGTATAGTTCCTCCACAATAGTTGGCAGTATAGTTCCCCCACAATAGTTGGCAGTATAGTTCCCCCCACAATAGTTGGCAGTATAGTCCCCCCACAATAGTTGGCAGTATAGTTCCCCCCCACAATGGTAGGCAGCTCCCCCCCCCACATGCATACTGCTTCAAGCCATATACAGTGTACGGCTGGAGGCTGTATGTCTGTATACTGCCCCCCACAGTTTTCCGGTCACCGCTCCTCCGGCCCGGGGTCACCATCTACTGCTATGGCCTATGGACCATAGCAGTAGGTGCCGGGATCGGAGGAGCGGTGACCGGAACACTGAAGATGACGTGCCGCTGGTAACTTACCAGGCTCCGGCCGGCGCGCGTCTTCCTCCGGTCCTCCTGCGCCTCTATGGTTGTATGCACGGGACGTCACTGAGGTCCCGTGCGTACAACCATAGAGAGGCGGAGGATCGCAGGAAGACCGCAGGAAGACTGGAGGAAGACGCGCGGCGGGCGGGGAATGGTTAGTGACCCGCGGACATCCTTATGTCCCGAAAAGATTTTTCGGGACACAGGGATGTCCGGCATAGGAAAACCTATGATTATCTGCCTGGGCCGGCTCCCGTGTGCGGCTGCAGGCGGGGGCCGGCCAGAGCAGGTAAAAACTAATACTGTATACTAAAAACCAGGGGGCCTCCAGCTGTTGTGAAACTACAACTACCAGCATGCCCGGACAGCCATTGCCGGTCCGGGCATGCTGGGAGTTGTAGTTTCACAACAGCTGGAGGCACCCTGGTTTTTAGTATACAGCAGTGGTCGGCACTATGCGGCCGCTGCTGCTCTGCATACAAGGGCCTGATACTAGTATCAGGCCCTTGTATGTTACCAGTGTGCATGGGCGGCCGCCGCGGCCCGACCGCACTGCAAGAGCCGCATTAAAGTGCGTGAAGAGCCGCATGTGGCTCACGAGCCGCAGCTTGCCGACCACTGGTCTAGAGCAAGGGCCCTGCTTAAAGACCGCACAACATACATTTAATTACTTAATAAAACGTAATTTTCTAAATACTGGACTATCTCACTAGTACTTATCTTTCTATTATCTCCTCTTAAATTTTTTTTTATGTATATATATATATATATATATACCGTATTTTTCACCGTATAAGACGCACTTTTTTGGGGGGAAAAAGTCGGTGCATCTTATACGGTGAATACACCCCTATCGCGGCGATCCCTGCGACCATCAACGGCCGGGACTCGCGGCTAATACAGGACATCACCGATCGTGGTGATGCCCTGTATTAACCCCTCAGATGCGGCGATCAAACCTTTCCGCCGCGTCTGAAGGGAAAGTGAAGAAAAATATGATATATAAATTTTTTTATTTTTTTTTTATTTTTTATTTCCACTAACATATACCCTAGCTTAGAAGGACTGTTTTTACTCCAATTGCTTTGGTCAGGTTTTTTTTCAAATCTGGCGCAAATTCTGGTGCATACAGAATTTCTGGTGCAATGCGCCTGAATCTAGCACACAACCCGACAGAATATGTCGGGTTTACAATAGTACATCAGGGCCATTGTGTGAGCTCCCGGCAGGAGAAAGTTGGCGTTCCCCAGCAGGCACAACATCACTGCAGCCTGCGAAACCTGTGCATCGCACGCATTTACTGAGGTTGGTCTCCTGCCAGGCTGGGAGGAGACAATACTTACTTTTTGACTTGTGGCAGGGAACAGAACAGAGCCACCTAGTGGCCGTTTTTTCAATCACATTAAAAACATATAGGTTGAGAATTTTAACAGTAAGTAAATAGCAAAGTGTCTTATAATTGCATGAGGAGCAATATATTAAAAGTTTAGTTTGGTGACAGGTACTCTCCAACAATTCTACAGGCATTATACCATACATGTAAAAATACATAATTGACATAATTATATGTGTTTTTTTTTTTTTGTCCCAATAGAAGATTATTACAAGCAATTGCTGGATTGCCAATGCTAAAAGGGTTTATCCACCATAAGGTGATTTTAGTAAATACCTGCCAGACAGTAATGGACATGCTTAAGAAGGATCTGCACTTGTCTTGTGGCTAAATGGGTATGTTGTGAGATTACCATAACACTGTGGCTAGCTTTTTGTGAACTGTTATTTCCTGTTTCAGTTTTCTTTTTTTGACTACAAATCCCATAATTCCATTTTCCTCCCTCCCACACATCAGCCACCCCACCCATAGAAACATAAATGAGCTGCATCCATTGAAAAGACCAATGGTTTTCAATCAGGGTGCCTACAACTGTTGCATTAGTTGTAGATTCTTCTCTCTCCCACCAAGATATCTCTCTACCCATTGAAGCAGACAAGCTCCCTGTCATCAGCTGCCTAGTGAGTCAGGTCTCGGCCACATTGCAACCTGGGAAAAATATGAGACAACAGTCATTTTGTATGCTGTTAAAAATAAATATTGGGGTGAAAATCACAGAAGAATTGTGAGAAAACTGTCACACACAAGTACAGACACTATATTATGAACTACACTAACTTTACAGCCCCTGTAGCATAGTCAAATAAAAAAAAAATTCTGGAAAACCCCTTTAAAGGTGTACTCTGGTGCTGAGCGTTTCGAACAAACGACCCCTCCCATAGACTTACATTGAGGGGGTGGGACATGACATCACAAGGGGGCGGGGGCGTGACGCCATAAGCCCCAACGCCGGCTCCAAGCTTTCAGAACTATTCGTGCTGAGCGTTCGGAACAGAGTACCCCTTTAACAATGCTATGCATGTAATAGTCTCCTATGGGGAGTGAAATAAGTGTAAAAATATGTTAATGAGTGTGTTATTGGTCAGACCCATAACTTGATGAGAGCTAGGTGAGGACCGCGGAAATGCGGTGTCTAATTGACGGCATTGAATTTCTGTGCAGACTACACAGAAAGAATAGACGTATTCTTTCTGCAGACTCCAGAATTGGGATTTCCGCAGAAACATCTACTGCGAAAATTCCGCAGTGTGTACAGCGCAGCAGAATCCCATTGATATCAATGCGGCTGCTGCAGAATTCTGCACGGAAATTCCATTGTTCATACCCTCAGTGAACTACGGCCATTATCTTAACTGATTGGGACCCGTGACTGCACTTCAGAGGTCCCAATCAGCCCCTTTAACTGTCCAACACTTGCTTTCTACCACTTTTAGATGGCACTATTGACTTGGGTTCTAGTGGTCAGCTAGTTATCCCCTATCCAGTGGAAAGGTATACCTTTTTTCTAAACAACATATCTTTGTTGCAGAATTTCATCCCATTATTATTTGATTATTTTGAAAATGACTTTAACTAAAGTATTCACTATATATAGTAAAACCCATTGAGCTTGGCATACAATATGTGGTCTTCTAGTAGGGTTCTCAAAGAAGAAGGCCAGTGTGCCCAATGCATAGACAGTGACCAAACAACACACAATTGTCTGTAGGTTTATTTTGGAAGTATCACTTTAAGGACACAGGGCATACAGGCGTACCCTTGTCCCGTTCCCAAACTATGAAAGGTGCTCAGCAGCTGAGCGTTCGTCATAGCCAGTTAGTCCTGATTCGGTTAGATATGTCTAAAAGTGCTGTAAATCTAATGTTGGTTGCTCAGTGGAGCTGATCAGGACACCCACAGCAAAATTGCTGGGTCCCAATTAGCTGAGAGGACGGCGGGAGGGCTCTACCTGACTCCTCGCTGTCCAGCTGCAGCAAAGGAGCGCTGCTAAGGGTGCATTCACATCACGATTTTTCTATATGGTTGCCATAAATGTTTTTTTGTTTGAAAACCTATACAACTGTATAGCAAACCGTATTCAATGAAATTCATAAAAATGTACACAACTAGATGTATTCAGTTGTGTACGGTTTTGTACTTGCGTGCGTTTTTTTCCCCTGTGTAGTTAACCATGGTTTTACCCCACAGCCGCCTTGGACTTCTACAGCCAGGAGATGTGCAGGAGTAATCCCTTAACGCTGCAGACAGTCTGTCCCATGATGGGAGTAGTAGTATCGCTGCAGGAGTCCCGAGCGGCTGTGGAAAGGATTTTTGACACTTCATATGGTTTTGTCAGTTTTTTGTTTCCCGCTTTGTTTACCGTATAAGAAAAACAGGATGTGAAACACTGATCAGTGCTGTTCTATGAAAAAGTGTATGCATGCAACCTGAAGATTTATGTAATAGTCCCCTATGGGAGTAAAAAATTTAGAAAAAAGTGACAAAAAAAAGTTAATGAATGTAATTGATGAAAGTTTGAATCACCCCTCTTTTCCTATTTTTTAAATAAAATGATGTAAGCAAAAATAAACATAAACTTTTGTTGCATTGTTGTGTGTGTAAATGTCTGAACTACCAAAATGTTAAACCACACATTCAATGGTGTAAACGTAAAAAAAATACCTAAATCCAGAATTGTGCATTTTTGGTCACTTCATATAGCAAAAAAAAAATTTACAAAAAGTGATCAAAAGTCCCATAAAAAAAAAAAATTTGTATCAGGAAAAGCTAAAGAACATGGTGTAAAAATTAGCCCTCTTATAGCCCCGCATTTAGAAAAATAAAAAAGTTATAGGGGTCAGAAAAGAAAATTTTTAAGCATAAAAATGCATATTAACCCCTTTACTCCTTAGCCTGTTTTGACCTTAAAGGGGTACTCCGCCCCTAGACTTCTTAAGATGTCTGATCGCCGGGGTCCCACTGCTGGGGATCCCCGTGATCTACCATGCGGCACCCACCTTTAGCGGCTTCGGAAACCGCTGGAGGCCCTTAGGCTGAGTCCATCTCGACCAGGGGTACGGAAGATCGTGACGTCACGACTCCGCCCCGTGTGACGTCACACCCCGCCCCTCAATGCAAGTCTACGGGAGGTGGCGTGACAGCATTTTTTATTTAGATTTTTTTCTTTTTTTAAGAAAAAGTTACTTTTTTTTTTCAATTTACCCCACAAATAAAAAAAAAACTTGTTTCCACATGAATTTTCTGACATTAACAAAGTACAATTTAGCACAAAAAACAAGCCCTCAGATGGGTCTGTAGGTAGATAATTGAAAGCATTATGACCAGATCAGAAGGTGAGGTGGAAATAATAAATAGTCCCAGTCCTATAATGGGGACTGTCAGATTCAAAAACTTTTTATATGTTGAAAATTAATGGCCTTTTGTAATATGGTTGTTGGAATATTTAATAAAGAAAACTGCCTCTGAAAATCCCACCACTAGGGGTCTCGATTCCTACTGCAGCACCCATCAGTCTTGTCCATGAGTCATGGATAAGAGATGACTCATGGACAAGGCTGCATGAGCAGACACATCAATCACCTCCCACCACCACAAGGAAAAGACACACCCCCTTACCCTGAGAGGATTTCTAACACTATGAGCTAATGAAAAGAGGTTTTTCTATTATAAATATAGGTGATAGAAGCATACAAATGTGATGTACACTGTCAGGATTAGGTACTGAGTAACATATAACAAAAACTGTGGGATCTAACAGGTACACTTTAACCCCTTAAGGACTCAGGGTTTTTCCGTTTTTGCTCTTTCGTTTTTTCCTCCTTACCTTTTAAAAATCATAACCCTCTCAATTTTCCACCTAAAAATCCATATTATGGCTTATTTTTTGCATCACCAATTCTACTTTCCAGTGACATTAGTCATTTTACCCAAAAATTCCCGGCGAAATGGGAAAAAAAATCATTGTGCGACAAAATCGAAGAAAAAACGCCATTTTGTAAATTTTGGGGGCTTCCGTTTCTACGCAGTGCATATTTCGGTAAAAATTACACCTTATCATTATTCTGTAGGTCCATACGGTTAAAATGATACCCTACTTATATAGGTTGGATATTGTCGTACTTCTGGAAAAAATCATAACTACATGCAGGAAAATTTATACGTTTAAAATTTCATCTTCTGATCCCTATAACTTTTTTATTTTTCCACGTACAGGGCGGTATGAGGGCTCATTTTTTGCACCATGATCTGAGTTTTTAATGGTATGATTTTTGTTTTGATCGGACTTTTTGATCACTTTTTATTAATTTTTTAATGGTATAAAAAGTGACCAAAATACGCTTTTTTGGACTTTGGAATTTTTTTGTGCGTACGCCATTGACCGTGTGGTTTAATTAATGATATATTTTTTATAGTTCGGACATTTACGCACGCGGCGATACCACATATGTTTATTTTTTTTTAATTTACACTGTTTTCTTTTTTTTATGGGAAAAGGGGGGTGATTCAAACTTTTATTAGGGAAGGGGTTAAATGACCTTTATTAACACTTTTTTAAACTTTTTTTTTGCAGTGTTACAGGTCCCATAGGGACCTGTAACACTGCACACACTGATCTCCTATGCTGATCACTGGCGTGGATTAACACGCCTGTGATCAGTGTTATCGGCGCTTGACTGCTCCTGCCTGGATCTCAGGCATGGAGCAGTCATTCGTCGAACGGACGCCGAGGAGGCAGGTGAGGGCCCTCCCGGTGTCCTGTAAGCTGTTCGGGACGCCGCGATTTCACCGCGGCGGTCCCGAACAGCCTGACTGACTAGCCGGGATACTTTCACTTTTGCTTTAGAAGCGGCGGTCAGCTTTGACCGTCGCTTCTAAAGGGTTAATACCACACATTGCCACGATCGGCGATGTGTGATATTAGCCGCGGGTCCCGGCCATTGATGAGCGCCGGGACCGATGCGATGTGATGCGGGGTCGCAGCACGACCCCGCTTCATATCGCGGGAGCAGGCGCAGGACGTAAATATACGTCCTGCGTCGTTAAGGGGTTAAAGGGGTACTCCAGGGGAAAACATTTTTTTGTTTTTTCAAATCGGCTAGCTACAAAAAGTTAAACAGATTTGTAAATTACATCTGTTTAAAAATCTATATCACTCCGGTACTTATCAGCTTCTGTATACTACAGAGGAAGTCTAGTTGTCTGACCGCAGTGTTCTCTGCTGACACTCTTTTTATTATAAATATATAAAACTTAACAAAACAGAAAAACAGGCTTAACTAGCAATAACAAAACACAACAAAACCTGCCTAACCGGCCAGCCCAACTTAGCCAAACTAACAAAACACATAACATTATACCTACATATAAATTACCTACATATAAATTATCAAAAATACTATTACACACACACATACACATATCCACGCATTCTTTACATAAACATAAAAATTGCTTTCAACTAAAAACAACCAGACTTGGTAAAAACTCAACCGCACATTACATTGTCAACTAACACCCCCCCCCCCCTTTTTCTTTTTTTCTTTTTAATATTTTTAATATTTTTTTATATAACCAATATTAAGTTAAAGTAATATAAAAATGCTAAGTAAATCTGATCCTACTGCTTATCCCCATCCCCTCATAAAATAAAATAACCAATCCATACTATATAATAATATATACAATACAAATATAAAAACACAAATACATAACCTAAATGCAAATATATACATAAACCGTATACACCAACAAACCAAACTATACACCTACAAAACACATTACATCCTACACTAGACGAACCCATCACCCACACAACCACCCACCTTGACATGGGTCAAAGTCCATAGTCCATGGATATCCAGTCCAGTCCATAACTGACCCATGCCAGCCCCTACAAACATCCACCAACCCACCAATTCCCCCACCCAACCTAATCTATACCCAAACCAACTATACAAATACAACTTTACAACATAACATCATTTACAAATACAAAACAATACAACCCACCTTAGGCCCAAGTTCGGTCTCCTGTAAGCCCTTTACGCAATACATATTCTGAAAATAAAACGAAAAGACTAGGGTGTACATGCATAGCCCACCACCAGGAAGAAGGATGGCAATCCTGATATTACTTTTTTAAACTCTCTCCACTAACTTTTCCCTACGACTCACCCTACTGTTATCCCTTCAACAAATTGACCCTGCACTCACCCTCTCTCTCTCTGTCCCTATATTGCTATCCCTAACCAGAAACAGGTGTACTCTACCCAAGAGGTCTTGTACCTAGGGCACATCAAATGAAAAACCTCTCCACAGGAGAGAAGCCCTGCTGGTACCAAGACTGCCATACTCCAAAGACCTGATCTTCCCGAGGTCACCGGTGATGTTCCTACAGACCTCCACCTCGGAGAGGACTTTCCGCTGTGTAGATACTATACACCCGTGCGTTCCACGTGTAGTACCTAACCACTAAACTGACTACAGATAAAGTGCTCCGGTCTCTGCCACACAGTCTCCTGAATGCCCCATAAACCCACTCCGGATAGGTAAGGCTGGCAAGTTGACTCCAGCCAATGGAAGCGCCCACCCGGTTGTAGACCCCTATATTACAAGGACCATGAAGCAGGAAGTTGTCCATGCTTTCCAGCGTGTCCCCGTACTCTTCTCGGGGACATCCCTGGTCATCAGAGCTCCTACACTTCAAATTGTCCTTTACATATAGCTTCCCCTGAAAGCAACGCCAGGCCAAGTCCCAAAACTTCTGGGGGATCCTTTTCATGTTTAAAAGGTACAACCCCACCCTCAGATCCCGACCTGGGCAGTCCCTGAGCGCCAGAGGCTTCTGGAAATGGGTCAACAGAACCCGTTTGTCAAGGAACTGCCTTGACTGGGTCCTGATCTCCCACACTCCCAGACCCCACCGACATATCGCCTTCAGAGTCGGGGTAGCACAAGCCGGAAGATATCCGTGTGGCGTACGGAGGTCCTTCACTCGCCCTCCTCTCTCCCATTCCTGGAAGAAAGGCCGAAACCATTCCCTGCAGGAGAGTACCCACGGAGGAACCCTCTCTGACCAGAGGTTTGAGATGTTAGCTTTCAAGAAGGTGTTTGCTAAGAATACCACAGGGTTTACCATAGATAAACCCCCTAGTCTCCTCGTGCGGTACGTAACCTCCCTCTTGACTAGGTTCATCCTGTTCCCCCATAACAGTTGGAAAAACAGGCTGTAGATCCTAGTGTAGTAGGCCTCTGGCAAGATACATACACTGCCCAGATCGATAAACAAGGGGATTTGATCAGGTGTACCCTTTCCCTGAGGGTCATAGACCAACCCTTCCACTGGTCCATCTTCTGAGTGGCATCCTGGAGCTTACCATCCCAGTTTTTGGTGGGATACTCATCCTGACCGAACTTTTGCTGACTCTTGGGGCCCTGGAAGGGTGTCCGGGAGATCAAACGTAGGATCTCCCTCTCCCAGCCAGAGACTCTCACACTTATCCCGGTTGATCTTAGACCCGGATTCCTCCGAGTAGCGGTCCACTTCCGACATCACCACATCGGCCTCCTCTCTCAAGGACACGAAAATAGTGACAACCACTACAATGTGAGCGGGCTCAGCAACATCAATTAGAAGAGGGGTGCTGCTATACATATCAAATGTAGTACTGTATCCAGAAAGAAAAAGAAACACGCAAAACAGCGCACACTCAAAAATATCAAAAGTACTCTTTATTAATACATGAATCAAAAAAACAGACAAGATTCTTAAAAACATTTAAAACAGGCCTAACTCAGCCAAAGCACAAAACAGGGTGAGCCCCCTCAACAAAGGAACCCCACCCAGGGCACCTGCCTATTACAGTACATCAATATCGTCACTATGTCATACAAATAAGCTACCGCATAACACTATATTTATCACAACAGCCCATATACAACCTGTATTCTCATATAGCAGGTAATGATGAAGTGACACAGGACGGTTAGTGGAGGAGTTACCAGGCAAGTGCCCCCTTAAAGACCCCACGCGTTCCGTTGCCCGTCGGCAACTTCCTCAGGGGTGTTGTGCTTCTATTTCCTTACATCTGTCTTATATATATTACATAATCAGCTTAATTACAAAGGTCTGTTTGACCAGAAGGAGATACCTGTGAGTCCCTGTGGTTTCATGTCCGAACGCTGCCGCTCGATTCTACTTCCGGGTCTCCTACCCGAGCGCTGTCGCTCGCTTGTACTTCCGGATCACACCCGTAGCTCCACATATCATCCACGCATGCACACTCCATACTATAGACTTCCGGATCACATCCGTAGCTCCAAACACCATCCACGCATGCGCACTCCATACTACAGACTTCATTGCTTGCGCTTGCGCAATGCGCTCCAGAATACACTCCGTCATTCATTCATTCTCGGGCTACGTCCCGACATACCTCTATGTGTATCACTTGTAGCTGTGCGCTCTAACACTATGGCCACAAACTAATTCATCCATTCCCCTCACTATGAACCATAGTCTTTCACAATAATGGTCCCTCAATAATATGTATTTCAATAAGCCGATCTTATATTATTCACATGGACATAAAAATACACATAGAAGACTTTATAGATAAATTTAAAATCATTATCTTAAGCTAGTAAAAAATATATACAAAATAGATAGCATACTGTATAAACTCTGTATGATACAGCCAATTTTGGCAAAACCTATATATCTCTCATGGGGACCATCCATAGATGTACATCACATAGTCCATATTTAACACGACAAGTTTATACCTCATGAGGGACCATCCATAAATATACATCACATAGTCCATATTTAACATAACAAGTTTAGACCCTATATAGAGAGGGCCAGCTAATACCCCACACATCCGTATAAGAAATGGTTGTTATTATTGATATCCAGCATACAAGGGTAGCAACACACGTGAACATACACATAAACATAACCATGGACATATATATAGAATGTCCTATCACCTAGTCCACCTATGTGCACATCAGAACACACCTGCATATATCTAAAATAAATAAATAATAATATAAAATATATTATATAAATAAAAAATAATAGATAAAATAAATAAATAGTAAATAAATAAAGAATAAATAAAGAATAAAAAATATAAATAAAATGAAATAAATTAAATCGATAGATGAATAAATGGCTCATCCAATATTAAACTAAATTATATAAATAATTAAATCAGTGAATGGCTCATCCTATATCAAGCTACAGTGAACAAAAAAACAGACAGCAGTTATCCATATACCCATAACAGTAAATCGTTAGGTAGCAATATATATATATATATATACCCATATCCCTAAATAATTTCATACAATATTCCCTAGATGAAATCATAATATATACATCCAAGTGATTATAACTCCCACTGAGTATAGGTTAACATAAATACAAAATCACAAAAGTTGCATATAGTGTGAAAAAACAATAAAAATAATAAACTAAAGCAATTTTTATTATAATTATAGAAAATTTGTGTGCCATTATTATTATGTATCAGCAATAGAAACCATTTGGTTGTTATTTCAAATGTTGCCATACTCAGTACAGGCATAGCCATAGTGAAAAGTACGCACAACAGAGCCCATAGAATAGGGCCCAGTGCATTTATATAACCCAGATGAGGTACCTATTTTCTCTCATATAGTACAATAGAGTGCATGGTTAGGCCAAGGGGAGCGCACCCCCACATATCCCAATAGATACCCCAACATACATCAACCCACATCACTTCATCATGCCATACCACGTGTGCACATCATACATACAATACCACACAGTTATTCTTTATCTTCTACCTACTAGACCACAGGTATCTCCTTCGAACTCAATATATTGTCATATAGCTACATTTTATTGAACAGACTAATTATTTATAATTCCAATTATCTTAGCAAGTAATCAAAGACTAATGTCATATACATATGCAATATACATAGTGCGGCCAACCATAGCCCCCACCAACTCACTTTACCCTACTGTGTTTCTGGTAGTTCTTTCTTTGGAGGGCATAAACAATTCCAAAGAACAAGACCTATCATCCATGATGTCCTGTGTCCCTCATCAATATGGGCACATTCCGCATTATTCCCAGACATAGCGTATCTTAGTGTTCCCCATCAGTATGAGCACATTCCACATCGCTTCTAAACATAACATATCCTAGGGAGTCCAAATCTCCTCCGTGGCCAGGATCTGATCTCATAGAGTCGGATATCCTCTGATAGCATTTAGATGTCCTCATCACTCCAGTTACTTCAAACTCTCCAATCCTTATCTGCCTCAATATATGGATGTTTACACGAACAGGTAATCTAAAATATCAATGTAGTATAAATAGTTAGAATTTAAGAAATATATACCAACAATTCCGAGTATCCTCCTTAGTCCTAATCCCTGGGGATCTAGTGTTGTAATTCCTGGAGCGCATGGAGCAGTTCGTAGGCGTGAAAACATAATCTATATACACTATAATCTATATACACTATATACTAAACTCAATAACATGGTAGGATAATTGTGTGTGTCCCCCATCCAATAACAACCAGCGTGAATAAGTGATCAACTAATAAACCAATCCCTCAATTCCTAATTATATCGTGATGTGCCAACTAAATCCATTGTAGAGATTGGAAGCTGTAGGTGTGCGCCCCTACACACCTTATGTGTGTCCTGGCGCCCACCCACCTCCCCCAATGCAGTGTGCTATGTGAATGAAAACGTGTACCCGTGTAAGTGATATGTTTATTATGTGTGCAACCCATTACAATGACCCCTATGTGCTAAATACTAAGTGTAAATCGGGAGTCGTAGGTATGCGCCCCGGCGCACAAAACTGCGCTCCTGGGCACACACCTCCCCCCCCCCCCCCCCCCCCAACAAAATGTGAATATTGTGCCCATATGTGAAAAATACCAAAGTATGTATTAGTGTGATGTGAACCCACTTACCTCTATAGATACAACAACCCTTGCCCACTCGTGCCTCACAGTGCCACCATCACCATAGACCCACCACTCATGTTAATTCATTTGCTTATAGTTACAAGCATACCACCAGATCCACCCCATATATCCCCAGATAGAGTCAAAGAATCCCAAATAAGACTCAAATAAGAGAAATACCAAAATAAATTAGATTAAGATAGATTAGATTAGATTGGATTAGATAGGATTAGAATAGATTAAGAAACACTTACCCCAAGAAGCCTGTAAACAGGAGCTCTTCATTGAGACCTCGTGGTGTCTCTGTTCCCAAGTCATAGATCCACTTTGACTCGGCCTGTAGGAGTTTCCTTGTCACTGAGCCACCCCTAATCTTAGTAGTTACTTTTTCAAGGCCAACCACTCGTAGCCCAATAGATTTTCCTGCATGATATTTCAAAAAATGCCCTGCAACAGAAGTAAGGGGTTTATACAATGCTGTGTCACGTCTGGCCAGGGCTATGGTCGAGAGGTGCTTTTGCACCCTCTTCCTCAGCTGCTGGCCAGTCTGACCCACATAAGTCTTTCCGCATGGGCAGATCAATGCATATATTACCTGGGTGGTCTTGCAGTTGATATAATCTCTCAGGGGAAACTCCTGCCCGTCAGTCCGATTGACGAACTTCTCCGTGGGTGTCATGTGTTGACACACACTACAGCTTCCACATGGCAAGGAACCCTTGAGTTTTCTTCCTCTCCCCAGGCTTCTTGTCGGTCTTTGGAAATGACTTTTTGTGAGTATATCTTTTAAGTTAGGAGCTCTCTTTGCTACCACCAGAGGTGACTTGGGAATAATCCCACGAATCCTGTTGTCCGACTGTAGTATACTCCAATTGTCTTGCAGAATTCTCCTCAAACCTGACCATTGATTATTAAACGTCGTCACAAACCTCAGGGAATCATCCTTTCTTTTCTTATCTTTTCTGTTGGTTTTAAGTAACATCTGACGGTCAGAGCTGTTGGCCCTCTGGTAGGCCTTGGAAATCACCTTTTTCGGGTAACCTCGTTCACGGAATCTGGAAGTCAAGTTTAAGGCTTCCATCTTGAAATCTGGGTTTTCCGTGCAATTGCGCTTCACCCTCAAAAACTGCCCCACTGGAATCCCTCGTCGTGTGTGTTCTGGATGAAAAGATGCATAATGAAGGAGGCTATTCGTAGCTGTTTCCTTTCTGTATAGTTTCGTCATCAGGTAGTCATCCTTGAATGGTAGTCCGGAGGTCCAAAAATTCAACTGTGTTGGGGGAGATGGAGAAAGTTAAAAAGATGTTCAGATCATTATGGTTGAGGGAGGAGATAAACTCAAGACACTCCTCCCTTGAACCCTGCCAAATAAATAAAATATCATCTATGAATCTGAACCAATGTAAAACCTGATCAAAGTACCGCAACGGGTACACGCATGCCCCCTCCCACCAACCCAAAAATAGGTTGGCGAAAGAGGGGGCACAGCGAGCACCCATCGCGGTACCAGACACCTGTAAATAAAAATGACTGTCAAAAACAAAATAATTGTGGCGAAGAACAAAATCCAAAAGTTGCAAAACAAATGAATCTAATGCTCTCTCTCCATCCCCCCTTTCCTCCAGAAAATGTGAGACCGCTCTAATCCCATGGTCATGGGCAATATTAGAGTAAAGGGACTCCACATCACAGGTGACAAGATAAACTTCATCCGGTACAGATATACCCTGAATAGCCTCAATTAGATGACTGGAGTCCCGAATATAAGATGGTAAGTTCCTGACCAAAGGTTGTAGATGGTAATCAACAAACTCACATGCCTTTTCACACAGACTACCTATGCCCGAAATTATTGGGCGTCCAGGTGGGTCCACTAGTCTCTTATGCACCTTAGGAAGCATGTAAAAAGTAGCGACACAAGGTTCTCTCACCTGCATAAAGTCATGTTCCCTCTTGGATATAGTTCCTGCTTCCCTTGCTGTATCAAGTAGGTGCGATAATTTACGCTTGAAGACCTCAGTAGGGTCCATGGGTAACTTCTGGTAGTATTGTCTATTATCCAACTGACGCTGTGCTTCCTTCATGTACTGTTCAACCGGCCACAACATAACATTTCCTCCCTTGTCCGCTTCTTTTATCAAGAACTTGTCGTTCTTCTGTAGGTTGTTCAATGCCAATCGTTCTTCCCCAGAGAGGTTTTGGCCTATAAGAGAATTTTTTGGTAGTCCCTGAATATGTTCTCTTACAGTATTAAAGAAGACTTGAATAGCTGGAAATAAGGACAATGGTGGTGCAGTCTTTGAGGGTACATAGCAAGGACAACGATTGTCTTGATTCCTTACCTCATTTTCATTCAATAATTCCATAAGATTCCGCAGGACATCTTGGTTGTCTGTCTCCAAGTCATTGAGTGCTAATGGTTGAGAGTGTATCATTTTGAGGGTTAGTCTCCTACAAAAAAGATATAGATCTTTGATCAATTCAAAATGATTGACCCTGTACATAGGGGAGAAAGAGAGCCCACGTTTCAGTACCGATATTTCCGCATCCGTTAACACATGATTGGAAAGGTTAACTATCTGTAATTCCTTGTTGAAGACCTCCATCCCTCTGACCTCACCAGTACTGGACTCAGATTCTGGTGAAGACATTGCTGGACCGGTCACTTGTATTTCCTCCTGCGGAGGTTGGGGGGTGGGCCCCCTACTCTCGGGCCCCCTCTTTTTGTTTTTCCGTTTCCCCCGTCTGGTCCTCCTCCGTCCGTGTCGCTCCCTTCCGTGGACAAAAAATCACTGCTACTTGTAGCTCTTTCTCCCTCCTTGTCCTCATTAGAGTTTTTCCCCTTATATCTAGGTCTCCTATTCCCTTTATGATTCCACCTATAGGCATTTTGTCGCTCATAATCACCTCTATCACGATTAAACTTCCACTTTTTGCCCTCCATAACATCCCTCTCAAATTTGTCCATAATTGTTTTAAGTTTCTCCTGAAAAGGGACTACCAAAGTATCTTTATCAAACAATAGCAATTGTACCTCCAAACTCTCCTCAATTTCTCCTTCAGTTCTTTCAATACCTCCTTATCATGATCCAATAACATATTGACCAGAATCTTAGAGCACAGGGCCAGGACTGTCTCCCAGGTTTGCTTAAAGTCAGAAGTGACCTCCCAGGAAGGGAATATTTGGACCCTTAACCCCCTAGGATACAGGGAGAGTTTTACATACTCCTCTAAACTAGATATGTTCCACCATATCCTGGTGATCTGTTTCTGTATGTTAATTATCTCACGGCTGAGTTGGTCAAAATCTTTGTTAGCTCCAGACGAAATTTCTGGACTAAATATATTCCCTTTTTCTAGGGAATATTGTATGAAATTATTTAGGGATATGGGTATATATATATATATTGCTACCTAACGATTTACTGTTATGGGTATATGGATAACTGTTGTCTGTTTTTTTGTTCACTGTAGCTTTATATAGGATGAGCCATTCACTGATTTAATTATTTATATAATTTAGTTTAATATTGGATGAGCCATTTATTCATCTATCGATTTAATTTATTTCATTTTATTTATATTTTTTTATTCTTTATTATTTATTTACTATTTATTTATTTTATCTATTATTTTTTATTTATATAATATATTTTATTTTATTATTTATTTATTTTAGATATATGCAGGTGTGTTCTGATGTGCACATAGGTGGACTAGGTGATAGGACATTCTATATATATGTCCATGGTTATGTTTATGTTTATGTGTATGTTCACGTGTGTTGCTACCCTTGTATGCTGGATATTAATAATAACAACCATTTCTTATACTGATGTGTGGGGTATTAGCTGGCCCTCTCTATATAGGGTCTAAACTTGTTATGTTAAATATGGACTATGTGATGTATATTTATGGATGGACCCTCATGAGGTATAAACTTGTCGTGTTAAATATGGACTATGTGATGTACATCTATGGATGGTCCCCATGAGAGATATATAGGTTTTGCCAAAATTGGCTGTATCATACAGAGTTTATACAGTATGCTATCTATTTTGTATATATTTTTTACTAGCTTAAGATAATGATTTTAAATTTATCTATAAAGTCTTCTATGTGTATTTTTATGTCCATGTGAATAATATAAGATCGGCTTATTGAAATACATATTATTGAGGGACCATTATTGTGAAAGACTATAGTTCATAGTGAGGGGAATGGATGAATTAGTTTGTGGCCATAGTGTTAGAGCGCACAGCTACAAGTGATACACATAGAGGTATGTCGGGACGTAGCCCGAGAATGAATGAATGACGGAGTGTATTCTGGAGCGCATTGCGCAAGCGCAAGCAATGAAGTCTGTAGTATGGAGTGCGCATGCGTGGATGGTGTTTGGAGCTACGGATGTGATCCGGAAGTCTGTAGTATGGAGTGTGCATGCGTGGATGATATGTGGAACTACGGGTGTGATCCGGAAGTACAAGCGAGCGACAGTGCTCGGGTAGGAGACCCGGAAGTAGAATCGAGCGGCAGCGTTCGGACATGAAACCACAGGGACTCACAGGTATCTCCTTCTGGTCAAACAGACCTTTGTAATTAAGCTGATTATGTAATATATATAAGACAGATGTAAGGAAATAGAAGCACAACACCCCTGAGGAAGTTGCCGACGGGCAACGGAACGCGTGGGGTCTTTAGGGGGGCACTTGCCTGGTAACTCCTCCACTAACCGTCCTGTGTCACTTCATCATTACCTGCTATATGAGAATACAGGTTGTATATGGGCTGTTGTGATAAATATAGTGTTATGCGGTAGCTTATTTGTATGACATAGTGACGATATTGATGTACTGTAATAGGCAGGTGCCCTGGGTGGGGTTCCTTTGTTGAGGGGGCTCACCCTGTTTTGTGCTTTGGCTGCTTTAGGCCTGTTTTAAATGTTTTTAAGAATCTTGTCTGTTTTTTTGATTCATTTATTAATAAAGAGTACTTTTTGATATTTATGGGTGTGCGCTGTTTTGCGTGTTTCTTTTTCTTTCTGGATACGAAAATAGGGACATCATCAGCGTACGCCACCACTCTCTGGGCGACATCCAGCTCCACCAGACTCATCCCGACTCCCGCCAATGGCCACAATCTACCCTCCGGACGAAGGGATCGATTGCGAACACGTATAAAAGCGGGCTCAAAGGACAACCCTGACGGACTCCGGACCCCACCTCAAAAGAGCGGCCAGACCACCCGTTCACAAGCGGGAAACTCTCTGCCCCTGCATACAAGATCTTAATCCAATTAACAAAAATACTTGGTAAGCCATATCTCAGCTTTGGCCTCATCCAAGGACAGCAAGTACCCCTTCCAAAGACCCGCACTGCTCCGCTCCTTTGTCTCACTGACACTAAGGACAGCACTTAAGGTGCTTCGGCCTGGAACAGAGCAGTGCTGAGCCCCCGAAAGGAGGCGGGGTGCAAACTTCACCAGCCGATTAAACAGTATCTTGGCCAGAAGCTTCCTGTCCGTATTGAGAAGAGCTATGGGTCTCCAATTCTCAATACGGCTCGGATCTTTACCCTTTGACAGGAGAATCAGGGCGGACCTCCTCATTGACTTCGGCAGAGTGCCCGAGGAGAGACACTCATTGAATACCTCAGTCAAGAGGAGAGCTAAAGAATCCTTAAAGGTCCTGTACCACTCGGATGTTAAGCCATCCGGACCTGGGACTTCTTAGGGGCAAGCCCCTCGATCGCCAGTCTCACTTCCTCTTCCTTGATTTCTTCTGCCAAAACATCAAGAGAGGGGTCTACCCCTGGCTCAGGAATGGTTTCAGCCAGGAAAACCGACATCTTGTCTCGAACCAGATCCTTCCTCCCCAAGAGGTGCGAGTAGAGGGATCTTATGACCTTCAAGATCCCTGATCTGGACCGATTCAGAGATCCTGTACTATCAATCAGTCCTGAAATGACTTTACTACTCACTGACATCTTACAGTTTCTGTAAGGGTCGGGCGAGCGATACTTCCCGAAATCCTTCCCAAAAACCAAAGATGCGTGCCTATCTTACTGACACCTCATCAGCAAGGATTTCGCTCTGGAGATATCCTTTCGGCTACCTCCAGTCGAGACGAGAAGCTCGAGTTTCCTCCTCAGACCCTGATACAAGTGGTACCTATTCAGGGACCTGAGGCTCGAGAGCAGGCAGAAGAACCCTGCAACCCGCTTCTTGAATATCTCCCACCACTCCAGCTTATTACTACAAAGATCCAGTAAAGGTACCTGACTCTGAAGAAAATCCTCAAAGGACTGTCTCACCTCCGCTTCCTCCAGGAGGGATGAATTCAGCTTCCAGTAAAATTTACCCATCCGTGGGGTCTCTGAAACATTCAGGGAAAACAAAATCATACAGTGATCGGAGAACTCCACCTCAACCACGGACACTGCGGAAGAGACGGCTTCCTCCTTTAAATAAAACCTATCTATCCTAGACCTGCGACTACCTTGATGATAGGTGAAACCCGCGTGGCCCTAGGGGCTCCGGATGTGGGCGTCCTCTAGGCGAGCTTCTCTAGCTATGCTAATCAGTGCTACACTATCGCAAGTCAGCGGACCATTGGAGCCTCTCCTATCTTGGGACCTCGTGACATTATTGAAGTCCCCTCCAAAGATCACCTGCAGACTCGTAAAAAGAAAGGGATTAATCCTCATAAAGAGATCTTTACGGCCCCGCTTAGTTTGCGGGGCGTAGATTTTAATGAGCCGGAGCTCTTGTCCCTTCATGAGGACATCTAAGATCAGGCACCTCCCCATTTCTAACTCAATAACCCATCTGCATTCAACTGGAGCGGTAAAAAGGACCGCCACCCCACTATACGGCTCAGCCGCAAGAGACCAGTGGGAGGGACAGCGCCTCT
This sequence comes from Hyla sarda, assembly GCF_029499605.1. Taxonomy (NCBI): domain Eukaryota; kingdom Metazoa; phylum Chordata; class Amphibia; order Anura; family Hylidae; genus Hyla; species Hyla sarda. Next base: position 247,738,111 of record NC_079189.1, on the reverse strand, counting down.
ACTCTCTCCTGGCTTTTACCAGGGAGGCTAGATCTGACAACCTGGTCTCTTGTTAAAAGAAAATGTTGGCTTCAACACGGCCGAGGCTTCATCAAAGGCTTATGCTGGCGCAGTTAATAGATGACAGCATCAGTGGGATGAGTGCCGCCATCCTGGGTGATTGAATTAGATGGCCTCACCCCTTAAACTTTCTTCCTCTCCTTCCCTCCACCCCCATCTGAATCGGAGGAAGACCCCTCACCCCTTTTTAGGCTCAGGGACATATCCATCCCTGGATCTTTACCTCTGGTATCTGGTGTTACCTAAACCCCTGAGGAAACTGTCCCAGAGGAAGGAGGCCGCCACCTCCTGGAGGCCGCACTGCCTCCTGACCCTCAAGAGGAGGAGGAGAGATAGTATCCCCGAGGGCCTCATACAGATTTGAAAGGACGTTCAGAGGGTCAGAGACAGAGTTGTTCCTTCTATGGTCTGAGGCTACAACTGAAGAGGAGGATGGCACCACCTTACTCTTACCCTTATTCCTCCTCTTCTTTTTCTGGCCACCATTTACTGTCTGCCCCTCCTCCTCATCCACAGTTTCGGATTCAGAGGCATGACTGGAGGAAGAAGCATCTTGACCTTCTTGCCTATGCAGTCTCCCTATCTCCTCGCCCAGTTTGGCCTCACCCAAAGCCTCTGAGTTATTCTTACCTCCTTCTGAGCCAGTGTCTGGAGTGGGACCCCGAGCTACCCCTGTCATCTGGGCATTCTCAAAGGCCCTCTCCAACCTGCGCTTCTCTCGCCTCCGCATAGAGGGGGTCTTATGTTTTTCCTTCACTGGCTGTGGTGCCCCCTCTCTTCCACTGGTCCCCTCCCCCGTCGGGGCAACCATTAGGCTTTCCCCAGCCAAGGCGGTCACAGCATTAGAGAACGAGCGTGGACACCGGCTGAACGGGTGACCTAAGTCACTACACAAGTTACACCGAATCTGTCCACAGGTGGCTGCCAGGTGACCCACCCCACAGCAGAGGGCGCATATCTGCTGAGTGCAGTTGGTTTGGGTCACCACACCTGTGACACAGCTTCGGCTGCCCCTGGTAGAAGATCTGAATCCTGTCGCGTCCCAGGAAGGCGGCCGAAGGGATGTGGGTGACCGTGCTCCCTGAACGCCTTTGACGGACGGAAAACGTCCAGGCCCCAGACCATATATTGTGCTCATCAAAGTTCTTCCGGGGGACGTCCGTCACCTCCCCGTACCTGCCCAACCAGGTCATAATGTCATAACAATGCAGAAAGTAGTACAAGAAAAAACTTTTTGGGGAGCGGTGTACTGATCCTTCAGTTGGCAACACTTTTAAATGAATAAAGTTCACACTTACACTTGGTGAGTGGTTACTAGAACCACTCACACACTTTAGAAAACCCGTAGATACAACCAGTGATCTCTCATATCAGTCCTTTCTCTGCATCAATCCTCCTCGGCAAGTGACTCGCCACTCCGAATAATATAATGAAGAAGCAAAAAAACACAAATATAGGAGAGCGAACAGGATCGATATTCATATGCAGCCAATTTTCTACGTTCAAGGCGCAACTCTACTTACTTCGGTGAGAGGGGTTTTTTCGTCCTTAAACCCCCCTCAATCCGGCTAGCCTTCGAACAAGTTCGTCTTTACCACGCCATCCAGGTACATGACACACCGTCAATCAATCACTTCTTTTTTCGGATCCGTCCGAAAATTTTCTTTATAATCACTGCAATGCACTGAACTTCATTCAAAAAGAATAATTTATTTAATAATACATATAATCCGACGTGTTGCGGGGAGAAAATTCCCCTTCCTCAGGTATCCCTGAGGAAGGGGAAATTTCTCCCCGCAACGCGTTGGATTATATGTATTATTAAATAAATTATTCTTTTTGAATGAAGTTCAGTGCATTGCAGTGATTATAAAGAAAATTTTCTCTCGAAAATTTTCTCTCGGAATGCTCCCAGACCATGTCTCTCCACCCAAAAAGACAGGTCCATCTCCTTTCCCTCTACCTGGAGCGTCCTTTCTCCACTCTTTAGTGCCTCCAGGGGGTGCCGTTGCAACTGACCATCACCAGATGCAGGAGGTAAAGATCCCACTGAACCCCCAATGACCGAGGGGGCAGCCGGACCAGACACCGTCCCTACGTCCCTGCCTAGGCCACCTGTACTGCCACAAAAGCCACTACCACTCCTCCTATCTGCACCACTACCACTCCTCTCATTCACAACACAACCACCCCTCCCATTCACTCCACTAACACTCCTCCCATTCACACCACTACCACTCCTCCCATCTTCACCACTACCACTCCACCCATCTTCACCACTACCACTCCTCCTATCTACAACACTACCACTCTTCCCATCTTTTCAAGTGGCCCAGACAGCTGGAAAGGGTAGAAGAGAAACTTGACTTGCTTTCCAGCCTTTTTCTTCTTCTTTTTCTTCCTTTTATTGTCCTCAGGGCCCAGGTCCTGGCCAAAACTGAAGTTCTCCAGACGGGTGAGTGACTCCTGCATCACTATGGCCCCCAGGAGCCCCCCCACCGACCGGGCCGCTGTCACCGCCATCACTGCTGTCACTTTCCTCTGAGGTGGTTGGTAAGGCGTCTTGGGCAGGGTTAATATATTCTGCACTTGGGGTGACAGAGGTCTTAGGGGTGCACGGGGTATCACACACATCCCCCTCACTCTCATCACCCTCACTGTCGCCATCTCCCTCACCACCTTCCTCCTTCTTCTCCTCTGTATCACACAGGCATTCTTCTTCCCCCTGGCTATCCTCTTCCGCCTTCACAGGGATCCGCATGATTTTAAAGTGGTCGTTATTTCTCCATCTGCTCCATTGGGGGACACAGACCGTGGGTGTATCTTGCTGTCTCTAGGAGATGTGACACTATGGTAACAAAAAAAGTCAGCTCCTCCCAGCAGAATATACCCGCCTTCAGGCTCTGAGCTAGTCAGTTTAAGCTTAGTGTCTGAGGAGGTGGACATGGTCTGATTTGCTCCAGACCAGGTCTTCTGATTTTTTGTTTTCCTAGTCAGGGACGTGTTAGTTTTTTAATTCATTTTCTTTTCTGTTTTCAGGTGGGGACTCAGGGACTGAGGTTCCCCATTTCCCCATTACGAGTAAGGGGGCACAGACATTGCGTATATATGCGCTGTTAACCCCCCCTCGCCAACGGTCAGCGCCTGGGTGGTACTTCATGGGTCCGGGTCCCCCTATGTCTCTGCTCGCCTAGCTCGCGCATAGCAGCTAGGCGTGATGCAGGGACCATAAGCTGGCTAAAGACTTCACTGAAGACTCCATTAAGTAAGTTCTTCTGACTGAGCTAAGTACTTTCCCCTCTTTTTTCTCCATAGGTACGGATTCGCAACCTCTGGAGACCCCTGTTTTTGGCCCACCTTTAGTTTTATGGGGCTGCATTTTACAGGGGCTGCATCTTTTTATTGGGGGAGCAGTGGCACCTAAGGGGGTATATATTACAGGGCACTTTACTTCTGGGGGCACTTTATTTTACTATGTGTGCGTGTGTGCTTGGTGCAATACTCAGCGCCTTATATGCGGCTGTCTGCTGCGGCGCTGTTCGGGCCGGGCGCTTCCAGCGCCGGCTTACTTTCGTTTTCCCTCAGCGCTTTATCCGCGGCTTACAGCCGCGGCGCCGCTTCGAGCCGGGCGCTTCTGCGCCGGCTTACTTTCACTTTCGATGGCCGTGTCGGCCGGCGTTTAGGCCGCCCGCTCTGTTCCCCCGAGCGCTATGTGGACCGGACATGGCGCTCGGGACAAGGAGTGGGTGCCATTACAGTCCTTCTCAGCCGGTCTTAGCTCCGCCCACAGGGCTGGGAGCTTCCAGGGGCGCGAAGCAGCCCCCAATCAGTGGGCGCAATTTTCACAACGTTGGGGGGGGGGTGCCTTACTTCGGGCACGCCCCTCCCTTTCTATTGGCTGGTATTTTTCTCACTGCAGCTGTCAGGGGACACATTCCAGGGTGAGAAGGCTAGTCCCTCTCTCCGTCTATTTTTCCACCATTATGTCCGCTCTCAGAGCTGTTCCTCCCTCTAATCAGAAACCTGGAACATCAGTAACTTATTATGTTTGTAGCACTGTAATACCAAGATGTCTGCCTCTGCTGAGCCCCCTTGCCCTGCCTGCTCCACTGCTCCCCCTGGTATCCCCTGATGTCCCGGTGGGTTCAGCCGCTCACCACCCTGGGTTTCTCCCTGACCCAGTATATGGCTGACTTGACCCAAGTCTCCCGTTCGGTGGCTGAGGCCTCCCGGGTAGTGGTGTCCGCCCTGAAGGGGTCTTCCCTCTGCGGGACCTCTGAGAGGGCCCACTCCTCGTTCATGCTTCATGCTCTTACAAGCATAATAGGGGTGCCTCGTCTGACTCTTCAATTGAGTTTTCAGATAGACGTGGGCGTTCCCCTCGTGGGTCCCCCCCCCTGTCATCTGGGCACGAACGTCGCTCCTCCTGAGGACGTTCTCGGATTCGCCGCTCTGCCACGCCAGAGCTGCGTACCCGGTCAGGGTCGCCCCCTCCAGGACTGCCTCTACTCATTCACTTCCCCTGGTGAACTGGTGGACGAGGCTTCCGAGCCGGCATCTGACTCAGAGGACCGCTCGGACTCAATTGCAACGGTGAACTCATTGGTGTCAGCCATAAGAGAAACCCTTCATCTAGAGGACCCAGGATCTTCGGATGTCTATCCAGAAGTATCCTTTCATCGTGTTAAGCCAGCACCTCAAAGGTTCAGCTCTCACGCTGACTTTGACGACATTCTGGAATCTGCATGGAAACATCCAGACAAGAGGTTCCCGGGAATCAAGACAATCCAAGAACATTACCCATTTGTCAAGGACCTTGTCGCTAAGGTGGTTTCCCCTCCCTCAGCGGATCCACCAACCTCCCGGATCTCTAGGGCGACTAAACTGCCTTTGGCAGTTGCCGCTGCCTTCAAGGATCCCATGGACAAGAAGGTAGAATCCTTAGCGAGGTTTGCTTCTGAGGCAGCTGGCTCTTCTCTTCTTCCCATCTTCGCCTCGACATGGGTGTCCAAGGCTGTCCATGGTGCCAAAAGCTCCATCAGGATATCTTAGCGGGATTCCCCCACCAGAGGATCTATCTGCTCTGGCTCTCCAATGCTCTAAAGCTGGGAACCTTCTGTGCGCAGCTTCCACGTAGTCAGCCCATAGTCAGCCCGTTGTTTGCTGTGGGTCACCTAGCGGCTCTCTGCTGCTTTATGTGGCTTAAAGATTGGAATGCGGATGCCGCTTCCAAAAGGTATCTCTCTGAGCTTCCCTTTGCGGGTGGCCGTCTTTTTGCCGACCGCCTCGATGAGATTATCTCCGTGGCAACTAGAGGTAAGAGTTCCTTCTTACCTCAAATGGAAGTCCTTTTTCCTTTCGGTCATTTTGGACCTCAGGGATGTGGTGTCCAACGGCTACTGGATCGAATTCGCCTCCCTTACGAATTTCGAGCAGCTCTCCAGTCTCTGCTTCTCCAGGGGGTTATCGTCCCCATTCCTCCAGGGGCATGTTTTTCGGGGTTCTATTCAGTTTTTTTGGTGGTCCCCAAGATGGACGGTTCTGTTTGACCAATCCAACCATCATCTCCTCATCCACCACTTCAGAATGGAATCTCTCCGTTTGGTGGTGGCGTCCCTGGAACAAGGGGAGTTACCTTCATCGGTGGACATCAAGGATGCCTACCTCCACGTGCCAATATTTCCGGGCCATCATCAGTACCTCTGCTTGCGGTTCCGGAGGGGCACTTTTAATTCGTGGCCCTCCCCTTTGGTTTGGCCATGGCTCCTCGGTTCCTTACAAAGACCCTTGCGCTAGTGTTGGGCCTGTTTGGTCGAGGGGAACCTCGGTCATATCCTATCTGGACGACCCTCTCATCAAGGCTCCGACCAGAGCCCAGACTCTGGAGAATCAGGACGTCTCTCTCCACTCTCTGACTCGCTTCGGGTGGATGGTCAACTGGGATAAGTCAGTCTTCTGTCCTACCCAGTCTCTAACCTTCATGGCCTTCAATTCGACGGCCTCTGCCTGCATTTGTCTTCCGCTGGACAAACGTCTGGCGCTCTGATCGGGGGTCCGCCCCCTTCGGACCCAGGTGTCAGTCTCCACCTGCACAGTATGGACGTCCTGGGTCGGGTGGTGGCAACTATGGAGGCCGTACCCTTTGCCCAGTTTCATTACCGCCCCCTTCAACTGGCGATTCTCTCTCTCGTTGGAACAGGTTTCCTCTGTCCCTTGATCGTCAGATTGTTCTCCCTCGCAGAGTCCGTCAGTCTCTGCTTTGGTGGATCCGCTCCCCCCCTTCTTCTCCAAGGGCGGTCCTTTCTTCCCCTTCTCTGGCGGGTTGTTACACCGGTTGCCAGCCTGTCGGCCTGGGGCGGCGTGTTCAGGGATTGGACGGTCCAGGAACTCTGGTCTCCCCTGGAGACCCCCCTTTTCCGATAAACATATTGGAATGACGGGCGATTCTTTTATGTCTTCTTCATTGGGAGTCCAGTCTTCAGTCTTGTCCTGTCCGCATTCAGTCGGACAACGCCTTCCGAACGTAAACCTCTTCGCGTTCCAGCACAATCGGAAGATCCTTCCGTTTGTGTCCAAGTTCCAGGACCCTCAGGCTCTGGATGTGGACGCCCTAGTGATTCCTTGGGCGGGGTTCGCCCTACCTTATCTGTTCCCTCCTGTTCCGCTCCTTCTTAGGGTGCTGAGGAAGCTCAAGGCAGAGGACGTCCTCGCCTTTCTGGTAGCTCCAGATTGGCCCCGAAGGTCGTGGTACGCCGAAGTAGTCAGGCTCCTGGACGGCACTCCTCTATGCCTTCCACTCCGCCCTGTCCTACTCTCTCTTGGGGTCCTCTTGCCACCCCAATTTACAGTCGCTGCATTGTTGGCGTGGCGCTTGAGACCGCGGTTTTGAGGGCCTGCGGGTTCTCTTACCAAGTCATTCACACCATGCTCTAGGCTTGTAAGCCCTCCTCCGCACGAATTTACCACCGTACTTGGCAGTTTTTATTTTCGTTGGTGTGAACCTTAGGACTTCTCCCTGGTGACCTCGGTTCCCCGTCTTCTCTCCTCTTTTTGCAGTCGGGGTTGGAACTGGGGTTGTCTCTCAGTTCCCTAAAGGTCAGGTTTCGGTCCCTGGTTTCTATTCTCATGTCCGGACCTTCATGCAAGGAATGGCGCATGCTGCTCCTCCTTATCAGTCACCTTCTCCCCCTTGGGACTTGAACTTGATTCTGAGTGCCCTCCAGGGTGAACCCTTTGAGCCCTTTAAAGAGGTGTCTCTCCGCCTCCTTTCTTGGAAAGTGGCGTTTCTTGTTGCTATCACCTCCTTCCAGAGGGTGCCTGAACTGGCAGTTTTTTCCTGCTGTTCTCCATTTCTGGTGATCCACCAGGAGAGGTCGTTTTCCGGCCAGTTCCTTCCATTTTGCCTAAGGTGGTCTCGGTCTTTCATCTCAATGAGGACTTTCTCCTCCCGTCTTTTTGTCCGGCTCCTTCCCATCCTAAGGAGCGTTTACTACACAAGCTGGTTGTAGTTTTGGGCTGTTCGGTTATTCTCTCCATCACTTCTTCGTTTCGTCAGTGTGATTCCTTTGTCGTCCTTACGGAAGGTCATCGCAAGGGACAACCTGCTTCCAAGGCCACCATCTCTCGGTGGATTCGGTCCGCCATTGCGGAAGCCTATCGCTGTAAGGGGAAGATTCCTCCTTTTCAGGGTTGTGGCTCATTCCACACGTTCTGTTGGGCTTCCTGGGCTCTCCAGAATAGAGCTTCGGCCTCGCGGATTTGTAGGGTGGCTACCTGGTCATTTCTGAACACTCTCTCGAGGTTTTTCCGAGTTCATACTTTCGCATTGGCTGATGCTAGTCTGGGTAGTATGGTGTTGCAGGCGGCTGTGGATCGGCCGTCTGCCTGACTACTTATCTGCCCACCCAAGGGACGGCTTTGGTACGTCCCACGGTCTGTGTCCCCCAATGGAGCCGATAGAGAAAAGGAGATTTTTTGACACTTACCGTAAAATCTCTTTCTCGAAGGATCCATTGGGGGACACAGCTCCCGCCCTTTTTGGGATTTTCCTTTGGTTCTCTGTCCGAGGGTGTGTTCAGTTGTGTTTTTTCTTCTGGTTCTCGGACAGTTTGGGGTTTTTCTTTGCCCTATTGGTCTCCTCCTATTGCTCTGGAACTTAAACTGACTAGCTCAGAGCCTGAAGGCGGGTATATCCTGCTGGGAGGAGCTGACTTTTTTTGTTACCATAGTGTCACACCTCCTAGAGACAGCAAGATACACCCACGGTCTGTGTCCCCCAATGGATCCTTCGAGAAAGATTTTACGGTAAGTGTTAAATCTCCTTTTTTTAACTTCTCCTTAACCATGCCTGCTCCCTCTACAATCAGCATTCGGGCTCTAACCACCTCCTGCTCCTCTGCCTTCAGTTCACACACTCTAGCAGCAAACTTAGCCCTCATAGCCTTGGCAGAGTTATCTGTCTGGTAGCGGGCAAACTTCAGATCTTCCCTAATAACTTTCAGCTTCTTTCCTAGCTGCTCATATTCCACCAACTTTGCCTGCATGCGGGAACCAAACGTGGCAAGCGACTCCCTGGGTCCCTTCACCCCCTATTGCTGGGGTTCCATAACAACAGTCCCCGAAGACATAAATGTCATTTTCTTACCGGATGCCTTGCGGTTTCCAGCGACGGACGGGGGAGTGGGCTCCACATTACTGTGGAGCCTGATGGATCTTCTCACCCCGTCCTGAGAATCGGCCGTAGCTCTCTCACTCCCACCCCCCGCCGGCCTAGTTCGGGGGGTGGAAGTCTGGGGCTCCATAGCAGGAGGCTCTCCCAAGGAGGCTGCCACCCTCCTGGGAAAAAGGCTGTAGGAAACTGCTTCAATCCACTCTCTCTCTGGAAAACCCTGGAAGTCAGACACACACAACAGCTGCTGTGTTCCGCAGGAAGTGCTCTCTGCTGACACCTTTCCATGTCAGGAACTGTACAGAGCAGGAGACAGTGGTGGACAGAGGTGTCAGCAGAGAGCACTGTGGTCAGATTGAATAGATCAACTCAACTTCCTCTGGAGCATAGAGCAGCCAATAAGTACTGGAAGGATAAATATTTTTTAATAAATGACAAATCTGTTTAACTTGTTAAATTTGTTTTCCACCAGAGTACCCCTCTAAGGGTGCATGGACCATTTCATATCTATTTTTTTCACTGCTAAGTAATGCTGTTGTACCCAATTACAAAAAAAACAGCCTGATGAAGCTGGTTGTCCAGCGAAACGCGTTGCATGCCGGGTAAATAAATCTGTTTTACCTTTGGAGTTTTGTGCGCCGATTCTATCCTGTGCTGTTCCTTGGAGGGATCTATCTGAGTGCTTCAACTGTGTTGCCAGGATCTTCACCCGTTGAGGGTTTACTTCACGCTTACACCATAGTTGTACTTGGACGGAGTACAGCTCTACTCGGTGAGCAATATTGCTTTTATATCTTACATAGTTACATAGTTAGTACGGTCGAAAAAAGACATATGTCCATCAAGTTCAACCAGGGAATTAAGGGGTAGGGGTGTGGCGCGATATTGGTGGAAGAGATGGGATTTTATATTTCTTCATAAGCATTAATGTTATTTTGTTCCAGGAATGTATCTAATCCTGTTTTAAAGCTATTAATTGTTCCTGCTGTGACCAGTTCCTGAGGTAGACCATTCCATAAATTCACAGTTCTCATGGTAAAGAAGGCGTGTCGCCCCTTGAGACTAAACTTTTTCTTCTCCAGACGGAGGGAGTGCCCCTCGTCCTTTGGGGGGTTTAACCTGGAACAGTTTTTCTCCATATTTTTTGTATGGGCCATTAATATACTTATATACGTTTATCATATCCCCCCTTAAACGTCTCTTCTCAAGACTAAACAATTGTAACTCCTTTAATAGCTCCTCATAGCTAAGATGTTCCATGCCCCATATTAGTTTAGTCGCGCGTCTCTGCACCCTTTCCAACTCCGCAGTGTCCCTTTAATGGACAGGTGCCCAAAACTGAACAGCATATTCCAGGTGAGGCCGTACCAATGCTTTATAAAGGGGGAGTATTGTGTCTCTGTCCCTTGAGTCCATGCCTCTTTTGATACATGACAATATCCTGCCGGCTTTGGAAGCAGCAGCCTGACATTGCATGCTATTCTGTAGTCTGTGATCTACAAGTACACCCAGATCCTTCTCTACCAGTGACTCTGCCAGTTTAATCCCCCCTAAGACATACGATGCATGAAGGTTATTAGTACCCAGATGCATAACTTTACATTTATCCACATTGAACCTCATTTGCCAAGTGGATGCCCAGACACTTAGTCTATCCAAGTCATCCTGTAACTTATACACATCCTCTATAGACTGTACCGTGCTACAAAGCTTGGTGTCATCTGCAAAGATAGAAACAGAGCTGTTAATACCATCCTCTATATCATTGATAAATAAATTAAACAACAGCGGGCCCAGTACTGAACCTTGGGGTACACCACTAATTACCGGGGACCAATCAGAGTACGAATCATTGACCACCACTCTCTGGGTACGATCCATGAGCCAGTGTTCAATCCAGTTACAAACTAAAATTTCCAAACCCAAATACCTTAACTTACCTGTCAGACGTCTATGAGGGACAGTATCAAACGCTTTGGCAAAATCCAGAAACACTATATCCACAGCCATTCCTCTGTCAAGGCTTCTACTCACCTCTTCATAAAAGCAAATTAGATTGGTTTGACAACTTCTATCCTTAGTAAACCCATGCTGGTTATCACTTATAATACTATTATCCCCTATGTATTCCTGTATGTAATCCCTTATAAGTCCTTCAAACAATTTACCCACAATGCACGTTAAACTTACCGGTCTATAGTTTCCTGGGGAAGACCTAGAGCCCTTTTTGAAGATTGGCACCACATTTGCCTTGCGCCAGTCCCTTGGCACAATACCAGACACCAGAGAATCTCTAAATATCATGAACAGGGGTACAGATATTACTGAACTTACCTCTCTAAGAACTCTTGGGTGCAATCCATCCGGCCCTGGAGATTTGCTTACATTTATATTACTTAACTTACCTTGTACCATCTCTACATTAAGCCAGTTCAGTACATTACATGATGTGTTACCAGCACTGACCTGGCCAATGTCAGCTCCTCCTTCCTTAGTATATACAGAACTAAAGAACCCATTCAGTAGCTCCGCCTTCTCTTGATCGCCCGCGACAACCTCCCCATTATCATTATTAAGGGGTCCTACATTCTCTGTGCTTGTTTTTTTTGCATTTATATATCTAAAAAAATATTTAGGATAAGTTTTGCTTTCTTTGGCCACCTGTCTCTCGTTTTGAATTTTTGCTGTTTTTATTACATTTTTACAGATTTTATTAAGCTCTTTGTACTGTTTAAATGTTATTGCTGACCCATCAGATTTGAATTTTTTTAAGGCTATTTTTTTGTTGTTTATTGCTCTTTTAACATCATTTGTCAGCCATGTAGGATTTACTTTTAATCGTTTATATTTGTTCCCCTTTGGTATATATTTAGCTGTATAGTTATTTAGAGTTGATTTAAAGATGTCCCATTTACCTTCTGTATCAGTATTTGAGAACACCTCCCCCCAGTCTATGTCCTGTAGTGCAGCTCTCAGCCCAGGGAAATTTGCCTTTTTAAAGTTATATGTTTTTGCCTTCCCCGTCTGTCTTTGTTTTCTACATTTTAATTCAAAAGTAACTATATTGTGGTCGCTATTACCAAGGTTTTCCCGCACAGTTACATTACCAACCAGCTCTGCGTTGTTGGAAATGATCAGATCCAACAAGGCATCACTTCTTGTTGGGTCCTCCACAAATTGGCCCATAAAATTATCCTGCAATAAATTTAGGAATTGACGCCTCTTTGTAGTTTTAGCCAACCCCGGACCCCAATCTATATCTGGATAGTTAAAATCTCCCATTATTACCACTGTACCTGCCCGGGCGGCCCTCTCTATTTGTTTATGAAGCCGAACTTCTATCTCTTCAGTGATATTAGGGGGTCTGTAGATTACCCCAAATATTATTTTTTCAGTATTTCCCTCCTTTTGTAATTCTACCCACAGTGATTCCACCTCCTCAGAATCATCACACACTATGGCATCGTTCACACTGACTTTCATACCACTTCTTACATACAGACAGACTCCACCACCTTTTCTGTTCATTCTATCCTTGCGAAACAATGTAAACCCCTGCAGATTGACAGCCCAGTCATGCGAGGAGTCCAGCCATGTCTCAGTGACCCCAACTATATCAATATGTTCCTCCAGTATCAAGGCCTCCATCTCCCCCATTTTATTTGCTAGGCTTCTGGCATTTGTGAACATACACTTTACATTTCCATCCTTTATGTTATTGGGGTTAATGGGATTCAAGGGTGTAAGTTTTATTTTCCTATGAAGCCTATTCCTATTAACTATTCTAACCCCTCCCTCTGCTCCACCCCCAGGTACATTTATAATTCCCACCTCTCTATCTACACTATCTTCCCCCTCTTTGCTGTAGGTTCCCTCCCCCCAAGTCCCTAGTTTAAACACTCCTCCACCCTTCTAGCCATCTTCTCCCCAAGCACAGCTGCACCCTCCCCATTGAGGTGTAGCCCGTCCCTACGGTAGAGCCGGTAACCGACAGCGAAGTCAGCCCAGTTCTCCATGAACCCAAACCCTTCCTTCCTACACCAGCTTCTGAGCCACTTGTTTACCTCCCTGATCTCCCGCTGCCTCTCTGGTGTGGCTCGTGGTACTGGTAGTATTTCAGAAAATACTACCTTGGAGGTCCTTGCCTTAAGCTTGCGGCCTAAGTCCCTGAAATCAATTTTTAAGGACACTCCACCTACCTCTTACTTTGTCATTGGTGCCAATATGAACCATGACTCCTGGGTCCTCTCCAGCCCCGCCCAGCAACCTGTCAACCCGATCCGCGATGTGCCGAACTCGTGCGCCAGGCAGACAACACACTGTTCGGCGATCCCGGTCTTTGTGACAGATTGCCCTGTCTGTCCCCCTAATAATTGAGTCCCCCACCACTAGTACCTGTCTGGCCTGCCCTGTACTCCTCCCTCCCTCCTTACTGGAGCAGACACCCCTGGCGGTCAGAGACGGTATTCTGCTGCAGTTCTGCTAGCTCTGTAATGGCATCCCCCTCATCTGCCAAGCGGGCAAACTTGTTGGGGTGTGCCAGTTCAGGACTAGCCTCCCTGACACTTTTTCCCCTACCCCTCTTTCTAACTGTAACCCAGCTAACTGCCTGACTGTCCTGCAACTCCGTCCCACTGTCCTCCCCCACCTCTATTCCCGAAAGTGCCTGCTCAGTGAGCACGAGACTCCTCTCCATGTTGTTAATGCTTCTCATTGTTGCCAGTCGCCCCTCTAGATGCAGGATCTGGGCTTCCAAACGGACAACTAGCACACATCTCGCACAACAATATGCACCCTCAAACTGTTGTTCAAGGATTGCATACATTGAACAGGATGTACATTGGACTGCATTTTCCAACATGGAGGCCATCTAGTTATGGTGATTTCACAAATGTATAGGCAAAAACAGACAGTCAAAATTACACTTAAAATTTTTTGTAGACCTTGTGGGTTCAGAAATGAACACTCACAGCGATCTCAACCTCCTGCTTTCAAACTCCTGTTTTTGAAACTCCTCTTTCACGCCCCCTCTTACACAGCAACACTCAGAAGAGCAAGCACTGTATATGTTACGTTATCACACTAGGAGCGCTTCTCCTTTGTTCATAATTACAAAAAAAGGTTGAGACCACTTAGAATTCCTGACAAATTATAATTGTGTATGTTACAGTAATTTAACTGGAAACTGTTTTATTTTTATTATTTTTTAGTTTTCTATCTTGATATTGTTCTGTATCTTTTGCTCAGTCTCAAATGAGCTCAACAGACTGAGAAGGGGCTTTCCCATCAGGCGTGACATCATCTGAAGCTCTGCTGGTGGAGAAATTCCTCCCTCATTTTGCAACACACTGCTCAGAGCAGTACAGTGTTAGATGGGGTGTGATTGGCTAAGGCTGCCCCCTCAGCTTTCAGCACTGAACTCTACAGTGTGTCAGCTTTGCCCAGCAACTGCAAAAGGAGCTGAAATATTCTGCACAATATTCAGCACTATGCACTGAAGGCATCATGACTCTACAGTCTGTGCTGAGCTGAGGTTCTACCTGCATTTCCTGACCTTTGTCTCTGCCAGGCTGCTGCAGAAGACAATCTGTAAGCAGGACTGCAGGCAGGACCAGAAGGAGGACCCCTGGAGGTCAAACTTTTAGGGATTAAAGGGGTTATCCAGGAAAAAACTTTTTTTTTATATATCAACTGGCTCCAGAAAGTTAAACAGATTTGTAAATTACTTCTTTTAAAAAATCTTAATCCTTTCAGTACTTATGAGCTTCTGAAGTTAAGGTTGTTCTTTTCTGTCTCGGGAACTGCCCAGTTTAGAAGAGGTTTGCTATGGGGATTTGCTTCTAAACTGGGCAGTTCCCGAGACACGTGTCATCAGAGAGCACTTAGACAGAAAAGAACAACCTTAACTTCAGAAGCTCATAAGTACTGAAAGGATTAAGATTTTTTAACAGAAGTAATTTACAAATCTGTTTAACTTTCTGGAGCCAGTTGAGATATATATATATATATATATATATATATATATATATATATATATATACATATAAGTTTTTTTCTGGATAACCCCTTTAATTTAAAGGAGTACTGTGGCCAAAATTAACTTATCTCCTATCCCTAGGATAGGGAATAAGTAGCTGATCGTGGGGGTACGACCGCTGGGGCCCCCTGGGAACTCCGGAACAGGACTCGATCCCACTCAGTCAGGAGCACGTGTCGTCTACCTCTAGATGGAGCGCGTGCCGCATAGAGTTTACTTTTTTCTTCATTTAATTTTTTTCCTCCTCGCCTTTTTAAACGCATAGCTCTTTTATTTTTCTATACACAGACCCACATGAAGGCTTATTTTTATTTGCGTGAACAATTGTACATTGTAATGACACTTTTCATTTAAAATGTACAACACAACCAAACAAAAATTTTTGTGGGGAAAATTTGAAAAGAAAACTACAATTTTTGGGTGGTATTTTTTTTATGGAGTGCCCTTAACCCCTTCCCGTATGCATAAGTCCCAGTTGCTAACATGTTCATGCAACTGGACGTATGCATATGTTCTGGCGATATCCTGTTCAGTTTGATGGGCTGCAGAAGATCGCTGGAGTCCCTCCGCAGCTGCCAACACCGGGATTGTGCGGGTCTCGGCAGCATTAACCCCATAGATGAATCTATGGGGTTGACGGGGAGGGAGCTCCCCATGCTTAACAACGGCAATCCTGCAGTGTGATTTCGGGATCCTGTTGGTTGCTATGGCAGCAGAAGGCCAGTTAATGGCCTCCTGTCTGCCTACTACGGCAGCCTGTGAGGTCTATAGGCTGGATCTCACAGACTGAATGTCAGTTCAAATGTACTGCAGCATAGTATAACCTGTAAAAAGTGTAAAATATAAAAATAAAGTTTTTTATAGATTAAAGGGGTACTCCACTGGAAAACATTTTTTTTTTAATCAACTGGTGCCAGAAAGTTAAACAGATTTGTAAATTACTTCTATAAAATCTTAATCCTTCCAGTACTGATCAGCTGCTGTATGATCCACAGGAAGTTCTTTTCTTTTTTAATTTCCTTTCTGTCTGACAACAGTGCTCTCTGCTGACACCTCTGTCCATTTTAGGAACTGTCCAGAGTAGGAAAAAATCCCCATAGAAAAACTCTCCTGCTATGGACAGTTCCAGACAGAAAGGAAATTCAAAAAGATAAGAACTTCCTGTGGATCATACAGCAGCTGATAAGTACTGGAAGGATTAAGATTTTTTAATAGAAGTAATTTGTAAATCTGTTTAACTTTCTGGCACCAGTTGATTTAAAAAAAAAATTTCCAGTGGAGTACTTCTTTAACCCCTTAAGGACTCAGCCCATTTTGGCCTTAAGGACTCAGACAATTAAATTTTTACGTTTTCATTTTTTCCTCCTCGCCTTCTAAAAATCATAACTCTTTTATATTTTCATCCACAGACTAGTATGAGGGCTTGTTTTTTGCGCGACCAGTTGTCCTTTGTAATGACATAACTCATTATATCATAAAATGTATGGCACAACCAAAAAACACTATTTTTGTGGGGAAATTAAAACGAAAAACGCAATTTTGCTAATTTTGGAATGTTTCATTTTCACGCCGTACAATTTATGGTAAAAATGATGTGTGTTCTTTATTCTGAGGGTCAATACGATTAAAATGATATCCATTATTACTTACTTTTCTATTATTGTTGCGCTTAAAAAAAATCACAAACTTTTTAACCAAATTAGTACGTTTATAATCCCTTTATTTTGGTGACCTCTAACTTTTTTATTTTTCCGTATAAGCGGCGGTATGGGGGCTCATTTTTTGCGCCATGATCTGTACTTTTTTTGATACCACATTTGCATATAAAAAACTTTTAATCAATTTTTTATAATTTTTTTTTAAATAAAATGTATTAAAAAAGTAGGAATTTTGGACTTTTTTTTTTTTTTCGTTCACGCCGTTCACCGTACGGGATCATTAACATTTTATTTTAATAGTTCGGACATTTACGCACGCGGCCAAATATGTCTATAAAAAAAAAATACGCTTTTTGGGGGTAAAATAGGAAAAAACGGACGTTTTACTTTTTTATTGGGGGAGGGGATTTTTCACTTTTTTTTTACTTTTACTTTTACATTTTTTTTTTCACTTGAATAGTCCCCATAGGGGACTATTCATAGCAATACCATGATTGCTAATACTGATCTGTTCTATGTATGGGACATAGAACAGATCAGTGTTATCGACGATCTTCTGTTCTGGTCTGCTCGATCATTCATTCATAGAACAGACATAGAACAGATCAGTGTTATCGGCTATCTTCTGTTCTGGTCTGCCCGATCATTCATTCAAATCGCGCACTGCCGCAGATGCCGGGATCTGTATTGATCCCGGCACCTGAGGGGTTAATGGCGGACGCCCGCGAGATCGCGGGCATCGGCCATTGCCGGCGGGTCCCTGGCTGCGATCAGCAGCCGGGATCAGCCGCGCATGACACGGGCATCGCTCCGATGCCCGCGGTTATGCACAGGACGTAAATGTACGTCCTGGTGCGTTAAGTACCACCGCACCAGGACGTACATTTACGTCCTGCGTCCTTAAGGGGTTAATAAAGTGTTTTTATAAATGAATGGCGCTTTCCCAATAAAACTCTATATTATCACTCCCTCGCCCCAAAAAAATGCCCAAACCTATATATAATAGGTATTCCTATGTCTGTAATGACTTAAAAAACAATAAAAAAAAACACAAATTTTGGTTGAAAACATGTAATAAAAAAGATCAAAAGGTAGCATTAATCAGAAATATGGTACCAACAAAAAGTACAGCTTGTCCAGCAAAAAATTTATATGCCGGTACACAAAATAAAAAAGTTATGGCTGTCAGAACATGGCAACAGAAAAAAGAGGAAAAAAGTTTTTTTTTGAAAAATGGAAAAAGAACATTAAAAAACGACATAAATTGGGTTTTGCCACGATCGTACCGACCCACAGAATAAAAATACAAAAAATGCTGCATGAATCAACAAAGATTAACCATCCCGAACAGCTTAGAGGACACAGGGGAGGGTCCCTACCGGCCTCCTCGCCGTCCGATTGGCACTCTGCTGCTCTATGCCTGGGATCCAGGCTGGAGCATCAGAGTGCCGATAACACTGATAAATTCTATGCTATGGCATAGCATTGAACAGTGTATGCAATCAGAAGATAGCATGTAATATTCCCCTATGGGGACAAAAAAAGTGTGAAAAAAGTTAATAAATGTGATTTAACTCCTTCCCTAATAAAAGTTTGAATCACCCCCCTTTTCCCATTTAACCCCTTAAGTACGCAGGGTTTTTCCATTTTTGCATTTGAATTTTTTCCTCATCACCTTCTAAAAATCGTAACACTTTCAATTTTGCACATAAAATTCCATATTATGGCTTATTTTTTGCGCCACCAATTCTACTTTGCATTGACATTAGTCATTTTACCCAAAAATCCACGGTGAAACGGAAAAAAATTCATTGTGCGACAAAATTTAAGAAAAATTGAATTTTTTTTAATTTTGGAGGCTTCCGTTTCTACGCAGTGCATTTTTCGGTAAAAGTAACACCTGATCTTAATTCTGTAGGTCCATACCGTTAAAATGATACTAGGTTGGATATTGTCGTACTTCTGAAAAAAATCATAACTACGGTACATGCAGGAAAATGTATATGTTAAAAATTCTCATCTTTTAACCCCTATAACTTTTTTATTTTACCGCGTACGGGCCAGTATGAGGACTCATTTTTTGCGCCGTGTTCTGAAGTTTTTATCGGAACCATATTTGTATTGATTGGACTTTCTGATCGCTTTTTATAAATTTTTTCATGATATAAAAAGTGACCAAAAATACGCTATTTTGGACTTTGGAATTTTTTGGCACATACGCCAATAACCGTGCGATTTTATTAGCGATTTATTTTTATAGTTCGGACTTTACTTTTATTTACGCAGTTTTTTTTTATGGGAAAAGGGGGGTGATTCAAACTTTTATTAGGGAAGGGGTTAAACGACCTTTGTTCACTTTTTTTTCACTTTTTTTTTTACAGTGCTATAGCTCCCATAGGGGGCTATAACACTGCACACACCGCGTCTGAAGGGTTAATAGCGCGCGGCACAACGATCGTTGTAAACTTCTTTTTTGTAATATTGGAAAAAGGGACATCTTACATTTTTATTAGGGGAGGGGCTTATTCACATTTGTTATATTAAACTTTATTTTTGGTCATTTTACATAATTTAAGTGCCCATAGGGCATTTTACCCCTTAAGGACTGGGGTTTTTTCCGTTTTTGCATTTTCGTTTTTTGCTCCTTGCCTTTAAAAAATCATAACTCTTTCAATTTTGCACCTAAAAATCCATATGATTGCTTATTTTTTGCGCCACCAATTCTACTTTGTAATGATGTCAGTCATTTTGCCCAAAAATCTATGGTGAAATGGAAAAAAAATCATTGTGCGACAAAATTGAAAAAAAAACGCAGTTTTGTAAATTTTGGGGGCTTCCGTTTCTACGTAGTACATTTTTTGGTAAAAATTACACCTTATCTTTATTCTGTAGGTCCATACGATTAAAATGATACCCTACTTATATAGGTTTGATTTTGTCGTACTTCTGGAAAAAATCATAACTACATGCAGGAAAATTAATACGTTTAAAATTGTCATCTTCTGACACCTATAACTTTTTTATTTTTCCGTGTATGGGGCGGTATGAGGGCTCATTTTTTTGCGCCGTGATCTGAAGTTGTTATCGGTATCATTTTTGCATTGATAGGACTTATTGATAGCTTTTTATTCATTTTTAAATTATATAAAAAGTGACTAAAAATGCACTATTTAGGACTTTTGAATTTTTTTGCGCGCACGCCATTGACCGAGCGGTTTAATTAATGATATATTTTTATAATTCGGACATTTCCGCATGCGGTGATACCATATATGTTTATTTTTATTTACACTGTGTTGTTTTTTTTATGGGAAAAGGGGGGTGATTCAAACTTTTAATAGGGGAGGGGTTAAATGATATTCATTCCCTTTTTTTTCCACTTTTTTTTGCAGTGTTATAGCTCCCATAGGGACCTATAACACTGCACACACTGATTTTTATCAATGATCACTGGTTTCTCATAGGAAACCAGTGATCGATGATTCTGCCGCATAACTGCTCATGCCTGGATCTCAGGCACTGAGCAGTCATTCGGCGATCGGACAGCGAGGAGGCAGGTAGGGGCCCTCCCGCTGTCCTGTAAGCTGTTCGGGATGCCGCGATTTCGCCGTGGCTATCCCGAACAGACCACTGAGTTAACCGGCATGGTTTCACTTTCGCTTTTAGCCGCGCGGCTCAGCTCTGAGCGCGCGGCTAAAGGGTTTAGAGCGCGCGGCGCCGCGATCGGCACTGCGCGCTATTAGCGGCGGGTCCCGGCTTCACTATGACGCCGGGCCCACCGTGATATGATGCGGGGTTACCGTGTAACCCCGCATTATATCACGCGAGCAGGACCAAGGACGTACCGGTACGTCCTGGTCCTTAAGGGGTTAAAGCAATCACTCAATTGCCTATACTGTTCAGTGCTATGCATGGACATAGAACTGATTGCTGCTATCTGTGATCAGAAAAAGACTGTAGCAGAGTGGCAGCAGGCCGATAAGACCTCCTGCCTCAATCTTGGCTCATCGAATCCCCACAGCCGTTCTCTGCGTTATCCAGTGAGTCTTACTAAGCCCCCCCGTTATCCTTCAAATGCTGTGACCAGTATTGATCATGGCTTATGAAGGGTTAATGGCGGTGTAAGGGACATCCAATGCAATTCTACGTTTGCTCCTCCTCTCAGCTGTCTGGAGATTGCTGAAGATACAGCGAGGCGAGGGGAAGGCAGAACGGTGCAGGACCCTCAGTAGGAGGGACGTAGATTTTCCCACAACCTCAATCCTCCAAGCCCCGTTTCTGTCATGGGGACGTAGATTTGCACAGCCCCGATCCTGTCATGACAGGAGGAACGTAAATGTGCACAGCCCCGCTCCTGTCATGGCAGGAAGGACGTAGATCTGCACAGCCCCACTCCTGTCATTGGGACATAGATCTACATCCCCATGACAGGAGCGGGGCTGTGCAGATCTACATCCCAATGACAGGAGCTGGGTGCAGATCTATGTCCCCATGACATGAGCGGGGCTGTGTGCAGATCTACGTCCCCATGACAGGAGCGGGACTGTGTGCAGATCTACGTCCCCATGACAGGAGCGGGGCTGTGTGCAGATCTACATCCCCATGACAGGAGTGGGGCTGTGTGCAGATCTACGTCCCCGACAACCAAATCCCAGGATGGGTTAGGGTGAAAATTAATCAAAAAACTTTTGACCCTGGGAAGCCCAGGGTCACTGAAACCCTTATTATCTCCCACCCCTAAAATTTAACTTTTATTCATGTATTATTAAAAGAATTTTCTAAGGTGAGTATATAACTTAAAACTACGGGCTTGTGTGTGCTTAATAGTATTGTTTATATTCCATCCAGTTAACCACTGGTAAGTGTATTAATCCATATGTGGACTGCAGTTCCACAGTATATTGCACACACTAGCTGCCGATATTAAAATGCTGAAAATGCCCCCTCTACATGTTTCACTACTTCCGTAGCGTCTTCAGGAGGGAAAATGGGCATCAACTCTTTGGTCCACCTACTGAGTATTTATACCTTTTGGGAACTCCCACTTCCATTGATCCACCTATCATGGATTCTTTGTTTAATGCGCACCTGTGTATCGCTAGTTTGGACCAATCAGGTCCTATATACTAGTATTACCTGTCTCTCCATCAACCTATCACCATTCCAGAGTCATCTCCTCGTCATCGTAGCAGACAGGAGCGGGCTGTGTGCAGATCTATGTCCCCATGATAGGAGCGGGGCTGTGTGCAGATCTACGTCCCCATGACAGGAGTGGGGCTGTGTGCAGATCTACATCCCTCCTGCTGAGGGAGGTGCGAGGAAGGAGCTGTGTACGAGACTGGGGCTGAGGGAGGTGAGAGGAAAAAGCAGAGGGAGGTGCAGAGTTGGGTCCTGCTCAGCTCTGCCTTTTTCTCCCCTTACTGTATCTTCAGCAATCTCCAAATAGCTGAGGGGAGGGTCGAACGCAGAACTGCATAGGATGCAGTTCTGCACCTTACACTGGGCTTCAGTCTGATCGGTTGATGTCCGCCATTACCGGCAGGTCCTTTGCTGCTGATAGCAGCTGGGACCAGCTGTGCATAGAAAGCACAGCTCCTGCGCTCCCTTCAAGTACCTGAGCACCTGGATGTACATTTAAATCCATTGTCATTAAGGGGTTGCATAACCTGGCCACAACACAACATGCATAGTACTTTGAAAATGCAAAATACCTTTGTGACCCAAACAATAATGACTTGTGCAGGCAATATGTCGCCCCTACTTCCAAATGATGGACTTTTTTGTGCTGTCCCATTACATAAACTCTGAATGAAAACATTTAAATCTGTGGTTATACCATAACAAATTGCTGAAAATTCCATGGGGGTTAGTACTTTTGCAAGGCACTATACATTATGGGTGGGTTTGTATGCACTTTCAAAACCCTAGCCATGAAGTAAACACCCTATAGTACCCTATTTCATGTATCCACAGACATTAGCCTCAAGGCGATATCTTTCTCAAACTTTTTTTAGAACAAACATTTTGTCAGCCAAGCAAGTTACAGGTAGCAATTGATTACATAGTTACATAGTACAGTTGAAAAAAGACTTACGTCAATCAAGTTCAACCAATATTGCAAGTCTGAAAATTATTTTTATACTTTGTAATTAGTTATTACTAATCTATGAATAAAATTTTAAGAACTTGTCTGCGCTTGGGTGGTGAGCACAGATTATCTGTGGCAGCACAGACTGCGTCCCATCAGGGTCAGTACTTCCATCCTATGCCTTCTGACGGTGGGAGATTTCAATTGGATTTGATTTAATTGGTCTTCTTAGCTACACACATGTTTTTTTTTTTGCTGTATTGGATTGTTATGCTTCTGACTTCTCCCTTGTCACCCGATTTCAAATTTCTTCCTTTTGATTTTGGACCAGACATGATTTTGATTTTTGATTTTGGACTCTCCTGGACTTAGACCCTCGGGCCTGATTCTGACCATCCCTCTGCATGCTCATTTAGATCTTGATGTGATATCCTTGTACTGACCCTACCTTGCCTGCCATATTCCCTAGCCCTCTTCCTTTGCACTTATTCAGGAAAGGGACCACTGCCCAGTTGGGGCTTACTATTGAGGGTGGTTCGTCCAAGTAGACATGGAGTATAGGGCTGCACATCCTTATCCCTGTCTTGGCAAAATGTTGTATAACCACTATATCCCACATGTGTTTGTGTGTAAAATAGAAGGTCTTGGAGTGATTGCAGTAAGTGGTTTCACACTTATCTAGAGGTCATTTACATGGCTGTAATCGAGCAAAGCTATTTGGTTACTTATCTTGCAGATATACCTGAAGGCGTTTGCACAGCTGTGGTTACAAACCCAAATTATTGTGGTGAGTAAAACGATATGTCTAGACTTAAAACGTTGCAGTGTGAGTGTCTCATAGGTGGCACTTCTGTCTATTACTCTTGTGTTGTATTGATTTACTTAGGGTTTTGCTAGAATAAATTTTTTTGTTTTATGAGAAATAATTATGCTGTATCCTGTACTATATATTGTCAGGTTTTGAGTCCTATGTTCATTTTATGTACCATACAAGATGACTGAAAAGGGGTAGGTTGGGATGGTAACCAAATAATCAAGGTGGTTGCACTCCTCTTGTTATGCATTCTTTTATAGGTAATATAATTATTCAATAAATAATTTCATATGATACAGTGCTGTGCAGTATATTGGTGTTTCTTATGTTTAGGTAGATTTACACAGGACTCTTTGGTAATTTTTTACAAGGCCATTACTAAGTGTCAATTCCAAGACCACAGTGCAGATACTTGTTATTATAGTATACAATATACAATACGTAACCCAAATAGATTGAATTTAATTAGCATATAAAACACTAGGTCCAGTGTTAAACAGTTTTATTGCCAGGAGCAAATGTTTACAGAAACTTTAAAACCTGTGTATTGCTTCTGTTATATGATATACTGTGGCCACAGACAGCATTGTTTGCAATACAATGTGAACACTGAAAATGTGTATATAATCTAGCTCTCTGAAGTTATTTATTTATATAATGTGCACTGCAGGAACTTAATCCTCTAGACAAAGAGACTATTACATGTCATCTTTTGTGTCTAGATGGGTTCTCATCCTTTTAAGGTAATTACAACTGAATGACTGAACAGAAACTTCCTATTATTATGAGATAATAATAGATCTATGTCTGCTGCCCAAACCATTTTATCTTCTCCCACTTCATGTAACTGACCTTATCAGATTTTACATCTAGTACGCAAGTGTGTAAATTGGCAAAGCTGATAAAAGCCATTAGTGTTTTTTCATTTCTATGGGGATATCTACTGTTATTTGGTAAAAGTAATCATACTTGTCATCAACCATTCATTCAGTGGAAAAGAGGATTTTAAACAATCATTGTTTGCAACAATGTCTTATAAATAGCACAGCAGAAAAGCAAGCAATTTGCACGTTCACATATCTGCAAATAAACATAGCAAGACTTATTTTTCCATACCTTTTTCCATACCATGCTACTTGACCCTTTTTTCTAATAAACCTTTGTTTAAACTTATAATGTTCTAAAATTCTCCTATGATGGAGAGGGTGGAAGAACCCTCAAAACGCATACTCCATTTACAATTGTAAATACAATAAACTTGTGTTTTTTTTTTTTTTTTGTATGCTTGTCCAGTAAATGATGTTATTGATAAGTCGGTGGATGTGGGTAGTGCCAATATAGGGTTAATTTTTAGCTTACTCCTTGGACTTAATCCTTGGATTTATTCTGTACTACTGTGTATCATCCAAACTACCGGGGAAATCTGTGGATAGAGACGACTCCCAGCCAAAATTGTTTAAAGGCATTTGTTGATGTAATGCCCAGAGTGCAACACCCAGGGTGAGCAACATACTACTTATTACCTACTGAAATTAAAAAAGTAGTAATGGCACATATTAGCTATTTGGGGAGATTTATCAAGACCTGTTCAGAGGAAAAGTTTACTAGTTGCCTATAGCAACTAGTAAACTTTATCAGATTGCTTCTTTTTTTTTCAGAGGCCTGTGTAAAAATGAAAGAAGTGATCTGATTGGTTGTTATGGGCAACTGGTCAACTTTTCCTCTGCACAGGTTTTAATAAATCTCCCCAATTGTGTTTCATCTTTTACATACGTAGTGATCTAATTAAGACATTTGTGACACCAGAAAAAGCAATGTGTATAATGAGGTGGGTATGGGCTGCCAAGGGCTTGAGTGGTGAAACGCTATGGGGGACATTTATCAGTACTTGTGCAGAGGAAAAGTTGACCAGTTGCCCATAGCAGCCAATCAGATTGTTTCTTTTTGCTGAGGCCATTTTAAAAATAAAAGAAGCAATCTGATTGGTTGCTATGGGCAACTGCACCACTCCTTCTCTACACAGTTTTTTGTACATCTCCCTCTGTATGTCTTTAATCATTCACACAAACACCTTTTTCAGTTAACCCGACAACGACCATGGACTCTATGCTTCTATGGCCGTTAACGGGGTATGACGCGACTCGAGCCCGCGTCTTACCGGCCGGCCCCCAGCTGATTCCTGTAGCTGGGGGCCGGCGTTAATAGCCGACATGTGGTGATCGCCGCGGCCGGCTATTAACCCTTTAGATTGATTCTAAAGGTGCCTGTATCTCGTCCCTTGTGGTCCAATGGGGTGGATTTCCCCACCGCAGCGCAATTGCGGGGGAGCGATCCACTGCTGAGGTAGCCTGAGGGCTTACCTCTCCTTTCATGCCGGCTCCGGGGGCTCAGAGTAATAAAGCCTGGCAGGACCAGGCTTTATCAATCGAGCGCAGAGCACACAGATCAATGGGATTATATGTAACCCCATTGATCTGTATGAGGAATCAAATGATTCCTCCTAAAAGTCCCCTAAGGGGACAAAAAGTGTAAAAAAAATAAAAAGTTTAAAAACACACACATTAACCCCTTCCTTATTAAAAGTTTAAATCACCCCCATTTTCCCAAATTCCATATAAAAAATATATAAACATAATAAAAATAAACATATATGGTATCGCCTCATGCGTAAATGTCCGATCTATAAAAATATATCATCATTAAACCAGACGGTCAATGGCGTACGTGCAAAAAAATTCAAAAGTCCAAAATAGCGTATTTTTGGTCACTTTTCATACCATAAAAAAAGGAATAAAAAGCGATCAAAAAGTCAGATCAAAACACAAATGGTACTGATTAGAACTTCAGATCACGGTGCAAAAAAATGAGCGCTCATACCGCCCGGTACTTGGAAAAATAAAAAAGTTATAGGGGTCAGAAGAGGACAATTTTAAATGAATCAATTTTCGTGCATGTAGTTATAATTTTTTCTAAAAATACGACAAAATCAAACCTACATAAGTAGGGTATCATTTTAATCGTATAAACCTACAGAATAAAGATAAAGTGTAATTTTTACCGAAAAATGTACGGCGTAGAAACGGAAGCCCACAAAATTTACAAAATGGTGTTTTTTCTTCAATTTTGTTGCACAATGATTTATTTTCCATTTCGCTGTAGATTTTTGGATAAAATGACTGACGTCATTACAAAGTAGAATTGGTGACGCAAAAAATAAGCCATCATGGATTTTTAGGTGCAAAATTGAAAGGGTTATGATTTTTAAAAGGTAAGGAGGAAAAAACTAAAGTGCAAAAACTGAAAAACACTTGGTCCTTAAAGGGGTACTCCGCCCCTAGACATCTTATCCCCTATCCAAAGTATAGGGGATAAGATGTCAGATCGCCGGGGTCCCGCTGCTGGGGACCCCGGGGATCGCTGCTGCAGCACCCCGCTATCATTACTGCGCAGGGCGAGATCGCTCTGCACGTAATGACGGGCAATACAGGGGCCAGAGCATCGTTACGTCACGGCTCCGCCCCTCGTGACTTCACGGCCCGCCCTCGTCAATACATGTCTATGGGAAGGGGGTGTGGCGGTCGTCACGCCCCCTGCCATAGACTTGCATTAAGGGGACGGGCCGGGATGTCATGAGGGGCGGAGCCATGACATCACGCTGCTCCGGCCCCTGTATCGCCAGTCATTACGCACAGAGCGAACTCGCTCTGTGCACTAATGATGGCGGGGTGCCGCAGCGGCGATCCCCGGGGTCCCCAGCAGCGGGACGGCGGCGATCTAACATCTTATCCCCTATCCTTTGGATAGGGGATAAGATGCCAGGGGCGGAGTACCCCTTTAAGGGGTTAAGCTGTTCCACTTGCTCAAGGCTCTGGGAAAGAAAATGTCAAATGCCAGGGTTTTGGAAAACAATTGCAAACTTTACTTTTTTCCTGAGACAGCTCAGTACAATGCAAATACTTTGGAATGGTACAGAAGATTTTGGATTACACTTTGGCTTTAGGAGAAAATAATATTTGGTCACTGGTCACCCTTCAGGACTGGGTGTTATTTGCAGATTTTTAGCTTCATGCAGATTTGTTACTCTACTGCTATTCTTGTACTTGTACTTCTAGTTGACTTTCTTGTAAATGTGTCTGATCCAGTACCCTCTCTGTACTTTAGGATGTCCCAGATGATGCAGACTGACTTTGTATTGCTCTAGCTTGTGTCTTTTTTAACTGAACAGCCTAACATAAGTCTTGACAAGGGATAGACTGTGTTAAATGTGTAGAATCCCTCTCCACTTACTTCTGTGGATTTTGCTGAGACAAAATATATTTTGATGAGACAAAATATATTTTTTCCCAATGCTATGTAGCTCTTTGGCTATTTTTATAATGGGACTTGTCACTAGGCAGAAGTGCTGGACTGTAGGCCATACTAGGAAGATTGTGGCCTACTTGGATAGGGGGTCCCTGACTCAAGCTACACTTGACGCTCACTGTTAATTAGTCTTCTCATGAGGTAACAGAAGCCGAAAAGCTGTATAAAGTGTATATTTTGGTATTTACCTTCATATGTAAAAAAAAAAAGAAAAAACAAGAAACAAATATAATATATAAGTAACAAAATGATCAGGCTATGTTGCCACTTCATTTTATGTTTCACTGGTTCTGTACCATTACATTTCATTTTGCTGTATACAAAACCGTAGTTGACTATGTTATTTTATACAGCAAAAAAGTATATGTTGCAGTCCCTTTTTAACCCCTTAAGGACTCAGGGTTTTTCCGTTTTTGCACTTTCGTTTTTTCCTCCTTACCTTTAAAAAATCATAACCCTTTCAATTTTCCACCTAAAAATCCATATTATGGCTTATTTTTTGCGTCGCCAATTCTACTTTGCAGTGACATTAGTCATTTTACCCAAAAATGCACGGCGAAACGGAAAAAAAAATCATTGTGCGACAAAATCGAAAAAAAAACGCCATTTTGTAACTTTTGGGGGCTTCCGTTTCTACGCAGTGCATATTTCGGTAAAAATTACACCTTATCATTATTCTGTAGGTCCATACGATTAAAATGATACCCTACTTATATAGGTTTGATTTTGTCGCACTTCTGGAAAAAATCATAACTACATGCAGGAAAATTTATACGTTTAAAAATGTCATCTTCTGACCCCTATAACTTTTTTATTTTTCCACGTATGGGGTGGTATGAGGACTCATTTTTTGCGCCGTGATCTGAAGTTTTTATTGGTATGATTTTTGTTTTGATCTGACTTTTTGATCACTTTTTATTCATTTTTTAATGTTATAAAAAGTTACCAAAATACGCTTTTTTGGACTTTGGAATTTTTTTGCGCGTACGCCATTGACCGTACGGCTTAATTAATGATATATTTTTATAGTTCGGACATTTACGCACGCGGCGATACCACATATGTTTATTTTTTTTTTTTTTTTTACACTGTTTTATTTTTCTTATGGGAAAAGGGGGGTGATTCAAACTTTTATTAGGGAAGGGGTTAAATGACCTTTATTAACACTTTTTTTTTACTTTTTTTTTGCAGTGTTATAGGTCCCATAGGGACCTATAACACTGCACACACTGATCTTTCATCCTGATCACAGGCATGTATTAACACGCCTGTGATCAGCATTATCGACGCTTGACTGCTCCTGCCTGGATCTCAGGCACGGAGCAGTCATTCGTCGATCGGACACCAGGGAGGCAGGTAAGAGCCCTCCCGGTGTCCGATCAGCTGTTCGGGACGCCGCGATTTCACCGCGGCGGTCCCGAACAGCCCGACTGAGCAGCCGGGATACTTTCAGTTTCACTTTAGAAGCGGCGGTCAGCTTTGACCGCCGCTTCTAAAGGGTTAATACCGCACATCGCCGCGATCGGCGATGTGTGGTATTAGCCGCGGGTCCCGGCCGTTGATTAGCGCCGGGACCCACGCGATATGATGCGGGATCGCGGCGCGATCCCGCTTCATATCGCGGGAGCCGGCGCAGGACGTAAATATACGTCCTGCGTCGTTAAGGGGTTAACAGCTCACTTGGGCCTAGAGGACACAGCCAGGTTTCATTTTTGTGTTTTCCTTTTTCTTCCTCTCCTTATCTCTTTTTTATTTTTCCATCTATGGAGCCATATGAGGACTTGTTTTTTGCAGGAACAATTGTACTTCGCATTGACATATTTCATTCTACCCTAAATTGTATGACAAAGCAAAAAAATAAAAAAAATTAAAATAGAAAATACACTTCAATTTTGCAACTTTTGGGAGGTTTCATTCTACGCAGTTCAATTCACTTTTGACATGTTCTCATTATTCTGTGGATAAATACGTTTATAAAGATACTCATGTTTACTCATTTTTTTAAATTATCGTATTACTTTTAAAAACAGTCAAACTTTTCAACAAAATAAGTATGTTATAAATTGTCCTACTCTGATCCCTTTCACTTTTTTTTCTTCTCTAAACAGGGCTGTATGAGACCAGATTTTTTGCGCCATGATCTGTAGTTTTTGTCAATACCATTTTTGTTTTGATCCTACAAAATTCATACATTGCCTAATCTGGCTCGCCGTAAATGTTTGATTGGTGATCAATAGTATCGAGCAGACTAAGGAAGTGTTGCAATGTGGTGGAGACATTCCTGTGTGTGGAAGAGTATATGTCCTGCACATATCTCTAAGCTGTTTGTGTCCCTCATATCCCTACTAGAGATGACCGACTATGACCTAGATCATCAAACCAGCAGTTTGGTGCTCCACAGCAAAGGAGCACCTGCATTTTGTGGCAAAAAAATTTACATTTTTACGTTTGCACAGCTTTGAGCCCAAAGTGCATGGTTTTTATAACCCTAAAGAAGCCATGTGGAATCTATATGGTGCAAATACACAAGAAATAAGTGTATAAAATGAACAAAGAGAATCCATTTTGCATATAAATAATAGTTTAGCACCTTGTATTTATTGCTTGTCATTGTGCATTTAAATGTTTCTCTTCTAAAAAGACTGCAATCTGTATTGAATCTCACAGTTGTTCAGCTCTTGTTCGTGAAAGTTGGATTATAGACTGCTCCGAGGTATTTTATATGTAGTGAATCAGTATGATTAGCTGTCTAATGCTAAGCACAGTTTACATTTAGGTTGTTCTTTCTACACAGAGACGTACCAAGTATGCCTTGCGCCCCTGGCAAGGTGCTGTATCAGCACCCCCTCCACTTTCCATTCGCGTGCAAAGACGCCCTAGCCTGTCTCGCGTGCATAGACGCCTTACCCTGTCCCTCTTCCTATGCAGTTCCTACCCCGTCCCTCTTCCTATGCAGTTACAAGTGATTTACAATTGACGTCTTCTGTATTTGGCATTGTTCTCTTCGTCATCCATCATTCTTTTTTTCTCAATCTGGCTCATGCCATGGTGATGGCCCATATTTATCAATCAGCCTGAAGCCCTAATTGTCTGTTTTTTCCTGTGGTAACCAATCACATCTCAACGTTCACTTTACAAGAGCTTGTTAAGATATGAAAACTGAGCTATGATTGGTTGATGTGGGAAAAAAACAGACAATTAGGGAAGAAATCTCCCCCGATGACTTCTTCCAGCCAAAACTTCATCTCTTTAGCATCTGCAGGACAAGCATCTTGGATTCCACATTTTTCCAGTGCCCTCCCCACCGCTACACAATCTCCCCATTTATAGGCCCCAAAATGGTATTAATGCCCCCTTGGTGTCCTGCACTTTAAAAGTGGGTAGGATAGTAGGTCCCCCATTAAGTAGGTTCAGAGGTTAAAATAAATATTGAATATGTTATCATTTTTCTCATTAAATATATTTCCAAAGGTGCTATTGACGTGGAATTTTAACCAGATATTGGTAACAACCCAAGTAATCCATACGTAGAAAGAAAACAAAACAAATTAGCTCAAAAATTAAGGTATGTATAATAATGACACAGGGAAAAAAGTATTGAACACTGATGTACTTTTTTTTAATATGTTGTACAAAAGCCTTTGATGGTAATGACAACTTCAACATGCCTCCTGTATGGAGAAGTTATATGAAAAACAGTGAGTAAATATGTTGATAGAAAGGTAGCTAGCCTGCAGTAGGTAGCTAACTTGCAGTTATTAGAGATTCATTTTGTGCATTCCCACATGCCATGGAATGCATGCATTTAAAACCGGGAAGGTAGATAGGTAGGTAGCCAGGGAGGTAATTAGAAAGGTAGTCAGGAAGCTAGCCAGGTAAGTAGGAGATAGGAGACATCAGGAAGGTTTTTTGGGGGGAACCGACAGGGAATCAATACCCCCTGAGAAATCGGAAGTAATAGAGCTGGATAGAGGTGAGAGACTTCAAATTATTAATCTGTCGTTGCATCAGCTCAGCCAGGTGGAAATGATTCTCCTAAGGAAAGGTTTATCATTCGTGCCAACAGTAAAATACAAAAAAATTTGTGGGTGAAGGATATCAATTTGTATGCCTGTAAATTAAAGTGGAAAAAGTATTTCACACCTAATAACATAGAACTGCCCAAGAACACAATTTAGAGACAGCAGATATTCCACTTCTTCAGGACATGGTAGCTCTATGTAGAGAGTGTCAACAGGAGGAAGGTTACGGACCATTCACCTCACTAAAGAAAAAAGTGTGAGACCTCCACCTCTAGGTGACTATTCACAGATAGACACTTTTATGGATATCGTCACACAAGAAGAAAAAAAACTAGAGAGACGTACTGTTGAACATCAAAAGCTCACGTGCCAAGAAAGGCGGGCACTATGTCCATTGGAAAAGGATGCCTTCCTGGTCATAAAGCCATCTGACAAAGGTGGAAACATTGTGGTAATGACCAGGGAGGCATATCTCACTATGTACCGGGACATACTCAGTCAATAGGGATGCTATAAAAAACTGTCCAGGGATCCTAGCAGAATGTTTAGTGAAGAACTACTCAGCATTCTGACTAGAGCAAAACTGGTACCCATTGAACTAGTTTCCTCTGAAACTTATTGTATAAGTTTTATTGATACTGGAGTTTTTATTTTTCTATCTTTATTTCTCTAATTTATGTAAATAATCAAGTAGGTCATTTTTAGGCTTCAGGCTATATTAGGATGGTTCTTGATAACAAATAACCTGGATATCCACTGTACAATAAGTAATATACTGCGAGTGATACACACGTTATTCCGTCCTGTATAAAGCTGGGATAATATTGAGTTGTATGGTTGTATTTAGCAATACATCATTATAGGATAAACAGTTTCCCTTTACCAAAATATGTCTTTCTTCTAGCCAGTGGCATTTGACATGCATACAAAATGGTTGCCGAGATACGCAAACGAAAGTGAGGCTTGTAGTGCATGAATGGCCCTCCACCCTGATCCCCTCCCTGATGTAAGATTAGCCCTATGAACATACTGATACAGCATTTTTTGACGCCAAGTGAAGGAGCTGTTATAGAAGGGACAGCATAAGAGGAATACGGAAATGCCTAGTAAGTGCACGGCCGCCATCAGAGCCCTGCACGCCATGCTACACTAAGCGCTATGGAAAATGGGAAAAAAAAAAAAAAAGATCATTGTCAAAGCGATTCCTGATAGATAGACAGTGAGAAATGCATTGAATGAAATGTATATTATCTTTCAATAAGACCAATCTGAGGGACAAAGCAAGCCCAGGACAACAGGTTTTATATTGCACTAATGTTGAATATGTACAAACAGTTCTGTTGTACTGTGTGCACATGCACTTTGGAGCCATGCACCTTACAGGATAAATGCACTCAAAGTAATGAACTATACGAATATACTGTAAGTAGTGGATTTTGCGATGATCATTAATTGCTGCTGCGCACAGGCACTTTTGAACACCAGTTTGGACTGGTGAACGGCCATAAAATCTGCCATATAAACCTAACTAATAATCTACTAACTCAGCATATGAGCACAACACTGTGACACTTGAGAGACTTATTATACATACCATATAAGAGACTTATTATTGTTGTGTTGTAAGCTACTACTGCATAGGTGGGAGCATATTCTTTGCATTATCAGTGACTAATGTGCGACGGTATGGAGAAGCACATTCATTAACAATTGAAATAACAGCGACCAGGAGAGCAGAGGGGAACAAACTATGTTCTATTGTGTAGGTGCAATACTAACCTGGGGGCTATGGTCCTTAATATCTATCCTTGACCTATATGTCATCTATGTGGTCCTAAGCGCTAAATTATGATTGAGTGTATCTATATGTATTTCTGTGGCGTAGGGCTGTGCGGTATACCGGTTCATACCGCAATACCATTTTGGCCCCTCCCCCTCGGGAATGAATTAATTATAAGTCCAGCGCTGCACTGTCCCCACATCGGGGAACTAATCATATGTGACCCGCGATCGCTATTCTGCCCTCCCCACCCACAATTAATTATCAGCCCAGTGCTACGCTGCGCTGTCCCCACTGGGGTAAATACTCACATATCACCCGCAAGCGCTGCCCTCCTCGTCCTCCTGTTTGTTGCGGGCTGCCGGCGCTGACACTCTATATACTGTACGCTGTATCTCTATGCCCGGGCTGCAAAAGATAAACAAAATAAAATTTAACTCACCTTCCCCGTCAGTCCGGACCTGCTTCCTGGAAACAGGAACATCGGACAGCCGTCAGCCTTGCACCGGCCGCAGCGATGTTCCGCCTCAGCCGGTGATAGGCTGAGCCCACTGTCATGTAAGAAGCCAGCTTCTTACATGACAGTGCGCTCAACCTATCACCGGCCGAGGCGGAACATCGCTGTGGCCGGTGATAGGCTGACGGCTCTCCGATGTTCCCGTCCCCGTAAGGCCGACATAGGAACGCGCGTTGCGTTAAAGTTTATTTTGCTTACCTTTTGCAGCCCGGGCATATGGATACAGCGTACAGTATAGAGTGTCAGCGCTGGCGGCCTGCAACAAACAGGACGACGAGGAGGGCAGCGCTTGCAGGTGATATGTGAGTATTTACCCCAATAGGGACAGCCCAGTGCAGCGCTAATAATTTTTTATTTTTTGGGGGGGGATACCGTTATATACCATGGAACCGCCATAAGTTACAAAAATACTGTGATACACATATTTTGTCATACCGCCCAGCCCTACTGTGGCGTATACATAGGATGGCGGCCGTTATTAGGTCATATAGTAAAGTGCACTAGATTCCTCTTGTTTACAATGTTTTAAAGGAATATAATACAATTTAGTTTTAACCCCTTAAGGACCTAGGGCGTATGGATACGCCCTGGCTCCCTGGTACTTAACCCTTTAAGGACCATGGACGTACGTGTACGTCTAAGCGCCCTGGCAGTTAAGGACCAAGGACGTTCGTGTACGTCCATGGAAATTTCGGTCCCTGCCGGGCGGGGACCGGACTGGGCTGACCCCCCCCCCCCTCATCAGACCCCCCCCCATGTCGGCGATCGCCGCAAATCGCAGGTGAATTCACACTGGCGATTCCTGGTCATACGGGTCTATGGTGACCCGGAAAATAAGGGGGATCGGGGTTGTCCAAGACACCCGCGATCCCCCAGAAGGGATAGGAGTGTGGTGGCAGGGGTGCAACCCCACCTATCCCTGCCATTGGTCGTATAGACTCGACGACCAATAGCAGATCAGGGGCTGGGGTTAACTTTCCGTTTCCCCGTTCTGCCCACTCACAATAGGCGGGGCAGAACAGGGGGACCGGCGCCGGATCGGTGGCAGCAGAGGACGGCGATGCGGCTCCCTAGATCCTACGGAAGCCAATGCGTTGCCTAGCAACGTCTGCAGGGCTGCAGTTTAAGACCACTATACAGTGGTCTCTAATCTGTAGCCCTCCAGATGTTGCAAAACTGCAACTCCCAGCATGCCCACACAGCTGTTTGGGCATGCTGGAATTTGTATTTTTGCAACAGCTGGAGGGTCACAGTTTGGAGATAACTGTGCAGTGATCTCTAAACTGTGGCCCTCTAGATCTAGCAAAACTACAACTCCTAGCATGCCCACACAGCAGTTTGCTGTCTGGGCATGCTGGGATTTGTAGTTTTGCAACATCTGGAGGGCCACAGTTTGGAGCTCACTGTGCAATAATCTCTAAACTGTAGCCCTCCAGATGTTTCAAA
Source organism: Hyla sarda (assembly GCF_029499605.1). Taxonomy (NCBI): domain Eukaryota; kingdom Metazoa; phylum Chordata; class Amphibia; order Anura; family Hylidae; genus Hyla; species Hyla sarda. The sequence goes on along the minus strand of NC_079189.1, from coordinate 247,702,659 downwards.
ACTGCAAATCCCAGCATGCCCAAACAGCAAACAGCTGTCTCGGCATGCTGGGAGTTGTAGTTGCGTATCTCCAGCTGTTGCATAACTACATCTCCCAGCATGCCCTTTGGCGGTCAGTACATCCTGGGAGTTGTAGTTTTGCAACAGCTGGAGGAACACTGGTTGGAAAATACTGAGTTAGGTAACAGAACCTAACTGAAGGTTTTCCAACCAGTCTGCCTCCAGCTGTTGCAAAAGTACAACTCCCAGCATTCACGGTCTGTCAGTACATGCTGGGAGTTGTAGTCTTGAAACAGCTGGAGGTTTGCCCCCCATGTGAATGTACAGGGTACATTCACACAGGCGGGTTTACAGTAAGTTTCCTGCTTGAAGTTTGAGCTGCGGCAAATTTTTCGCCACAACGCAAACTCCTAGCGGGAAACTCACCGTAAACGCCTGCCAGTGCGAATGTACCCTAAAAACACTACACTGACACATTATAAAGGGTAAAACACTACATATACACCCCCTTACACTGTCCCCCCCAATAAAAATGAAAAAGCAATATACAGCAGTGTTGCAAAACAACAATTCCCAGCATTTCTGGACACTCACTGACTGTCCAGGCATGCTGGGAGCTTAGCAACAGCTGGAGGCACCCTGTTTGGGAATCACTGGAGTAGAATACCCCTATGTTCACCCCTATGCAATCCCTAATTTTGTCTCCTTTTAACCCTTATGAAAAGGAAAAGTTGGGGGCTACACCAGCCTGTTAGTGTAAAAAAAAAAAAAATAATTTACACTAACATGCGGGTGTTGCCCCATACTTTTTACTTTCACAAGAGGTAAAAGGAAAAATAGACCCCCAAAATTTGTAACGCAATTTCTCCTGAGTATGAAAATACCCCATATGTGGGCGTAAAATGCTCTGCGGACGCACAACAAGGCTCAGGAGTGAGAGTGCACTATGTACATTTCAGGTCTAAATTGGTGATTTGCAAAGGGGTGGCTTATTTTACAGCGGTTCTGACATTAACGCAAAAAAAGAAATACCCACATGTGACCCCATTTTGGAAACTACACCCCTCACAAATGTAACAAGGGGTATAGTGAGCCTAAACACCCACAGGTGTTTGACGAATTTTTGTTAAAGTTGGATGTGAAAAAAAAAAAAAATTTCACTAAAAGGTTGGTGTTACCCTAAAATTTTCATTTTCACAAGAGAAAATAGGAAGAAAGCCCCCCAAAATTTGTAACCCCATTTCCTCGGAGTAAGAACATACCCCATGTGTGGAAGTAAAGTGCTCTCCGGGCCAACTACAATGCTTAGAAGAGAGGAGCGCCATTGGGCTTTTGAAGAGAAAATTTGCCCGGAATTGAAGGCCACATGTGTCTACAAAGCCCCATAGTGCCAGAACAATGGACCCCCTCCACATGTGAACCCATTTTGGAAACTACTCCCCTCATGTAATGTAATAAGGGGTACAGTGAGCATTTACGCCCCACAGGTGTCTGACAGATTTTTGGAACAGTGATCCGTGAAAATGAAAAATGTAATTTTTCATTTGCTCAGCCCACTGTTCCAAAGATGTGTCAAACGCTAGTGGAGTGTAAATGCTCACTCCACCCCTTATTAAATTCTGTGAGGTGTGTAGTTTTCAAAATGGGGTCACATGTGGGGGGGGGGGTCCACTGTTCTGGCACCACGGGGGGCTTTGTAAACGCACATGGCCCCAGACTTCCATTCCAAACAAATTCTCTTTTCAAATGCTCAATGGAGCTCCTTCTCTTCTGAGCATTGTAGTATACCAGCAGAGCACTTGTTTTTCACACATGGGGTATTTCCATACTCAGAAGAAATGGGGTTACAAATTTTGGAGGTAATTTTCTCCTATTATCCCTTGCAAAAATGTAGAATTTGGGAAAAAAAACTGTATTTTAGTGAAATTTTTTTTATTTATTTACACATCCAACTTTAACAAAAAGTCGTCAAACACCTGTGAGGTGTTAAGGCTCCCTGTACCCCTTGTAAAAATTCAAAAACTGAGTCTACAAGAAAATGCGAATGTAAAAAATGAAGATTTTAAATTTTCTTCTTCACTTTGCTGCTATTCCTGTGAAACACCTAAAGGGTTAGCACACTTACTGAATGTTATTTTGAATACTTTGAGGGGTGCAGTTTTTATAATGGGGCCTTTTATTGGGTATTTCTAATATGAAGACCCCTGATGTCTGAACTTTGAAGCCCTCTGATGTCTTCCAAAAGTAAAAACATGGCAACTTTATGATGCAAACATAAAGTAGACATATTGTATTTGTGAATAAAAATATAATTTATTTGGAATGTCTATTTTCCTTATAAGCAGAGAGCTTGAATGTTAGAAAAATGCAAAATTTCAAATTTTTCATCAAACTTTTGAATTTTTCACCAAGAAATGATGCAAGTATCGACATAATTTTACCACTAACATAAAGTAGAATATGTCACGAAAAAAAAATCAGAATGAAAGGTAAAAGCATCCCAGAGTTATTAATGTTTAAAGTGACAGTGGTCAGATGTGCAAAAAATGCTCTGGCCCTACAGTGAAAATTGGCCTTGTCCTTAAGGGTTTAAGGACCCAGGACATATCCATACACCCGTGGGAATTTTCCGTCCCTGCCGCGCACTGGGCGGGGACCGGACCGGGGTGACTGCTGTTATCGATCAGCAGGCACCCCGCGCAAATGACCAGGGGGGTCATTAGACCCCCCATGTCGGCGATTTGCGCAAATCGCTGGTGTGAATTTCACCAGCGATTTGCGCCGATTACGGGTCTATGGTGACCCGGAATATATGTGGGGTCGCGGTTGTCCAAGACACCCACGATCCTCCTGAAGGGATAGGAGTGAGGTGGCAAGGGTGCCACCCCTCCTATCCCTGCTATTGGTCGACAAGAAGTGACGACCAATAGCAGATCGGGGGCGGGGGGGTTAACTTTCTGTTCCCCATTCTGCCCACCCACAATAGGCAGGGCAGAACAGGGTAACCGAAAGAGGACAGGCGCCGGTCCACTTACCCATCAGCAGGCAGCGATCGGCGGCGGGAATCGACGGAAGAAGAGGACGGCGATGCGGCCCTCTGGATCCTACTGAAGCCGGTGAGATGCCTAGCAACATCTGGAGGGCTACAGTTTGAGACCACTGTATAGTGGTCTCTAAACTTTAGCCCTCCAGATGTTGCAAAACTGCATCTCCCAGCATGCCCAGACAGCTGTTTGCTGTGTGGGCATGCTGGGATTTGTAGTTTTGCAACAGCTGGAGGGCTACAGTTTGGAGATCACTTTGCAGTGATCTCTAAACTATGACCCTCTAGATCTTGCAAAACTACAACTCCCAGCATGCCCACACAGCAGTTTGCTGTGTGGGCATGCTGGGATTTGTAGTTTTGCAACATCTGGAGGGCCACAGTTTGTAGATCACTGTGCAGTGGTCTATAAACTTTAGCCCTCCAGATGTAACAAAACTGCAAATCCCAGCATGCCCAAACAGCAAACAGCTGTCTCGGCATGCTGGGAGTTGTAGTTGCGTATCTCCAGCTGTTGCATAACTACATCTCCCAGCATGCTCTTTGGCGGTCAGTACATCCTGGGAGTTGTAGTTTTGCAACAGCTGGAGGAACACTGGTTGGAAAATACTGAGTTAGGTAACAGAACCTAACTGAAGGTTTTCCAACCAGTCTGCCTCCAGCTGTTGCAAAAGTACAACTCCCAGCATTCACGGTCTGTCAGTACATGCTGGAAGTTGTAGTCTTGAAACAACTGGAGGTTTGCCCCCCATGTGAATGTACAGGGTACATTCACACAGGCGGGTTTACAGTAAGTTTCCTGCTTGAAGTTTGAGCTGCGGCAAATTTTTCGCCACAACGCAAACTCCTAGCGGGAAACTCACCGTAAACGCCTGCCAGTGCGAATGTACCCTAAAAACACTACACTGACACATAATAAAGGGTAAAACACTACATATACACCCCCTTACACTGTCCCCCCCAATAAAAATGAAAAAGCAATATACAGCAGTGTTGCAAAACAACAATTCCCAGCATTTCTGGACACTCACTGACTGTCCAGGCATGCTGGGAGCTTAGCAACAGCTGGAGGCACCCTGTTTGGGAATCACTGGAGTAGAATACCCCTATGTCCACCCCTATGCAATCCCTAATTTTGTCTCCTTTTAACCCTTATGAAAAGGAAAAGTTGGGGGCTACACCAGCCTGTTAGTGTAAAAAAAAAAAAAATAATTTACACTAACATGCGGGTGTTGCCCCATACTTTTTACTTTCACAAGAGGTAAAAGGAAAAATAGACCCCCAAAATTTGTAACGCAATTTCTCCTGAGTATGGAAATACCCCATATGTGGGCGTAAAATGCTCTGCGGACGCACAACAAGGCTCAGGAGTGAGAGTGCACTATGTACATTTCAGGTCTAAATTGGTGATTTGCAAAGGGGTGGCTTATTTTACAGCGGTTCTGACATTAACGCAAAAAAAGAAATACCCACATGTGACCCCATTTTGGAAACTACACCCCTCACAAATGTAACAAGGGGTATAGTGAGCCTAAACACCCACAGGTGTTTGACGAATTTTTGTTAAAGTTGGATGTGAAAAAAAAAAATAATTTCACTAAAAGGTTGGTGTTACCCTAAAATTTTCATTTTCACAAGAGAAAATAGGAAGAAAGCCCCCCAAAATTTGTAACCCCATTTCCTCGGAGTAAGAACATACCCCATGTGTGGAAGTAAAGTGCTCTCCGGGCCAACTACAATGCTTAGAAGAGAGGAGCGCCATTGGGCTTTTGAAGAGAAAATTTGCCCGGAATTGAAGGCCACATGTGTCTACAAAGCCCCATAGTGCCAGAACAATGGACCCCCTCCACATGTGAACCCATTTTGGAAACTACTCCCCTCATGTAATGTAATAAGGGGTACAGTGAGCATTTACGCCCCACAGGTGTCTGACAGATTTTTGGAACAGTGATCCGTGAAAATGAAAAATGTAATTTTTCATTTGCTCAGCCCACTGTTCCAAAGATCTGTCAAACGCTAGTGGAGTGTAAATGCTCACTCCACCCCTTATTAAATTCTGTGAGGTGTGTAGTTTTCAAAATGGGGTCACATGTGGGGGGGGGGGGTCCACTGTTCTGGCACCACGGGGGGCTTTGTAAACGCACATGGCCCCAGACTTCCATTCCAAACAAATTCTCTTTTCAAATGCTCAATGGAGCTCCTTCTCTTCTGAGCATTGTAGTATACCAGCAGAGCACTTGTTTTTCACACATGGGGTATTTCCATACTCAGAAGAAATGGGGTTACAAATTTTGGAGGTAATTTTCTCCTATTATCCCTTGCAAAAATGTAGAATTTGGGAAAAAAAACTGTATTTTAGTGAAAATTTTTTTATTTATTTACACATCCAACTTTAACAAAAAGTCGTCAAACACCTGTGAGGTGTTAAGGCTCCCTGTACCCCTTGTAAAAATTCAAAAACTGAGTCTACAAGAAAATGCGAATGTAAAAAATGAAGATTTTAAATTTTCTTCTTCACTTTGCTGCTATTCCTGTGAAACACCTAAAGGGTTAGCACACTTACTGAATGTTATTTTGAATACTTTGAGGGGTGCAGTTTTTATAATGGGGCCTTTTATTGGGTATTTCTAATATGAAGACCCCTGATGTCTGAACTTTGAAGCCCTCTGATGTCTTCCAAAAGTAAAAACATGGCAACTTTATGATGCAAACATAAAGTAGACATATTGTATTTGTGAATAAAAATATAATTTATTTGGAATGTCTATTTTCCTTATAAGCAGAGAGCTTGAATGTTAGAAAAATGCAAAATTTCCAATTTTTCATCAAACTTTTGAATTTTTCACCAAGAAATGATGCAAGTATCGACATAATTTTACCACTAACATAAAGTAGAATATGTCACGAAAAAAAAATCAGAATGAAAGGTAAAAGCATCCCAGAGTTATTAATGTTTAAAGTGACAGTGGTCAGATGTGCAAAAAATGCTCTGGCCCTACAGTGAAAATTGGCCTTGTCCTTAAGGGTTTAAGGACCCAGGACATATCCATACACCCGTGGGAATTTTCCGTCCCTGCCGCGCACTGGGCGGGGACCGGACCGGGGTGACTGCTGTTATCAATCAGCAGGCACCCCGCGCAAATGCCCAGGGGGGTCATTAGACCCCCCATGTCGGCGATTTGCGCAAATCGCTGGTGTGAATTTCACCAGCGATTTGCGCCGATTACGGGTCTATGGTGACCCGGAATATATGTGGGGTCGCGGTTGTCCAAGACACCCACGATCCCCCTGAAGGGATAGGAGTGAGGTGGCAAGGGTGCCACCCCTCCTATCCCTGCTATTGGTCGACAAGAAGTGACGACCAATAGCAGATCGGGGGCGGGGGGGTTAACTTTCTGTTCCCCATTCTGCCCACCCACAATAGGCAGGGCAGAACAGGGTAACCGAAAGAGGACAGGCGCCGGTCCACTTACCCATCAGCAGGCAGCGATCGGCGGCGGGAATCGACGGAAGAAGAGGACGGCGATGCGGCCCTCTGGATCCTACTGAAGCCGGTGAGATGCCTAGCAACATCTGGAGGGCTACAGTTTGAGACCACTGTATAGTGGTCTCTAAACTTTAGCCCTCCAGATGTTGCAAAACTGCATCTCCCAGCATGCCCAGACAGCTGTTTGCTGTGTGGGCATGCTGGGATTTGTAGTTTTGCAACAGCTGGAGGGCTACAGTTTGGAGATCACTTTGCAGTGATCTCTAAACTATGACCCTCTAGATCTTGCAAAACTACAACTCCCAGCATGCCCACACAGCAGTTTGCTGTGTGGGCATGCTGGGATTTGTAGTTTTGCAACATCTGGAGGGCCACAGTTTGTAGATCACTGTGCAGTGGTCTATAAACTTTAGCCCTCCAGATGTAACAAAACTGCAAATCCCAGCATGCCCAAACAGCAAACAGCTGTCTCGGCAAGCTGGAAGTTGCAGTTGCGTACCTCCAGCTGTTGCATAACTACTGATCGCCGAAGGGCATGCTGGGAGTTGAAGTTTTGCAACAGCTGGAGGCACACTGGTTGGAAAATACTGAGTTAGGTAACAACCTAACTGAAGGTTTTTCAACCAGTGTGCCTTCAGCTGTTGCAAAAGTACAACTCCCAGCATGCACGATCTGTCTGTCAGTACATGCTGGGAGTTGTATTTTGAAACAGCTGGAGGTTTGCCCCTGTTTGGAATCACTGGCGTAGAATACCCCTATGTCCACCCCTATGCAATCCCTAATGTAGTCCTCAAATGCGCACGGCGCTCTCTCACTTCAGAGCCCTGACGTATTTCAAGGAAACAGTTTAGCGCCACATATGGGGTATTTCCGTACTCGGAAACTCACTGCACCTCTTATTAAATTCTGTGTGGGGTGTAGTTTCCAAAATGAGGTCCCATGTGGTGGGGGTCTACTGTTCTGGCACCACGGGGGGCTTTGTAAACGCACATGGCCCCTGACTTCCATTCCAAACAAATTCTCTTTCCAAAAGCTCAATGGCACTCCTCCTCCTCTGGAGTACCATTGAGCACTTGATGTCCACACATGGGGTATTTCCATACTCAGAAGAAATGGGGTTACAAATTTTGGGGGTTATTTTCTCCTATTACCCCTTGTAAAAATGTAAAATTTGGGGGGGGAAAACTGAATTTTAGTGAAAAAATTTTTTTTATCTTTATTTTTTACACCATTACATCTTTTTTTCATTTACACATTTTACCAAATTTAACAAAAAGTCGTCAAACACCTGTGGGGTGTTAAGGCTTACTGTACCCCTTGTTACGTTCCTAGTTACTGCTGCGGCCCAAAAAAGGGGGGCAAATCGCAGCGCTCTGAACCCCTTATACGGCCGGGTCACGCTAAAAAAACTGTGGCGGACCCTTGAGAACCTATTCGGGGGGGGGGAATTTTTTTTCTACTTTTTTTAACCAACTTTTTTGCACTCCCACCTTTATCTTTTCTGTATTCTGTCCCTGCTCTAAGGTGGCTTCTTCTGTCCTGAGGGTCTCCGATCACAGCAGAGGGGGGGTTCCCTGGCTCCTTCTTGCAGCTCTGACCGCTGACTGAACTCATTTAGCCGGCAGAGCTGCTAACCCCTCCCCTGCGGCTTCTGTTGGTTGGACGATCGTCTGGCCAATAGCAGCGATCCTGGGGCGGGTGACAAAATCGCCACCCCATAGATACAGGAGGTGATTGGGGGTGTATCCTACACCCCTGATCACCATGTATCCCCAGGTCATCACCGGAATCACGGCAAATCGCCAGTGTGAATGACCCCCCTGGGCATTTGCGCGGGGTGACTGCTGATCGATATCAGCAGTCACCCTGGTTCGGACCCCGCCCGGCATGCGGCAGGGACCGAAATTCCCACGTACGTACGCATACGCCCTTGGTCCTTAACTACCAGGGAGCTTAGACGTACACGTACATCCTTGGTCCTTAAGGGGTTAAATCTATCCACATTGAACCTCATTTTCCAAGTGGATGCCCACACACTCAGTTTGTCCAATTCATCTTGTAACTTATACACATCCTCTATAGACTGTACTGTGCTACAAAGCTTGGTGTCATCTGCAAAAATAGAAACAGAGCTGTTAATCCCATCCTTTATATCATTAATAATTAAGTTAAGCAAAAGTGGGCTAAATACTGAAACCTGGGGTACACCACTAATAACTGTGGTCCAATTAGAGTACGAATCATTGACCACCACTTAAGAAAAAAAAACTTAGTACATGTCATGGCAAAATGTCGTAAGCTTTGATCGGTTGGACCCTAGATGCTGAGATCCCAACTGATCCCTAAAACAAATCCATACTTAGTGATCAGTATATGGATTGACATAGTAATCATCATGCTTGATATGCATGACTCTGGTCTGGGAGGGTTATGTATTTGTATTTGTCAAGCTGGTGTAGGCAGTCTTATAGGCCAGGCGATACTTTCCTGAGAAAAGGATATGCAAATTAGCTATTGGACAAGGAATTACAAAGTAGCTGTCTCAAATCTTCTGGAGGGAAGCTAATTTGTATGCCTTTTCATCACAGAACAGTGGGTATCGGGCTATACTCTATACCGCTGTACTCTTAGGGTATGTTCACACTACGGATATGTAGATGAGTTTCAGCCTGGCAGCCGGCAACGGCGGTAGGACCGCGGGACACTGCGCCATCACCATTGACGGCTATGCAGTACTCGCGGAATTCCGCGCAAAGAATTAACATGTTCTTTTTGCGTGGAACAATTTCACAGTGGAATTGTGCGCCACTGAAATTACGCAGTGTGAGCGGGTCTCGCGGAAGAGCCATTTACACTGATGCTAACATTCACTGTGCGGAATTCCACTATGTGAACATACCCTTATTGTAAACGTAAATATTATTATCAGAAGGTAACATTTTTATTGCTGCTCTGTTTTGTTTATTTCTTGAGCAGGGAACCACACCAAATCCAATCCTGTGCGGTTGCTTCTTGTAGAAAAGTAGCCATTGGACATTAAATGGTTGCATCTGAATGGTCTACATTATGTGTTAGATCAAAATAGCAATAATGTTAAAAAACTTACAGCCCAATCATGTTTTTTCCTTTCCCCATTGTTCCTCTACCTTTGTTATCTTCATCAAACAGCTGTCCTCCCTTATTATCGTTTTGTTTAACCCCTATTACCTAATTATCCAAGTGTTGTGTAATTCATTTGAGTTTTTTTTTTAGTTTTTTTATTGTGATGCATTTTTTGGGCTGACCAGACCGCCTTGTGTCCTCATTTACTATATTTGCTCTGTTTGATCATTGTTTTGTCTGTTATCTTTAATAAAACCCTTGTTGAATTTGAAAAAAATAATAATGTTAAAAAGCTATGTGAAAGCTTTGCTAAATTATTTTGCTTGCTACTGTCCTAAGTCACACATCAGACTAAGCTAAAGTAATATTTAATCAGCTATATAAAGAACTATAATAGAGTGCATCATTTTAAAAGTCATTATCTGCTGCCCTCCTGTGGCTGCAAGAGTGATTGCTTTATTTCCCAGTTAATTTTTTTCTCTGTTTTCTCTTTGAAGGACTTGGGAACTAACGAGATTAACAATGAGGCGAAGTCGGACAATGTCCTTTCTCACAAATGAGGTAATAAAGCTGAACTTTCCAAATGTCTTTAAAGGATAATTTGTGACAGTGACAGAGCAATAATTAAGCATTTCTAAATCTTTTTTATTTTTATTTGAAATACTGTATGATACTATGTAGAGATGTAACATTTTCCGAAATTTTTAAGAAATTATCATATTTATCGGCGTATAACTCGCACTGGTGTATAACACGCACCCTCATTTTAACAGGGAAATTTGAGTAAAAAAATGAATGTAAAATAAATTACTTTGAAGCTCTGAATTTAATGTCACATCATTCCCCCCATTTGCCACATCATTTTCCTGCTCCTCAGTCTGCCCCCCCCCCCCTCCCTTGTGCCACATCATTCCTTCCCCTTTATCAACCCCTGTGCTACAACATGCCCCCCATCCCCCTGTGGCTCTTCATTTACCCATTGCCTCATTTGCCCCTATGATTTGTTATCCCCTTGTGCCTCATTTCCCCTTAGTGATCTCAGCCAGGTGAGGTTGAGCTGTTGATCTTTTAACAAACAGCCAGGGCTGCGGCCACTTTCAATCAGTGATCGGCAGATTTATCGACATATAACACGCAGGCAGGGCTTTTGCCTATAATTGTAGTTTTAAAAGTGCGTGTTATACGCTGATAAATACGGTAAATAAAAACAGGTTTTTTCCCCCGTAAAAAATGCTGAATGATATAGTTTTACAAATTGAAAATCATTTCAATGCTGAATGTTGGTCTCACCATTTTACTGACAGGAAGAAAATAAAACCAATATACTGGTAATATACTAGTAGTCTGGTAGAATCTGGTAGATAAATGTCATTTAAGACCAATATGAGAGGACAGGAATAATCATAATTTCTAAAGAGCAAGGGCAACCAGAATAAAGAGGCCAACAACAAAAAAAATATCAAATTTTATTAGTACACAATATACATACAGCTTATAGAAGAAAGTACAGTGGAGACAGCAGATATGCCATGGGCTGTTCAAAGGTGCTGTATGAATGCAAATTCAGTGGGTGACATCTCATGTAAATACAGTAATATATGTGAAGATGCACCACAAAATGCCAGAGGCCCACCACAAACGGCAGCAGTCAGCAGTGTGCGCGTTATATACGTTGGAGTACATTTGTGTTTAGCTACATTTGTGATTATTTATCATTATAAAAGAACATATTTCTTATTATTTTTTTTTGGGGGGGGGGGAGGGGGGTTCTGGGGGGAAATTGCTTTGGAAAAGAAAAATGGGAAATTTTTTTAGTTTTTTTCCAAATTTTCCTTATTTTCCCCAAAAGGTACAAATTAGTAAGTAATCTTATCAGTAATCTAATGAATAATTAATGAATTTCCTCAAATAATAATGATAGTGTGGTGTCCTGGTACAGGACTTGGTCCTGTCCCTCTGTCTAAAGTACCCTCAGCCAGAGTCCCTCCATGCTAGTAAGGCTCTCCTGGAGGGCTACCCCTAGTCGCCTCTTAATGCTGTGTATTAAATGTACCTATTTACGTATTTAATAGTAGTATACCTTTGTATAGAACCTTAGAGGTGCTATGGTTCAAGGACCTTTGGGTCATGTGACATATAAATAGTTCCTTAGGTCAGGACTGACAGGTTTGCAGAACCAATGAGCTTTGTACCTGCCCCCCTTAATATATAAGGGACTGCTGCCACTAAATTCTCTCTTAGTTCCTGGTTGCCAAGCAAGCAACATCTCTCTTCCTGCTGAACTCAAAAGCAGTAACATCTCAGCACAATCATCAATTCATGCTAGGCCTGAAGCCTTATCTTCCGCAGTCACTAATACGTGAGTCATCAAGCTCCAAACTACTAAAATCCTGTTTGACTGCAACTCATTGATATTCAAATCAGTAGCACAGTGGCTAGCAAACAAAAGCTCATTGTTATCAGAAGTCCCAGCAAAATCTGTGAGGAACCTGAACTACGGTCCTCTATACAACGACTGTTCTGTTACCTACAGTTGCATAAAATATGCAGTAAAGTTTTTCCCTTTTTCACCAAATATCTGCTCTGGACATTCAATTATTTCTCCCTGCCGTTTGTGGGATGGTTGGCGGTAGGAACATTAACCATTGTGAAACCTCACCCTGGCGTCACGACAACAAAGGGTTAATACCAGCACCCTACATCACTACAACTCGTAACACCACATTGCATCCTTCACCCCAGACTACCACAATAGCAGATGTAGAAAATGGGAATATTACTTTAAACTACTTTATTTAGAGTCAGGGTACTAAGACCCACTAATCGCTATTGTGACATGGTATTATCTTTGTGGTATGTGCTTTGCTTCATAGATAATTAATGTTGCTGTCTGAGGTGTATTTTGCAGGACAATTTTTATTTATTTATTCATTCATTATTTATTTGTTATTTATTTTTTGCAAACCACTTTGGGGAACATATAATAAATTAAAGGACATCTGCAACAAAAAACAACTTATGCCCTATCCACAGGATAGAGGATAAGTGTTTGATCGCTGGGACCCCCGGGATCTCCCAAATGGGGCCCAGTATTGCTGCTCTATGTGAGCAGGTAATGCACAACGGTACACCCCCTCCACGCCCCCTTCCCATACAGTTGTATGGGAGAGGCGGGGAGCACGAACACTGCCTCCCCGCCTCTCCCATAGAACAACATGGAGGAGGCGTGTCCGGCACGATGTCACGCTGCGGCCGGTACACCTCCGGCACGTGAGAGCCGCGGCCCTCTGCAGGAGATCGCAGGGGGGCCCTGGCGTTTGGACCCCTCGCGATCAAACTTTTATCCCCTATCCTGTGGATAGGGGACAAGTTGTTTTTTGCTGCAGATGTCCTTTAATTAACTTTTATTAACTGTGTGAGGAGGAATTAAAAAATAATAATATTTCAACGTTATTTTAAGTGGTGTTATGATTACAATGATACCAAATTTACATATTTTTATGTGTTTACATATTTTGGACAATAAAAAACTTTATAAAATTAGTGTTCGATTGCATTCCAAGACTTATAACATTTTAGTTTTTTATGTAAATGAGCGCTTGTGTTTTTTCAGGACAACTTATAGCCTTAGAGTACTTCCTATTTTACAGTATGGATGCAGTGTTACCAATTATGTGTAGTAAAAAATTAAAAAAATTTGATTAAAGGTTTTGCCTTTTTTTCTGCAGAACTGCTTAGGTAACATGGCATCTGCTTAAATGGGCACTCTGATTAAAACAAATTTTTGCTATTGCACTCCTTGTAGTAAATAACAAATCTTTCTAGTGTACTTTGTTGAAAAAAAATTGAAGTTTTCTATGTTTTATTTGTGTTTAAAAAAGCTGCCACTAGGTGTCCAGAGCATATTTTCCCCCATGTTTTTCACAGACCTTAGACTCTTGCTGGCCTGGCCAGAAGTCCAAAAGCAGGAAATGTTGAGGGGTGTGTGTACAGCCTTATCCAATCAGAGTTCATCTCACACACTGAACTGCTCTGGGCTGTGCGTAGCAGAGTGAGGTAGAAAGTTCTCCCCTGTATGGCTTCAGATTATGTCATGCCTGCTAGGTAATGCCCCTTTCCAGTCTGTGAATCTGACTGAGGCTGAGCAGAAAATACAGAGCAATATCAAGGTAGAAAACAAAAACAAAAAAAATTAAGGCAGGGGGTGGTTTATCATTATGGGGGCAGGTTTTTTTTTCTGCAGATGTCCTTTAAATAACTTTTATTAAGTTTGAGGAGGAATAAAAAAAATAATATTTTAACATTATTTTATGTGGTGCTATGATTACAGTGATACCAGATTTACATATTTTTATGTGTTTACATATATTGGACAATAAAAAAAAAACTTTATAAAATGAGTGTTTGACTGCATTCCAAGACTTGTAGTCTTCGGGTACTTCCTATTTTACAGTATGGATGCAGTTTTACCAATTATGTGTAGTGTTTGGTCCCCCCCCCCAAAAAAAAAAAAATTTAACGTTTTGCCTTTTTTTAAGCAGAACTGCTTAGGTAACATGGCATCTGCTTAAATGGGCACTCTCATTAAAACAAAATGTTGCTATTCCTTTTTGTTTTAATGAGATTGCACTCCTTGTGGTAAATAACAAATCTTTCTAATGTACTTTGTTAAAAAAAAAAAAAAAATGAAGTTTGCTATGTTTAATTTGTGTTTAACCCCTTGGGGACGGAGCCCATTATAACCCTAAGGATGGGAGCATTTTTTGCAAATCTGACCACTATCACTTTATGTATTAATAACTCTGGGATGCTTTAACTTATAAATTTGATTCTGAGATTGTTTTTTCGGGACATATTCTACTTTATGTTAGTGGTAAATTTACGTTGATACATCACTTCTTGGTGAAAAATTCCAAACTTTCAGGAAAAATTAGAAAATGTATCATTTTTCTAACTTTGAAGCTCTCTGCTTGTAAGGAAAAGGGACATGTCAAATAAATTACATATTGATTCACATATACAGTATGTCTACTTTATGACTGCATCAGAGTGCTTCAAAGTTCAAATTTCAAAATCAGAATTTTTCAGGGACCAGCTAAGTTTAGAAGTGAATTTGAGGGTCTTTATTTTGGAAATCCCCTATAATGGACCCCATTATGAAAACTGCACCCCTCAAAGTATTTAAAATGACATTCAAAAAGTTTGTTAACCCTTTAGGTGTTTCACAGGAATAGCAGCAAAATGGAGAAGAAAAATCTCTATTTTTACACTAAAATGTTATTGTAGCCCCATTTTTTTTCTTCATTTTTACAAGGGGTAAAAGGTAAAAAAAAAAGCCCCCCAAAACTTGTAATTCATTTTCACTTGATATAAGGAAATACCTCATGTGGATGTAAAGTGCTCTGTGGGTGCACTAGAGGGCTCAGAAGAAAAGGAGCGAGAATGGCATTTTAGAGAGCGAATTTTTCTGAAATGGTTTTTGGGGGGCATGTCACATTTAGGAAGCCCCCATGATGCCAGAACAGTAAAAATACTATTTTGTAAACTACACCTCTTAAGGAACGTAAGAAGGGGTACAGTGACCCTTAACACCCCACAGGTGAGTGAGGAACTTTCGTAAAATTGGGACATAAAAACAAAATGCTGGTGTTAGAGAAAAAGCCCCCCAAATTTTTTAACCCCATTTCTTCTAAGTATGGAAATACCCCATATGTGGATGTAAAGTGTTCTGCGGGCGATCTACAATGCTCAGAAGAGAAGGGGCGCCATTGAGCTTTTAGAGAGAGAATTTTGTTGGAATGGAAGTCGGGGGCCATGTGCGTTTACAAAGCCCCCATGGTGCCAGAACAGTGGACCCCCCACATGTGACCCCATTTTGCAAACTACCCCCCTCACAGAATTTAATACGAGGTGCAGTGAGCATTTACACTGCACTGGCATTTGACAGATCTTTGACACAGTGGGCTGTGCTGTTTTCATTTTTACAGACAACTGTTCAAAAAATCTGTCAGACATCTGTGGGGCGTAAATGCTCACTGTACCCCTTATAACATTCCGTGGGAAGTGTAGTTTCCAAAATGGGGTCACATGTGGGGGGTCCACTGTTCTGGCACCATGGGGGCTTTGTAAACACACATAGCCTTCAATTCCAGCCTAATTCTCTCTCAAAAAGCCCAATGGTGCCCCTGCTATTCTGAGCATTGTAGTTCAACCACAGTGGACTTTACATCCACATATGGGGTATTCACTTACTGAAAAATTTGGGGTAAAACCAGCATTTCAGGGAAAAACTTTAACGAAAATTATTCAAAGACCTGAGGGGTGTTAAGGCTCACTATACACCTTGTTATGTTGCGTGAGGGGTGTAGTTTCCAAAATGGGGGTCACATGTGGCTGTTTTTTTTTTTTTTTTGCGTTCATGTCAGAACCGCTGTAACGATCAGCCACCCCGTGCAAATCACCAATTTAGGCCTCAAATGTACATGGCGCTCTCTCACTCCTGAGCCATGCAGTTCGGCCGCAGAGCATTTTACATCCACATATGGGGTATTTCCAGGGTAATTCGGAAGAAATTGCATCAGAAATTTTGGGGGTCTTTTTCTCCTTTTATCTTTTGTGAAAATGGGGCAACACCAGCATGTTAGTGTAAAAATTTTTATTTTTTTACACTAACATGCTGGTGTATCACCCAACTTTACATTTTCTCAAGGGGTAAAAGGAAAAAAATACCCCAAAAATGTTAACACCATTTCTTTTGAGTACTGAAATACCCCATATGTGGCCCTAAACTGTTGCCTCGAAATACAACAGGGCTCTGAAGTGAGAGAGCTCCGTGCGCATTTGAGGCCTAAATGAGGAAATTGCAATAGGGGTGGACCCGGATATAAGGATGGGGCTTGTCTCCACCAAAACCCTACAGCAGTGTTTCCCAAACAGGGTGCTTCCAGCTGTTGCAAGACTCCCAGCCTGCCAGGACAGTCTATGGCTATCCGGCAATACTGGGAGTTGTTGTTTTGCAACAGCTGGAGGCTCCGTTTAGGAAACCCTGCCGTATGAGACGTTCTTCATTTTTATTTGGGGGGGACGTGTAAGGGGGTGTATTTGTAGTGTTTTACTTTTTTTTATGTGTTAGTGTAGTGTTTTTAGGGTACATTCACACAGGTGGGGATTCACAGTGAGTTTTCCGCTGGAGCTTTGAGCTGCGGCGGAAAAATTTGCCGCAGCTCAAACTTGTAGAAGGAAACCCACTGTAAACCCGCCCCTGTAAATGTACCCTGAATATTCACATGGGGGGGGGGGGCGCTCCAAACCTTCAGCTGTGGCAAAACTACAACTCCCAGAATGCACTGACAGACCGTACATGCTGGGAGTTGTAGTTTTGCAACAGCTTTAGGCACACTGGTGGGGAACCACTGAGTTAAGAAACAGACTCTAGCTCAGTGATTCCAACCAGTGTACCTCCAGCTGTTGCAAAACTACAACTCCCAGCATGTACGGTCTGCATTCTGGGAGTTGTAGTTTTGCAACAGCTGGAGGCACATGGGTTTGAATCTCTGAGCTAGGAAACAGACTCTAGCTCTGTGTTTCCCAACCAGTGTGCCTACAGCTGTTGCAAAACTACAATTCCTAGCATGCCCAGACAGTCAGGGATGCTGGGCGTGTAGTTCTGCAATATCTGGCCCTTCAGATGTTGCAGAACTACAACACCCAGCATGCCTGGACAGTCTGGGCATGCTAAGAGTGGTAGTTATGCAACAACTGGGGAAGAACAGTTTGGAGACCGCTAAGTAGTAGTCTCCAAACTGTAGCCCTCCAGATGTTGCAAAACTACAACTCCAAGCATGCCCAGACTGTCCAGGTATGTTGGAAGTTGTAGTTCTGCAACATATGAAGGGCCAGATATTGCAGAACTACACGCCCGGCATCCCTGACTGTCTTGGCATTCTGGGAATTGTAGTTTTGCAACATCTGGAGGGCTACAGTTTGGAGACCACTGTATAGTGGTCTCCAAACTGTGCCACTTCAGGTGTTGCAAAACTACAACTCCCAGCATGCCCAGACAGTCAGTGCATGCTGAAAGTTGTAGTTTTGCAAAATCTGGAGGACCACAGTTTAGAGACCACTACACAGTGGTCTCCAAACTGTGGCCCTCCAGATGTTGCAAAACTACAACTACCAGCATGCCCAGACAGCCAAAGTCTGTCTGGGAATGCTGGGAGTTGTATTTTTGCAACTTTTAGAAGGCCACGGTGAAGATCACTTTCCGGCGATCTTCACTGCAGCCCCCTCCACCGCCGCACTTTCCGGCTGCACTCCTCCTGCTTCCGCCGATGCCGCCGCTGCTCCAGGATGCCGCCGGTCCGGGTAAGCCGGTCATGCTCCCGCCTCGCCGCTCGTGTTCCCGTTTCCCCCGGGAAATGAACTCTAACCCCCCTGCCCCCAACTGCCATTGGTGGTCGTACTGACCGACCAATGGTAGGGGATAGGAGGAGGTGGCAACACTGCCACCTCGCTCCTATCCTTTAGGATGGTCGGAGCTGTCTCTGATAGCTCCGATCATTCTTATTCTCTGGGCGATCGGGTCACCAGTGGTCTCTGGACCCCCCCCCCCCCCCCCCCCCCAGGCATTGCCGGCGAGCGGCGGTGGTTAGAAATGCGGAGGGCGTACAGGTACGCCCTCCGTCCTTAAGTGACGGGACATGAGGGTGTATCCATACGCCCTCCGTCCCCAACAGGTTAAAAAAGCAGCCACTAGGTGTCTCCCTACTTGTCCAGAGCACATTTTCCCCCGACAGGTGTGGAGAGTTAAAAAAAAAAAAAAAAAAAAAAAACTTGTCCAAGGGACTAAAAAGGAGCGCAATCTACTTGTCCCTCATGAAAATCCACTTGTCCTGGTAGACAAAATAATTTTAATCAAAATAGTACGTACATTTTTTTTTCTTTTTTTTTTTCTTTCCGCTATTCACCTTGTGGTCAAACTTACACTGTTACGCCGAGCGCTCCGGGTCCCCACTCCTCCCCGGAGCGCTCGCTACACTTCCCTCACTGCAGCGCCCCGGTCGGTTCCACGGACCCGGGGCGCTGCGTTACTACCTCCGGCCGGGATGCGATTCGCGATGCGGGTAGCGCCCGCTCGCGATGCGCACCCCGGCTCCCGTACCTTACTCGCTCCCCGTCAGTTCTGTCCCGGCGCGCGCGGCCCCGCTCCCTAGGGCGCGCGCGCGCCGGGTCTTTGCGATTTAAAGGGCCACTGCACCGCTGATTGGTGCAGTGGTTCCAATTAGTGTTTACACCTGTGCACTTCCCTATATCACCTCACTTCCCCTTCACTCCCTCGCCGGATCTTGTTGCCCTAGTGCCAGTGAAAGCGTTCCTTGTGTGTTCCTTGCCTGTGATTCCAGACCTTCTGCCGTTGCCCCTGACTACGATCCTTGCTGCCTGCCCCGACCTTCTGCTACGTCCGACCTTGCTTCTGTCTACTCCCTTGTACCGCGCCTATCTTCAGCAGCCAGAGAGGTTGAGCCGTTGCTAGGGGATACGACCTGGTCACTACCGCCGCAGCAAGACCATCCCGCTTTGCGGCGGGCTCTGGTGAAAACCAGTAGTGACTTAGAACCGATCCTCTAGCACGGTCCACGCCAATCCCTCTCTGGCACAGAGGATCCACTACCTGCCAGCCGGCATCGTGACAGTAGATCCGGCCATGGATCCCGCTGAAGTTCCTCTGCCAGTTGTCGCTGACCTCACCACGGTGGTCGCCCAGCAGTCACAACAGATTGCGCAACAAGGCCAACAGCTGTCTCAACTGACTGTTATGCTACAACAGTTACTACCACAGCTCCAGCAATCATCTCCTCCGCCAGCTCCTGTACCTCCTCCGCAGCGAGTGGCCGCTTCTGGAATACGACTATCCTTGCCGGATAAATTTGATGGGGACTCTAAGTTTTGCCGTGGCTTTCTTTCCCAATGTTCATTACACTTGGAGATGATGTCGGACCAGTTCCCCACTGAAAGGTCTAAGGTGGCTTTCGTAGTCAGCCTGCTGTCTGGAAAAGCCCTGGCTTGGGCCACACCGCTCTGGGACCGCAATGACCCCGTCACTGCCTCTGTACACTCCTTCTTCTCGGAAATTCGAAGTGTCTTTGAGGAACCTGCCCGAGCCTCTTCTGCTGAGACTGCCCTGTTGAACCTGGTCCAGGGTAATTCTTCCGTTGGCGAGTATGCCGTACAGTTCCGTACCCTTGCTTCAGAATTATCCTGGAATAATGAGGCACTCTGCGCGACCTTTAAAAAAGGCCTATCCAGCAACATTAAAGATGTTCTGGCCGCACGAGAAATCCCTGCTAACCTACATGAACTCATCCATCTTGCCACTCGCATTGACATGCGTTTTTCCGAACGGCGTCAGGAGCTCCGCCAGGATATGGACTCTGTTCGCACGAGGCGTTTCTTCTCCCCGGCTCCTCTCTCCTCTGGTCCCCTGCAATCTGTTCCTGTGCCTCCCGCCGTGGAGGCTATGCAGGTCGACCGGTCTCGCCTGACACCCCAAGAGAGGACACGACGCCGCATGGAGAATCTCTGCCTGTACTGTGCTAGTACCGAACACTTCCTGAAGGATTGTCCTATCCGTCCTCCCCGCCTGGAAAGACGTCCGCTGACTCCGCACAAAGGTGAGACAGTCCTTGATGTCTACTCTGCTTCTCCACGTCTTACTGTGCCTGTGCGGATGTCTGCCTCTGCCTTCTCCTTCTCTGCTGTGGCCTTCTTGGACTCTGGATCTGCAGGAAATTTCATCTTAGCCTCCCTCGTCAACAGGTTCAACATCCCGGTGACCAGTCTCGCCAGACCCCTCTACATCAATTGTGTAAACAATGAAAGATTGGACTGTACTATACGTTTCCGCACGGAGCCCCTTCTAATGTGCATCGGATCTCATCACGAGAGGATTGAACTGTTGGTTCTCCCCAATTGCACTTCTGAAATCCTTCTTGGACTTCCCTGGCTTCAACTCCATTCCCCAATCCTGGATTGGTCCACTGGGGAGATCAAGAGTTGGGGGCCCTCTTGTTCCAAGGACTGCTTAAAACCGGTTCCCAGTAAACCTTGCCGTGTCCCTGTGCTTCCTCATGTAACCGGTCTCCCTAAGGCCTATATGGACTTTGCGGACGTTTTTTGCAAAAAACAAGCTGAGACTCTACCTCCTCACAGGCCTTATGATTGTCCCATTGACCTCCTCCCGGGCACTACTCCACCCCGGGGCAGAATCTATCCTCTGTCCGTCCCAGAGACTCTTGCCATGTCTGAATACGTCCAAGAAAATTTAAAAAAGGGCTTTATCCGTAAATCCTCCTCTCCTGCCGGAGCCGGATTTTTCTTTGTGTCCAAAAAAGATGGCTCTCTACGTCCTTGCATTGACTACCGCGGTCTTAATAAAATCACGGTTAAGAACCGCTACCCCCTACCCCTCATCTCTGAACTCTTTGATCGTCTCCAAGGTGCCCATATTTTTACCAAACTGGACTTAAGAGGTGCTTATAATCTCATCCGCATCAGAGAGGGGGATGAATGGAAAACGGCATTTAACACCAGAGATGGACACTTTGAGTATCTGGTCATGCCCTTTGGTCTATGCAACGCCCCTGCCGTCTTCCAAGACTTTGTTAATGAAATTTTTCGTGATCTACTATACTCCTGTGTTGTTGTATATCTGGACGATATCCTGATTTTTTCTGCCAATCTTGAAGAACACCGCCAGCATGTCCGTATGGTTCTTCAGAGACTTCGTGATAATCAACTCTATGCCAAAATAGAGAAATGTCTGTTTGAATGCCAATCTCTTCCTTTTCTAGGATACTTGGTCTCTGGCCAGGGACTACAAATGGACCCAGATAAACTCTCTGCCGTCTTAGATTGGCCACGCCCCTCCGGACTCCGTGCCATCCAACGTTTTTTGGGGTTCGCCAATTATTACAGGCAATTTATTCCACATTTTTCTACCATTGTGGCTCCTATTGTGGCTTTAACAAAAAAAAAATGCCGATCCCAAGTCTTGGCCTCCTCAAGCGGAAGACGCCTTTAAACGACTCAAGTCTGCCTTTTCTTCGGCTCCCGTGCTCTCCAGACCTGACCCATCTAAACCCTTCCTATTGGAGGTTGATGCCTCCTCAGTGGGAGCTGGAGCTGTCCTTCTACAAAAAAACTCTTCCGGGCATGCTGTTACTTGTGGTTTTTTTTCCAGGACCTTCTCTCCGGCGGAGAGGAACTACTCCATCGGGGATCGAGAGCTTCTAGCCATTAAATTAGCACTTGAGGAATGGAGGCATCTGCTGGAGGGATCAAGATTTCCAGTTATTATTTACACCGATCACAAGAACCTCTCCTACCTCCAGTCTGCCCAACGGCTGAATCCTCGTCAGGCCAGGTGGTCTCTGTTCTTTGCCCGATTTAATTTTGAAATTCACTTTCGGCCTGCTGATAAAAACATTAGGGCCGATGCTCTCTCTCGTTCCTCAGATGCCTCTGAAATTGAACTCTCTCCTCAACACATCATTCCTCCTGACTGCCTGATTTCCACTTCTCCAGCCTCCATCAGGCAAACTCCTCCAGGAAAGACCTTTGTTTCTCCACGCCAACGCCTTGGGATCCTCAAATGGGGTCACTCCTCCCATCTCGCAGGTCATGCGGGCATCAAGAAATCTGTGCAACTCATCTCTCGCTTCTATTGGTGGCCGACTCTAGAGACTGATGTGGTGGACTTTGTGCGAGCCTGCACTATCTGTGCCCGGGATAAGACTCCTCGCCAGAAGCCCGCTGGTTTTCTTCATCCTCTACCTGTCCCCGAACAACCTTGGTCTCTGTTTGGTATGGATTTTATTACTGACTTACCCCCATCCCATGGCAACACTGTTATTTGGGTGGTCGTTGATCGATTCTCCAAAATGGCACATTTCATCCCTCTTCCTGGTCTTCCTTCAGCGCCTCAGTTGGCTAAACAATTTTTTGTACACATTTTTCGTCTTCACGGGTTGCCTACACAGATCGTCTCGGATAGAGGCGTCCAATTTGTGTCTAAATTCTGGAGGGCTCTCTGTAAACAACTCAAGATTAAATTAAATTTTTCTTCTGCATACCATCCTCAATCCAATGGACAAGTAGAGAGAATTAACCAGATCTTGGGTGACTATTTACGACATTTTGTTTCCTCCCGCCAGGATGACTGGGCAGATCTTCTACCTTGGGCCGAATTCTCGTATAATTTCAGAATCTCTGAATCTTCCTCCAAATCTCCGTTTTTCGTGGTGTACGGCCGTCACCCTCTTCCCCCCCTCCCTACCCCCTTGCCCTCTGGTCTGCCCGCTGTGGATGAAATTTCTCGTGATCTTTCCACCATATGGAAAGAGACCCAAAATTCTCTCTTACAGGCTTCTTCTCGCATGAAGAGATTCGCAGATAAGAAAAGAAGAGCTCCTCCCATTTTTTCCCCTGGAGACAAGGTATGGCTCTCCGCTAAATATGTCCGTTTCCGTGTCCCGAGCTATAAGTTGGGACCACGCTATCTTGGTCCTTTTAAAGTTTTGTGTCAAATTAATCCTGTCTCTTACAAACTTCTTCTTCCTCCTTCTCTTCGTATCCCTAATGCCTTTCACGTCTCTCTTCTTAAACCTCTCATCCTCAACCGTTTTTCTCCTAAATCTGTTCCTCCCACTCCTGTTTCCGGCTCCTCGGACATCTTCTCTGTCAAAGAGATTTTGGCCTCTAAAAAGGTCAGGGGAAGAACTTTTTTTTTAGTGGATTGGGAGGGTTGTGGTCCAGAAGAGAGGTCCTGGGAACCTGAGGACAATATCCTGGACAAAAGTCTGATCCTCAGGTTCTCAGGCCCCAAGAAGAGGGGGAGACCCAAGGGGGGGGGTACTGTTACGCCGAGCGCTCCGGGTCCCCACTCCTCCCCGGAGCGCTCGCTACACTTCCCTCACTGCAGCGCCCCGGTCGGTTCCACGGACCCGGGGCGCTGCGTTACTACCTCCGGCCGGGATGCGATTCGCGATGCGGGTAGCGCCCGCTCGCGATGCGCACCCCGGCTCCCGTACCTTACTCGCTCCCCGTCAGTTCTGTCCCGGCGCGCGCGGCCCCGCTCCCTAGGGCGCGCGCGCGCCGGGTCTTTGCGATTTAAAGGGCCACTGCACCGCTGATTGGTGCAGTGGTTCCAATTAGTGTTTACACCTGTGCACTTCCCTATATCACCTCACTTCCCCTTCACTCCCTCGCCGGATCTTGTTGCCCTAGTGCCAGTGAAAGCGTTCCTTGTGTGTTCCTTGCCTGTGATTCCAGACCTTCTGCCGTTGCCCCTGACTACGATCCTTGCTGCCTGCCCCGACCTTCTGCTACGTCCGACCTTGCTTCTGTCTACTCCCTTGTACCGCGCCTATCTTCAGCAGCCAGAGAGGTTGAGCCGTTGCTAGGGGATACGACCTGGTCACTACCGCCGCAGCAAGACCATCCCGCTTTGCGGCGGGCTCTGGTGAAAACCAGTAGTGACTTAGAACCGATCCTCTAGCACGGTCCACGCCAATCCCTCTCTGGCACAGAGGATCCACTACCTGCCAGCCGGCATCGTGACATACACATTATTTAGAATTCAAGTAGAGAAAACAGACATAGCTGCACATCCGCAATTTGTATTTTGATCTAATTGCTTCTCAGCATAAATTCTAAAACTAACAGGTTGTTAGAATACATTTTGATCAAAAGGTATAAGCCCACTTGCCACGTCTCCCTACCGTCCCTGGCATAAAATGGCGTAGCACTGGGCGGCAGGGGGAACGATGCACTGGCAGAGCGGCCCCAATGCCACTCAAACCAGTCCCTGGGCCGCACATTCCCACAGACACGGCACAGCGGCAGCAATGGACGCCTCACAGCACCGCACCAGTGTGAACAAGGTGTAAAAGCTCACTTACCATGTGCTCCCAGTCAGACTGGGAAGCCGCCAGAAATGGAAATGCCCTGTGTAGCTAACTGCTACTTATATAGGGTTTTGCTGAGAGGGTGGGGCGGATTGCAGAAAAAAAAAAGGAGGGGATAGAAAACACAATTCAAGTAGAGAAAACAGACATTGCCACACATCCACAAATTTTACACATTATTTTAACTCCTTAAGGACACATGACGTACTGGAACGTCATGTGTCCGCTCCCGATCTACAACGCGGGGCCACTAACAATGGCCGGGACCTGTGGCTAATAGCACGCGGCAGTGAAAGTTGAACGCCGCGTCTAAAGTGAAAGTATGCCGGTTAGCTCAGTGGGCTGTTCGGGATAGCCGCGGCGAAATCGCGGCATCCCGAACAGCTTACAGGACAGCAAGAGGGTCCCTACCTGTCTCCTTGCTGTCCGATCGCCGAATGACTGCTCAGTGCCTGAGATCGAGGCATGAGCAGTCAAGCGGTAGAATCATCGATCACTGGTTTCCTATGAGAAACCAGTGATCAATGTAATAGATCAGTCTGTGCAGTGTTATAGGTCCCTATGGGAGCTATAACACTGCAAAAAAAAGTGAATAAAGATCATTTAACCCCTTCCCTATTAAAAGTTTGAATCACCCCCCTTTTCCCGTAAAAAAAAACCAGTGTAAATAAAAATAAACATATATGGTATCGCCGTGTGCGGAAATGTCCGAATTATAAAAATATATCGTTAATTAAACCACACGGTCAATGGCGTACGCGCAAAAAAATTCAAAAGTCCAAAATAGTACATTTTTGGTCACTTTTTATATCATTAAAAAATGTATTAAATAGCGATCATTAAGTCCTATCACTGCAAAAATGGTACCGCTAAAAACTTCAGATCACGGTGCAAAAAAATTAGCCCTCATACCGCCCCATATGCACAAAAATAAAAAAGTTATAGGGGTCAGAAGATGACAATTTTAAACGTATAGATTTTCCTGCATGTAATTATTATTTTTTCCAGAAGTACGACAAAATCAAACCAATATAAGTAGGGTATCATTTTAATCGTATAGACCTACAGAATAAAGATCAGGTGTCATTTTTACCAAAAAATTTACTACGTAGAAACGGTAGCCCCCTAAAGTTACAAAACAGCGGGTTTTTTTTTCAATTTTGTCTCACAATGATTTTTTTTCCCGTTCCACCGTAGATTTTTGGGGAAAATGACTGACGTCATTACAAAGTACAATTGGTGTCGCAAAAAATAAGCCATCATATGGATTTTAGGTGCAAAATTTAAAGAGTTATGATTTTGTAAAGGCAAGGAGGAAAAAACGAAAATGCAAAAATGGAAAAACCCTCGGTTCTTAAGGGGTTAATACTTTAGGTCGACCTGATTATACCAATACCAAATATTTTTTTTCTTCTTTTTAAAAATAAATTCTTGACCCCTATAACATTTTTATTTTTCCGTATACTGGGCTGTATAGGGGCTCAATTTTTGGGCCATAATCTGCTGTATGTATCTGTACCATTTTTTTACTTCATTTTTTTCTGGGATATGATGTTATAAACATAAAAAAAAAAACTCAATTCTGTGACTTTTTTTTTTTTACGTTAACGCCATTGAACGTACAGGATAATAATTTGGACAATTATGCACGTGCCAATACCAAATATGGTTTATTTTTATTATGTTTACATATTTTTTATATGGAAAATGGGAAAAGGTGGGTGATATGAACTTTTAATATGGAAGGTTTTAATGTGTGTTTTTTTAAACTTTCATTACTTTCATTACACTTCATTAGGAGGAATCATTAGATTCCTCATACAGATCAGTGCAGTTCTATTGAACTCCATTGATCTGTGTTCATTTGGTTGTGCTCAAGGCAGGCTCAATCACATGCAGATCTTTGGGGCCAGCCATGAATGCAGAGGTAAGCCTTCTGGCTACCTCCATAGTGGATGGCCCGAGCGATCGCGCTGCGGGGTAGTGGGGCTGGGCGATCCACCCCACTAGACCACCAGGGATGTTTATAAGAGACCTTTAGTCTCCGCTGTCAACTTTGACAGCGGTGATCTAAAAGGTTAATAGCCAGCCGTGGCGAGTGCCGCATGCCAGGCTATTAGCGACGGCTAACGGCATCTGAAATCAGCCAGGGGCCATCAGGTATGGAGCGGGCTCGAGTTAGGAGCCCGCTCTGTACACCCTGAGCGCTGGTGTGAGGTGCAGACAAGTTCTCCCCTGTATGGCTTCAGATGATGTCACAGCCTGCTGGGTAATGCCCCTTCCCAGTCTATGAATCTTAGCCTGAGACTAAGCAGAAAATACAGAGCAATATCAAGGTATAAAACAAAAAGATAATAAAAATAAAGGCAGGGGTTGGTTTATCATGATGGGGGCTGTGAACTGGGAAGATTATAAAATTTAACGTCATAAACATGAAGATCATGAGAGGTACTCTTTAAGTGGTTAATGTGACTTAAGTTATTATCCCAAGATTAAAAGTTGCCCCCTTAAGCGTGTCATCACAAAATGATTATATGGAATAGGAAATAACTAGCAGATTGATAGGGACCTGATGGCTGGTACCCCCACTGATCATGAGAATGGAGGCACAACCACTTGTGTCTCCATCTTTCAAATGTGGGGGGCAAGGACAAAAGTAGGGGGGGTGGCAATTATAATAAAAAAAATTTTAACCTACTTTGCATGACGGATGCCCAGGGGTGTAGCACATTGTTAACAATGACTTCTTCCTAATAATCAAATAAACCTATTGTCAAGTAAGTGGAAAGTGAAACTAAAGCTCCCAGTGTGAACTAGGCAGTGGTAAGGTTATGCTGGAAGTTGTTGTTTCACTAATCACCACTGCAGAATTTACATGTGACTACATCTCTGATGGGACATAGTCAGGCAGGCTACACAACGATATTAGGAGGTACTGTTGTCTCAAAGAAATCAGTAAATAATGCATTCCACCGCCATGGCCTGTATGCACCGTTACCATGAAAGACTCCATTGCTGAATTAAAAGCACGTTAAAGCTGGTTTAAAGTTTGATGCGCAACATTTGAAAAAGCCAGTTCAAGACTGGAAAAATATAGTCTGGCCAGATGAGAGCAAAATGAAACAGTTTGGATGTCATAATACACACTATCTTTGGAGGAGAATTTTGCACTTCACACCACCCTAAAAACAACATATATCAACAGTGAAGTTGGGAACATCATGTTGTGGGGCTGCTTTTCAGCAAATGGTGCTGGCAAACTTCACATAATTGAAGAAAGGATGAATGGGAAAATTTCCCTAGACCATGGGTGTCAAACATGCGGTGTCCTTGCGGCCCGGCATCCCTATGTCCCGAAAAATCTTTTCAGGACACAAGGATGCCCTAGTTACCTCTGTGCGGCCCCGCGTTTTAACTTTAAAAATGCAGGGGCCACTCTTCTATGGACGTCCCGTGCGTGCGCCCATAGAAGAGCAGAGCGGAGCAGCGAGGAGGACGTGCACGCATGGTAGGTCACCAGTGGCACGTCATCTTCAGTGTTCCGACCAGCACTCCTTTCCGGTCCCGGGACCTACTGCTATGGCTCATAGGCCATAGCAGTAGATCGTGACCCCGGGCCGGAGGAGTGGTGGTCGGAACACTGAAGTGGGGCAGTAAACAGGCATACAGCCTCCAGCCATACACTGTATATGGCTGAAGGCTGTATGTCTGTGGGGGAACTGTACTGCACCTAATGTGGGGGAACTATACTGCACCTAATGTGGGGAACTATACTGCACCTAATGTGGGGCACTATACTGCAACTTATGTGGGAAACTGTACCGCAGACCTAATGTGGGGAAACCATACTGCACCTAATGTGGGGGAACTGTACTGCACCTAATGTGGGGAACTATACTACACCTAATGTGGGGAACTCGTAGAGAGAGAGGAAGCTCCAGCTCACCATGCCCGGACAGTTGGAGCAGCGGATCTACGACACCGGACTGTGTCGGCCACAAGCGAAATAAAGAAGAAGAAACAATCCGGCTCTGCAGATAAAAACTGGGTTTTTATTGGCACCCACCACAGGAATTATAGACAAAAGTAACGCGTTTCAAGCACCAAACACTGCGCTCTTAGTCATACAACTTGTTGCGAATACTCACAGGATTTTATAGGTGGGGCAATCCCAGGCTCTCACAGGTCATGTGAGGGCATGGGAATTAACCCCTTCCATGATAATTAAATCCAAAATACCTAAAAAGATAAATAATTGTTCCATTATATATAAATGTAAATGATAACCAAATCAGTATGAAAAAGCACATAGATACAGAAATAGCGGAAAAGACAGCCTCCTTAAATGAAAGAAATACAGTTAGAAAAATGCTTGCAATGATAGAAGAACGCATGGTATGAACAAACACCAGGGCCAAAACGGGCATACTAAATAAAGTTAAATTAAATAAATCAATAGTGTAAAATAACGTCCTGGCGTCTGTTCATACCATGTGGAACACGGGTGGCTAGTTTCAAAATCCCAAAAACTTCTCGATTCAGGAGTTTTTGTTTGTGATTACCACCTCGCCTAGGAAGGTGGACTCGTTCTATTGCAGTACATTTCAGGGATGAAAAACTCTGAGTGAAAATACGCACAGTGTTTCAACACAGCTGAGACGTTCCGGGAATTAAAATGCGGAATGTCTGATTTTTAACGAATTAGTCGTACAGCCAACGTATTGCACATGGCAAGCTATGCAGGACACCAAGTATACCACAAACGTGGTGTTACAATTAATGTACTGTTTAATCTCAAAGGTATTGTTATTGGTATATGATGTAAAATACTTGGTGACCTGCATAACTGAGCAACATATGCAACGTGCATGACCGCATTTATAGGAACCAGTGTGTGTAAGCCAGGAAGGCACCTGGGGGCAGGTGGATAAGAACAAGCTAGGTGACACAATTTGGCCCACTGTAGGGGCCCTCCTGGCAACACATTTATATCCTACTTCATTTATACACCTGAAATTGGAGTCATTTAAGATTATAGGCATATGTTTTCGTACAATGTTGCAAATACTTCTAAATTCTACACTGTAAGCAGTAGAAAAGACAACTGGTGAAGATCCCTGTCTGAATTTAGGTTTT
The DNA here is from genome assembly GCF_029499605.1 of Hyla sarda. Taxonomy (NCBI): domain Eukaryota; kingdom Metazoa; phylum Chordata; class Amphibia; order Anura; family Hylidae; genus Hyla; species Hyla sarda. The sequence goes on along the minus strand of NC_079189.1, from coordinate 247,672,928 downwards.
CGGGAGCTGTTCAACAGATCGGTGCGGCTCTTGGTAAGGGCAATTTTTACAGCCCTATCCAATGACCACTTTGGATAGCCACGAGCACTAAGGCGAGAATGAATGGTCTCGGCTCCCTGAAGAAAGTCCTCCTTTGTAGTAAAATTTCTACGTGCCCGGATCATCTCACCCACCGGCAGGTTCTGAATGACATGCGGTGGGTGACATGACCGGGCGTACAAGATGGAATTTACAGCCGTACTTTTGCGAAAGGTATTGGTAAAAAACCTTTTTGTTATAGATATCACCCCGAATATTCAGATCAAGAAAGGAGACAGAGTGAGAGTGATGAGTGACAGTGAAACAAAGATTACAGATGTTAGAATTGAGATAGAATGTGAAATCAGGTACGGTCGCCACCCCTGACCTCCAGATGTAGAGAAGATCATCTATGTAGCGACCGTACCAAATAAGTTGTGACGAAAAGGTGTTGTCGAGTGTGAACAGATGATTAGCCTCCCACCAAGACATGTAAATGTTAGCTAACATGAGCTTATGCACTTTGGGAAGAGAATGAAATATAGGAATTATAGGATGTTCCACTAGAATAAAATCAGCTTCCTTAGGTGTAAAGAAGCCCTGTTCTCTTCCCAAATGCACAAGCTCCGATAATTGGCGTTTAAAGTGCGTAGTTGGATCAGACTTTAATATAATGTAAGTATTTAAATCAGACAACATATCAAGGTTGATTTTTCTATAAAGTCCTTTATCCAAAATAACTACTGCACCACCCTCTTCAGCCTGCCTCACCACCAAGTCATCGGCAGTGGACAGGCTGTCAAGGGCAAGTTTCTCAGCACGTGTCACATTGGATCGTGACTGTATAGATGACTGTGATAATAAGTCCAAATCATGTTCCACAGCATCCTGGAAAAGATCAAGGACAGTAGTCCTTGATGCTATAGGATAAAAATTTGTATTTCTTGTAGGGAATTCAGGCAAATCACAGGGGACTGTGGAACCATGATCATATAATTGATTAAGTGCTGACATAGATGTTAGATCATGAAAAGAAAAACCTGTACTGAGAGGGGTATGCTGCGATAGGTGAAAGGGCAAGACATTTGATACTGGCACTGTATCTGAACTATTATGCATTTTAATAGAATCATAATCAGACAAGTGGTCAGTAATCTTTTTATGTATTTTGGATTTAATTATCATGGAAGGAGTTAATTTCCATGCCCTCACATGATCTGTGAGAGCCTGGGATTGCCCCACCTATAAAATCCTGTGAGTATTCGCAATAAGTTGTATGACTAAGAGCGCAGTGTTTGGAGCTTGAAACGCGTTACTTTTGTCTATAATTCCTGTGGTGGGTGCCAATAAAAACCCAGATCGTTTCTTCTTCTTTATAATGTGGGGAACTATACTGCACCTAATGTGGGGAACTATACTGCACCTAATGTGGGGAACTATACTACCAACCTAATGTGGGGAACTATACTGCCGACCTAATGTGGGGAACTAAACTGCCGACCTAATGTGGGGAACTGTACTGCACCTAATGTGGGGAAACTATACTGCACCTAATGTGTGGGAACTGTACTGCATCTAATGTGGGAGAACTTTCTTGCACCTAATGTGGGGGAACTGTACTGCACCTAATGTGGGGGAACTGTACTGCACCTAATGTGGGGAACTATACTGCACCTAATGTGGAGAACTATACTACACCTAGTGTGGGAAACTATGCTGCCAACTTAAAGTGGGAAACTATACTGCCAACCTAATGTGGGGGAACTGTACTGCACCTAATGTGGGGGAACTGTACTGCACCTAATATGGGGGAACTATACTGCACCTAATGTGGGGAACTATACTGCACCTAATGTGGCGAACTATACTGCACCTAATGGGGGGAACTATACTGCACCTAATGTGGGGAACTATACTGCACCTAATGTGGCGAACTATACTGCACCTAATGGGGGGAACTATACTGCACCTAATGTGGGGAACTATACTGCACCTAATGTGGGGAACTATACTGCACCTAATGTGGGGGAACTATACTGCACCTAATGTGGGTAACTATACTGCACCTAATGTGAGGAACTATACTGCACCTAATGTGGGGGAACTATACTGCACCTAATGTGGGGGAACTATACTGCACCTAATATGGGGAAACTATACTGCACCTAATATGGGGAACTATACTGCCAACCTAATGTGGGGAAACTATACTGCACCTAATGTGGGGGAACTGTACTGTACCTAATGTGGGAGAACTATACTGCACCTAATGTGGGGAACTATACTGCACCTAATGTGGGGAAACTATATTGCACCTAATGTGGGGAACTATACTGCCAACCTAATGGGGAGAAACTATACTGCACCTAATGTGGGGGGGGGGGGGGCTGTACTGCCAACCGAATGTGGGGAAACTATACTCCACCTAATGTGGGGGAACTGTTCTGCCAACCTAATGTGGGGGAACTGTACTCCACCTAATGTGGGGGAACTGTACTGCACATAATGTGAGGGAACTGTACTGTACCTAATGTGGGGGAACTGTACTGCACCTAATGTGGGGAACTATACTGCACCTAATGTGGGGAAACTATACTGCACTTAATGTGGGGGAACTGTACTGCCAACCAAATGTGGGGGAACTGTACTCCACCTAATGTGGGGGAACTGTACTGCACCTAATGTGGGGGAACTATACTGCACCTAATGTGTGGGGAACTAGATACTGCACCTAATGTGGGGGAACTGTACTGTACCTAATATGGGGGAACTGTACTGCACCTAATGTGGGGAACTATACTGCACCTAATGTGGGGAAACTATACTGCACCTAATGTGGGGGGGACTGTACTGCCAACCTAATGTGGGGAAACTATACTGCACCTAATGTGGGGGAACTGTACTGCCAACCTAATGTGGGGGAACTGTACTGCACATAATGTGGGGGAACTGTACTGCACATAATGTGAGTGAACCGTACTGCACCTAATGTGGGGGAACTGTACTGCGCCTATTGTGGGGGAACTGTACTGCACCTAATGTGGGGGAACTGTACTGCAACTAATGTGGGGTAACTATACTGCACCTAATGTTGGGGAACTGTACTGCACAGTCTTGTGCAGGGGGGCATGGGATCTTGTGCAAAGGGGCTTGTAGTGTTGTACAAAAGGGGCATGGGGTCTTGTGAAGGAGGGTCAGGGGGTATTGTGAAGGGGGTCATGAGGTGTTGTGCAGGAGGGCATGGGGTCTTGTGTATGGTGGGCATGGGGTCTTGTGTATGGTGGGCGAAACGCGTTACTTTTGTCTGTAATTCCTGTGGTGGGTGCCAATAAAAACCCAGTTTTTATCTGCAGAGCCTGATCGTTTCTTCTTCTTTATAATGTGGGGAACTATACTGCACCTAATGTGGGGAACTATACAACCAACCTAATGTGGGGAACTATACTGCCAACCTAATGTGGGGAACTGTACTGCACCTAATGTGGGGAAACTATACTGCACCTAATGTGTGGGAACTGTACTGCATCTAATGTGGGAGAACTTTCTTGCACCTAATGTGGGGGAACTGTACTGCACCTAATGTGGGGTAACTGTACTGCACCTAATGTGGGGAACTATACTGCACCTAATGTGGAGAACTATACTGCACCTAATGTGGGAAACTATGCTGCCAACTTAAAGTGGGAAACTATACTGCCAACCTAATGTGGGGGAACTGTACTGCCAACCTAATGTGGGGGAACTGTACTGCACCTAATGTGGGGGAACTGTACTGCACCTAATGTGGGGGAACTATACTGCACCTAATGTGGGGAACTATACTGCACCTAATGTGGCGAAATATACTGCACCTAATGGGGGGAACTATACTGCACCTAATGTGGGGAACTATACTGCACCTAATGTGGCGAACTATACTGCATCTAATGGGGGGAACTATACTGCACCTAATGTGGGGAACTATACTGCACCTAATGTGGGGAACTATACTGCACCTAATGTGGGGAAACTATACTGCCCCTAATGTGGGTAACTATACTGCACCTAATGTGGGGAACTATACTGCACCTAATGTGGGGTAACTATACTGCACCTAATATGGGGAAACTATACAGCACCTAATATGGGGAACTATACTGCACCTAATGTGAGGAACTATACTGCACCTAATGTGGGGAAACTATACTGCACCTAATGTGGGGGAACTGTACTGTACCTAATGTGGGAGAACTGTACTGCACCTAATGTGGGGAACTATACTGCACCTAATGTGGGGAAACTATATTGCACCTAATGTGGGGAACTATACTGCCAACCTAATGGGGAGAAACTATACTGCACCTAATGTGGGGGGGGGGGCTGTACTGCCAACCGAATGTGGGGAAACTATACTCCACCTAATGTGGGGGAACTGTTCTGCCAACCTAATGTGGGGGGACTGTACTCCACCTAATGTGGGGGAACTGTACTGCACATAATGTGAGGGAACTGTACTGTACCTAATGTGGGGGAACTGTACTGCACCTAATGTGGGGAACTATACTGCACCTAATGTGGGGAAACTATACTGCACTCAATGTGGGGGAAACTGTACTGCCAACCTAATGTGGGGGAACTGCACTCCACCTAATGTGGGGGAACTGTACTGCACCTAATGTGGGGGAACTATACTGCACCTAATGTGTGGGGAACTAGATACTGCACCTAATGTGGGGGAACTGTACTGTACCTAATATGGGGGAACTGTACTGCACCTAATGTGGGGAACTATACTGCACCTAATGTGGGGAAACTATACTGCACCTAATGTGGGGGGGACTGTACTGCCAACCTTATGTGGGGAAACTATACTGCACCTAATGTGGGGGAACTGTACTGCCAACCTAATGTGGGGGAACTGTACTCCACCTAATGTGGGGGAACTGTACTGCACATAATGTGGGGGAACTGTACTGCACATAATGTGAGTGAACTGTACTGCACCTAATGTGGGGGAACTGTACTGCGCCTATTGTGGGGAAACTGTACTGCACCTAATGTGGGGGAACTGTACTGCAACTAATGTGGGGGAACTATACTGCACCTAATGTTGGGGAACTGTACTGCACAGTCTTGTGCAGGGGGGCATGGGATCTTGTGCAAAGGGGCTTGTAGTGTTGTACAAAAGGGGCATGGGGTCTTGTGAAGGAGGGTCAGGGGGTATTGTGAAGGGGGTCATGAGGTGTTGTGCAGGAGGGCATGGGGTCTTGTGTATGGTGGGCATGGGGTCTTGTGTATGGTGGGCATGGGGTCTTGTGCAGGGGGGCATGGGTTCTAATGCAGGGGGGCATGAGATGTTGTGCAGGTGGGCATGGGTTGTTGTGCAGGGGGGCATGGGTGGTTGTGCAAAGGGGACATGGGGTGTTGTGCAGGGAGGGCATGGGTTTTTTATTTTGATGTGGCACATAAACTTATACCTTGTTTTTTTGGCCCATGTTAGCCTTTGAGTTTGATATGCTTGCCCTAGACATTCTTGACAATGATCCCAAACACACAGCCAAGAAAACTCCCAAATGGTTTCAAAGAAAGAAAATGAAGCTGCTAAAATGGCCCAGCCAATAACCTGACTTAAATCTATGAAAAGAACTGAAGATCATGATTCATAGAGAAGAGGCCCATGGAATCTTCTAGATTTGAAGACTGTGTGAAAGAATGGGTCAAAATCACACCAGAGCAATGTGTGAGACTAGTTTATCCATACAAAAGACATCTTGAAGCTGTCATTACCAACTTTGGCTTTTGTACAAAGTATTAAATACATATCAGAAAGCATGTTTAATATGTTTTTCCTATGTCATTTCAATTTATCACACTTAACTTAATTGTTGAGCTTATTTGTTTTGGTTTCTTTGTATGTATGGACTACTTGAATTGTTATCAACATCTGTTAAAAATTGCATGTCAATGGTACCTTCGGAAATATATTTAGTGAGAAAATTGGTGATGTGGACAATATTTCACTAGCTGTGTGTGTGTGTGTGTGTGTATATATATATTAACAATGGTCCCCAACAGAATTTGGTTGTAGAGGCACTGAAATACTGGTATATATACTGATATTATAAAAACTTGCTATTGAGGATATAAGATTTCAACCTTTGTTTTTATAATTCATCTGTTTTATGTGATTATGGAGGAAATGTATCAGAACCTACAACCAATCAGATTTTTTCTTCACATTTTTTTTTTAATTTTCTAAAAAACTAAAAGAAGCAATCTGATTGATGGCTATGGGCAACTGTACCACTCTTCCTCTTAATAGATTTTAATAAATCTTTCTCTATATGTTGAATAAAAACCATATATGACATGACCTGGTACATGACTATTCAGTAAGTAATCTATCTTGATAAGTTGTTTAGAGAGCTGATCCACAAGCATAAAATATACTACTTTAAACTTTTTAGTGATTCCATTAAATTTTACTATTGTGGTTTACTACCATTATACTAATACCTTTTTATGATATTTTATTATAACCAATTGAGTCTTTCGTGCCATCTCTTTTGCATATCCATCAATTCTGCATTGCCATTTACATTTTTTTTTTATTGGCAATAAGGATTTGATATCTATCAAAGTGAGCAGCACATTAATTTGTAGAAAAAGGAGGGTGCATGCAGCAAAGATTAGCTCAGATCAGAGGCTCACTCAATGAAGGTAGCTGCAGCAATCCAGCGAGTGAAAAGTAAATGTACATTGCAAAATCAATACAGTGCAACATTTCAGCTGCCTATGCAGCCTTTTTTAAGCATAGGATATGTGACCCATAAAGTGTTTTTTATATGATGTCATTCAATACTTTAATTTTAATTACAATACAAAACAAGTGAAGATATGCATACATACCATATCGATGTGTCTACAATCATATCAGATCTATACAAAATAATACAATATAAATATCCTAATGTCAGTGTAAAATACCCAATATAAGTGCAGGTGATTAAAATACAGTAATCATACTCATTGGCGGCAGGGACAGCACTCACCGTTATTTTATCGTGATAAGGCACCATTACACAGGTAATTGTCGATCCTGGCGTGGCAATAGTGTGTACTTGCAGGGACTGCCAATCAGATGACAACTGGTAGATCAATCAGATATTCCGAAAAAGGTCATGTGATCGTTGATGTCACACCCTGACCATGGCTACACCCAACTGCTCACAAGTGGCTCAGTGGCCATCTTATTTGTTGGCAAATATAAGGGATCACTGTTGCTCGTCTTTTCTGTGTTGTTAAGTAATTTTTTGTCCTCTTTCTGTCTTTTTTTTCATGTCCCTTTCCTTTCATCTTTCTCCTCCCCCTTTTTCTTCTCTTTTTCATTCTTTCCTTTTTTATTTCCACTAACACTCACTCCATTGCAACGTTACTAATTGGTGGTTCCCAGAATATTTGTTTTCTTTTATGTTGGACCGTCACGTTTGTTACCTCTCTCAGCGGACCTGCGCGTCCTGTACTGGGTGGCTTGATATATGCTTATGCCTTTGATCAATGCTTTCTTATTATTACTGAATTTCCTTTAATAAAAATTTATTTACCCGAAATACAAGGGAGCACTGTTAGCAAAAGTATGGGAGCGCTGTTCACATTTTGCTGCTGTTTTTTTGTTTTGTTTTTGGATTGTGTACCTACTTTAGTTAAATGTTGTTAAAGTCCAATGTCTTCTCCCCCACATACAAGAGACGGCAAGGGCACATCAATACATCAATGTCTGATGTACAGGTCAAGTGATTTTTCAATCTATACATTTTACAGGTATCTGAGAAGCTAAATGTGGTGTCCTTGATTATATATGAGCAGTTTATGCAGTTTATAGTTCTGAGAGCATGAGTGTGAACCTTTGTTTTTAACAATTAGATATTTCTGTGTATCAGGTTTCAACAATATATCATATTTTACCAATTTATCCTGTAGATTAGAAGGTCTCCTACAGTATTGGTTCTGGGGCCTTGGAACCATTGTATGTTGAATACATATCTCTATGGGAAACTGCTAATTGGTTCTGGGATGACCATTGTATGTGGAGTGTATGGGGAGTGTTTAACAAACCAGGGTGCCTCCAGCTGTTGCACAACTACAACTCCCAGCATGCATGTACAGCCATTGACTGTCTGGGCATGCTGGGAGTTATAGTTTTGCAATAGCTGGAGGCACACTGATAGGGAAACATTGATGTATGGGGTGTATAGTGTGTATATGTATTGTATGTGATGTGTGACATCCCATACAGTACTGTACAGTTCTTTAAATACCTTCAGGGGGGGACAGAATGTCCTCCATTACGATCCTGCTGACTACAGCTCTATAGGAAAGGAAGGGGATGGCAGCCAGCAGCTCATTGGATGCCTGCAGCAAGATGCTGCAGGCTATTGGCTGTAGCTGCACTGGGGGGGCGGGGCTTACACGGAGCTCACAGTGGAAGCCTGCGTGAGTTAGCAGGACAGCATGTGAGTAACAGGAGGCAGAACGGGGCACATTAACCCCTTAAGGACATAGGGCGTATCCATACGCCCCCGTTTCCAAGTCCTTAAGGACCGAGGGCGTATGGATACGCCCTGAGCATTTCCGGCCCCCGCCGCTAGCCGGAGGGGAGCCGGGGCCGGATGCATGCTGAAATCGTTCAGCAGGCATCCCGGCATATCGCCCAGGGGGGTCATTATGTCCCCCCATGTCGGCGATTGCCGCAGATCGCTGGACAATTCAGTCCAGCGATCTGCGGCGGATTCCGGGTCAATCGGGTCTCCAGTGACCCGATGACCCGGAATTACTGGCTGATCGGGGCCGTCAGAGACGGCCCCGAACAGCCAGAGCCAGCAGGGGTGAGGTGGCACTGGTGCCACCTCACGATCGCCCTGATTCGTCGGCCGGTTTCCTGGCCGACCAATCAGGGCGCCTGCTGCGGGTGTCACTCCCGCAACCCGCTCCGCCCCTCTTCCGGAGGGCGTGAGCGGGTGCGGGACGTGCACCCCGGGTGCTGGGGACCCCGATCCCCGGCGTCCCTGTTGGGATCAGGGCCCCAGGAGCGACGGCGGCGGCGGGACTGACCTGTTCCCTGAGCAGCAGCAGGAGGTGAGTGACAGCCTCCTGCTGTTGCTTAGCAACAGCTCCCAGCATGCAAAAAGGGCATGCTGGGACTTGTAGTTTTGCAACAGCTGGAGGCACATTCTTTCTATGGAAAAGTGTACCTTCAGCTGTTGTATTACTACAACTCCCAGCTTGCACAATCAGCTAAAGTGCATGCTGGGAGTTGTAGTGGTGCATCTGGTGGTTGCATAACTACAACTCCCAGCATGCCCGTTGGCTGTCGGTGACTGCTGAGAGTTGTAGTTTTGCAACAGCTGAAGGCACACTGAGTTAAGTAGCAAACCAGTGTGTCTCCAGCTGTTGCATAACTACAATCCCCAGCCAATGTAGTATGCCTCCGGCTGTTGCATAACTACAAGACCCAGCATGCCCTTCCGCTGTCCGTACATGCTGGGGGTTGTAGCTTTTGCAACAGCTGAAGGCACACTGGTTGCAAAACACTGAGTTTGTTACCAAACTCGGTGTTTAACAACATGTGTGCCTCCAGCTGTTGCAAAACTACACCTCCCAGCATGCACTGATAGACCATACATGCCGGGAGTAGTAGCTTTGCAACAGCTGGATGTTTCTCTCCCCCCCCCCCCAATGTGAACGTACAGGATACACTCACATGGGCAGAGGATTACAGTAAGTATCCGGCTGCAAGTTTGAGCTGCGGCAAATTTTCTGCCGCTGCTCAAACTGCCAGCGAGAAACTACTGTGAACCCCCGCCTGTGCGACTGTACCCTAAAAACACTACACTACACTAACACACAATAAAATAAAAAGTAAAAAACACTACATATACACATACCCCTACACAGCCCCCCTCCCCAATGAAAATGAAAAAACGTCTGGTACGCCACTGTTTCCAAAACGGAGCCTCCAGCAGTTGTAAAACTACAACTCCCAGCATGCACTGATAGACCGTACATGCTGGGAGTTGTAGTTTTGCAACAGCTGGATGTTCCCCCCCCCCAATGTGAACGTACAGGGTACACTCACATGGGCGGAGGATTACAGTAAGTATCCGGCTGCAAGTTTGAGCTGCGGCAAATTTTCTTCTGCAGCTCAAGCTGCCAGCGAGAAACTACTGTGAACCCCCGCCCGTGCGACTGTACCCTAAAAAACACTACACTACACTAACACAAAATAAAATGAAAAGTAAAAAACACTACATATACACATACCCCTATACAACCCCCCTCCCCTCCCCAATAAAAATGAAAAACGTCTGGTACGCCACTGTTTCCAGAACGGAGCCTCCAGCTGTTGCAAAACAACTACTCCCAGTATTGCCAGATAGCCACTGATTGTCTAGGCATGCTGGGAGTTTTACAACAGCTGGAGGCCCCCTGTTTGGGAATCACTGGCGTAGAATACCCCTATGTCCACCCTTATGCAAGTCCCTAATATAGGCCTCAAATGCGCATGGCGCTCTCACTTTGGAGCCCTGTCGTATTTCAAGGCAACAGTTTAGGGCCACATATGGGGTATCGCCGTACTCGGGAGAAATTGGGCTTCAAATTTTGGGGGGTATTTTCTGCTATTACCCTTTTTTTAAATGTAAAATTTTTGGGAAAACAAGCATTTTAGGTAAAAAAAAAATTTTTTTTTTACATATACAAAAGTCATGAAACACCTGTGGGGTATAAAGGTTCACTCAACCCCTTGTTACATTCCCCGAGGGGTCTAGTTTCCAAAATGGTATGCCATGTGTTTTTTTTTTGCTGTCCTGGCACCATAGGGGCTTCCTAAATGCGGCATGCCCCCAGAGCAAAATTTGTTTTCAAAAAGCCAAATGTGACTCCTTCTCTTCTGAGACCTGTAGTGCGCCAGCAGAGCACTTTTCACCCCCATATGGGGTGTTTTCTGAATCGGGAGAAATTGGGCTTCAAATTTTGGGGGGTGTTTTCTGCTATTACCCTTTTTAAAAATGTAAACATTTTGGGAAACCAAGCATTTTAGGTAAAAAAAAAAAATTCACATATGCAAAAGTCGTGAAACATAGTAGGGTATTAAGGTTCACATTACCCCTTGTTACGTTCCCCCGAGGGGTCTAGTGTCCAAAATGGTATGCCATGTGTTTTTTTTTTTTTTTTTTTGCTGTTCTGGCACCATAGGGGCTTCCTAAATGCGGCATGCCCCCAGAGCAAAATTTGCTTTCAAAAAGCCAAATGTGACTCCTTCTCTTCTGAGACCTGTAGTGCGCCAGCAGAGCAATTTTCACCCCCATATAGGGTGTTTTCTGAATCGGGAGAAATTGGGTTTCAAATTTTGGGTGGTATTTTCTTCTATTACCCTTTTTAAAAATGTAAAATTTTTGGGAAACCAAGCATTTTAGGTAAAAAAAATAATATTTTTTTACATATGCAAAAGTCGTGAAACACCTGTGGGGTATTAAGGTTCACTTTACCCCTTGTTACGTTCCCTGAGGGGTCTAGTTTCCAAAATGGTATGCCATGTGTGTTTTTTTGCTGTCCTGGCACCATAGGGGCTTCCTAAAGGTAACATGCCCCCCAAAAACCATTTGTCGCTCCTTCCCTTCTGAGCCCTCTACTGCGCCCGCCGAACAATTAACATAGACATATGAGGTATGTGCTTACTCGAGAGAAATTGGGTTTCAAATACAAGTAAAAATTTTCTCCTTTTTACCCCTTGCAAAAATTCAAAAATTGTGTCTACAAGTACATGCGAGTGTAAAAAAATGAAGATTTTGAATTTTCTCCTTCACTTTGCTGCTATTCCTGTGAAACACCTAAAGGGTTAATACACTTACTGAATGTCATTTTGAATACTTTGGGGGAGGTAGTTTTTATAATGGGGTCTTTTATGGGGTATTTCTAATATGAAGACCCTTCAAATCCACTTGAAACCTGAACTGGTCCATGAAAAATAGCGAGTTTGAAAATTTCTTGAAAAATTTCAAAATTGCTGCTAAACTTTGAAGCCCTCTGGTGTCTTCCAAAAGTAAAAACTCATACATTTTATGATGCAAACATAAAGTAGACATATTGTATATGTGAACCCAAAAAAAATTATTTTGAATATCCATTTTCCTTACAAGCAGAGAGCTTCAAAGTTAGAAAAATGCTAAATTTCCATTTTTTTCATAAAATTTGGGGATTTTTCACCAAGAAAGGATGCAAGTTACCATAAAATTTTACCACTAAGTTAAAGTAGAATATGTCACGAAAAAACAATCTCGGAATCAGAATGATAACTAAAAGCATCCCAGAGTTATTAATGTTTAAAGTGACAGTGGTCAGAATTGCAAAAAACGCTCACGGTCCTTAAGGTGAAAAAGGGCTCGGTCCTTAAGGGGTTAAACAACTATCTTACAGTTGCTGAAGTTGTCGATGCTGCCTTCAACATACGATGGGCTCTGAGAGGCCATCATATGTTGAAATGATCATATGTCGGGGCCATCATAAGTCGGGGGGTCACTGTAGTAGTATAGTAATAAGGGAGGGTTTTGAAACTCTGGAATATCAGAGAAACCATTTCTCATAAGGTTTCAATGTCTGTTTAGGGCATTTGCCATGCGACCTTACAGACCACTAAAGGTGGAAACAAAGGTAATTCTAGGAATAGAAGATTTTACTAAGTTTGTTATGATCCAAGTACTTTAGTTTTACAATCATTTAACCCCCTTAAGGACCAAGCCCATTTTCACCTTAAGGACCAGAGCATTCTTTGAAAATCTGACCACTGTAACTTTAAGCATTAATAACTCTGGGATGCTTATACTTTTCATTCTGACTTGAAGACTGTTTTTTCGTGACATATTCTACTTTACGTTAGTGGTAAATTTTTGTTCATACCTGCATCATTTCTTGGTGAAAAATTTTAAAATGTTATGAAAAATTTGAAAATTTTGCATTTTTTTTTACTTTGAAACTCTCTGCTTATAAGTAAAATGAACATCCCAAATAAATTATATATTGATTCCCATAGACAGGTAACGAACACAGAATATGTTCGGCTCACTCCCCAAGCCCGCAGCGCCCGGACTGGTGTGGGCAACGCCTAAGTGCAGGAATATGGAACAGACGAATGTCCAGCGCAGGTCAGTGGAAACGGGATGCTTTATTGGGTTACTTCAGCACATAGAAGACAAGGATACAGGTGATGCGTTTCAGCCCTGGAGTTGGGCCTTAAAGGGTACCTCTCATCAAATAAACTTTTGATATATTTTAGATTAATGAATGTTGAATAACTTTCCAATAGCATATTAATGAAAAATATGCTTCTTTCTATTGTATTTTTCCCGATCAGTCCTGTCAGCAAGCATTTCTGACTCATGCTGGAGTCCTAAACACTCAGAGCTTCCAGCCTGCTTTGTTCACAGCCAAAAAAGGCTGTGAACAAAGCAGGCTTGCAGCTCTGAGTGTTCTCCTTTGTGAACAAAGCAGACTGGCAGCTCATAGTGCTTAGGACTCCAGCATGAGTCTGAAATGCTTGCTGACAGGACTGGTAGGGAGACCCCTAGTGGTCATTTTTTCGAAGTGGAAAATTAAATAGAAAGAAGCATATTTTTTAATAACATGCAATTGTGAAGTTATTCTGCATACATTAATCTATAATTTATCAAAAGTTTTTTTGATGAGAGGTACCCTTTAATCATACCCAATGTTTTACATTTGGAAGACATCAGAGGGCTTCAAAGTTCAGCAGCAATTTTCCAATTTTTCACAAAATTTTAAAAATCTGAATTTTTTAGGGACCAATTCAGTTTTGAAGTGGATTTTAAGGGCCTTCATATTAGAAATACCCCATAAGTGACCCCATTATAGAAACTGCACCCCTCAAAGTATTCAAAATGACATTCAGAAAGTGTGTTAACCCTTTAGGTGTTTCACAGGAATAGCAGCAAAATGAAGGAGAAAATTCTAAATCTTCATTTTTTACACTTGCATGTTCTTGTAGACCCAGTTTTTGAATTTTTACAAGGGTTAAAAGGAGAAAAAGACCCCCAAAATTTGTAACCCAGTTTCTCTTGAGTAAGGAAATACCTCATATGTGGATGTTAAGTGCTCTGTGGGTGCACTAGAGGAAGCCCCTATGGTGCCAGAACAGCAAAAAAAATTTCACTAAAATGCTGGTTTTTCCCCAAATTTATCATTTTTAAAAGGGGTGATAGCAGAAGATGTCCCCCAAAATTTGTAACCCCATTTCTTCTGAGTATGGAAATACCCCATATGTGGGTGTAAAGTGCTCTGCGGGCGCACTACAATGCTCAGAAGAGCAGGAGCAACATTTGGCCTTTGGAAAGCAAGTTTTGCTGAAATGGTTTTTGGAGGGCATGTCACATTTAGGAAGCCCCTATGGTGCCAGAACAGCGAAAAGAACAACACATGGCACACTACTTTGGAAACTACACCCCTCGAGGAACGTAACAAGGGGTACAGTGAGCCATAACACCCCACAGGTGTTTGACAACTTTTCGTTAAAGTCGGATGTGTAAATGAAAACATTTTTCCACTAAAATGCAGTTTTTTTCCTTACATTTTTAATTTTACAAAGCCCCCATGGTGCCAGAACAGCAGAAACCCCCCACATGTGACACTATTTTGGAAACTACACCCCTCAAGGAACGTAACATGGGGTGCAATGATCATTTACACCCCAACAGTAATTCCAAGATGTTTTGAAAAGTGCGCTGAAAAATATATATATATATTTTCAGATCCTACTGTTCCAAAACATGGGAATTACCTTTGGGGTCTAAATGCTCACTGTACCCCTTCTTACATTCCTTGAGGGGTGTAGTTTCCAAAATGTGATTACATGTGTGGGGGTTTCCACTGTTCTGGCACAATGGGGGCTTTGCAAACACACCATGCTCCCAATCTCCATTTCAGCCAGGCTGATTGTTCCCACTCCCTTATGAGCTCTGCAGTGTGATCACTTTACCTCCGCATATGGGGTATTTCCATACTCGAGAAAAGTTGTGTTACAAATTTTGGAGGTCTTTTTACCCATTTATCCCTTGTGAAAATGAAAAATGTAGGGCTACACCAACAGGTTAGTGTAAAAAAATTACATAATTTATTTTCACGGCTGATTGTTCATAAAATCTGTCAGACACCTATAGGGTCCAAATGCTCACTGCACCCCTTACATTCCTTGAGGGGTGTATTTTTTAAATGGGGTCACTTAGTTTTTTTTTTTTTTTTTTAGTTTTTATGTCTAAACCTCTGCAACTATCAGCCATTGCAGTACAAATCACCAATGTACATGATGCTCCCTCACTCCTGACCCCTACCATGCACCCGCAAAGCACTTTACGTCCACATATGGGTTATTTCCATACCCTGGAAAAGTTATGTTGCAATTTTTGGGGGTCTTTTTCCCCTTTTACCCCATGGAAAAAGGAAACAAATGGGGCTAAACTAGCATTTATGTATAAAAAAAAATAAAAAATAGTTTTTTACACTAACATGCTGGTGTAACCCCAAAGTTTTCATTTTCAGAAGGAGTAAAAGGGGAAAAAGCCCCATTAAATTGTAAAGCAATTTATACCGAGTATAGAAATACCCCCCTATGTGGCCCTAAATTGTTGCCAGGCAAATGTAACAGGGCCCAGGAGTGAGAGCGCCATGCGCATTTGAGATCTGAATTAGGGATTTGCACTGAAGGGGCTGACAGTTGCAGAGCTTTACTTACATGCGGTGTACCAAAACACTGCAGTAAATCTCTCCTTATTGCAGTGTTTCCCAACCTGGGTGCCTCCAGCTGCTGCAAAATTGTGACTCCCAGCATGCTGGGAGTTGTGGTTTTGAAACAGCTGAAGACAGCTTGGATGGGAAGCACTGCCCTACTGTGTTGATCCAGAGGCACCCTTATGAGGCGGATGCCAATTTGCCCCATTCCAGAGGGAAAAATTCCTTCCCGACTCCAAATATGGCAATCAAAATAAATCCCTGGATCAACATTCTTGGGACTTTTTGGGGATTATTACAACCAGGGACTGGAATGTCCCTGTGCTGTAAATGCATTGGAAAAGCGCTGTACATGCCGTGGTTCCAAGCTCATGTACAACGTCACCAACACATCGGAAAAGAACAAAACATTGTAAAACGCCGCATCCAGGCTCGTGTACAAAGTGCAGTTAATTTGGGGAAAGATAAAAATGGGGTTAATTTAAATTTGTAAATTTAGCACTCCAAGGACGTATGATACGCCTTGAAACATTCTTTGATGCAGAGGCCTGGTTTTTCAGGACAGGTGTCACACTGGAAAATGGTGTCCTTTCTTATCCCTTTTTTAAAACATTATGCTTTTTAAAGCATTTTTTCTGTGACCGCCCCTTTTTTCCAGTGTGGGGGACCTTCCCTGCAAAATGTTGCCCTGGTACAGTATGGAAGCCTTCAGTTCCAGAGGTTCTTGGGCTGCTCCTTGCTGGTCACCAAAGATCAGGGCCTTGATCACTACCTCCTGGAACTGAAGGAATTTTCCCCTGTTGCCAGTGCTTCGAAATAGTACAAAAGTGTTGTACAATGCCATCTGGACCAATTTTTTTGTACCATCTTCTGATTTTGCGCATAGCGCTATATGGTTTTGGTAAGGATGGACCAAGGGGAGGCTTTCAAATATGATTGACTGTGCTGCTATATATTTTGCACCAAGAAAATATGCACCATACAGGGTGCTGGTATACACTCTTTCTTAGCAGGAAACTCAGCTGTTCCCCCAAGAGTTCTGATTACAGTAAGAAAATTTGTTTTTTACATTCGTAAAAAGAGGAAGGTTAGTTATGACATCACAATTAGTATGTTACATTTTGATTGGTTGTTCGATTATTGTGTCCTTATATATTTGCATATCTAGTGTCCATTAATTTCTTGGCAGAAGTTCTCTGTTCGTCAGATATTTAGTCTTTCTTCTCCCGCATGGAGTCACCTCAAGGCCTATATTCGGAGTCACGAGCAGATAGCATTCTGATGTATATGGGTTAAAGGGTAGGTAACAGATATATTTTCCAGCAGCAATGGCATATAAGTATTAGTATATTGATCATTCATTAGAAACATAAGGGTAATCCCTATCAATTCCCCCCTAAAAGATATTTGTTACCGTACATGACATCTCTCCCTATGGTGCGTTCTACCTAATAGTCCCAGGTTCAGGCGGAGAAGAATAAAAAACGGGTATGGGATGCTTCACTGATTTGAGACGAGCGGCTCCTGATGAACCGCCCTCCTTTGTAATCAGACTTGTCCTTTACCTGGGACTTCTA
This sequence comes from Hyla sarda, assembly GCF_029499605.1. Taxonomy (NCBI): domain Eukaryota; kingdom Metazoa; phylum Chordata; class Amphibia; order Anura; family Hylidae; genus Hyla; species Hyla sarda. The sequence continues at coordinate 247,655,559 of NC_079189.1, read as the reverse complement.
TGTTCACCCTACTCTGCTGGGTTTGCACTTGCACCATTGGCATAGAAGATAGTTGTTCTCATGGAGGGAATTCCCTCCTTCAGTGTGAGGCGTATCCAGTTGATTTTCCTTCCATTTTCACCGAAGTCAGAGTTGTCAGTAGAACCTGATAAGGACCTTCAAATCTAGGTTTCAGCAGCCCCCTCACGTTTCTTTTCATGAGGACAAATTCTCCTGGCTGCAGATTGTGACTTCCTTGCTCAGTGTCTGGATCTGGAATGGAAGAATAAAACTGCAACAAGTTTTGCTTTCAACTCATTACACAGTGTGATAACAAACTTTACCAAACTATCATTTCCTACACTGAGGGTAGTAACATCCTACCTTAGGGACCCCCCCCCCCCCCCCCAAGAGTGTCTCATATGGGGTTATGCCTGTTGGCTGTCGGGGTGTGTTTCTAACAGAATAAAAAGCTATGGGCAGCACTTCTGGTCATGGAAGGGACAGTTCTTTACTGGCTTTTAGGACTTTATTCTTTAGGGTTCATTCAGTCTTTCAAGTTTCCCACTGCTCAGGGATGATATGGAGTCCAAGGTCTGCTCCCACCATTTTCCAAAGTTTCTCTTGTAATATCCGCAATGACATCCGGTCCTTTATCGCTTTCAATCACTTCTTGAACTCCAAATATGCATACCAGCTTTGTTAGTAGTTTCTTTACAGTAGTCTTTGCTGTAATATTAGTGACCGGGTAGGCTTCTGGCTATCCTGAGAACATATCCACTGCTACTAGCACGTACCCAACTTTCCAATTTTGGGCAATTGCATGTGGTCAATCTGGATTCTCTGAAATGGGTAGCATGGTTTGACCAAGTGTTTCTTCGGAGTAACTTCTGTTCTTCCAGGGTTACAGGTGTTGCAAATGTCACATCCCTTGACATATTGTTCAACTGGTGTTGTTATTTCTGGTGCAAGGTAGATAGTGATCATTTGTTTTTTTTCCTCTGTGGGTTATTTCCATGAGCCCATTGAGTCACCCCCGGGTAAAGGGCTTGGAAAAGACAAATCTTGTTTATTTTCCTTCATAGGCAGTCTGATTCTCTGAATTAAGCTCCCATATACTCTTTCCCTTGTCCAAGGCTTGAGTCTAGAACTGTTTCAGTGTCTTGAGTCCAGGGTTTTCCTTTTCCTCTTCTGGTTCTTCTGATCCTTTCTTCTGTCTTCTTGTGACCATGTATACCCCTGATTCCTCTCGAGCAAGAAGCAGTATTGCAGTTTCTTTAGCTGCTTGGTCTGCCAAGAGATTTCCTTTGGCTTCTTCAGAGTCCAATCTTCCGTGCACTTTGACTTTGATGATTGCCACTTGTTCAGGCAATTTTAAGACTTCAATCAGGGTCCTGACAGCTTCAAAGTTCTTTATAGGGGTTCCACTTGCAGTCATGCACCCCCTCAAGGCCCATTTTAATCCGAAGTCCAGCACCACTCCATGCCCATAGGCAGAGTCCGTGTAGATGTTGGCGGTTTGTCCTTCCAAAATGCAGCAGGCTTCAGCTAAGGCAATGAGTTCCGCCTCTTGTGCTGATACACGGGGAGGGAGTTGTCTTGCTTGCAGAACTTCGAATGGGCTAACCACTGAGTATCCTGTGTGAAAGTTGCCACTTTCATCAGCATATCTGGACCCGTCTGTGTGGAGAGTAAGGGTTGCATTGTCCAATGGTGTTTCCTGGACCGTTGGTAGATGTGATGTCTCCATTTCCATAACCTCTAAACAATTGTGCTTAGGGTCACCGAGGTCTTCATCATTTTGTTCCGAACTTCCGAATTTGTTTTTCTTCATCATCCCCCCTCAAGAGAGGAAGCAGGGTAGCTGGATTCAGGATTGCGCATCTTTGAAGAGTGACATTATCCGGGAGTAACAGAGAGCATTGAAGCCTAACTTGTCTTTGTAGAGAAAGTGGATTTCTTTGGCATTGAGTTAAAATAGCTTTCAGATCATATGAAGAAAGGATAATGATAGAATGTCCAAGAATGATGTCCGAAGTCTTGTCCAAAAGGTCCTTAGCAGCTATCACAGCTCAAAGGCATGTGGGTGCAGTTTGTGCAACAGGATCTAGTCTGCATGAGTAGTATCCCAAAGGTCTCAATTTGTTTCCATGTTTTTTTTTGCAAGGACTCCAGAGGCATGGCCCTTTGTTTCAGAGAGAAACAGATAAAACAGTAGTTCATAGTTCAGGGTGCCAAGTGCAGGAGCGGACATGATAAGGTCTTCTAGGTGGTTCAAACATTGTATGGCTTCCAAAGAAAGTGGTTGCTTCTGAGATATAGTTGGAATGACATCATACAGAAGTTGCATCAGTGCTGAGGTATCCGGAATCCATTGTCGGCAGTAAGTGATCATACCATGAAAGGCTTGTAGTTGCTTGACAGTTGTAGGTATGGGAGTCTCTTGTATGGTTTGCTTCCTGTCCTCTGCCAGGTGTTTAACATCTTGAGAGATACAATGTCCTAGGAAGGCTACTTTTTGTTGTGCCCATTAAACTTTTCCAAGGGACACCTTGTAGTTGATTGAAGCAAGGGAGGATAGTAGATCCAGTGAAGTGGTGGCACACTCATCTTGCGATGTGGCACAGAGTAAAAGGTCATCCACGTACTGAAGCAAAGGCCCATTATGATGGGCTCCTACCCATAGATCCAGACAGGTGGAGTATCTAGAATTGGCAGCATTAATGGCACGGAGATCATGTACCATGCGAAACTTCTAAGGTTGTCCTTTTGGGGTCTTCTTGACTGGAACAAGAAGTGTTTGCTGGGAAACACATTTGATTAAGGCTCCATCTATTGTGGACTGAAGCTGCCTTATGCAGGCATCATTTTGGGCAGAGGAATATCTGGGACCAACATGTATTATCATGTTGCAAGGCAGTGTCCCAGAGCCTGTAACGGCCAGTTGGGAGGTTGAAATGGGCCCTTGTTGTAGTACCAACAGATGAGAGTCATGCTGTATACCAGCCCCCCCTGCATGCACTAAGGCCATCATTATGCTGAAGATACGGATTTGCAGGGTTAACTATAGCTTGCACTTGCTGGGTTTCCATGGAACCCATGCCAATCCGGAGTAGGGTGTTATTCTAGATCTTTGTTCCAAGGGCCGATTGAAAAGATTTAGATACCATACTTGATCTAATGGTTTGGTGAATGTCACTGTTGGAGGTATTGGGAGGCACATTAAATTGTACCACAATAGGTGTGATTGTATTAACAGGTGAAAGTGGTATCTTTCCTGGGGACTGATGATGATGATCATTGGTAGGAGAGTGAAACTGTGCATGGGGTTCATCTTGAGCTGGAGGATTGTCTTCACTGGGTAGAGAGGTCTGACTTCTTGGTGAGGCACAGCAATTATTAGTAGAATGAAATACAGAGCTTTCTGATGAGGGCTGATCCGGGAGTGTGTTGGTTTGATTAAGGTATAGGCCAGTTATCTGGTTATTACGTACAAATCAGACCCCATCATGAGTCATACCTGGAAAGAGAACAAGTGCTTCAGCACTAGGATGACTGCTAGAGCAAGTTCCATTTGGAAACCTTCCAACAACTGGCAATTTCTGTTTGGGTGTACTGGATAAGGGCTCATTACAAGGAGTATGTAGATTGGGTGAGCCCAGATGGCTGACAATAGAGGAAATGGATGAGGCAGCAATTCCTGGTCCTCCAAGATGGCTGACAGCACAGGAAGTGGGGCGAGCAGTACTTCCTGGCACTCCAAGATGGCTGACAGCACAGGAAGTTAATGTAGTAACATGGCCACCACTAGACGGAGGTTGAATAGCATATAGTGGGGTGGGTGCATTTTGGGGGGTTTCCATTTTTGCAAGACATTTCTTTCTCTCCCGATACATAACTATCAAATGGCTCCTCACTATCAAATGGCTCCTCACACCCAGGGAGGAAAAAAGCTTGCAAGCTTGAAAAGCTTGCAAAGCTCATATTTTACCCTTTAAAGTTAACCAGTGCAGGAATTGAACAGTTTTAAAGCCGTTTAAGTCTCAGGTTGAGTGAAGGTTGCAAATACACTGTTAGCAAAATCTCTCAGTGGACTGGCCGTACACAAATTGGTATCCAGCACTAAACAAAATTTGTCAACCAAAGTTTGCGTCCTGATGCTAATCTCTGGTACACAGGTACACTGAACTGATATATATCAAAGTACTGCTGTCAGTCAGTCCAGTATCCTCTCTATTGTATGCTTGATAGATTTTTAGTGCCTGCTGAATATATATATATATATATATATATACAGCAACAGAAGAATGCAGCAGCACACTGCCAGCACAAGGATATAGGTGAAACATGAAAATGCAGTTAAAACATGGAGAGCTATACAGCTATGGTGTAATAGATGCAAATGTGAAACTATGAAATAGTGAGGCACTTAGCTCGCAAATTTGTCTCCGCCGGCGGTCAAATAGCTTGGACCGTCCCACCGCGATAAGGTGGCCTCATTGGGACGGACCCTACACTGAGAATATGCCTCTGTGTGAACAATTCAGTAAGCATGGCAGGGTCTGGAACATCCAAGACACCTGATATACACACCTGATAGAGGTGGGTGGGGTGCAAGGCCAACATGGAGGTAGCCACTCCCCCGTATGTGCAATACAGACAAAGAATAAGTCAGCCAGCACTTTAGTTGATACCAAATTATTATATGGACCTGGCCTACAGGTGCACGCTACTAGGCTAGATATACAGCAACAGAAGAATGCAGCAGCACACTGCCAGCACAAGGATATAGGTGAAACATGAAAATGCAGTTAAAACATGGAGAGCTATACAGCTATGGTGTAATAGATGCAAATGTGAAACTATGAAATAGTGAGGCACTTAGCTCGCAAATTTGTCTCCTTGACCGCCGGCGGAGACAAATTTGCGAGCTAAGTGCCTCACTATTTCATAGTTTCACATTTGCATCTATTACACCATAGCTGTATAGCTCTCCATGTTTTAACTGCATTTTCATGTTTCACCTATATCCTTGTGCTGGCAGTGTGCTGCTGCATTCTTCTGTTGCTGTATATCTAGCCTAGTAGCGTGCACCTGTAGGCCAGGTCCATATAATAGTTTGGTATCAACTAAAGTGCTGGCTGACTTATTCTTTGTCTATATATATATATATATATATATATATTATATATATATATATATATATATAATCAGCAGGCACTAAAAATCTATCAAGCATACAATAGAGAGGATACTGGACTGACTGACAGCAGTACTTTGCACAATAGTTATGCCTTGATACTGTTACTGGCTGGCATGTCCCCTCAGCCAGTACATCGTTGTCATCTGGTGTGGTTACTGTTACGCCGAGCGCTCCGGGTCCCTGCTCCTCCCCGGAGCGCTCGCGGCGTTCCTCTCTCTGCAGCGCCCCGGTAAGACCCGCTGACCGGGAGCGCTGCACTGACATTGCCGGCAAGGATGCGATTCGCATAGCGGGACGCGCCCGCTAGGAAATCGCATCCCAAGTCACTCACCTGTCCCGGTCCCCGGCTGTCACGTCCTGGCGCGCGGCTCCGCTCCTTAGGGCCCGCGCGCGCCAGCTCTCTAAGATTTAAAGGGCCAGTGCACCAATGATTGGTGCCTGGCCCAATCAGTCAGATTAGCTCCCACCTGTGCACCTGTCTATATAACCTCACTTCCCCTTCCCTTCCTTGCCGGATCTTGTTGCCTTTGTGCCAGAGAAAGCGTTTACAGTGTTTGCCTTACCAGTGTTCCTGACCTCTTGCTATCTCCATTGACTACGAACCTTGCCGCCTGCCCCGACCTTCTGCTACGTCTGACCTTGCCTCTGTCTAGTCCTTCTGTCCCACGCCTTCTCAGCAGTCAGCGAGGTTGAGCCGTTGCCGGTGGATAGGACCTGGTTGCTACCACCGCAGCAAGACCATCCCGCTTTGCGGCGGGCTCTGGTGAATAGCAGTAGCAACCTAGAACCGGTCCACCGACATGGTCCACGCCAATCCCTCGCTGACACAGAGGATCCACATCCAGCCTGCCGAATCCTAACAGTAGATCCGGCCATGGATCCCGCTGAGGTCCTGCTGCCAGTTGTCGCTGACCTTACCACGGTGGTCGCCCAGCAGTCTCAACAGATTGAGCAACTAGGACAACAGTTCGCCCAACAAGGACAGCAGCTGTCGCAGTTGACCGCCATGCTACAGCAACTTCTGCCACAGCTTCAGCAGCAACCATCTCCTCTGCCAGCTCCTGCACCTCCTCCGCAGCGAGTGCCCGCTCCTGGCCTCTGCTTGTCCCTGCCGGACAAATTTGATGGGGACTCTAGACTCTGCCGGGGTTTCCTGTCACAATGTTCTCTACATTTGGAGATGTTGTCGGACCAATTTCCTACAGAACGGTCGAAGGTGGCTTTCGTGGTTAGTCTCCTGTCTGGGAAGGCCCTGTCATGGGCCACTCCACTCTGGGACCGCAATGATCCTGTCACTGCTACTGTACAATCCTTCTTCGCTGAGGTTCGTAGTGTCTTCGAGGAACCAGCCCGAGCTTCTTCTGCCGAAACTGCCTTGCTGAACCTGGTCTAGGGAAATTCTTCTGTAGGCGAATACGCCATCCAATTTCGTACCCTCGCCTCTGAATTGTCTTGGAACAACGAGGCCCTCTGCGTGACCTTTAAAAAAGGCCTATCCAGTAATATCAAAGATGTGCTGGCCGCACGAGATATTCCTGCCAACCTGCATGAACTTATCCATTTGGCCACCCGCATTGACATGCGTATTTCTGAGAGACACCAGGAGCTCCGCCAGGAAAAAGACCTTGATCTCTGGGCACCTCTCTCACAGTATCCTTTGCAATCTACCCCTGTGCCTCCCGCCGAGGAGGCTATGCAAGTGGATCGGTCTCGCCTGACCCATGAAGAGAGGACTCGCCGCAGAGATAAAAATTTATGTCTGTACTGCGCTAGTACCGAACATTTCTTGGTGGATTGCCCTATTCGTCCTCCACGTCTGGGAAATGCACGCACGCATCCAGCTCACGTGGGAGTGGCGTCTCTTGGTATGAAGTCTGCTTTTCCACGTCTCACTGTGCCCATGCGGATTTCTCCTTCTGCCAACTCCTCCTTCTCAGCTGTGGCCTTCTTGGACTCTGGTTCTGCGGGAAATTTTATTTTGGCCTCTTTTGTTAATAAGTTCAACATCCCTGTGACCCGTCTCGTCAAGCCGCTCTACATTTCCTCGGTCAACGGAGTAAAATTGGACTGCGCTGTGCGTTACCGCACAGAATCCCTGCTCATGAGCATTGGACTGCATCACGAAAAAATAGAATTTTTTGTTTTGCCCAACTGCACCTCTGAAGTCCTCCTCGGTCTGCCATGGCTCCAACGCCACTCTCCTACCCTTGACTGGACCACCGGGGAGATCAAGTGCTGGGGTACTTCTTTCCACAAAAAATGACTCACGTCTGCTCCCAGTCCCGTCAGTCAAACCTCAGTGCCTCCTCCTTCACCTGGTCTCCCCAAGGCCTATCAGGACTATGCCGTGCCTCCTCATAGCCCCCGTCCTGGTAACACTCTGCCCCGTGCCAAGCTTCACCCTCTGCCCCCCCTTCCCATTCCCACTCCTTCTGAACTGCCTGCCTTTGTTGAGTATACCCGGGACTTCTCTGTCTTTCAGAAGGAAACTCTACAATCACTCCCTATGTCCTCGTCCCATGTGAAGCGACAACCGGACAAAAAGAGGGGGAGACCTAAGGGGGGGGTACTGTTACACCGAGCGCTCCGGGTCCCTGCTCCTCCCCGGAGCGCTCGCGGCGTTCCTCTCTCTGCAGCGCCCCGGTCAGACCCGCTGACCGGGAGCGCTGCACTGACATTGCCGGCGGGGATGCGATTCGCATAGAGGGACACGCCCGCTCGCGAATCGCATCCCAAGTCACTCACCTCTCTCTCCTTAGGACGCGCGCGCGTCAGCTCTCTAAGATTTAAAGGTCCCACCTGTGCACCTGTCTATATAACCTCACTTCCCCTTCCCTTCCTTGCCAGATCTTGTTGCCTTTGTGCCAGAGAAAGCGTTTACAGTGTTTGCCTTAGCAGTGTTCCTGACCTCTTGCTATCTCCATTGACTACGAACCTTGCCGCCTGCCCCGACCTTCTGCTACGTCTGACCTTGCCTCTGTCTAGTCCTTCCGTCCCATGCCTTCTCAGCAGTCAGCGAGGTTGAGCCGTTGCCGGTGGATATGACCTGGTTGCTACCGCCACAGCAACACCATCCCGCTTTGCGGCGGGCTCTGGTGAATAGCAGTAGCAACCTAGAACCGGTCCACCGACATGGTCCACGCCAATCCCTCGCTGACACAGAGGATCCACATCCAGCCTGCCGAATCCTAACAGTAGATCCGGCCATGGATCCCGCTGAGGTCCTGCTGCCAGTTGTCGCTGACCTTACCACGGTGGTCGCCCAGCAGTCTCAACAGATTGAGCAACTAGGACAACAGTTCGCCCAACAAGGACAGCAGCTGTCGCAGTTGACCGCCATGCTACAGCAACTTCTGCCACAGCTTCAGCAGCAACCATCTCCTCTGCCAGCTCCTGCACCTCCTCCGCAGCGAGTGCCCGCTCCTGGCCTCTGCTTGTCCCTGCCGGACAAATTTGATGGGGACTCTAGACTCTGCCGGGGTTTCCTGTCACAATGTTCTCTACATTTGGAGATGTTGTCGGACCAATTTCCTACAGAACGGTCGAAGGTGGCTTTCGTGGTTAGTCTCCTGTCTGGGAAGGCCCTGTCATGGGCCACTCCACTCTGGGACCGCAATGATCCTGTCACTGCTACTGTACAATCCTTCTTCACTGAGGTTCGTAGTGTCTTCGAGGAACCAGCCCGAGCTTCTTCTGCCGAAACTGCCTTGCTGAACCTGGTCTAGGGAAATTCTTCTGTAGGCGAATACGCCATCCAATTTCGTACCCTCGCCTCTGAATTGTCTTGGAACAACGAGGCCCTCTGCGTGACCTTTAAAAAAGGCCTATCCAGTAATATCAAAGATGTGCTGGCCGCACGAGATATTCCTGCCAACCTGCATGAACTTATCCATTTGGCCACCCGCATTGACATGCGTATTTCTGAGAGACACCAGGAGCTCCGCCAGGAAAAAGACCTTGATCTCTGGGCACCTCTCTCACAGTATCCTTTGCAATCTACCCCTGTGCCTCCCGCCGAGGAGGCTATGCAAGTGGATCGGTCTCGCCTGACCCATGAAGAGAGGACTCGCCGCAGAGATAAAAATTTATGTCTGTACTGCGCTAGTACCGAACATTTCTTGGTGGATTGCCCTATTCGTCCTCCACGTCTGGGAAATGCACGCACGCATCCAGCTCACGTGGGAGTGGCGTCTCTTGGTATGAAGTCTGCTTTTCCACGTCTCACTGTGCCCATGCGGATTTCTCCTTCTGCCAACTCCTCCTTCTCAGCTGTGGCCTTCTTGGACTCTGGTTCTGCGGGAAATTTTATTTTGGCCTCTTTTGTTAATAAGTTCAACATCCCTGTGACCCGTCTCGTCAAGCCGCTCTACATTTCCTCGGTCAACGGAGTAAAATTGGACTGCGCTGTGCGTTACCGCACAGAATCCCTGCTCATGAGCATTGGACTGCATCACGAAAAAATAGAATTTTTTGTTTTGCCCAACTGCACCTCTGAAGTCCTCCTCGGTCTGCCATGGCTCCAACGCCACTCTCCTACCCTTGACTGGACCACCGGGGAGATCAAGTGCTGGGGTACTTCTTTCCACAAAAAATGACTCACGTCTGCTCCCAGTCCCGTCAGTCAAACCTCAGTGCCTCCTCCTTCACCTGGTCTCCCCAAGGCCTATCAGGACTATGCCGTGCCTCCTCATAGCCCCCGTCCTGGTAACACTCTGCCCCGTGCCAAGCTTCACCCTCTGCCCCCCCTTCCCATTCCCACTCCTTCTGAACTGCCTGCCTTTGTTGAGTATACCCGGGACTTCTCTGTCTTTCAGAAGGAAACTCTACAATCACTCCCTATGTCCTCGTCCCATGTGAAGCGACAACCGGACAAAAAGAGGGGGAGACCTAAGGGGGGGGTACTGTTACACCGAGCGCTCCGTGTCCCTGCTCCTCCCCGGAGCGCTCGCGGCGTTCCTCTCTCTGCAGCGCCCCGGTCAGACCCGCTGACCGGGAGCGCTGCACTGACATTGCCGGCGGGGATGCGATTCGCATAGAGGGACACGCCCGCTCGCGAATCGCATCCCAAGTCACTCACCTCTCTCTCCTTAGGACGCGCGCGCGTCAGCTCTCTAAGATTTAAAGGTCCCACCTGTGCACCTGTCTATATAACCTCACTTCCCCTTCCCTTCCTTGCCAGATCTTGTTGCCTTTGTGCCAGAGAAAGCGTTTACAGTGTTTGCCTTAGCAGTGTTCCTGACCTCTTGCTATCTCCATTGACTACGAACCTTGCCGCCTGCCCCGACCTTCTGCTACGTCTGACCTTGCCTCTGTCTAGTCCTTCCGTCCCATGCCTTCTCAGCAGTCAGCGAGGTTGAGCCGTTGCCGGTGGATATGACCTGGTTGCTACCGCCACAGCAACACCATCCCGCTTTGCGGCGGGCTCTGGTGAATACCAGTAGCAACCTAGAACCGGTCCACCGACACGGTCCACGCCAATCCCTCGCTGACACAGAGGATCCACATCCAGCCTGCCGAATCCTAACAGTTACTCCGAGTGATACAACACATCTTTCTCTCTCAATTCAGTTATCAGGAGTACATCATACGTGGAAAAGTTACCAGATACACTCCTAATTACCAGAGATAATAATAATAAAAAAAAAATCTCCCTAAATCTACAGCATTTTTTTTTTCTTTCTTGACCGTATCCACTGAGCAGATTTAAAAATGTAAAAAATCTAAATTAAAATCCTTACAAAACATTCTCTATATTCTAGAATGTCATGTCAGGTTTTCCCTACCGTGAAAAAAAAAATCAGAAGCAATTTTATTAAACAGTGCATTTCACATGTTTGAAATGCCTGGCCTTGTGAGCTGATAAGCATTCCACAATATGAACCAAAGAAAAAAAAAAAGGGGGGGGGGTTATTTTGTTTACACGAGGCTGCATAAAAAATAAAAATTACAGGCAGATTAACTCCCTATGCCACTACCCTTTTTTTTTTTTTAACCAGCTACAGTCAAGCACCAACGCGGCTAGAACTCACAAATTAGACCACACAGCGGGAAAATACCCTGCCACTAGGGTTTGTTTTAGAGGTTCGACAGGACCATCTGTTTGGCTTCTCAGAGCCACTCAATGAACACTGATAAGAGCGGCCCCGGATTCCTCCGGATGGTTAAAGCTGTTGCTCCCCCAGACTTGGGCTTCCCGCGAGTGCGGTCCTGGGAACAGACGGTTTTCACCCTCGGTCCGTAAAGGAGTCACAGCACCAACTGATAAGGATGGACCGAGGGGAGGCTATCAAATGTGATTGACTGTGCTGCTATATATTTTGCTAAGTGTCGACACAAGAAAATATACATCATACAGGATGCTGGTATACACTCTTTCTTAGCAGGAAACTCAGCTGTTCCCCAAAGAGTTCTGTTTATAGCAGGAAGTAAATTTGGTTTTTACATTTGGAGAAAGGAGGGTTAGTTATGACATCACAATTAGCATGTTATATTTTGATTGGTTGTTCGATTATTGTGTCCGTATATATTTGCATATCTAGTGTCCATTACTTTCTTGGCAGAAGTTCTCTGTTCGTCAGATATTTAGTCTTTCTACTCCTGCATGGAGTCATCTCAAGGCCTATATTCGGAGTCACAAGCAGATAGCATTCTGATGTATATGGGTTAACGGGTAGGTAACAGATATATTTTTCCAGCAGCAGTGGCATATTAGTATTAGTATATTGACCAGTCATTAGAAACATAAGGGTCATCCCTATCAGTTTGAGGACCTGATCAGAGAGATCAACTCCTCCCATATACTGATTGTAATCCAGGATACAATCAGGTTTAAGAACCGTTGTTGTAGTACTTCGTACAGTGACAGGGGTGCTGGCATTACCGTGAATGGTGGTCAGCATAAGGACATCCCTCCTGTCTTTATATCTGACCAACAGCAGATTTTCACAAGTAAGGGCCCTGCTCTCACCCCTAGGGATCGGGGGGGGGAGATTTGTCTGGAGTCCTCTCTGATTTTTCCGCACAGTGCCACAAGCTGCAGTGGCTCTGGCGGAAAGGGTCTTGAAAAGAGGGAAGCTCGTATAAAAGTTATCCACGTAGAGCTGGTAACTTTTATCCAGCAGTGGGTACATCAGTTCCCACACAATTTTCCTGCTAACTCCCAGGATGGGGGGGGGGGGGGCATTCTGGGGGTTCAATGCGGGAATCCTTCCCGTCGTACACCCTAAATCTGTAAGTGTACCCTGAGGTGATCTCACAGAGCTTGTAAACTTTCACGCCATACCTTGCCCTTTTACTGGAAATGTACTGGCGGAAATGGAGTCTACCGTTGAAACTAATAAGGGACTCGTCAATGGCGACCTCCTTTTGGGGGATGTAGGCCTCTGCAAATGTATTAGTGAAATGATCTATGACTGGCCGGATTTTGAATAGGCGGTCATATGTGGGATCATTTTGGGACGGGCACTTTGCATTATCAACATAATGCAAACATTTGAAGACAGCCTCAAAGCGTGCCCGTGGCATGGCCATACTGTAGATTGGGGTGTTATACAGAACATCCTCACTCCAGTATTGCCTAATGGTCAGCTTGTTTATCAGGCCCATATGCAGCATGAGGCCCCACAATGTCATCTTCTCGGCTGCATTGATGGGTGTCCATCTATGGGGCCTAGCCAAAAAAGAATTGGGGTGCTGGGCCATAAACTGTTAGGCATACAAGTTTGTTTGGGCCACCATCAAATTGACAAAGTTCTCACTGAAAAAAAATGTTCAAAGGTCCATTTCAGTGAGCCCTGTGGTGTCAATTTGGATTCCTGGGCGGCCAAAAAAAACCAGGAATCAGTGGCTCATAATCATCCGGAACTGCGGTCCAGACGGGGTCACCTATAGGGGGGACAGGGAAACTTTTACTGTGGACAGGGAACATTGTCTGGGAAAAAAGGGCTAGTTTGGGGGACAGGGCTACTGGTTTGGGGGACAGGGCTACTAGTTTGGGGGACAGGGCTACTAGTTTGGGGGGGCCTCTACTGGCTGTGCCCTGCGGCGGACATGCCGCCGCCTTCTAGGGGGCTCATCATCAGTAGATGAAGAGGAAAAAAGGAGGAAGCTGACTGATTCGGTATCGGAGTCAAGCATGGCATATAACATTCTACTGGCCATTTACATTTTGGAGCGGGACGGGGGTTGTAAGTGTGTGTGTAAGTTTAGGTGTAGTGTATTGATTTTTGTAACTGTAAAAAGCGTAAGCGCTTAACAAAAAAGCACAAGGGGTACGGTGGTCCGGCCACACAGTGCAGAACAGCGACTGATGGCATGGACCGCAAACACCCTGTCAAAAAATTAAATAAAATACTGGGAAAAAAAATACAGTAAGGAAAAAAATAACTTGCAGATGGTAAGAAGTTCTGTCCAATCACAGCGATCGCCGTTACAGGAGGGGTTAAATCCCCCTTGGGCGATGTGGGAGGATGGACGCTGTGAGAAAAACATGCATATGTGTCTTTTTATATAGTCTATGTAAACTTCTGGTTTCAACTGTGTGTTATATGGGGACTTAAAAAGTGTAAAATAAATGTACAAAATAAAAAATATATATAAAAGCCCCCCTTTAAACAAAAAAAGGAAAATAAAATAAAAAAAACACTACATATTTGGTATATTTTTATTTGCTATTAAAATAAAATGTTTGTTATCCAACAAAGGTAATAAAAAAAATACCAGAATTGGCCAGAAAAAAAAAAAAAGCTTTAAGAAAGTTTCATTTAAGACAAAAACTACAGATCGTGATAGTGATAGTTTTCTCCACTAAACTCTGGTATAATACCAGATCCCCGATGGACCCCATTCCAGTCATAAGGATCCGTTAGGACCCGGAAGTGTCAGTTGTGCTCCAACCCATTTTTGGGCCGTTCGACATGACATATCCTCTAGAATATTTATGTACTGTATACTGCCTTTGACAGCATCAGATCAATACTATATTCTTTTTCATTGTCTGCGGAGTGATAATACTGTAGAGCGCCGTTGTATACAAGGTATATGTTACTGTATGGTGGTAATACTGTTGCTTTATAAAGGGATAGTGTCCATTTTTCCCTGACTGAAAAGTGAGTTTACACCTGTCTCTGACCATGTGATGTGATGTGGGTGCATGGGATGTGACTTAGGCCTCGTTCACATTGCCAAGACATATGCAGCTCCTTCGACAATAGTGCATACAATATTTTTTTCTCCACTAAACTCTGGTAAACCAGTGGATCCCCAACCCCATTAAAGTCAATGGGATCTGCCAGTACCTGGTGGTAACCCAGTGGAGTCATTTGTACTGTGATCTGTGAGGAGCTGCCGCATGCTTGCCCAGCTTAAAACTCACGAACGCAGCAGATCTCAGGAAAGAGATGCAATACAATCACAACTTTTGATATGTCTGGCTTACTGTACTACATGCACAAAAGTTACAAATGGGAGATGTGGAAGGACTTGGAAGCAATTGCATGTTTTATGTTTTCAGATCAGTAGTAAAGTAGGAAGAGAAATTACATAAAATCAAGGAGAAAAATGTTTTACTTTTGCCAAATACAAAATAGGATAAAGTTCTTTTGGTTGAGATAATTAATACATGCAACAGTCTAGCCAGAAGCCTTATTTGAACATTCTCTTACCATTGGCTCATTTTCAACTTGTAACATGCTAATGTATTCTGTTGGATTATGCTTATCATTGCCAAATGTCTGACATTCTCTTCTTAATTATATCCTAACAACTGTAGTCTCTGGGTCCTGGTCTTTTAATATTTCTGAAGATCCTACTCCATCTGGACACATACAGTTTTTCTAGTGTAGATTGCCCATGACAAATGGTTAGAGAGTGCCAGACTGACAGCATCCTAAATAAGAAATTGTTTTATATTATTTGTGTAAATTGTTACCTTTGAACAGAATGTGTAGGTTTTACCCCACATAATATACATTGATCTATTAAAGAATTATTTCTATCACACAGACACACACACATATGTTTAAAGGCTAACTAGTTAGCCTGCATTTGTGGGAGGGGCAAGGGTTCCTTTTGAGCCCGGGTGCTGGGAGCTTTCATTAGTGGCACTGTTGTCACGTGATTCAGCGGGGTTACGTGGTGCGCGGCAGCTGGCCGGAAGCATACGGTGGAGGTGTGTGGCTGAATCAGAGGAGAGCGGGGCCGGCAAATGGTAAGTGGGGTTCATGGCTGGTTAACAGGGGATCACTGTAGGGATCTCCGCTGCAGTTCCGGAGCGGTATCCAGCATGTTACGAGACACCCCTCCGGACCTGCAGGACATAAATTATGCCATATCTCTCTAATTACATAAAATCCAGGAGAAAATTGTTTTACTTTTGCCAAATACAAAATAGGATAAAGTACTTTTGGTTGAGATAATTAATACATGTAACAGTCTAGCCAGAAACCTTATTTGAACATTCTATTACTATTGGCTCATTTTCAACTTGTAACATTCTAATGTATTCTGTTGGATTATGCTTATCAGTGCCAAATGTCTGTCATTCTCTTCTTAATTATATCCTAACAACTGTAGTCTATGTGTCCTGGTCTTTTAAGGTTTCTGAAGATCCTACTCCATCTGGACACATACAGTTTTACTAGTGTAGATTGCCCATGACCTGGGCTAAAAAGGTACCCTTGCCCCTCCCAGGCAAATGGCACTGAAGATCCGGGAGGGAAGTGCGGGAGATGCAGGGACTTTATAATGTAGTGTCAGGTGCAACAGTAATTATGGGTGTACTGGCCCTTAAAATTTCAGAGCTCCGGCGCGCACGCGCCCTAGGAGACGGAGATGCGCACACAGGAGCTGAGACCCAGGAGAGGATACGGCAGCGGGACGTGGTGAGTGACGGGCCGGGATTCACATGTGGGCACATCCCGTGATGCGAATCCCGACACCGCTGGCAGACGGGGACACAGGGACTCTGCGCTCCCGGACGGAGCGCAGACTGTAACAGTACCCCCCCTCCTTTGGTCTCCCCCTCCTTTTGAGGTTAAGGAATTTCCTAAGAAGGTCCTGGTCCAGAATGTTGTCCTGCGGCTCCCAAGACCTCTTCTCCAGACCTCTCTACCAGGAAAAAAGCTTTCCTCTGACAAATTTGGAGTCCAAGGTCTCCTTAACAACAAAAACATCAGAGGTGCCAGAGATGGGAGAAGGTGAGATTTCATTTTGAGAAAAACGGTTGTAGATGACTGGTTTCAAGAGGGAAACATGGAAGGAATTTGGAATGCGGAGGGCAGTTGGAGAGAATAGGCCACAGGATTAAGTCGCTTCTTGACTCTATAGGGACCCAAATAGCGAGGACCAAGTTTATAACTGGGTATCTTGAACCGAATAGATTTAGTAGATAACCAGACTTTGTCACCTAGAGAAAATTCAGGAGGAGGACGTCTTTTCTGGTCCGCTTGGAATTTCATGTGAGAAGTACCATGTAGAAGAGAGCGACGTGTCTTCGGCCACATGGACAAAAATTTTTGCAGTTCATCAGACCACATAGAAGAGTGAAGTACCAGTGGAATGGGAATCTTTATGATTGTAGGAGAACTCTGCCCAGGGAAGCAGATCAACCCAGTCGTCTTAACGTGCAGAAATGAAATGGCGTAGATAGTTTCCTAAGATCTAATTCCCCCTCTCAACCTATCCATTAGATTGAGGGTGGATTGAGGGGAGGTAGGCTGAGGAAAAATCCAGCTTAACTTGTAGGCGTAAGCAGAGGGCCCGCCAGAACTTAGACACGAATTGGACATCACGGTCAGAGACTATATAGGAAGGAAGTCCGTTTAAGCGAAAGATATGCTGAAGAAATACCTTAGCAAGCTTTGGTGCTGAAGGAAGCCTGGGTAATGGTACAAAATGTGCCATTTTAGAAAATCGATCTACTACCACCCAGATGACTGTATTGCCTCGGGAAGGTCGGTAATGAAGTCCATGGAAATAATGGTCCAGGGAAGTTCAGGAACCGGCAAGGGCTGAAGAAGTCCCGCTGGCTTGGAGCGAGGTGTTTTGTCTCGAGCACAGACTGAGCAGGACCGGACAAAGTCAACGACATCCCTTTTTAAGGTAGGCCACCAGTATTGTCTGGAGATGAGCTGTAGGGATTTACGAATACTGGGATGGCCAGCCAGAAGAGAAGAATGTCCCCATTTAAAGACTCGGAGCTTCATACAGGGAGATACGTAAGTCTTTCCTGGAGGCAGATGCTCAAGACTTTCAGGAGCCACAGAGATGAGTTGTTCAGGAGAAATAATATGCTGCGGAGGAGATTAATGGTCATGCACATTAGAAGACCTGGAAAGGGTGTCAGCTCGTAAATTCTTTTCTGCAGAACGGAAGTGGATATAGAAGTCGAATCTGGAAAAAAATAGCGACCAACGGGCCTGCCGTGGGTTGAGTTGATGGGCAGTCTGTAGATAGAGCAAGTTTTTGTGGTCAGAATAAATCTTAACAGGATGTACATAGCCCTCCAGAAGGTGACACTAATTCCTCCAACACCAACTTAACGGCCAAGAGCTTGCGATCCCCGATGGTATAATATTTTTCCCAGGGAAGAAAGTTTTGGAGAAAAATCTGCAGGTTAAAATTTCCCCTTAGTAGACCTATGTGTTAACACTGCACCTGCTCCAACTGAAGAAGCCTCCACTTCCAGGATGAATGGCCTGTTAGGATCGGGTCTAGATAGAACAGGAGCAGATGCGAAAGCAGACTTTAACTGTTTAAATGTTTCTTTGACCTCAGGAGTCCACACTTTAGAATTAGCTGTCTTCTTGGCGAGTGCAACGATGGGGGCTACCAGAGTAGTGTAGGGAGGAATGAATAGCCGATAGTAATTGGCCAAGCCGAGGAACCGCTGAATCGCTTTCAGACCAGTTGGTTGTGGCCAGTCCAGAATTGCGGATAACTTGTTGGGATCCATTTGAAGACCTTGACTGGTAACAATGTAGCCCAGAAAAGGGAGGCAGGTTTTTTTTCAAAGGTACACTTCTCTAATTTAGCATAGAGATGGTTTTCACGGAGATGCTGTTACACTTGGCAGAGGTGGGAGCGATGAGACTGGGCGAATAAATGAGTATGCCATCCAGATAGACAACAACACAGGAGTACAGAAGGTCATGGAAAATATAATTGACAAATTCCTGAAAGACTGCTGGAGCATTACAGAGTCCGAATGGCATCACAAGATATTCAAAATGTCCGTCACGAGTATTGAATGCACAATCTTCCATTCGTCCACTTCCCGTATACGAATCAGATTATAAGCCCCACGAAGGTCCAGTTTAGAGAAAATCTTGGCTCCTCGCAGACAATCAAAGAATTCCGAGATAAATGGAAGGGGGTAGCGGTTCTTTACAGTAATTTTATTCAAACCTCGGTAATCTATGCATGGACGCAATGACTTTTTTTCCACAAAGAAGAAGCCGGCTCCGGAAGGGGAGGAAGACTTCCTGATAAACCCTTTCTGGAGGTTCTCCTTGATGTAATTAGACATGGCCAAAGTTTCAGGAACCAACAAAGGGTAAATTCTGCCCCTGGGGTGTGTGGTGCCGGGTAGCAAGTCAATTGGACCATCGTAGGAACGATGCGGTGGTAACACTTCAGCTTGCTTTTCACTGAAGACGTCAGCATAGTCCTGAAGAAAGGATGGCAAACCGGGCATAGGACGAGATGATGGTTCCAATTTTGAGACTTGTACGTGGATACAGTGGTTGTTGCAATGCGGACCCCAGCGAAGAACTTCTCCAGTTTTCCAATCCAGCTGCGGGGCATGGAGTTGCAACCAAGGTAGGCCTAGCAAGAGAGGAGAAGTACAATGTGGGAGAACATAGAAGGTCAAGTTCTCCCTATGCGAGATTCCGACTTGCATAGACAATGGTTCTGTGCAATATAGCACGATACAGTCCAGTCTTTCACCATTGATCGAAGAGATGTACACAGGCTTTAACAGGCGGGACACCGGCAGACGATGCCTATGTACTAGGGAAGCATCAATTAAATTTCCCCCGGAGCCAGAGTCCAAAAAGGCAAGAACAGAGATGATCTCTTTGGAAGACAGGACAAGCTGGACAGTCATATTTAAGCGTGGAGAGGTGGTATTCACACCTAAGGAGGCCTCTCCCACAAACCCTAGGTGCGAGTGTTTCCCTGTGGTTGAGGACACAGAGGACAGTCTTTTAGGAAGTGATCTGCACTGGCGCAGTATAGGCACAGATTCTCCATGCGCCGGCGTCTCCATACGATCTTTCCTGCGGGGTCAGTCGAGACCGATCCACCTGCATAGCCTCCACTGCGTGAGGCAACGTAGAAGGTTGCAGTGGCTGCTGGAAGACAGGTGCCAGACGAGGAAAGCACCAAGGTCGTGCAGACTCCCTTTCTTGGCGTAGTTCCTCACGTCACTCTGAGAAATGGATATAAATCCGGAATGCCAACTGTATAAGCTCATTCAGATTAGATCCCGGGCTGCGAGGACATCCTTGATTTGACTTGATAATTATCTCTTGAAGGTAGCACAGAGAGCTTCATTATTCCAAGACAACTCCGACGCCAGGGTTCGGAACCGGATGGCATACTCGCCAACAGTGGAGTTGCCTTGAGAAAGATTCAGCAAAGCCGTCTCTGCAGAGGAGGCTCGAGAAGGTTCCCCGAAGACATTGCAAAATTCCATCAGGAATGCCTGGAGATTAGTAGTAACGACATCACTGCGATCCCACAGTGGGGTTGCCCAGGCCAAAGCCCTTCCAGACAGGAGACCAATGACGAAAGCCACTATTGCATGTTCCGTGGAGAACTGATCCGTCATGAGTTCAATGTGCATGGAGCACTGTATCACAAAACCACGACAGGACTTGGGATCACCCTCATATTTTTCTTGAAGCGACAAACGGAGCTTGGTCCCGGAGGAGACTGCAGCAGCGGGAGGCTGTACTGGAGCTGGAGGAGGAGGCTGTGGCTGTGACGGGTGCTGCTGAGCAGAAAGCAACTGCTGCATCATGGCGGTTAGCCGGTTAAGCTGCTGTGCCTGCTGGGCTAACTGTGTCTGGAGCGCCACGATAGATGCAAGATCCGAGTTATTTGGCAGAGGAACCCCAGTTGGATCCATCACCAGATCTTGCTGTCACGCACCTGGATGTAGGCTGTCACGGAGCTGGAAGTGGCTCCTTCACCTGTGTGGCAGATGACTTGTACCGTATGGTGGAGTTGAGTCTAAGGTGCCGCTGGTTTTCACCAGAGCCCGCCGCAAGGCAGGATGGGCTTTCTGTGACAGGCGACACCCAGTTCGCTACCCCCAACACAGCTCAACCGCACAGGTACAGTGGGGATCAAAAGTTTGGGCACCCCGGGTAAATTTTTTTTATTAATGTGCATAAAGAAGCCAAGGAAAGATGGAAAAATCTCCAAAAGGCATCAAATTACAGATTAGAGATTCCTATAATATGTCTACAAAAGTTAGATTTTATTTCCATCATTTACACTTTCAACAGAAAACAAAAAACAATGGCATCTGCAAAAGTTTGGGCACCCTGCAGAGTTAATATCTTGTACTGCCCCCTTTGGCAAGTATCACAGCTTGTAAATGCTTTTTGTAGCCAGCCAAGAGTCTTTCAATTCTTGTTTGAGGTATCTTTGCCCATTCTTCACTAGTGTTGAGCGGCATAGGCCATATTCGAATTCACGATATTTGGCAAATATATGGACGAATATTCGTCATATATTCGCTAATTTGCATATTTGTAATATTCACGTTTTTTTGCATATGCATAAATTCGCATATGCGAAAATTCGTATATGTGAAAATTTATGAACTCTATAGCAAGTATACCAGTGTGACTTGATAGAAGAAGCAGAAGTGAGGGATCAATATTCACATATACGAGTATTCGCATATGCAAATTTTCGCATATGCGAATATTCGCCCGGCGGTCTCACAGTAGTATTAGAGCCTTCTTTAGACCACACAAGCTGGAAGCAGAGAGAGATGATCACTGTGATGTGTACTGTGAAAAGAAAGAAAAAAAAGCGAATATTCATAATTTCAAATATATAGTGCTATATATAATGCAATATTCGTGAATAAAATTTGAATTGCGAATATTCGCAAGCAACACTATTCCTATTCTTTACTGCTCTTTTAAGGTCTATCCATAGATTTTCAACTATGTTGAGATCAGGAGATTGTGAAGGCCATGGCAAAACCTTCAGTTAGCATCCAAAATTTTCTGAAATATTATTGAATTTATTTTTCCTTCTACTCGTGAGATGTTCCCTGTGCCACTGTGTCACTGGTTGCAATACAACCCCAAAGCATGATTGATCCACCCCCATGCTTAAAGGTTGGAAAGAATTTTCAGTAAATTCTGTTCCCCTTCTCCAAACGTACCTTTGCTCATTCCGGCCAAAAAGTTCAATTTTAACCTTAATCGGTCCACAGAATTTGTTTCCAAAATTCATCAGGCTTGTCTATATGTTCATTTGCAAAGTTCAAACGCTGATTTTTGTGGTGAGGACGTAGAAAAGGCTTTCTTCTGATGACTCTTCCATGAAGACCATATTTGTACAAGTATCTCTTTATAATGGAATAGTGTACCAAAACTCCAGTGTCTGCCAGATCTTTCTGGAGGGATTGTGCAGTAAAACGTGGGTTTTGAATTGTTTTTCTCACAATCCTGCGAGCTGTTCTGTCTGATATTTTTCTTGGTCTTCCAGATCTTGCTTTAACTTCCACTGTTCCTGATGACTGCCATTTCTTAATTACATTCCGAACAGAGGGTATTGACATCTGAAAACATTTTGCTATCTTCTTATAGCCTTCTCCAGCTTTGTGAGCGTCAACTAGTTTCAGTTTCAGATTTCTAGACAACTGCTTAGAAGAACCCATGGTGCTGATTGTTGGGACAGAATTTTCATTAAATTCTGTTCCCCTTCTACTCCAAACGTACCTTTGTTCATTCCGGCCAAAAAGTTCAATTTTAACCTTATCGGTCCACAGAACTTGTTTCCAAAATGCATCAGGCTTGTTTATATGTTCACTTGCAAAGTTCAAACGCAGATTTTTCAACTGCTTAGAAGAACCCATGGTGCTGATTATTGGGGCAAGGTCGGATGAGTCTGGGCATTTAAAACCTTTGAGATTGACATCACCTGGACTTCCCAGATGATTATTGAAAACAATCCATGACACTGGCAGGTCTCAACTTTGCAAAGGGGGCAGTGCATGCTATAAATTCTGCAGGGTGCCTAAACTTTTGCAGATGCCATTTTATTGTTTTCTGTTATTTTGAAAGTGTAAATGATGGAAATAAAATCTAACTTTTGTTGACATAGTATAAGAATGTGTAATCTGTAATTTGATGCCTTTTGGAGATTTTTCCATCTTTCCTTGGCTTCTTTATGCACATTAATGCAAATTTTTACCTGGAGTCCCCAAACTTTTGATCCCCACTGTAACTGGGCAAGGCGAGGTACCGAAGGATGAGGCTGTAGCATAGTCAAACGTAGCAGAAGGTCAAGGCAGGCGGCAAACGTTCGTAGTCAAAAAACATAGTAGGAAGGTCTGGATACATGGGAATGGTAAAATAGGCAATGGGAACGCTTTCTCTCAAATGGCACTGCAGATCCGGCAGGGAAGTGTGGGAGGTGCAGGGACTTTATAATGTAGTGTCAGGTGCAACAGTAATTATGGGCGTACTGGCCTTTAAATTTCAGAGCTCCATCGCGCGCGCACCCTAGGAGATGGGGACGCGTGCGCAGGAGCTGAGACCCAGGAGAGGATACGACGTTGTGAGTGAGGGGCCGGGATTCGCATGCGGGTGCATCCTGCCATGCGATTCCTGGCCCCGCCGGCAGACTGGGACACAGGGACTCTGTGCTCCCGGGCGGTGCTTGCGGCCAGAGTGCAGAGTCATATTGTATATGTGAATCAGTATATATTTTATTTGGAATACTCATTTTCCTTATAAGCAGAGAGCTTCATGGTTTAAAAAAATGCTACATTTTCAATTTTTGTTGGAATTTTCAACAAGAAATGATGCAAGTATCGACAAAATTTTAAGTAGAATATGTCACGAAAAAACAATCTCTGAATCAGAATGAAAGTTAAAAGCATCCCATAGATATTAATGCTTGAAGTGACAGAGGTCAGATGTGCAAAAAATGTCTGGGTCCTACACGGAAAATTGGCTGGGTCTTTAAGGGGTTAATGTCTCACCTGGCCCTTGTCACCTCTGGTATAGTCGGAGGCGTACCTCTGAGGGGGAGTGCGATTCAAATACCTGGTATAATCCCTCGAAGATCTGGTCCACTGTTGCCTTCTCGAAGGCAGGCCAGGTGCGGACTTCCTCAAGTGCTGGTCCCTGTAGCTGTCCCGTGAGCAACAGTACTTGTTGATTGGGCGGAAGAGAATAAAAAAGAAACAAGCTCTGGATGCTTTTCTGGAAATCCTTCAGGGTAAACGGATCTCCACTGTAGGTAGGAAGGACAGGTTTCCACAAGAACAATGGGGGAGCCACAGGAGTTCCTAAGCTAAGTCTTTAACTGGAGGTGAAGAGGTAGAAACCTCGGGTGTCTACAGCAGGAGGTGATCCAGCAGGTGGAATTGAAGAAGCAACTCCATCTTGTGATCCTGGAGAACTAGGTGCTGACATCTTGCCGGCTTGATTGGGTGCGCTGGCCCATTAAGAACATTTGAGAATGTTGTGTCTTAAGGAAGATTTGAGAGTGTTGTCTCTTTAAGAAGGTTTTAGAGCGTTGTCTCTGCAGGAATTGAGTGCACTGTTCCTTTAAGCTGCCTGGCAATGAACTGGAGTGGGTACCTGCAGCCTTGACTGGACACCCAGGGGTTAATGCTGGCAACCGCTGGCTCCGGAAACTTTCTGTAGCAGCTTCAGTAGTATTGAACAAAGTCTGTGCTGCCGCGAGTTCTTGCCAGTATTCTGCGCAGCCGCCGGAATCGTTGCAATGGCTGCCTTTGGTCCGGTCTGTAAATGCTTCCCCTGTGCAACACAGGGCGGATCTTTAGTTCTGGATCGCACACTGAAGAGGCGTCACCGCTGAGGAATGACTGGGCGGAGCTGCGATCACTCCTGCGTGCGGGAAACACCGGACGTGGTTTAACCCCTTCAGGTACGGACTTTATACAGTTAGCATTGACAGTTAACAGTTCTTCCTTCACCTTCCTCACTACTTTTATTTGTGCCACAATAAGACAAACTTTTGTAACACAGTCCTGTACACTTTGTGGACACACACTTTTTCCGCGACTGTATGCGGTTTAGTATCAGACACAGTTCAGACTTGGGGGGAAGGACTTGACTTGGTGACTGAATGGTTAAGGTACACACCCATATCCTGTTCGTGGGACGCCTAAATATGTGGTGTGCCACTATATTGAGTGGTGGCCGGGTCTGGAAGCTGCATTGAGTGGTGGGATCAGATGTTATTAACCCCAGGGGTTGGATGGCATTAACCCCTATGTGTTCGTGACGCCAGTGTGGTTTTCGGGTTCCGGAACACCACACGCCTGGATTCTCCGCTATCCCACGGGCTAGTAGTGAATATAGAGTCCACAACCAGTTGCAGGTAAATGGAGGCTTTACCGAATACAAGACAGGTGTAATTATCTTCACATCTATAGCCAGATTGTCCCAGAGATGTGACCAGTACCCAGAGGACCTAGCAGCTTTGTAGAGTTGTAGCTTTGTGGAACTCCAGATGCTGAACACTGTCCTGAGATTCTCTGGTAGCTGCTTCAGCAAAGACTTTGATGTTACTCTCAGAAGAGTCTGAAGAAAGAGTGTGAATTAAAGATGGCTTCCCCTTATATAGTGAAGGGGCTGGACTAAAGCCCATTGGTCAAGCTGTGGGTCATAGGTTAATCCTGGGGATCTCTGGGATTACATGTTGCAACAAATCATATAACAGTATATGAATATAAAAAGACAGAGGTGCTCCTAGTGCAGACAGTTTTATCGTTTAGGCTTCAATGTGCGCAAAAAATGAAAGGCTTACCGGATAATGTTGTGCTTAGAGCACAACACCTCTGCAGGCATATAGAATCGCAAGTGAAGTGGAGGTTAGCAGCCACGGTTTCCTTTCCAGGTCCCTCTCGGTGGGCTGGATAATTGATGAGCAGTGGTGGATATAATCCAGGAAAAATAGGAATCACCATCGGGCTCTTCTCCTCCTAGGACATACATAGGCAGCAGTCCATGTAGGGTTAACAGAGTATCTTTATTTGCAAATTGCAAATTAGTTGCAAATAAACATACTCTGTTAACCCTACATGGACTGCTGCCTATGTATGTCCTAGGAGGAGAAGCGCCCGATGGTAATTCCTATTTTTCCTGGATTATATCCACCACTGCTCATATAACAGTATATGACATGTACATGTGACATAACATGTGATCAGCTTACTCACACAGGTCCTTGGAGTCCTCCAAAGGTCCTATATACTATCTATACATTAGAATCCTACCTATGGTCTTAAAACAATATACACCACATTGGATAAATTAGCAAGATAACACAAGGAGTCCCTGCAGGGGAGCCCCCAGGTCACTTAGGGACTCAACCTGACAGGGCCCACAGGTAATACAGGACTATGTACCTATAGTGGGACACCTCATAACCAATATGTGTTGTGTCTGGAATCTACCAAGACATCGCTACCTGGTCAGTTAGTCAAGTTCTAATATTTCCCCACATCTCACAAATGGTGTCCTGTTAAAATATTTGATGAATTGCTGCTCCACAGAACAGGCAGCCTGACAACCAGTCTGTTGTTAGTATTTAACGATTTCCCTTTGACGACTTCACAGTTCATCAAGCATTTTTGCATAATGTCACGTCTGGGCAGGGAAGGAGTGCACACTATTCTTGCCCACTCCCATAACCACGTTGACAGTCCCTTCTTAAATAAGTGAGGGACAGTCAAAAAGTTAAAATAATAAACTACAAAACTGACAAAAGGTCAGGAAAGGTTGGAGGTACACGACTAACAGAAAACAAACCTAAAAACGCACACACAAAAATACGTAGTCAGAGGGCCGAGTCTAAACCTGGAGAGCACAAAGTACAGTAAAAGAGTATCAAAGGGAAGTCAAAAGCCAAGCCAAAAGTCACAAAACCCGAATAAACAGAATGAGCACAGAGATAGCTTGGTAAGTTACTAAGAACTATCACAAGCAAAGAATGACTGAAAAGGGCCTCCTTATATATGCTTGAGCTGCAAACAGGAGGACTCTAATTGGCTGAGCAAGCTTAACCACCGCCAGGAGCACAGAGGCGTCATTCCAACAACCAAAACAAACAACAGGGATAGAAATAATTAACCCTATGGGTTCTGGCAGAACCAGTCAGCACACATAATCGTCAAGAATTGGGTGGCGATCCCACATCAATTTCCAGCCACTCCTTTCGTCTTGGAGCCGCGGCTGCAGCTTTACAACATGGAGTCCCAGTGCATGTCATACGTAAACTTGGGCAGTGGAGATCTAGTTGATATATGCGTTACATGCCCAATCATAAACAGGAAATGTCTAAAGCTTTTGAATCCCTTGTCATGTGAATTTGTTCAATAGTGTTTTGTTGTATAATCATGTGTTTTCCCTCTTTTAAGGTACACTTAGACGCAGCAGATTTTGGCACAACTCATTCTGCTTGGTGTAGGGGTGAGGAAGGGTAGTTGGTTAGATGCATTTCACTTGTGGGACCCCGAACACAAGTTTGAAGGCTAACTAGTTAACCTGCATTTGTTTGGGGGGGGAGGGTACCTTTCTAGCCTGGGCGTTGGGGGCTTTCATTACATTGCACTGTTGTCACGCCCTCCAAACCCGCCCTTATTTTAAGATCATTTATATCCATATAGGGTATGCCCTCTTTTAAGGTATACTCAGACGGAGCAGATTTTGGCACAACTCCTTCTGCTTGGTGTAGGGGGGGGAAGGGTAGTTAGGTACATTTCGCTCGGGAGCCCCGAGCACAAATATATATATATATATATATATATATATATATCGTATTTATCGAACTGCAGCGGCTTTTGCGGGGCCAGAGACCTGCCGTCACTGCCCGCTTCTCTGCCCCTGCCTATCTTGGGGTCCAGAGACCACCGCCGCCACTGCCCCATTTCCTCCCCCATCCCCGGTTTTATAATTACGGTACCTGTTCCCAGGGTCCGTGCTGCTTCTGGCTCCGACTGTGTCCTGTGTTGTTGCTATGCGCTGCGCAATGACGTGTGATGTCTTCAACGCGACGTCACCGTCAGTAGCCCGGCGCAGAGTGACAGCTAAGGACGCCTCCAGAGCCAGAAGCAGGGTGGACCCCGGGAACAGGTAATTATAAAACCGGGAATGGTGGAGGTAATGGGGCAGCAGCGGCAGCAGTCTCTGGGTAAAAAGCGGCGCTTCGGCGGGGTCAGAAACAGTCTATCAGGGTATACACATGCACACACACGCACCCTCATTTTACCAAGGATATTTGGGTAAAAAACTTTTTTTACCCAAATATCCTTGGAAAAATGAGGGTGTGTGTTATATACCGGTGCTTGGTATACCTCGATAAATACGGTATATATAAAAAAATATATATGTGTATATATATATATATATATATATATATATATATATATATATATATAAAAATATATTACAGTTAAAACTAGTTTTTACTTAAAACTGGTTTTCCCTAGTAAAAACTAGTTTTGACTAATTGCCTTTGTGAAAAGTAGTATTGACTGCTTTTCCCCAGTGAAAACTAGTTTTGACTGACCGTCTTTGTGAAAACTAGAATTGGCTGCTAGGATTGACTGCTCTTCCCCAGTGAAATCTAGTTTTACTGAATACCTTTGTGAAAACTAGAATTGACTGTTTTTTCCTAGTTAAAACCAGTTTTTACTGAACGCCTTTGTTGAAACACCAGTTTTTACTAAACGCCTTCTTACAAGCTAGAATATTTACTGAATGCCTTTGTACGGCTATAACATTGTAAAAAAGTGTTAACCCCTTAAGGACCCATGACGTACGTGTACATCATGAGTCCCGGTCCTGCGATATAACGCGGGGTCACACGGTGATCCCGCATCATATCGCGGCGGGCCCGGCGTCATAGTGAAGCCGGGACCCGCCGCTCGGTGCCGCGCGCTATTAACCCTTTAGCCACTTGCTCAAAGCTGAGCCGTGCGGCTAAAAACGAAAGTGAAAGCGCCCGGCTAGTTCAGGGAGCTGTTTGGGATCGCCGCGGCATAATCGTGGCACCCCGAACAGCTGTAGCACAGGAGGAGGTCTTCTTATCTTCTCCTGCGCTGTCCAATCGCCGAATGAATGCTTCAAGCCTGAGATCCAGGCTTGAGCAATCAATCGCCAAAAACACTGATTGATCCATTCCTATGGAGATGCATCAATCAGTGTTAAAGATCAGTTAATGCAATGTTATAGCCCCCTATAGGAGCTATAATATTGCATAAGAAAAGTGTAAAAAAAAATCATTAACACTTCGAATTATCCCTTCCCCTAATAAAAGCTTGAATCACCCAGCATTTCCAAGAATAAAAAAAAAAAAACTGTGTAAATAAAAATAAACATATGTGGTATTGCCGCGTGTGGAAATGTCCGAACTATAAAAATATACCGCTTTTTAAACCGCACGTTCAATGGCGTACGCGCAAAAAAATTCCAAAGTCCAAAATAGCGCATTTTTGATCACTTTTTATACCACAAAAAAGTGAATAAAAAGTGATCAAAAATGGTACCGCTGAACAAAAATGGTACTGCTAAAAACTTCAGAACACGGTGCAAAAAATGAGCCCCCAAAGCGCCCTGAACACAGAAAAATAAAAAGTTATAGGGGTCAGAAAAGGACATTTTTAAACGTATACATTTTCCTGCATGTAGTTATGATTTTTTCTAGAAGTACGACAAAATAAAACCTTTATAGGTAGGGTACCATTTTAACCGTATGGACCTACAGAATAATGATAAGGTGTCATTTTTACCGAAATATGCACTGCGTAGGAACGGAAGCCCCCAAAAGTTACAAAATTGCATTTTTTCTTCCATTTTGTCGCACAATGATTTTTTTCCCCGTTTCACCGTGGATTTTTGGGTAAAATGACTAATGTCACTGCAAAGTAGAATTGGTGACGCAAAAAATAAGCCATAATATGGATTTTTAGGTGGAAAATTTAAAGGGTTATGATTTTCAAAAGGTAAGGAGGAAAAAACGAAAATGCAAAAACTGAAAAACCCTGCGTCCTTAAGGGGTTAAAAAAAACCTGTCTTTTAAAATCGCATCATTTGGGTTCCCATACCTCCTGGGAAACTGACGAGTCCCACAGCAGCATTGGCTTGTCCACGAGTCATGGACAAGAGGTGGCTGATGGATAAAGCTGCGGATGGGACTAGCGTTCTGCTCCTGGCCTGTCACTTTGCCTGGGGGAGCGCACAGCTGCCAGGAATGAGCGTGCATGAATTTACAGCATTCGTGCTAGGAGCCTCCGAGGATCGCAGCACAAGTCCAGGAGTTCATAAACTTTTATGGAGCTTCACTTCAAGGGACACCATTATATTTTTCTGTAAATATTTCTACTTTGCTACTGTTTTTTTTTTTCTTTTCTTTTTTGTGGTGGCAAAGTTCGGCACAGGAGGAAAACTGCTGATCGGATGTGGGATGTTATGAAGCTGCGGGCAGTACAGGACTTGTGACAGATATGTGACTTTGACTTCTGTAATATTCTGGCAGCTAGGGGCTTCACTAGATTAAAACATTCGTCCCCCAAATAAAAAGACAAGTGGTCCATGTGTCAGCTGCTGAGTGAGTTCATATATACATTCAGCAATCTTGGCCTGTCTGCTCAGCCCCTCCCCCTTCTCCACCATGTCGCCTGTTGTGCATGTGATCTCAGACTCACACAGAGGCCTGCTGGGGTAGAGGAAAGATTTGAGACTGCAAGAGAACAGAAGATTAGAAAGTAAACAAAAGTAAGAGTTAGTGATGTCGCAAACATAAAATTTTCTGCTCGCGAACGTGAATTTCCGCAAGTGTTTGCGAATGGGCGAACCGCCATAGACTTCAATAGGCAGGCGAATTTTAAAACCCACAGGGACTCTTTCTGGCCACAATAGTGATGGAAAAGTTGTTTCAAGGGGACTAA
Organism: Hyla sarda; assembly: GCF_029499605.1. Lineage (NCBI taxonomy): Eukaryota > Metazoa > Chordata > Amphibia > Anura > Hylidae > Hyla > Hyla sarda. The sequence continues at coordinate 247,625,197 of NC_079189.1, read as the reverse complement.
CACCTGGACTGTGGCATGCCGGAGGGGGATCCATGGCAAAACTCCCATGGAAAATTGCATAGTTGATGCAGAGTATTGTTTTAATCCATAAAGGGCATAAATCGTCTAACATTCCTAAATTGTTTGGAATAGCATGCTTTAAAACATCAGTTATGATGTTGTATCGATCAGGTAGTGTAAGGGTTATGCCCGCTTCACAGTGACAGACCAAACTCCCCGTTTAACGCACCGCAAACAGTCCATTTGCACAACCGCAAACTCCCCATTTGCACAAGGTTGGATACCAAGCTAGCCATGTCCCGTTCCTTGTCCTCACTGATGTCATTGAAGGTCTCTTCGTCCACCCAGCCACGTACAACACCAAGGGTCCCCGAAAGGTGACAACAAGCCCCCTGGGACGCCTGATGTGTTTGGTCTTCCACCTCCTCAAAGCCACCTTCCTCCTCTGACTCCTCTTCTTCAGACTCCTCTCTCTGTGTTGCCTCTCTCTGCGTTAATATAAGGTGTGTTAAGTAGTACTATTCCTTTCAGTTTAATCCCTGTTACGTCCCCTGTCAGGGGACGTGTCTATGGCATCGATTTTAGGAACCGGGAGATGGAAAAAGATGCTTGGTCGGACCTCCTACTTCAAATTTGGGGCACTGCGCGTGCAATCACTGTGCCACCAGATAGGAGTGGTGTGTTAAGTAGTACTATTCCTGTCATTTTAATCCCTGTTATGTGCCTTTTTTTTGGTTTGGTTTTTGAAGCCACAGTGCAGCACCAGCGGCCAGAAAAATTAGGCATGTACACATGCCTGAAAAATTAGGTATTGTTGCAGCCAGAAAAATTTATGTTTGTTTTCCAGGCAGAAAGTGCCCTAAAACTTTGCGGCTTGAACCCTAGTTGGTGGCGGATAAGTCACGCAAGTCATCCGGCATTCAGAGATAGAATACAGCAGCGTGTGGACCATTTTTAGCCCAAGGCAGCTCATCTCATCAGGCCTGTTTTAGTCGAATGTATCGCCCACTGTCAGTCCCTTCGGGATCCATCCCTCATTCATCTTAATAAACGTGAGGTAATCTAGACTTTTTTGACCTAGGTGACTTCTCTTCTCAGTTACAATACCTCCAGCTGCACTGAAGGTCCTTTCTGACAGGACACTTGAAGCGGGGCAGGCAAGAAGTTCTATCGCAAATTGGGATAGCTCAGGCCACAGGTCAAGCCTGCACACCCAGTAGTCAAGGGGTTCATCGCTCCTCAGAGTGTCGGTATCTGCAGTTAAGGCGAGGTAGTCTGCTACCTGTCGGTCGAGTCGTTCTCGGAGTGTGGACCCCGAAGGGGAGTGGCGATGCGTAGGACTTAAAAAGCTCTGCATGTCCTCCATTAACAACACGTCTGTAAAGCGTCCTGTCCTTGCCGCCGTGGTCGTGGGAGGAGGAGGATTACTTTCACCTCTTCCCCTGTTAGATTCCCATTGTGCTGTGACATCACCCTTATATGCTGTGTAAAGCATACCTTTTAATTTATTTTGGAACTGCTGCATCCTTTCCGACTTGCGGTAATTCGGTAACATTTCAGGCACTTTCTGCTTATACCGGGGGTCTAGTAGCTTGGACACCCAGTACAGATCATTCTCCTTTAGCCTTTTTATACGAGGGTCCCTCAACAGGCACGAAAGCATGAAAGACCCCATTTGAACAAGGTTGGATGCCGAGCTACTCATGTCCGATTCCTCGTCCTCAGTGATCTCACTGAAGGTATGTTCTTCCTTCAGATAGGTGACAATGAGCACCCTGGGATGCCTATTGTGGTTTGTCTTCCTCCTCCTCCTCAAAGCCACATTCCTCCTCTGACTCCTCTTCCTCACAATCCTCTTCCAGCATTGCTGCAGGTCCATCAAGCGATGCTGATAAGGCTGTTTCTGGTGGTGATGGTGACCACAACTCTTCCTCTTCACGCTCATCTACGGCCTGATCCAGCACTCTTCGTAGGGCACACTCCAGGAAGAAAACATATGGTATGATGTTGCTGATGGTGCCTTCGGTGCGACTGACTAGGTTTGTCACCTCCTCAAAAGGACACATAAGCCTACAGGCATTGCACATGAGCGCCCAGTAACGTGGCAAAAAAATTCCCAGCTCCGCAGAGGCTGTCCTAATACCCTGGTCATACAAATAGTCATTAACGGCTTTTTCTTGTTGAAGCAGGCGGTCGAACATTAGGAGTGGTGAATTCCAACGTGTCGGGCTGTCGCAAATCAAGCGCCTCACTGGTATGTTCTTTTCCCGTGGATATCTGAAAAGTGCGCCATGGCCGTGTAGGAACGCCTGAAATGGCCCCACTCCTTCCTGGCCTGCTTCAGGATGTCCTGTAAGCCTGAGTACTTATGCACAAAGCGTTGTACGATCATATTACACACATGTGCCATGCACGGCACATGTGTCAACTTGCCCAAATTCCATGCCGCCAACAAATTTCTTCTATTGTCACAAACCACTTTGCCGATCTCCAGTTGGTGCGGAGTCAGCCACTGATCCACCTGTGCGTTCAGGGCGGACAGGAGTGCTGGTCCGGTGTGACTCTCTGCTTTCAGGCAAGTAAACCCCAAGACGGCGTGACACTGCCATATCCGGGATGTGGAATAGTACCTGGGGAGCTGGGGGGGGGGGCTGTTGATGTGGAGCAAGATGCAGCAGCAGAAGAGGACTCAGCCGAGGAGGTTATGGAAGAGGATGGAGGTGGCAGCAGGCCTGCCTGCAAGTCGTGGCAGTGTCACCAACTCCTCTGCAGAGCCACGCATTCCATGCTTGGCAGCCGTCAACAGGTTTACCCAATGCGCAGTGTAGGTGATATACCTGCCCTGACCATGCTTTGCAGACCAGGTATCAGTGGTCAGATGGACCCTTGCCCCAACACTGTATGTCAGACTTGCCATTACTTCCTTTTGCACAATCGAGTACAGGTTGGGGATTGCCTTTTGTGCAAAGAAATTTCGGCCGGGTACCATCCACTGCGGTGTCCCAATAGCTACAAATTTTTTGAACGCCTCAGACTCCACCAGCTTGTATGGTAAAAGCTGGCGGGCTAAGAGTTCAGACAAGCCAGCTGTCAGATGCCAGGGCAAGGGGGTGACTTTGTGATATTGGCTTCTTACGCTCAAACATGTCCTTGACAGACATCTGACTGTAGACAGATGAGCAGGAACTGCTCAAGGCGAGAGACGGGTGGCGGATGGTTGAGAGGGGGCAAGGAGGACAGCAGTGGTTGATGTGGCTGAAGATGCTGGACCAGGAGGAGGATGGCGGCTTTTAGTTTGTGTGCTGCTTGTACTCATGTGTTGATCCCATAGGCGTTTGTGATGTGCGATCATGTGCCTTCGCAAAGCAGTTGTACCTAGGTGGTTGTTGGACTTCCCACGACACAGTTTATTTTGGCACAGGTTGCAAATGGCATCGCTGTTGTCAGAGGCAGACACACAAAAAAAATGCCTCACTGCTGAGCTCTGCAATGACGGCCTTCTGGTGGTGGCAACAGCATGTGTTGATTGGCGTGCTGTCTGGCTGACCCCGGGTGCCGATGCATGCTGTCTGACTCTGCCACTAGCTCCCTGCGACGACCTCCCCCTGCTTCCAACTCGTCTCCTCCTCCTCTCTGCCTCCCCATCTGAACTTTCACCCTGTTCTTCTCTTCTAGCGGGCACCCACGTGACATCCACGGACGCATCGTCATCATCAACCACTTTACTTGTATCTGACAACTCAGCAAAGTAAGTAGCAGTGGGTACAACATCATCATCATCACACCTTACGTCCATGTGTGTAATGCTGCCTGACTGAGACATATCCCTGTTATCTACATTCTCTGGCAATAATGGTTGCGCATCACTCATTTCTTCCAACTGATGTGTAAATAACTCCTCTGACAGATCAAGTGAAGCGGCTGTGGTGCTAGTGTTGGTGGTGGCGGCAGGCGGGCGAGTGGTATCTGGAGAGGTGCCCGAAGCTAAGCTGGAGGATGCGTCACGGTTCCGAGCGGAAGCTGTAGAAGATTGGGCGTCCTGTTTTAGCCAGTCAACTATGTCCTCAGAACTTTTCGAACACTGGGCATTATTCTAGGGTCATGGGGAATCACAGCACCACGACGGCCCCTGCGGGGTTGCCTGCCTCTGCCTGTCTTTTTTTTTTTTTTCAATTAGTGGTACTATGCGTGCAAGCTACTGTGACAACAGATATGAGTGGCACTGTGCACTGGCAGAAGATGGCAGAGTAGACGCTGTAGGCCAGACACACACGCTTGCAGACAACTAACTGCTATTAGTTTAAAAAACATTTTTTTTTTTATGTACACTACTGTTACACCAGATATGAGTTGCACTGGTGTGACACTGTGCCCTGGCAGGCCCTGAAACGCACACGTGTGAAGGAAACTGACTGCTATTATTTCACAGTCTAAAAGGTATTTTTCTTTTTAAATGTACACTACTGTTACACCAGATATGAGTTGCATTGGTGTGACACTGTGCCCTGGCAGGCCCTGAAACGCACATGTTTGAAGGAAACTGACTGCTATTATTCCACAGTAAAAAAAAGTTTTTTTTTTTTTTTTAAATGTACACTTAGAGCTGGGCGGTATGACCAAATATGCGTATCACAGTATTTTTGTAACTTATGGCGGTTCCACCGTATGTAACGGTATTTCTTTCACCCCCCCCACACCCCCCCCCCCAAATCATGTGACCCGCCAGCGCTGTTCTGCTCCCCCCTAATGAATTATCAGCCCATCGGGGTACTACTCACATATGTTCCCCGCAAGCACTGCCCTCCTTCTCTTTGTTGAGGCCTCCGGCGCTGGAACTCTATACTGTACTCAAGTGGTCACCAACCTGCGGACCTCCAGATGTTGCGAAACTACAACTCCCAGCATGCCTGGACAGCCAACGGATATGAGTTGCATTGGTGTGACACTGTGCCCTGGCAGGCCCTGAAACGCACATGTTTGAAGGAAACTGACTGCTATTATTCCACAGTAAAAAAAAGTTTTTTTTTTTTTTTTTTTAAATGTACACTTAGAGCTGGGCGGTATGACCAAATATGCGTATCACAGTATTTTTGTAACTTATGGCGGTTCCACCGTATGTAACGGTATTTCTTTCACCCCCCCCACACCCCCCCCCCAAATCATGTGACCCGCCAGCGCTGTTCTGCTCCCCCCTAATGAATTATCAGCCCATCGGGGTACTACTCACATATGTTCCCCGCAAGCACTGCCCTCCTTCTCTTTGTTGAGGCCTCCGGCGCTGGAACTCTATACTGTACTCAAGTGGTCACCAACCTGCGGACCTCCAGATGTTGCGAAACTACAACTCCCAGCATGCCTGGACAGCCAACGGCTGTCCTGGCATGCTGGGAGTTGTAGTTTTGCAACAGCTGGAGGTCCGCAGGTTGGAGACCACTGCTGTACGCTGTATCCCTATGCCCGGGCTGCAAAAGATAAAGAAAATAAACTTTAACTAACCACGTCGGCCTTACGCTGGGGACGGGAACGTTGGACAACCGTCAGCCTATCACTGGCCGGAGCGATGTCCCACCCCGGCCAGTGATAGGCTGAGCCCACTGTCATGTAAGAAGCCGGCTTCTTACATGACAGTGAGCTCAGCCTATCACTGGCCGGGGCGGAACATCGCTGCGGCCGGTGATAGACTGACGGCTCTCAAACATTCACGTCCCCAGCGTAAGGCCAACTTAGGTAAGTTAAAGTTTATTTTCTTTATCTTTTGCAGCCCGGGCATAGGGATACAGCGTACAGCAGTGGTCTCAAACCTGTGGACCTCCAGCTGTTGCAAAACTACAACTCCCAGCATGGCCGGACAGCCGTTGGCTGTCCGGGCATGCCGGGAGTTGTAGTTTTGCTACATCTGGAGGTCCGCAGGTTGGAGACCACTGGCATACAGTATAGAATTCCGTCGCCGGCGCTGGAGGAGGGCAGTGCTTGCAGGTGATACATGTGAGTAGTACCCCGCTAGGCTGATAATTAATTGGGGGGGGGGAGCAGAACAGCCCTGGCGGGTCACATGATTTGATGGGGGGGGGCAGAACAGCGCTGGCGGGTTCCCCGATGTGGGGACAGCACAGTGCTGGGCTGATAATTCATTCCCGAGGGGGAGGGGCCCAACCGGTATTGCGGTATGGGAAAAATTTATATCGTGCAGCCCAAAAGTTTCGGTATTCGGTATGAACCGGTATACTGCCCAGCCCTATGTACACTACTGTTACACCAGATATGAGTTGCACTGGTGTGACACTGTGCCCTGGCAGGCCCTGAAACATACATGTGTGAAGGAAACTGACTGCTATTATTTCAGTAAAAAAAGTTTTTTTTTTTTTTAAATGTACGCTACTGTTACACAAGATATGAGTTACACTGGTGTCACACTGTGCCCTGCAGGCCCTGAAACGCACACGTGTGAAGGAAAATGACTGCTATAATTTCACAGTCAAAAAATTATTATTTTTTTTATAAATGTACACTACTGTTACACCAGATATGAGTTGCACTGGTGTGACACGGTGCCCTGGCAGGCCCTGAAATGCACATGTGTGGAGGAAACTGACTGCTATTATTTCACAGTCAAAAAATGTTTTTTTTTTTTTTTTTTTTAATGCAAGCAGACTGCAAGCAGACTGATGTTCTAGCCCTAAAAAGGGCTTTTTGGGGTGCTGCCCTTACAACAAAGATCAGATGAGTCCTTCATGACTGTATTGGACACTGAATACACTAGCCTGGCTATCGATTTCCCTATTAAATCAGCAGCAGCTACACCTTCCCTCTTCTCACTAAGAATGCAGCTTCAGAATGAATCTAAAATGGGTGCTGTCCAGCAGTTGGGAGGGTCTGCTGCTCATTGGCTGGAATGTGTCTGCTGACTGTGAGGTACAGGGTCAAAGTTTACTCAATGATGATGAATAGGGGGCGGACCGAACATCGCATATGTTCGCCGCCGTGGTGAACGCGAACAAGCTATATTCGCCGGGAACTATTCGCCGGCGAGCTATCCGGGACATCACTAGTAAGAGTATAAATACTGTGCCCTTGCCCCTGCCATTTTATACAACCCCACCCTAACACAGTGACATCACTGCATATTTACTCTATACTGTAACATCACTGTGTGTATTATCTTAGTACTGTGACATCACTGCATATTTACTCTATACTGTGACATCACTGTGTGCATTAACCTCAAGCAAAAAAAAAAAAACTATAAAAAAATCTATTCTAGTTATCACAAAGTAATAAATAAGAATTTGTACGAAGGCGTGCGGTATATATCCTAGTTTGTATGAAGGCGTTTTGTAAAAACTGGTATTTCAACAAAGGCATTCAGTTAAAACTGGTTTTAACTAGGAAAAAGTAGTCAATTCTAGTTTTCACAAGGCATTCAGTCAATACTAGTTTTCACTGGGGAAAAAGTCAATACCAGTTTTCACAAAGGCATTTAGTCAAAACTAGTTTTTACTAGGGAAAACCAGTTCTAACTAAAAACTAGTTGTAACTGTTACCTAACAGCAGCGGCATTTCTCCATTTGCTCTATATATAGCGTATTTATTGGGGTATACCACGCACCGGCCTTTACCACGCACCCTCATTTTACCAAGGATATTTGGGTAAAAAAAGTTTTTTACCCAAATATCCATGGTAAAATGAGGGTGCGTGTGTGTGCGCGTGTATACCCCGATACACCCCCAGGAAAGGCAGGAGAGAGGCCGTCGCTGCCCGCTTCTCTCCCCCTGCCTTTCCTGGGGTCTAGAGCCCTGCTGCCGCCGCTTCGATACCGCTGGCTATCGGCGCCGCTGCGCGGTCTCTCCCCCTGACTATCGGTGCCGGCACCCCATTGCCGGCGCCGATAGCCAGAGGGAGAGAAGCGGCGCCAACAGCCAGGGGGAGAGAAGGGGCAGCGGCACCCATTGCCGGCGCCACTGCCCCGTTGCCTCCCCCATCCCCGGTTGCATAATTACCTGTTGCCGGGGTCGGGTCCGCGCTGCTTCAGGCCTCCAGTGTGCGTCCCCTGCGTCGTTGCTATGCAGTGCACGGCGCGGCGCACTGACGTCATGCACCGCGCCCTGCAGCGCATAGCAACAACGCAGGGGACGCACATGGGTGCCGCTGCCCCTTCTCTCCCCCTGGCTGTCGGCGCCGCTGCCCCATTGCCGGCGCCGCTTCTCTCCCCCTGGCTATTGGCACCGGCAATGGGGCACCGATAGTCAGGGGGAGAGAAGGGCCGGCAGCAGGGCTCTAGACCCCAGGGAAGGCAAGGGCAGAGAAGCCGGCAGTGCTGGCTGTCTCTGCACCTGCAAAGCCGCTGCAGTTCATTGATTTAAAGCGCCCGCTTTAAATCATTGAACTGCAGCGGCTTATCGGCGTATAACATGCACATAGACTTTAGGCTAAAAATGTATATTTATACGAACTATCAATAATGATACTATTTCCTTCTCAATTGCTTGTTGGTTCTAGAAAGCTGCTGCTGTCATGCTGTATAACCAGCCATAAGATTAGAAGATAACCTTTCTGAAGAAAAAATAAGAGACAGTTTTTCTCTCCCTTTTGTTGAGATTTAATCTTTGTAAAATAGTGGTATTAGAGAACAGATTTTCCAACTATTCTGCTGTTTTAAATTGTTTTTTTTTATATTAAAGAATATGTAATATGCTAATTGTATTTCTCTAATTTGTCACATCCTTCTGTCTCTTACCTGCCTTACTGTTCTCTTCACTACTACTACTGATTTTTTATTTATTAAATTATTTATTTTGCCGGGGTGGGGGAATGACTTGCTTTTATTTAGCTTTGTAAATGGTTAATAAGCTTTAAAATATAGCTATTTTATTTCCTGCTGGGAAAGAAAGTCTGCCCCTCATCTTTGCAAGAAGTAATCAATATAAATTTCAAGGCAATCTTGTAGTTAATCCCAGGGGTCTTATGTGTTTCACTTATGTGTGTGCCTTTTGAGCAGCTGCCTCAATTAGCACAACACTTGTACAAAATTAATTAGATACAGTTTTTTTTTGATTTTACATTTTTACATGAATTTTCTGTACTCATTTATGTTAAAATGAAATGACAAATAGTTTAAAAAGCTATATATTTATTTACCATAGTTTAATTCTATAAATCAGTGGCATTGCTAGAATCTCAGTACATTCAGCACACCCAGAAGCAGCTAGTGGAAATATAAGCAACCTTTCCAAATAATTTGCCAAATGATTTCACCCCTTTTATATATACTTAGATATTGTAACAACACTGGCGTGATTCTAGACTGCAGACAATGGCTCTATGTATCTTTTCTTCGCCCCATAAATGTCTCCCAGTACTCAGATACCATCAGAACTTCATGTCCAGCAAGCAGTCCTAAGAAAAATCATACAAGTACGTTTTAATGTCTAAAGTAACGTGGATGAAATCGCAACTCACCTTTAGATGACAGCCAATAATGGAAGAGCAGACAACAATGAAAACAAGAAAGAGCTGACTAATTCTTGGTATCTTTCTTACTGTCTTCCCCTAATCCAAATTTACGAGTAAACATGGCTCCCCTGTAATATCCTTGAAGTAGCCCTAGACTAAATTAAGCAAAAAAAAAAAGACAACAACAAAAATCTAGAAGCTGGCACTAAGACCAAAACAAACAAACAACTGAGGCAAAATATCGACAGATGCCAGGGAAACACAATAATTATGGCTTTGTGGCTTCCAAATAAGGATGACATGACCAGGGAACAAAACTACTCAAGAACATTGAATACAAGAGAAAACACTTGCACTGACCTAGGTAGGGCCAGATTAAGGCAGCCTACAGCAGGGAGCACTTCATTATGATGCTGCAACCTCCGCCATCAGAATATTTATTTTTAGCAATATTGACAACCTACTATAAACTGTGCCACACAAAATAGGACTCTGTGAGGGGAATTTACTAAGAACAGCGCATCACATGCAGTGTTTAAGCAATTTTATTAATAAACATCAGCTACTTATTAAATCTGCCACTGTGCAGTAGCTGGTTGTGTCATCACATACACAGATCGTCTAGGCCCTTTATCTCTACAGTGAGGGTAGAATCTAGAATGTATAGGCTACTAGGAAGCCCACTGTTACGCCGAGCGCTCCGGGTCCCCGCTCCTCCCCGGAGCGCTCGCTACACTTCCCTCACTGCAGCGCCCCGGTCGGTTCCACGGACCCGGGGCGCTGCGTTACCACCTCCGGCCGGGATGCGATTCGCGATGCGGGTAGCGCCCGCTCGCGATGCGCACCCCGGCTCCCGTACCTTACTCGCTCCCCGTCAGTTCTGTCCCGGCGCGCGCGGCCCCGCTCCCTAGGGCGCGCGCGCGCCGGGTCTTTGCGATTTAAAGGGCCACTGCACCGCTGATTGGTGCAGTGGTTCCAATTAGTGTTTACACCTGTGCACTTCCCTATATCACCTCACTTCCCCTTCACTCCCTCGCCGGATCTTGTTGCCCTAGTGCCAGTGAAAGCGTTCCTTGTGTGTTCCTTGCCTGTGATTCCAGACCTTCTGCCGTTGCCCCTGACTACGATCCTTGCTGCCTGCCCCGACCTTCTGCTACGTCCGACCTTGCTTCTGTCTACTCCCTTGTACCGCGCCTATCTTCAGCAGCCAGAGAGGTTGAGCCGTTGCTAGGGGATACGACCTGGTCACTACCGCCGCAGCAAGACCATCCCGCTTTGCGGCGGGCTCTGGTGAAAACCAGTAGTGACTTAGAACCGATCCTCTAGCACGGTCCACGCCAATCCCTCTCTGGCACAGAGGATCCACTACCTGCCAGCCGGCATCGTGACAGTAGATCCGGCCATGGATCCCGCTGAAGTTCCTCTGCCAGTTGTCGCTGACCTCACCACGGTGGTCGCCCAGCAGTCACAACAGATTGCGCAACAAGGCCAACAGCTGTCTCAACTGACTGTTATGCTACAACAGTTACTACCACAGCTCCAGCAATCATCTCCTCCGCCAGCTCCTGTACCTCCTCCGCAGCGAGTGGCCGCTTCTGGAATACGACTATCCTTGCCGGATAAATTTGATGGGGACTCTAAGTTTTGCCGTGGCTTTCTTTCCCAATGTTCATTACACTTGGAGATGATGTCGGACCAGTTCCCCACTGAAAGGTCTAAGGTGGCTTTCGTAGTCAGCCTGCTGTCTGGAAAAGCCCTGGCTTGGGCCACACCGCTCTGGGACCGCAATGACCCCGTCACTGCCTCTGTACACTCCTTCTTCTCGGAAATTCGAAGTGTCTTTGAGGAACCTGCCCGAGCCTCTTCTGCTGAGACTGCCCTGTTGAACCTGGTCCAGGGTAATTCTTCCGTTGGCGAGTATGCCGTACAGTTCCGTACCCTTGCTTCAGAATTATCCTGGAATAATGAGGCACTCTGCGCGACCTTTAAAAAAGGCCTATCCAGCAACATTAAAGATGTTCTGGCCGCACGAGAAATCCCTGCTAACCTACATGAACTCATCCATCTTGCCACTCGCATTGACATGCGTTTTTCCGAACGGCGTCAGGAGTTCCGCCAGGATATGGACTCTGTTCGCACGAGGCGTTTCTTCTCCCCGGCTCCTCTCTCCTCTGGTCCCCTGCAATCTGTTCCTGTGCCTCCCGCCGTGGAGGCTATGCAGGTCGACCGGTCTCGCCTGACACCCCAAGAGAGGACACGACGCCGCATGGAGAATCTCTGCCTGTACTGTGCTAGTACCGAACACTTCCTGAAGGATTGTCCTATCCGTCCTCCCCGCCTGGAAAGACGTCCGCTGACTCCGCACAAAGGTGAGACAGTCCTTGATGTCTACTCTGCTTCTCCACGTCTTACTGTGCCTGTGCGGATGTCTGCCTCTGCCTTCTCCTTCTCTGCTGTGGCCTTCTTGGACTCTGGATCTGCAGGAAATTTCATCTTAGCCTCTCTCGTCAACAAGTTCAACATCCCGGTGACCAGTCTCGCCAGACCCCTCTACATCAATTGTGTAAACAATGAAAGATTGGACTGTACTATACGTTTCCGCACGGAGCCCCTTCTAATGTGCATCGGATCTCATCACGAGAGGATTGAACTGTTGGTCCTCCCCAATTGCACTTCTGAAATCCTTCTTGGACTTCCCTGGCTTCAACTCCATTCCCCAATCCTGGATTGGTCCACTGGGGAGATCAAGAGTTGGGGGCCCTCTTGTTCCAAGGACTGCTTAAAACCGGTTCCCAGTAAACCTTGCCGTGTCCCTGTGCTTCCTCATGTAACCGGTCTCCCTAAGGCCTATATGGACTTTGCGGACGTTTTTTGCAAAAAACAAGCTGAGACTCTACCTCCTCACAGGCCTTATGATTGTCCCATTGACCTCCTCCCGGGCACTACTCCACCCCGGGGCAGAATCTATCCTCTGTCCGTCCCAGAGACTCTTGCCATGTCTGAATACGTCCAAGAAAATTTAAAAAAGGGCTTTATCCGTAAATCCTCCTCTCCTGCCGGAGCCGGATTTTTCTTTGTGTCCAAAAAAGATGGCTCTCTACGTCCTTGCATTGACTACCGCGGTCTTAATAAAATCACGGTTAAGAACCGCTACCCCCTACCCCTCATCTCTGAACTCTTTGATCGTCTCCAAGGTGCCCATATTTTTACCAAACTGGACTTAAGAGGTGCTTATAATCTCATCCGCATCAGAGAGGGGGATGAATGGAAAACGGCATTTAACACCAGAGATGGACACTTTGAGTATCTGGTCATGCCCTTTGGTCTATGCAACGCCCCTGCCGTCTTCCAAGACTTTGTTAATGAAATTTTTCGTGATCTACTATACTCCTGTGTTGTTGTATATCTGGACGATATCCTGATTTTTTCTGCCAATCTTGAAGAACACCGCCAGCATGTCCGTATGGTTCTTCAGAGACTTCGTGATAATCAACTCTATGCCAAAATAGAGAAATGTCTGTTTGAATGCCAATCTCTTCCTTTTCTAGGATACTTGGTCTCTGGCCAGGGACTACAAATGGACCCAGATAAACTCTCTGCCGTCTTAGATTGGCCACGCCCCTCCGGACTCCGTGCCATCCAACGTTTTTTGGGGTTCGCCAATTATTACAGGCAATTTATTCCACATTTTTCTACCATTGTGGCTCCTATTGTGGCTTTAACAAAAAAAAATGCCGATCCCAAGTCTTGGCCTCCTCAAGCGGAAGACGCCTTTAAACGACTCAAGTCTGCCTTTTCTTCGGCTCCCGTGCTCTCCAGACCTGACCCATCTAAACCCTTCCTATTGGAGGTTGATGCCTCCTCAGTGGGAGCTGGAGCTGTCCTTCTACAAAAAAACTCTTCCGGGCATGCTGTTACTTGTGGTTTTTTTTCCAGGACCTTCTCTCCGGCGGAGAGGAACTACTCCATCGGGGATCGAGAGCTTCTAGCCATTAAATTAGCACTTGAGGAATGGAGGCATCTGCTGGAGGGATCAAGATTTCCAGTTATTATTTACACCGATCACAAGAACCTCTCCTACCTCCAGTCTGCCCAACGGCTGAATCCTCGTCAGGCCAGGTGGTCTCTGTTCTTTGCCCGATTTAATTTTGAAATTCACTTTCGGCCTGCTGATAAAAACATTAGGGCCGATGCTCTCTCTCGTTCCTCAGATGCCTCTGAAATTGAACTCTCTCCTCAACACATCATTCCTCCTGACTGCCTGATTTCCACTTCTCCAGCCTCCATCAGGCAAACTCCTCCAGGAAAGACCTTTGTTTCTCCACGCCAACGCCTTGGGATCCTCAAATGGGGTCACTCCTCCCATCTCGCAGGTCATGCGGGCATCAAGAAATCTGTGCAACTCATCTCTCGCTTCTATTGGTGGCCGACTCTAGAGACTGATGTGGTGGACTTTGTGCGAGCCTGCACTATCTGTGCCCGGGATAAGACTCCTCGCCAGAAGCCCGCTGGTTTTCTTCATCCTCTACCTGTCCCCGAACAACCTTGGTCTCTGATTGGTATGGATTTTATTACTGACTTACCCCCATCCCATGGCAACACTGTTATTTGGGTGGTCGTTGATCGATTCTCCAAAATGGCACATTTCATCCCTCTTCCTGGTCTTCCTTCAGCGCCTCAGTTGGCTAAACAATTTTTTGTACACATTTTTCGTCTTCACGGGTTGCCTACACAGATCGTCTCGGATAGAGGCGTCCAATTTGTGTCTAAATTCTGGAGGGCTCTCTGTAAACAACTCAAGATTAAATTAAATTTTTCTTCTGCATACCATCCTCAATCCAATGGACAAGTAGAGAGAATTAACCAGATCTTGGGTGACTATTTACGACATTTTGTTTCCTCCCGCCAGGATGACTGGGCAGATCTTCTACCTTGGGCCGAATTCTCGTATAATTTCAGAATCTCTGAATCTTCCTCCAAATCTCCGTTTTTCGTGGTGTACGGCCGTCACCCTCTTCCCCCCCTCCCTACCCCCTTGCCCTCTGGTCTGCCCGCTGTGGATGAAATTTCTCGTGATCTTTCCACCATATGGAAAGAGACCCAAAATTCTCTCTTACAGGCTTCTTCTCGCATGAAGAGATTCGCAGATAAGAAAAGAAGAGCTCCTCCCATTTTTTCCCCTGGAGACAAGGTATGGCTCTCCGCTAAATATGTCCGTTTCCGTGTCCCGAGCTATAAGTTGGGACCACGCTATCTTGGTCCTTTTAAAGTTTTGTGTCAAATTAATCCTGTCTCTTACAAACTTCTTCTTCCTCCTTCTCTTCGTATCCCTAATGCCTTTCACGTCTCTCTTCTTAAACCTCTCATCCTCAACCGTTTTTCTCCTAAATCTGTTCCTCCCACTCCTGTTTCCGGCTCCTCGGACATCTTCTCTGTCAAAGAGATTTTGGCCTCTAAAAAGGTCAGGGGAAGAACTTTTTTTTTAGTGGATTGGGAGGGTTGTGGTCCAGAAGAGAGGTCCTGGGAACCTGAGGACAATATCCTGGACAAAAGTCTGATCCTCAGGTTCTCAGGCCCCAAGAAGAGGGGGAGACCCAAGGGGGGGGGTACTGTTACGCCGAGCGCTCCGGGTCCCCGCTCCTCCCCGGAGCGCTCGCTACACTTCCCTCACTGCAGCGCCCCGGTCGGTTCCACGGACCCGGGGCGCTGCGTTACCACCTCCGGCCGGGATGCGATTCGCGATGCGGGTAGCGCCCGCTCGCGATGCGCACCCCGGCTCCCGTACCTTACTCGCTCCCCGTCAGTTCTGTCCCGGCGCGCGCGGCCCCGCTCCCTAGGGCGCGCGCGCGCCGGGTCTTTGCGATTTAAAGGGCCACTGCACCGCTGATTGGTGCAGTGGTTCCAATTAGTGTTTACACCTGTGCACTTCCCTATATCACCTCACTTCCCCTTCACTCCCTCGCCGGATCTTGTTGCCCTAGTGCCAGTGAAAGCGTTCCTTGTGTGTTCCTTGCCTGTGATTCCAGACCTTCTGCCGTTGCCCCTGACTACGATCCTTGCTGCCTGCCCCGACCTTCTGCTACGTCCGACCTTGCTTCTGTCTACTCCCTTGTACCGCGCCTATCTTCAGCAGCCAGAGAGGTTGAGCCGTTGCTAGGGGATACGACCTGGTCACTACCGCCGCAGCAAGACCATCCCGCTTTGCGGCGGGCTCTGGTGAAAACCAGTAGTGACTTAGAACCGATCCTCTAGCACGGTCCACGCCAATCCCTCTCTGGCACAGAGGATCCACTACCTGCCAGCCGGCATCGTGACACCCACACTGTCGTCACAGGTTCACGTAAGCAGAGGCACTAGCTGATTACAGTCTGGGCTTTCTAGCAGCACAAACTTAGCACCTGCCTTAGTGTCAACCCTAACCATAACCCTAACACTTATGTTTAGGAGTAAGAATTAGGTTTTCTTCATACTACCAATACAAAATCAGTGCCTACCACAATGTCAACCCTAACCTTTCTGTTTATTGGTTAGAGTTAGATTGTTAGCATGTTCAGTTAGTAACCCAAATCCTAACCCGAACATTAAGCATTAGGGGGCAGGCACTGATTTTGTGCTCTAGTAAGGCCAGACCGTTAGCAGCCAAACACTTGATGTCAGTGATTCTGCTTACTTGACCATATAACGTCAGCAAGTGCCTCCCAGCAGCCCATACATTCTGGATTCTACTGTGTAGGCTGCTCCACACTGTCTTGAGGACCTACTACTGTATGGCCATGTCTAGTATTGAGCGAAATTTTGAAAAGCTTTTTAAAATTGCTGGTTTGATTCAGCTCGGTTTGACGCGAACTGGCAATGAAAGTACTGGCAGGATTGAGATTTTTTAATAGAAGTAATTTACAAATCTGTTTAACTTTCTGGAGCCAGTTGATCTGAAATTTTTTTCCCCCCCAATGGAGTACCCATTTAACCCCATAAGGACTGAGCCCTTTTTCACCTTAAGGACTCTTTTTTGCAATTCTGACCACTGTCACTTTATGCATTAATAACTCTGGGATGCTTTTACCGATTATTCTGATTCCGAGAATGTTTTTTCGTGACATATTGTAGTTTATGTTAGTGGTAAATTTTAATCGTTATTTGCATCCTTTCTTGGTGAAAAATCCCTAAGTTTCATGAAAATTTTGAAAATTTTGCATTTTTCTAACTTTGAAACTCTCTGCTTGTAAGGAAAAGGGATATTGCAAATGAATTATTTATTGATTCACATATGCAATATGTCTACTTTATGTTTCCATCATAAAGTTGAATTTTTTTTTAACTTTTGGAAGACATCAGAGGGCTTCAAAGTTCAGCAGCAGTTTTCCAATTTTCCACAAAATTTTCAAAATTTTACAAGGGGTAAAAGGAGAAAAAGCCCCCCAAAATTTGTAACCCAATTTCTCTCGAGTAAGGAAATACCTCATATGTGGATGTCAAGTGCTCTGTGGGTGCACTACAAGGCTCAGAAGGGAAGGAGCGACAATGGGATTTTGGAGAGAGAGTTTTTCTGAAATGGTTTTTGGGGGGCATGTCACATTTAGGAAGCCCCTATGGTGCCAGAACAGCAGAAAACCCCCAACATGGCATACTATTTTGGAAACTACACCCCCCAAGGAACATAACAAGGGGTCCGCTGACCCTTTACACCCCATAGGTGTTTAACAACTTTTCGTTAAACTCGGATGTGTAAATGACATTTTTTTTTTCACTAAAATGCTGGTTTTCCCCCAAATTTTAAATTTTTACAAGGGGTTATAGGAGAAAATGCCCCCCAAAAGTTGTAACCCCATCTCTTCAGCCGGGCTCAGCAGGCACCCCATGCAAATGCCCAGGGGGAATTCACACCGGCAATTTGCGGTGTTTCCAGGTCATACGGGTCTCCGGATACCTGGAAATTAAGAGGGATCGAGGTTGTCTAAGACACCCATAGTCCCCCTGAGGGGATAAGAGTGAGGTGGCAGGGGTTCCACCCCTCCTATCCCTGCTATTGGTGAAAAATCCCAAAATTTCATGAAAATTTTGCATTTTCCTAACTTTGAAACTCTCTGCTTGTAAGTAAAATGGATATTGCTAATAAATTATACATTGATTCACTTATACAATATGTCTACTTTATGTTTCCATCATAAAGTTGAATTTTTTTTTACTTTTGGAAGACATCAGAGGGCTTCAAAGTTCAACAGCAATTTTCCAATTTTCCACAAAATTTTACAAGGGGTAAAAGGAGAAAAAGCCCCCCAAAATTTGTAACCCAATTTCTCTCGAGTAAGGAAATACCTCATATGTGGATGTCAAGTGCTCTGTGGGTGCACTACAAGGCTCAGAAGGGAAGGAGCAACAATGGGATTTTGGAGAGTGAGTTTTTCTGAAATGGTTTTTGGGGGGCATGTCACATTTAAGAAGCCCCTATGGTGCCAGAACCGCAGAAAACCCCCAACATGGCATACTATTTTGGAAACTACACCCTCCAAGGAATATAACAAGGGGTCCGCTGAGCCCTTACACCCCACAGGTGTTTGCCAACTTTTCGTTAAATTCGGATATGTAAATGAAATTTATTTTTTTCACTAAAATGCTGGTTTTCCCCAAAATTTTACATTTTTACAAGGGGTTATAGGAGAAAATGCCCCACAAAATGTGTAACCCCATCTCTTCAGCCGGGCTCAGCAGGCACCCCGTGCAAATGCCCAGGGGGAATTCACACCGGCAATTTGCGGTGATTCCAGGTCATACGGGTCTCCGGATACCTGGAAAATAAGGGGGATCGAAGTTGTCTTAGACACCCACAGTGTCTAAGCGGGGGCGTGGGGGGGGTTAACTTTCGGTATCCCCGTTCTGCCCACCCACAATAGTCCGGGCAGAACGAGAAACCGACGAGGACCGGCGCCAAAGTCCACTTACCCATCGGTGGCAGCAGCGGGCAGTGATCGGCGGAAGAAGAGGACAGCAATGTGGCTCCCTGGATCCTACGGAAGCCGGTGAGTTGCCTAGCAACATCTGGAGGGCTACTTTTTGAGACCACTATACAGTGGTCTCTAAACTGTAGCCCTCCAGATGTTGCATAACTACGACTCGCAGCATGCCCAGACAGCTGTTTGCTGTGTCGGCATGCTGGGATTGTAGTTTTGCAACAGCTGGAGGGTTACAGTTTGGAGATCACTGTGCAGTGGTCTCTAAACTGTAACCCTCTAGATCTTGCAAAACTACAACTCCTAGCATGCCCACACAGCAGTTTGTTGTCTGGGCATGCTGGGATTTGTAGTTTTGCAACATCTGGAGGGCCACAGTTTGGAGATCACTGTGCAGTGGTCTCTAAACTGTAACCCTCCATATGTTGCAAAACTGCAAATCCCAGCATGCCCAAACAGCAAACAGCTGTATCGGCATGCTGGGAGTTGTAGTTGGGTACCTCCAGCTGTTGCATAACTACATCTCCCAGCATGCCCTTCGGCGATCAGTACATGCTGGGAGTTGTAGTTTTGCAACCGCTGGAGGCACACTGGTTGGAAAATACTGAGTTAGGTAACAGAACCTAACTGAAGGTTTTCCAACCAGTGTGCCTCCAGCTATTGCAAAAGTACAACTCCTAGCATGCACGGTCTGTCAGTACATGCTGGAAATTGTAGTTTTGAAACTGCCTGAGGTTTACATTGAGTTACCTGCTTCAAGTATGAGCTGCGGCAGCGCAAACTCCGAGTGGGAAACTCACTGTAAACCTCCGCCAGTGTGAATGTACCCTAAAAACACTACACTACACAAACACATAATAAAAGGTAAAACACTACATATACACCCCCTTACACTGTCCTCCCCCCCCCCCCCCAATAAAAATGAAAAACGTATTGTACGGCAGTCTTTCCAAAACGGAGCCTCCAGCTGTTGCAAAACAACACCTCCCAGCATTTCTGGACAGCCAATGACTGTCCAGGCATGCTGAGAGTTTAGCAACAGCTGAAGGCACCCGGTTTAGGAATCACTGGCATAGAATACCCCTATGTCCACCCCTAAGCAATCCCTAACTTAGTCCTCAAATGCGCATGGTGCTCTCTCACTTCGGAGCACTGTCTTATTTCAAGGAAACTGTTTAGGGTCACATATGGGGTATTTCCGTACTCGGGGGAAATTGCACTACAATTTTTGGGGGGCTTTTTCTCCTTTTACCCCTTATGAAAAGGAAGAGTTTGGGGGCTACACCAGCCTGTTAGTGTAAAAAAAATTTACACTAACATGCTGGTGTTGCCCCATATTTCTTATTTTCACAAGCGTTAAAAGGAAAAAAAGACCCCTATAATTTGCAGAAATACCCCATATGTGGGCATTAAATGCTCTGCGGGTGCACAACAAGGCTCAGGAGTGAGAGCGCACTATGTACATTTGATGCCTAAATTGGTGATTTGCACAAGGGTGGCTGATTTTACAGCGGTTCTGACATAAACGCAAAAAAAATATGACCCCATTTTAGAAACTACACCCCTCATGGAACGTAACAAGGGGTATAGTGAGCCTTAACACCCCACAGGTGTTAGAAGAATTCTCATTAAAGTTGGATAGGAAAATGAAAAAAATAAAAATAAATTCACTAAAATGCTGGTGTTACCCTAAATTTTTCATTTTCATTTGATGCCTAAATTGGTGATTTGCACAAGGGTGGCTGATTTTACAGCGGTTCTGACATAAACGCAAAAAAAATATGACCCCATTTTAGAAACTACACCCCTCATGGAACGTAACAAGGGGTATAGTGAGCCTTAACACCCCACAGGTGTTAGAAGAATTCTCATTAAAGTTGGATAGGAAAATGAAAAAAATAAAAATAAATTCACTAAAATGCTGGTGTTACCCTAAATTTTTCATTTTCACAAGGGAAAATAGGAAAAAAAAAAGCCCCCCAAAATTTGTAAGAGCATACCCCATATATGGATGTAAAGTGCTCTGCGAGCGCACTACAATGCTCAGAAGAGGAGGAGCGCCATTGGGATTTTGGAGAGAAAATTTGTCCGGAATTGAAGGCCACATGTGTTTACAAAGCCCCCATGGTGCCAGAACAATGGACCCTCCTCCACCCCACATGTGACCCATTTTGGAAACTACACCCCTCATGTAATGTAATAAGGGGTACAGTGAGCATTTACGCCCCACAGGTGTCTGACAGATTTTTGGAACAGTGGTATGTGAAAATGAAAAATTTAATTTTTCATTTGCACAGCCCACTGTTTTAAATGGGCACTGTCATGAAAACAAAAAATTTATATGTTGTAGTACTTAAGTACTACAACATATCTCTAATATAGTTTAATTAAAAAAAGTGATTTTGAAACAGTTTAAAATCACTTTTAAATTCGGCCACTAGGGGTTGCCCTCCTAGTGGCCGAATGCATTCAGTAGTGACGTCACCACTGAATTTCAACTCGTTGAAGCCTGGCAACGAGTCGAAGTTCAATCACTGCTGTGCTCGCTCCCACCTGTCAATCAGACAGGCGGGAGCGAGCGCTTTGAAGGAAGAGGACACGCGCAGGCTCGGGGGACAAGGTAAAGTATTATGTTCACTGTATTATCTATACTGTTCACCTCTACAGTATGCCTCTAGTTTCCCCACTACAACTCCCAGCATTCTGGGAGTTGTAGTGGGGAAGCCTGGAGGGACACTGAATAGGTGAACTGAGGGGGAGTGGGTTGAGTGGGGCGGGGGGGGGGGGGTTGCGGGCTGCGCGGAGGGGGTACTCTGGGTGAGTGAGTTGAGCGGCGCGACGGGGGCGGGGGGTTGCGGGCTGCGCGGCGGGGAGCAGTATGTGCTCCGGTGTTCACCTATACAGGGTGCCTCCAGTTGTTTCCCCACTACAACTCCCAGCATGCCCTGACAGCCAATAGATGTCAGGGCAAGCTGGGAGTTGCAGTGGGGAAACAGCTGGAGGCACCCTGTATAGGTGAACTACGGGCAGAAGTGCCGGCCCCAGCAGGCATTAGTGATGTGGTGCCTGCTGGGGAAGTCTGCCTGGTAGTGAGCACGCTACCAGGCAGACAAAAAAGCATTTTTAATATGTAAAAAAAAAAAATTAAAGGCAGGGAGGGGGTTAGGGATAGATGGGTAATAGGCAGGGACAGAAAAAAAAAGTGATGGTGGGAGCTACCCTTTAAAGATCTGTCAAACGCCAGTGGGGTGTAAATACTCAATGCACCCCTTATTAAATTGTTAGGGGTGTAGTTTCCAAAATGGGGTCACATTGGGGGGTCCACTGTTCTGGCACCACGGGGGGCTTTGTAAACGCACATGGCTCCTGACTTCCATTCCAAACAAATTCTCTTTCCAAAAGCTCAATGGTGCTCCTCCTCTTCTGAGCATTGTAGTGCGCCAATAGAGCAGTTGATGTCCACACATGGGGTATTTCCATACTCAGAAGAAATGGGGTTACAAATTTTGGGGGTCATTTTCTCCTGTTACCCCTTGTAAAAATGTAAAATTTGGGGAAAAAACTGCATTTTTGTGAAAATGTACACATTTTCATTTACACATCCAACTTTAAACAAAAAGGCGTCAAACAGCTGTGAGGTGTTAAGGCTCCCTGTACCCCTTGTTACGTTTCTTGAGGGGTGTAGTTTCCAAAATAGTATGCCATGTGATTTTTTTTTTTTGCTGTTCTGGCACCATAGGGGCTTCCTAAATGCGACATGCCCCCAAAAACCATTTCAGCAACATTTACTTTCCAAAAGCCAAATGTGACTCCTTCTCTTCTGATCATTGTAGTTTGCCCGCAGAGCACTTGACGTCCACACATGGGGTATTTCCATACTCAGAAGAGATTCAGTTAAAAACGGGGTGCATTTTCTCCCATAACCCTTTGTAAAAATGGTAAATTTGGGAAAACAACTGCACTTTAGTGAAAAAAAATAATTTTTTTTTCATTTACACATCCGACTTTGATGAAAAGTCGTCAAACACCTGTGGGTTGTTAAGGCTCACTGGCCCCTTGTTATGTGCCTTGAGGGGTTTAGTTTCCAAAATGGTATGCCATGTGTTTTTTTTTCTGCTGTTCTGGCACCATAGGGGCTTCCTAAATGTGATATGCCCCCCAAAAGCCATTTCAGAAAAACTCACTCTCCAAAATCCCATTGTCGCTCCTTCCCTTCTGAGCCCTCTATTGCGCCTGCCGAACACTTGACATACACATATGAGCAACTATAGACAAAGAGAGACAGCGCTCCTAGTGTGATACCGTAAGATAAACGGGTAAAACAAAACAATCTTGTTCACCGATGTTGGTTGTAATGCGACCAAGTACAACAATGGTGTAGGCATAAAACCCTAAATGGGCGAGACTCGGCAGCCGCTCCTGGCAACACAAAGTGAAGCAAGGACAGATCCCTCTAAGGACAGCACAGGATAGAGCTGGCGCACAAGGCTTCAAAGGTAAAAACTGATTTATTTTACCCGGCATACAACACGTTTTGCTGGATAACCAGCTTCATCAGGCATGTTGGGAAAGGGGAAGACTGGGGATATTTATACAAAAACATTAACCCATACATTGCTGGTGTAAAACACAATATACTGGAAAAACAGATATATATATATACCTTAAAAAACATCTATTTAAAAAATAAAACATATAAAAGATGGTAAACAGTTCATGCTAACTCGTGTTCTAGATCATCTCATTTAATCCCTCAGGAAAAAGGGAACATAATGAAAAAATCCAATAGGACTCTCTGTTAATTAATTTCTGAAAACGATTTTTTACAGCAGATGGTATAACCTCAATAACTTTCAATTTTAAACAATCAAAATTCCCTGCATGTGTCTGACAAATGTGTTGGGAGACACTATGTAGCATGAACTGCTTCCCTACATTAGACCGGTGTTTGTTCATGCGGGACCGCACCGTCTGAATGGTGCGGCCCACATATTGTAAACCGCATATACAAGAAAGAAGGTAGATAGCATAACTGCTCTCACAGTCATATAGCCCATTAATTAAAAAGGATTTTTTTGAAACATTAGAAATAAAACTGTCACTTTTATCAATCATAGTGCAACATTTACACCAGACTTTCCCACCTGCGATAGTACCGTTATCCTGTTTTGCAAATTTGTAGGCATTAGAGGGATTGTTTCTCAGACCATCACTAGGGGCAACCAAATTCCACAGGTTTTTTGACCTGCGGAATGTGACACCCGGGTGGTCCTCCAGGACATCCCCAGACATGCTGGCCGTGAGTGCACCCCTGTTCCGTCTCCCGGTGCCGGTGGCGCCGCTGTCTGCACCTCGGGATGCGGTTGCAGGCATCTGCCGGCCCATAATTCACCCTGCCTCGCTCCTGCTTCCTCTGCCGATGAAATTTAAAGGGCCAGTACGCCCTTAATTGGTTTTGCCAATTAGTGAAGTTATAAGTGCCAGCACTTCCTCTAATACCTTGCCGGATCTTTGTGCCACCATTGTCTTAGGTTGCTTTCACACTATAAAATTCATCCATTTTAAAGATCCGTTTGATGTTCCGTTTTGAAAACCCTGAAAATCGGCGTGCTAAAGTGGCTTTTGTGGTGAGCCTTTTTTCCGGTAAGACTCTGGCCTGTGCGACCCCCCTCTGGGAAAAAGGAGACCCTGTGACATCCGATCTGCAAGCCTTCCTGTCGGAATTCCGCAGTGTCTTCAAGGAGCCAGCACGTTCTTCCTCGGCAGAAACCACGCTTCTGAATCTCCGTCAAGGGGATTCCTCCATTGGCGACTACGCGGTACCCTAGCTTCTGAATTGGATTGGAATGATGCGGCCCTGTGTGCCACCATCAAGAAGGGACTATCTAGTAGAGTAAAGGATGCCCTGGCCTTGCGGGACCCACCATCTTCTCCTTCTGAATTGATTCTGCTGGCTACCCGCATTGATGTGTGTTTTGCTGAGAGGCAAGAGGAGCTTCATCAAGAACGTGAACCTGCCCGTCCACATCTTCTTCCCAGTCTGGTCTTTCAGCAGCCACCTCTGCCTACTTCCTTGCCTTCTTAGAAGAGCCGATGCAAGTGGATCAAGTTCACTTGTCTTCACAAGAGAGGTCACGCCACCAAGAAGAGAATCTGTGCCTGTACTGTTGCAGCTCGGAGCATTTTCCCAATAACTGCCCTCTTAGGCCTCAGCGGCCAGGAAACGCATGCACCTAGGGCACGTGGGAGAGGCGTCCCTAGGTGTGAATACTCCCTCTCCTCCCTTATACATGCCAGTCCAGTTTTTCTCCTCGTCCGGTTCCTTGTTCCCTGTTTCTGCTTTTGTGGACTCAGGTTCAGCAGGGAACTTCATGGATGCCTCTCTAGTCCATAAATATCATCTTACAGTCACTCAGCTCGCGATGCCTCTGTACATTTCTACTATCAACGGAGAGTGCCTGAATTCCGCGTTGAGATTTATCACTGAACCTTGAAGATGCAAGTGGGCGCTATGCACAAGGAATGGATCAAGTTATATGTGCTTCCTCACTGTTCTTCCAAAGTCTCCCATTGGGGTCAAGATTGCTGCAACAGCTGTCTGGTGACTATTCAACTGAAGCATCCTATTCCTTGTCCCTTTCTGCCGGGTCTGCCAACCCCATAGCAAGACTTCGCTGATGTGTTTTGCGAGAAGGAAGCAGAGACCTCCACATCGATCCTACGATTGATCTTCTGCCTGGTTCTTCGCCCCCCTTGGGGAAGAATCTATCCTTTGATGGCTCCTGAGACTCAGGCCATGTGAGAATACATCAGTGAGAATCTTCTGAAGGGCTTCATTTGGAAGTCTACCTCTCCTGCCGGGCTGTTCTCTCAGTCCTGCATTGATTACCGGGGACTTAATAAGATCACCATAAATAACCGATACCCCCTTCCACTGATCTCTGAACTGTTTGATCGCCTATGGGGAGCCAAGATTTTCACCAAGTTGGACATGCAATAACCTTATTTGAATCCGGGAAGGAGACGAGTGGAAGATGGCTTTTAATACTCGTGATGGGCATTACGAGTACCTTGTGAAGCCTTTTGGCCTCTGTTATGCCCCGGCTGTTTTTCAGGAGTTTGTTAACTATATCTTTCAGGACCTCCTTTACACTTGCGTTGTGGTGTAATTGGACGACATCTTGATCTTCTCGCCCAACTTAGAGGTTTATTGCACATGTCCTGTGATGCCTTCGGAGCAACCGCCTCTATGCCAAGCTTGAGAAATGCCTCTTCAAGAAGACCAGTCTGCCGTTCCTCGGCTATATTGTCTCCAACCAAGGTCTCCGGATGGACCCTGACAAACTATCTTCGATCCTAAACTGGCCTTGATCTTTGGGCCTGTTGGCTTCCTTGGCTTTGCCAACTTCTATCGGCAGTTCATTCCTCACTTCTCTACCCTTACCAAGAAGGGTGCTTATCCCATGTCCTGGCCATCTGCAGTTGAAGAAGCATTCTCTCGGTTTAAGTCGGCTTTTGCCACCAAAAAGAAGAAAACATTTTCAGCTCACCACTGTAAGATGTAGAAGACTGGAGCTCTGTAGTAGTTTGGAGAGCAGGGCAGGCAAACAGCGGGCCGGGTCCCGGGAATCGACTTGACAAAAAGAGCACAACAGCAGGGGCCTCCAACTGCTCCAAAATCAGGAAGATAGGCAGTTAAAACTTCAAATTTTTTGTAGCGTTTAAAACAGAGAATATTCATGATGAGTAAAAATGTACAAGAGAACAGACGCGTTTCGAGCCGACACTGGCTCTTAGTCGTGGCACAAGAAATTAGGGGCATGTGCCCCTTATATAGTCTAGCTTTCAAATGAGCCCAGCGGAAACCAAGAATCATAGGTTCTGGAACATAGGTGACGTGTATAGGCCATGCTTTACTCGCTACAAAGCCAGAAAACATGGAATGGAAGTGTTACTAGCAGGAGGTGAATGTATTCTAGGTAGGTGCGTTTGGCATATAATACATGAATGTGAACTGGGTTCAATATTTGTTGTATAGTAGCATATATCGAAAAGGAACATAGGTCACATATGATATACTACCAATATAATGCAAAATATTAATGCCGGATGTCTGGCACGCCTATGTGTGCAGATCGATAAAAGTATATATATATATATATATATATATATATATATATATATATATATATGTGTGTGTGTGAATAAACAATCCAAAAAATGTATCAAAATATATAGTGTGCACACACACACACGTATTTATGACTATGCACACAGTGCGTATGAATAGACTGCACACATAGTTTGATCGGAACCCATGTTAAAGTACAATAGAAACAAATGTGGAGCCCACAAAGAACATGCTCATAAAACATCTGTAATCAAATATCTATATTAGACCATCATTTTTTTTTTTTATCATGTGTATCTAATATATAATCACATGAATAAAGACTATAGCTATCAAGTGACTTCTCGTGCTGGTAAGCACATGATTGGCTATCAAATGTCCCAAGGAGTAAGTATTAGGGAATAGTGCATGTATAAAAACGTGTACCAAAGCGCATGTGTGGGAACTTCTTTCAATTTTCGTCAAGAAAAAAGGTATGTATGACTGTCACACTGCAGAGAATTGTAGATGAATAGCAATGGGCTCCTGACAAGACCTGACCGCACTTGTCCTGACCAGACCTGACCCTGACAAGCCCCTTCTTCCTCGAGGTGGATGCCTCTTCTGTAGGGGCCGAAACAGTCTTAAACCAGAAATCCTCCAAGGGCAAAACAGTGACCTGCGGATTCCTCAGAGATTGTGAGCTCTTAGCCATCAGAGATTGTGAGCTCTTAGCCATTAAGCTCACCCTGGAAGAATGGCATCACCTGTTAGAAGGCTCAGCTCATCCTGTCAATATCTATATGGACCATAAAAATCTTCTCTATTTACAGGCCAGATGGTCACTTTTCTTTTCCCGGTTTAATTATCTCATTCATTTTCATCCTGCGCACAAGAACGTCAGAGCCGAGGCACTCTCCAGAGCCCTCGATGTGGTGGGCCAGGATTCTACGCCTCGTCATATTGTGTCTCCTGATCAACTCATTTCGGCAGCTCCGATCAATTTTCAGCAGGTTCCCTCAAGAAAGACTTTTATACCAACCCGCCTATGAGCTAAGGTGTTGAACTGGGGACACTCCTCTCTTCTGGCCGGAACCCAGGAATTCGAAAGTCTATTTTGCTCATCTCCCGTCATTACTGGTGACCGAACCTGGAGTGTGATGTTGTTGACTTTGTCCGTTCCTGCGCTATCTGTGCCCGTGACAAAACCCCTCGTGGGGCCAGTGGGTCTTTTACAGCCTCTGCCCATCCCTGAGTGTCCTTAGACCCACAGTAGACATGGACTTCATCACTGATCTGCCGTCCTCCTCCAGTTGCACAGTCATTTGAGTGGTCGTTGATCGATTCTCTAAGATGGCTCATTTTATTCCACATCCTGGACTTTCCTCGGCTCCTCAGTTGGCGGATCAATTCCTCCAACATATTTTCCGCCTGCATGGTCTACCGCATAACATTGTCTCTGATAGAGGGGTTCAGTTCATCTCCAAATTTTGGCGGGCCCTCTGTTCTCGCCTCGAGGTCAGATTGGACTTTTCATCGGCATATCACCCACAAACCATCGGCCAGCTAGAGCGTGTGAACCAAATTCTTGGGTAGTATTTTTGCCATTTCGTTTTTGCCCGGCAGGACAATTGGTCCAAACTGTTATCTTGGGCGGAGTTCTCCTGCAACCATTGAGATTCTGAGTCTACAAGAACCTCTCCATTCTTTGTTGTCTACAGTCGCCATCCTCATCCTCCTCTTACTCTACCTGCCTCCACTGGAGTACCAGCATTTGATGTTCTGGTTCGGGACTTCCAAGCCATTTGGCAGGATACTTGGCACTCTTTAGCTCTCGCCTCCTCCCACATGAAGTCCCAGGCAGACAAGAACAGGAGGTCACCACGAGTTTTCTCCAGGGGACAAGGTTTGGCTATCTGCAAAATATGTTCAACTGAAGCAACCCTCTTACAAACTGGGTCGGCAGTTCTTGGTTCCTTTCAAAGCCTTGTGCCAAATTAACCTGGTTACTTACAATCTCCATTTGCCTCCTTCCCTTCAAATTCCGAACTCCTTCCATGTCTTCCTCCCTAAGCCGTTGGTCCTCAACCGGTTCTCCCTGAAGAATGTCGTTTCTACTCCTGTAAGCGGTGCTTCTGACATTTTAGAAGTGAAGTACATCCGGGCCAGTAATATCGTTAAGGGAAGACGCTTTTACTTGGTGGACTGGAAAGGTTTTGGGCCTTAGGAAAGATCCTGGGAGACAGAAAAGAACATGTTAGATCGGGGTCTGGTTCACAGGTTTTTTCGGCCTGAAAAAAGAGGCGTAGACCTAAGGGGGGGTACTGTTAGGGGTTGCGCTGTGGCCAGACATGCTGGCCATGAGCGCACCCCTGTTCCGTCCCCCGGTTGCCGGCGGTGCCGCTGTCCGCACCTCGGGATAAGGTCACATCCCGAGGTGCGGACAGCGTAACTCACACTGCCTCGCTCCTGCTTTCTCTGTATGCTGGCACGCGCGTGGCCGCTTCCTAGGGCGCACGCGCCGGCTCTCAGAAATGTAAAGGGGTCTGTACCCTTAATTGATTTTGCTAATTAGTGATGTTATAAGTGCCAGAACTTCCTCTATTGCCTTGCCGGATCTTTGTGCCATCATTGCCTTAGAGAAAGCGTTCATTTGTGTCTTACCATGCCGTGTATCTGACCTTTGCTACGTTTCCCGACCTTCCTCCTGTGCCGCCTTCTGACCTCTTACTACATGACCTTGCTACAGTGCCGTCAGCCCTGACATTACACCTCGGCAGCCTATGTGGACGAGTTGTATCAGGGGTAGCGACCTGGGTGCCTCCTGCCGCAGCAAGTCCATCCCACTTTGCGGCAGGCTCTATTGAAAACCAGTGGCACCTTAGACTCCGCTCCCTGGTATGGCCCACGTCATGATCCAAACGGGTACAGCGGATCCACTTCACCTCAGCCGTTACACTCTTTAAGTTACACAATGCTATGTAGGAGAAAAAAGCACATTTCCAGCTTCCATAAAAAAAAGATTACATTTTATTTCAATCCTTAAAAAAAAAACGTGCAAAAAATATAAAAGTGATCCCATCAAATCCAAGGGAAACGCGTTTCAGTTTATTAATAAAGCTTAGTCATAGCGATATTCATATGTGGGAACCTGTTCCTCTCTTTATACCTGTAGTGTATACGTGTGGTTTAGGAAAATACAAGGTCCACCCACCTGGAGGGTGGGGGCAGGCATTAATCAGATGTGTGTAAGAATTCACACCTGTGTAATAGATCAGGTAAGAGAGATGGAACAAAATAGAAAAAATATTAAAAAATATATATATGAATATACATCACAGCAGTATTAGTATTTTAACTTGTAATTAGAAAATGTAAATATGGTCATTTTTGTAGTTGAGTCCTTGGGGGAATCTGGTATCCAGGCGGAGGATCCAGAACACCTCCCGTCTGAATACCAGCTTCCCCCAGTCACCACCTCTGTTAGGAGGTTTAACCCTCTCTATCCCTTGTATACTTAGACTGGACAAATCGCCTCCATGTTCTTCAAAAAATGTTTAGTAAGTCCCAACATGGAGTGTTGGGTCCTTTTCAGATTATGCGGCTTATGAAGATGTTCCGAAATTCTAGTTTTGAGTTTGCGAGAAGTGCATCCTATGTATTCTAAATTGCATGTACGGCAAACAGCAGAATAAATGACGCGAAGTATGACAATTTATGAATGATTTCATCTTGTATGTTGTATTGTTGGATATGGATTTAAATTCAGAAGAAGTATTCATATATGTGCATATATTGCAGCGAGTATGATTGCATGGGTTATTACCCTTACAGTCCAGCCAGTTTTTTGTGGTCTTTTTATTTGAAACGGAAAAATCACTAGGAGATAGTTGATTGTATAAGGATTTCCCTTTACGAAGGACAATTCTGATAAAGATCTTTTATTATATTTGAGAGTTTTTCATCATAGTGTAATACAGGTAAATGGTGAAGGATGATTTCTCTTATTTTATTGAAATGTATACTGTAAGGGGTGCTGAAAGTAAGTCTTGTTTAGTTGTTTTTTTACATTTTTCTATTTTCTAAATAATAACCTTCAGGTTTGGTGTTTCCAATGGGGGACATTTATCAAAGCATTTAGTAGTTTTAGTTTTTTTGCTTAAAATTGTCGCAAAAAAGTCGCACTTGCGACTACTCTCTTTTTTCTGCGACTTTTTGATTGTGCAGTGTCCTATGCAAAAAATAAAAATCTTGCTTACCAAAGCAAAAAGTGATTTTTGACTTGCAGTGGTCAGAGATTTATCAAGTGCGAAAGTCGCAAAAAAGTCGCATTACATGAAAAAACCTACTAAATTTACTCCAGCTCAGACATGGAGCAGAAAAAGCCACTACCAAAGCAAAAAAAGAAAAATTGCTTACGTGAAAGAAATGTCAACAGGCGGAAAGCAGTTGATAAATAAGTCGCACATAATCAAAAAAATTGTAAGAAAAAAATAACTAAAAAAGGGAATACATAAGCAAACATTGATAAATGTCCCCCAATATTTTTTGCTCTATCAATGTCACCTTTTTTATAGCCTCTATTTGTGAGGCACTGTGTGATATCCTCACATGTGGAGGTATAATTTCGTTGTTTAGATGAAGCTCTCTTGGCTCTCACAAATTCCCCCATAGGGAGATTTTGGATTACGCGGCGAGGGTGGCAATTATCGGCATGTAATAAGCTGTTGCCTGCACATTCCTTACGATAGAGTTTAGTGTAAATTTTGTTTGAAGTAGACTCGCCCATGAGGGTTATGTCCAAAAAATTTGTAATTTAATTTTCCGTATTGATGGTAAATTGTAAATTGTAATTGTTTGTATTCAGGTAACGGCCAAAGTCTTCCGCCTCTTGTGAGGTACCCAACCACACCAGGAGGAGGTCGTCCAAATATCTCCCATACCATCCCACAAGATGGGAAAATGGGCTGGCATTGGAGAAGAGCACGACCTCCTCCCAATGTGCCATGTACAGGTTTGCCAGTGATGGGGAAAATTTTGCCCCCATCGGGCAACCTATTATTTGAAAAAAAAATTGTTTTTCAAACCGAAACAAATATTAAGTAAAAAATTTAAGACATCCAAAATGTATTGTTTCAAATCGAGACTGTAATTACTGTACTTATCCAAGTGGTATGAAACTGCATTCAAAGCTTTATTGTGAGGAATGCAAGTGTAGAGCGTGACCACGTCGCAAGATAGCCATGTGGCATTGGTCGGCCAATCCATAGTTTGTACAGTTTGAAGTAAGGTTTTCGTATCCTGTATAAATCTTGGGGTCCGGGTGGTGAGGGGCTGGAGAAGATGGTCAAGCCCTGCACCCAATCGTTCCTCTAAAGAATCGATTTCAGCCACTATAGGTCTAAGTGGCGGAGGGAATTTATTTTTATGGGTTTTGGGGAACGCATGAAATACCGGACATGTGGGTGTAGTTGAAGATAAATTTTCTTTCTGTTTTGGTGTAATAATGTTTAGACCAACCCCATCTTAGAGCAGTCTGTCCAGTTTTTGTTTGACAATATTGGTTGGTTCGTTTTCACAGCGCGGTAAGTGGTAGTATCCTGTAACATTTCATCACCAAAGATATATAAAATAGGAGTATGATTGCTGAAAAACTGTAATACCAAAACACCAAATCACAAGCTTCAGCAATACACAGTGTATGTACAAAAATTTGAAAACTTTATTGGGTTAGTACATATAATAAATACAAATAAAAAAGCACAGTGCACAGAACTGATAAAATACAGGAGGTATAGGCAACAAACACTGGAGAAAATAGATACAAGTTCCAATATATGGTAGTATAAGGAATAAGTATATCATAGTAGGTACATATGAACCCTGCAAGCAAAGATAACCACCAAAACATAGGCACAAAAAGAAAACATAGAGCAATCACATGCCCCCAGCAGCGCATGTGTATATATATATATATATATATATATATTTATATATATGCCCCCCGCACAGCTCTATCATATACCCCCCGCAGCGCATGTGTACATATATATATCCCCCCCCCCGCATAGCGCTATTATATACCCCCCCGCAGCGCATGCGTACATATATGTATCCCCCCACATAGCGCTATTATATACCCCCGCAGCGCATGTGTACATATATATATATCACCCCCAGCATAGTCCTCTTATATACCCCCCGCAGCGCATGTGTACACATATATATATCCCCCCGCATAGCACTATTATATACTCCCCGCAGCGCATGTGTACACATATATATATCCCCTGCATAGCGCTATTATGTACCCTCCGCAGCACATGTGTACAAATATAAATATATATCCCCCCGCATAGCGCTATTATATACCCCCCGCAGCGCATGTAGATATATATTAAATATGCCCCGCACAGCGCATCTATATACGTATGCCTCTGAAGCGCTATTAATAACTAATGCAGTGGTCTCCAACTTGCGGACCTCCAGATGTTTCAAAACTACAACTCCCAGCATGCCGGGACAGCCGTTGGCTGTCCGGGCATTCTGGGAGTTGTAGTTTTGCAACATCTGGAGGTCCGCAGGTTGGAGACCACTGCGCTTCAGAGGCATATGTATATAGAAGCGAAGTGGGGACCAGACATATAGCGTTATCTGGTCCCCACTTCGCCACAATACATAATCCTCAGCAAACAGCAGAGCTGCCCCATCGCCTCCCCCATCCCCGGTGTTATAATTACCTGTTGCCAGGGCCCGGGGTCCGCAATCATTCTGGCTTTGGCGCTGTTGCTGTGCGCTGTCACTGTGCGCACTGACAGTGACGTCACGACGTGCGGGGAGCCTTGTCCCCTTTTTTAATGGTGCAAATAAAAGACTGAAGCTCTGTATTTTATTTGCACCATTGAAAAAGGGAACAAGGCTCCCCGAAACGCGTCTGGTTTAAAGACTTTACCTGCACAAGTATTGGGACAACTTGGAATCCGCCACTGCCTCAGCAGAGCCATTGAAAAGCAGCTTAAACCTATTGCCGGCAAGTGATCAACAGCACCGGACCTCCACTGCTCTCTCACATCATTCCCTGTGCCATCGGGGTAGAGAGACACAGGGCCGGATGATCTGCAATGCCACCACCCTCTTTTGATTGACTCCACAAAACTTACCAACTGTTCCGGTAAGAGGGACATTGTGCCGCTGTCAGGATCCGGACTGGTATACAGAGAGGACACTGGAGGTGGATCCTCTGTGTCAGTGAGGTGATGGCGTGGGCCATACCAGGGGAACGGAATCTAAGGGGTTACTGGTTTTCCCAGAGCCCGCCGCAAAGCGGGATGGACTTGCAGCGGCAGGTAACCCCCAGGTCGTTCCAATTAGTGGTGCACTGGCCCTTTAAATTTCATAGAGCTGCTGCGCGCGCCCCAGAGAGCGGGGCCGCACGCGCCGGGAGGGCAGTGAAGGAGGACGTGTTGGGTGAGAGACACGGGACGCGATCCGAGAGCGGGCACGTCCCGCACCTCAGATCACCTCCCCTCCGAGAACATGGAAGCAGCACGCTGCGAGCGCTCCAGGGAAGCAGCGGGACCCGGAGCGCTCGGCGTGACAGTACCCCCCCCCCCCCCTTGGGTCTCCCCCTCTTTTTGGAGCCCAGGAACCTATGGATGAGTTCTTTGTCGAGGATATTGTCCTCGGGCTCCCAAGACTTCTCTTCGGGGCCACAATTCTCCCAGTCAGCAATCATTTTTTTTTTACCTCTGACGACCTTGGAGGCGTGGATTTCTTTAACCTAGAAGACGTCAGAGGACCCAGAGACAGGAGCAGGAACCTTGGGGGAAAAGCGGTTAAGAATGAGAGGTTTGAGAAGGGATACATGAAAGGAGTTAGGAATACGAAGAGAAGGAGGAAGATGGAGCTTGTAGGAGACAGGGTTAATTTGACTTTTGACTCTGAATGGCCCGAGGTAACGAGGACCCAGCTTGTAGCTAGGGATACGAAACCGAATGTATTTGGCACAGAGCCACACTTTGTCACCAGGCGCAAAGACAGGAGGAGTTCTTCTCTTCTTATCCGCATGTTTCTTCATGCGAGAAGAGGCCAGTGAGAGCGATTTTTGAGTCTCCTTCCAGATAGTGGAGAAGTCCCGAGTCAATTCGTCTACGGCAAAAACTCCAGAAGAAGTGGGGAGGGGGGAAAGTGGGTACACCACAAAGAACAGAAACTTGGCGGATGACTCAGAGTTTTTGAAATTGTACGAGAATTCAGCCCAGGGTAACAGGTCGACCCAATCACCTTGGCGGGAGGAGACAAAATGTCGCAGGTAGTCACCAAGGATCTGGTTCACTCTCTCCACTTGTCCATTGGACTGTGGGTGGTAGGAGGACGAGAAATTTAATTTGATCTTTATTTGATTACAGAGAGCTCTCCAAAATTTAGACACAAATTGATTGAACGCCTCTATCCGAGACGATATGCGTGGGAAGGCCGTGAAGACGAAAAATCTGGAGAAAAAATTGCTTCGCCAACTGTGGCGCAGAAGGAAGGCCTGGAAGCGGAATAAAGTGAGCCATTTTGGAAAAACTATCAACGACCACCCAGATGACAGTGTTGCCATGGGATACAGGAAGATCAGTGATGAAGTCCATGGCTATGTGGGACCAAGGCTGTTCAGGCACCGGCAGCGGATGGAGAAGACCTGAAGGTTTCTGATGACGGGTCTTATCACGTGCACATATTGTACAGGCTCGTACGAAATCGGTCACATCCTTTTCTAAGGAGGACCACCAATAGTGTCTGGCAATCAACTGTAAAGTATTTTTTATTCCAGCGTAACCAGCCAGAAGGGAGGAATGGCCCCATTTGAGGATCCGGAGGCAAAGACGGGGAGGAACATAAGTCTTTCCTGGAGGGACAGGTACCAGAGAAGCAGGAGCAGAAGAGATCAGGCAATCAGGGGGAATGATGTGCTGAGGAAGGGTCTCAGCTTCGGAGGCATCGGTGGTACGAGATAGAGCATCAGCTCTGACATTCTTGTCTGCGGGACGAAAATGGATCTGAAAGTTGAAACGGGGAGAAAACAACGACCACCTAGCCTGGCGAGGATTTAGCCGCTGGGCGGATTGGAGATAAGACAAATTTTTGTTATCTGTAAAAATGGTGATGGGGTGAAGGGATCCTTCCAAAAGATGTCTCCATTCCTCAAGGGCCAACTTAATCGCCAACAGTTCACAGTCTCCGATGGAATAATTATTTTCTGGAGGTGGAAAGGTTTTGGAGAAAAATCCACAAGTGAAATTTTTTCCTTTAGCGGATTTTTGTAGGAGAACAGCTCCGACTCCAACAGAGGAAGCGTCAACCTCAAGGAAGAAGGGCTTCTGAGGATCAGGTCTGGACAAGACTTGAGCAGAGAAGAAGGCGGCTTTGAGGTGGTTAAAGGCTTCCTCCGCCTGAGGCGGCAAGGATTTCGGATTAGCATTTTTCTTAGTCAGTGCTACAATCGGAGCAACGATAGTGGAGAAGTGGGGAATGAATTGGTGGTAGTAATTTGCAAATCCAAGAAATCTTTGGATTGCTCGCAGGCCAGTGGGATGAGGCCAATCCATTACCGCAGAAAGTTTAACAGGGTCCATTTGAAGACCTTGTCCGGACACAATGTAACCCAGAAGGGAAAACTGCTGCGTTCGAAAAGACACTTCTCGATTTCGGCGTAAAGTTGATTTTGGCGTAGTCGCTGGAGCACTTGACGAACATGAAGGCGATGTTCCTCTAGGTTGGAGGAAAAAATGAGGATGTCTTCAAGATATAAAATGTCATTAACAAAGTCCTGAAAGACTGCTGGGGCGTTGCATAGACCAAATGGCATAACTAGGTATTTAAAGTGACCATCTCTGGTATTGAAGGTGGTCTTCCATTCATCACCTGCTCGAATACGGATGAGGTTATATGCGCCCCTTAGATCTAGTTTGGTGAAAATCTTAGCACCTCGCAGTCGGTCGAAGAGTTCGGAGATGAGAGGCAGAGGATAGCGATTTTTTACGGTAATTTTATTGAGACCGCGGTAATCTATGCAAGGGCGGAGAGATCCATCTTTTTTAGCAACAAAGAAAAATCCAGCTCCAGCCGGGGAAGAAGATTTCCGGATGAAACCTCTTTTGAGGTTTTCTTGTATGTTTCCTCAGAAATAGCTTGGGTTTTCGGGGCAGAAAGTGGGTAAATCCTACCACGGGGCAGTGTGGTGCCAGGGAGCAAGTCGATAGGACAGTCATAGGGTCTATGTGGTGGTAAGACCTCTGCCTGCTTTTTACAAAAGACGTCCGAAAAGTCCTGATAGGCCTTAGGAAGACCTGGCAAAGGAGTAGCCATGGAGACTTGGCAGGAAGAAACTAGGTGAAGACATCGCTTGTGTCAAGAAGATCCCCAGCTCTTAATATCCCCGGTGACCCAGTCGAGGCTAGGCGAATGACATTGGAGCCAGGGCAAGCCCAGGAGAATTTCAGAAGTGCAGATGGGCAGCACAAAAAGTTCAATATGTTCATGATGGTGAACTCCAACAGTCATGAGAACCGGTTGAGTGCGGTAACGCACGGTGCAGACCAGTCTCTCTCCATTGACGGATGAAATGAAGAGAGGCTTGACGAGACGGGTAACTGGAATGTTTAATCTATTTACTAGGGAGGCTTCAATGAAACTTCCTGCTGAACCCAAGTCCAAGAAGGCCACAGCGGAGAAGGAAGTAGCATTAGCGGGTATAGCAATCTGCACGGGTAAAGTCAATCGTGGAGAGGTAGAATTCACTCCTAGCAACGACTCTCCTACATTGACTAGGTGATTGGGTGCGTTTCTCAGATGCGGAGGACGAATAGGACAGTCTTTTAGGAAATGTTCGGTGCTTGCACAGTATAGGCACAGGTTTTCATCCCTACCACGAGTCCTCTCTTGTTGGGTCAGGCGAGACCGATCCACTTGCATAGCCTCCTCGGCAGGAGGCACAGGAACAGATTGCAAAGGACATAGGAAGAGAGGAGCCTGGGTGGAAAACCGCCTGGTGAGAACAAGATCCTTTTCCTGACGAAGCTCCTGGCCTCTTTCCGAGAAACACATGTCGATGCGGGTGGCCAAATGGATGAGTTCAGACAGATTAGCAGGAATTTCTCGTGCGGCCAGGACATCTTTGATGTGACTGGATAAGCCTTTCTTGAAGGTCGCTCAGAGGGCCTCATTATTCCAGGATAGCTCAGAGGCGAGGGTGCGGAACTGGATGGCGTATTCACTTACAGAATAACTCCCTTGGACAAGATTCAGCAAAGCAGTCTCGGCTGAGGAAGCCTGGGCTGGCTCCTCAAATACACTACGTACTTCTGAGAAGAAGGACTGGATTGTAGCAGTGGCAGGATTGTTGCGGTCCCAAAGCGGTGTGGCCCATGACAAGGCCTTTACAGACAGGAGGCTGACCACGAACGCCACCTTAGACCGGTCCGACATCATCTCCAGGTGTAGGGAACACTGGGACAGGAATCCACGGCACAGTTTAGAATCCCCATCAAACTTGTCAGGAAGAGACAGGTGGAAACTGGGAGCAGCCACTCGCTGCGGAGGAGATGCAAGAGCTGCCGGAGGAGATGGTTGCTGTTGTTGCAGCAGAAGCTGTTGCAGCATAGCAGTCAGCTGAGTCAGCTGTTGTCCTTGTTGCGCGATCTGCTGTGATTGCTGGGCGACCACGGAGGTTAGGTCAGCGACACTGGGCAGCGGGACCTCAGCGGGATTCATGGCCGGATCTACTGTCAGGATCCGGACTGGTATGCAGAGAGGACACTGGAGGTGGATCCTCTGTGTCAGTGAGGTGATGGTGTGGGCCGTACCAGGGGAATCGAATCTAAGGGGTTACTGGTTTTCACCAGAGCCCGCCGCATAGCGGGATGGACTTGCAGCGGCAGGTAACCCTCAGGTCGTTCCACTCGATAGCGACTCAACCTCACTAACAGCTGAGACAGGCGTGGTACACAAGGCAAGAGCAAGTTCGGACATAGCAGAAGGTCTGGGCAGGCAGCAATGGTTCGAAGTCAGGGGGAACGGCAAGGGTCTGGATACACAGGCTTGGAATACACAAAACGCTTTCTCAGGGCACTAGGGCAACAAGATCCAGCAAGGACAGGAAGGGGAAGTGG
Organism: Hyla sarda; assembly: GCF_029499605.1. Classification (NCBI taxonomy): domain Eukaryota; kingdom Metazoa; phylum Chordata; class Amphibia; order Anura; family Hylidae; genus Hyla; species Hyla sarda. The sequence goes on along the minus strand of NC_079189.1, from coordinate 247,586,533 downwards.
GTTTTTATGTGTTTTGAACTGATTGGGCCAGGCACCAATTAGTGGTGCACTGGCCCTTTAAATTTCACAGAGATGCTGCGCGCGCCCTATAGAGCGGGGCCGCACGCGCCGGGAGGGCAGTGAAGGAGGACGTGTTGGGTGAGAGACACGGGACGCGATCCGAGAGTGGGCACGTCCCGCACCTCGGATCGCGTCCCCTCCGAGAACATGTTTTGAACTGATTGGGCCAGGCACCAATTAGTGGTGCACTTGCCCTTTAAATTTCATAGAGCCTTCGCGCGCGCGCCCTAGAGAGCAGGGCCGCGCGCGACGGGAGGGGGGCAGTGAAGGAGGACGTGGTGGGTGAGAGACACGGGACGCGATCCGAGAGCGGGCACGTCCCACACCTCGGATCGCGTCCGGGGGAAGTAGCGGGACCCGGAGCGCTCGGCGTGACAGCCGCCACATCCCCCTCTTGTACAGTGTCCCCGTGCCGCCGGGGTATAGAGGTCTATGCCTAAGCGCTGATACACGCTGTCTTTCATCTACCCTGCGCAGACATGGCTCAGTGGGCTCATAACAGTGAGTCTCCAGCGCTGCAAAAAAAAACCTCAACTTGGATTTAGAAACCAATACACGATTAACTCTAACATCATTGTCTACACCATTTGAACTTGTGACATTACTTACCTCTTGATAACCCTGGTTAAGCAATTGTCAGACTGTACCTTTGTGCGCACAAGAGCGCAGTATTTACTTGTCCTATATACTAAGTACATTATTTAGTTCACTAAATGTAACCCCCTTGTGATTTAGTGTAATTTATATATGAAATCTCTGAGTATTTATCTACTGTATTTATGAACTATATTTCTATACTGTGAGTTGTCTGAAGCAAGGGCCCTGCCGAAGACCTCACTTCAGAGTTTTTAAACAAATGTAATTTTATCACCAATAAATGGGATTTTATGCTGGACACAATCTCTTTCCTTCTTTTATCTTCTGAACTTCCTTTTGTCTCTCTTTTACCTTAGCATAGTGGGACTGCTCCGTTGTCTGTTTATTTGAAACAAAATCAAACCTATTTAAGTTGGGTATCAATTTAATTATATGGACCTACGGAATAAAGATAAAGTGTCACTTTTACCAAAAAATGCACTGTGTAGAGTCAGAAGCCCCAAAACACTATGTTGAATATCTTTCTTACCACTCTTGGTGCTGTGACAGTCTTTTTGGAGAGTCCCAATAAGGAATACAGATACCTGAAGTTTCCAGAGAGGAAAAATATTTTTGGGGTGGTGCTGGTATATTAACTGTAGAGGATGAAGAATACACTGAATAAGGGTCCAAAGTCACATTGTCAGAGGTAACCTCATCCTGCTTTGACTTTGACTCTTCTGCTATTCAGTTAACAATATCCATGACCCTTCGAGTGTAGTTGTGGGCTGTAACCTAGTCAACGAGTTGTCAGCAAGGGAAGTAAAGGAGCAGGAAATCAGGAGCAGGGGGAAAATTTGCCCTACAAATTTAGCTATGTTAGTTGAGATGGGGAAATACCTTTAAAAGGGGTTATCCAGGAATAGAGAAAAATAATTAATTTCTTTCAAAAAGCACTCCCCATCTGTCTACAGGTTGGCTGTGGTTCTGCAGCTCAGTTCCATTGAAGTGAATGAAGCCAAGTTGTAATACCACACCCTACTTGGGACAGACGTGGAGCTCTTTTTTTAAAGAAATTAGCCCTGTTTTTCTATTCCTGGATAACCCCTTTAAGGTCTCATTCACTCTATGGAATCCCATCTGTAGTGGACGCTGACTAAATCAGTTGATGCTATGACCACTCTGGAATGAGCCATCTCCATAGACAGTAATGCATTTCCAAGCAGATTCAGCAGATAGAATGATTATGTTCATTTTTTCAGTGGAGTCTTGGATCTGGAATTTCCCCAGCGGAATCTCCAGGGTGGAATTCCAGTCTGAAAATACATAGTGTGAGTGAAACCTAAAAGTTAAGGAGGGAGATGGAGGAAAAGGCCAATCTACTAAATTCCTTCTTTACTGTTCTGCAGGAATAAAACACCATTAGACAGACCATTATTCCTAATATTTAAAGTTTCTATAATGACAGGGATTGTACCACAAGACTGACACTTAGCAAATGTGGTGCAAATATTCAATAGGGGCTCAAAATGTGATCCTGGAAACTCTAGCCCTGTAAGTTTAACATCTATTGGGGGTAAAATATTGAGTGTTTTTTTTTGGGCGATGCTATCCTGAAGTATCTAAATGAAAATAATCTTATAACACAGCGCCGGCATGGGTTTATGGGTTTACTGTCCTGTAAGGCTAATCTGATCACCTTCTGTAAAGAGGTCAGTTATAGATTGCATAAGGTGAGGTTGTACTACCACACTTCTGTGTGGGGGTCCTGTGTCTGAAAAGAGGACAAAGCAGGTAGTGTTCGAATGTGATAGAAGCATTACACAGCATTACACAGTATTATAACTAGGCATCATGGGCTCAATGGCTGAAGAAAAAAATCCTGAAATATCCCTCTAAATAAGTTTAAGGTGGGCTTGAATGCTTTTCTTTAAAAATATTATATTACAACTTATAGATACAATATTTCCGGTAATAGTACATTGATTCAGGGATTTATTGTAATTGCCATATTTGTTTCTCCATGGTATGAGGCAAATGGCATCTGGCTCTTAAGGGTTTTTTGCCTTCCTCTGGATAAACAGTAGGGTTATAGGTGAATTGACTTTGTGTGTTTTTTTTATTTATTTTTTTAAACATGATCAACTATGTAAACAATAGCTATAAAGCTATTGCAAAGCAATTGAGAACATGTTTCAGTTAACAGCCAGGACTAAATAAACCTTTCAACATGATTTTTCTGTAATGATGTGTATGATAATTCTCTGTAGAGCGGTAAATAATTAGATCATTATATTTTACACTATATAAATGAACTTTAACGACTAACAATCTTCGATCCTTAGTAGTCTAGCTTCACAGTGTGTGTTCCCTCCAGAAGAATGATCTCACAGGTTCCACTGTCTGGCTTGTCACCCTTATTTGGAGATGCATTGTTGTCTTGGGGCTCCCTTGAGATGTTTACATAATATGAAACACAGATTTTTTGGAAAGAACTCAATAAGATACTTTTAATTAGCCTCAAACTTGTACACCCAAGTTTTTGTTGTTATTCTTGGTAAGTTAAATAAATAAAAATATACAGTTTTTCTAAACTATGGTCGTGATTCACTAAGAGCGGTATTTCAAATCCTGGTTTTAAAGGGGTGAAAACTTTTTTTTTTTAAATCAACTGGTGCCAGAAAGTTAAACACATTTGTAAATTACTTCTATTAAAAAATGTTAATCCTTCCTGTACTTATTAGCTGCTGAATACTACAGCGGAAATTCTTTTCCGTTGGAAACACAGAGCTGTCTGCTGAATCACGAGCACAGTGCTCTCTGCTGACATCTCTGTCTATTTTTAGGAACTGTCCAGGGTAAAAGGAAATCCTCATAGCAAACATATGCTGTTCTGGACAGTTCATAAAATGGACAGAGATGTCAGCAGAGAGCACTGTGCTTGTGATGTCAGCAGACAGTTCTGTGTTTCAAAAATGAAATAATTTCCGCTGTAGTATTCAGCAGCTAATAAGTACAGGAAGGATTAAGATTTTTTAATAGAACTAATTTACAAATCTGTTTAACTTTCTGGCACCAGTTGATTAAAAAAAAAAAAAAAAAAAAGTTTGTCACCGGAGTACCCCTTTAAGTAAACCACTGCCAGTGAATGATTGCATTGGATTGCAATCTGGGTACTTTAAAGGTTGTCCTTGTGTGCAGGTACAAGGTTTAGCAAATTTGACAAGCATGCAAAGCCCCTTTTAAGCGGTAAACCCCACCCATGTATTAAAAGTTAGCACAGGCAGTGTAAAGTCTGAAATTTTTGCACAAACCTGTGTTTGTGTCACGCTCTGTGCTCAGGCCGCATGCACTGGCCATGAGCACATTGTTCCCTTGTCCCCGGCTGCAGGCGGGTCTGGGATTCGCATCACGGGAGGCGCCCGCATGCGAATCCCAGCCCATCACTCACCTCTCTCCCCTGCTGCCTCCGCTTTGTCTCAGCTCTGGCGCGCGCATCCCTGTCCCTTAGGGTGTGAGCGCCGGAGCTCTAAAATTTAAAGGACCAGTACGCAAATAATTATTGTGTACGCCTGACACCATTCTATAAAGTCCATGCACCTCCCACACTTCCCTACCGGATCTTCAGTGCCCCTAGCCTGAGATTAAGCATTCCGTATTGTCTGTTTGCCTAACCCGTTAATCCAGACCTTCCCGCTACGTTATTAGACTTAGCACCTTTGCCGCTTGTCTTGACCTTTTCCTACGTTTGACTACGCTACTGCCTTATCCTTCAGTACCTCGCCTAGCCCAGCTACCTTTGTGGTCGAGCCATGTCGGAGGTAGCGACCTGGGTGTCGCCTGCCGCAGAAAGCCCATCCTGCCTTGTGGCGGGCTCTGGTGAAGACCAGTGGCACCTTAGACTCCGCTCCCCGATACGGTCCGAGTCATCAGCCACACAGGTTAGTGGATCCACATCCAGCTTCATTACAGCAAGATCCGGCCATGGATTCTGCTGGGGTTCCTCTGCCTGATAGTCTGGATCTCGCTTCCATTGTGGCGCTCCAGTCACAGCAGTTGGCCCTGCAGGCACAGCAGTTGAGCCAGTTATCCGCCATGATGCAGCAATTACTCACTGCACAACAACAACCGCCACAGCCTCCTCCTGCTCCGGTCTTGCCTCCCGTTCCTGCAGTTGTCTCTGGTTCTAAACTCCGCCGGTCTCTTCCCGAGAAATATGAGGGAGATCCTAAGTCCTGTCGTAGTTTTGTGACTCAGTGCTCCATGCACATTGAATTCATGGCGGATCAGTTCCCTACAGAACGAGCAAAGGTGGCCTTCATACTCAGTCTTTTAACTGGAAGGGCTTTGGCCTAGGCAACTCCGCTTTGGGATCGCAGTGATGCTCTCACAACCAATCTCCAGGCGTTTCTGACGGAATTTAGGGGTGTCTTCGAAGACCTGCTCGAGCTTCCTCCGCTGAGACGACATTGCTGACTCTATCTCAGGGCAACTCCTCTGTGGGCGAGTATGCCATTCAATTTCGTACCCTGGCATTGGACTTATCATGGAATGATGAAGCTCTTTGCGCCACCTTCAAGAGAGGATTATCAAGTCAAATCAAGGATGTCCTCGCTGCCCGGAAATTGACATCTAACCTAAATTAATTTATACAGTTGGCATCCCGGATTGATATCCGCTTCTCAGAGCGACGTGAGGAACTATGCCAAGAAAGGGAGCCTGCACGACCTCGGCGCTTTCCTTCCAGCAACCACCGCAACCTTCTTCCTTGCCTCCCGCAGTGGAGGCTATGCAAGTGTATCAGTCTCGCCTGACCCTGCAGGAAAGAACTCAAAGACTGGACTGTACTGTGCTGTTAAGAGGTTAAGAGCAGTGGATAAGGAGATCCATGGGTTACAAACCAGCCGTAAAAATAAATGAAGCCCGAAAAATTATAACCCCAATAATTCAAAAAATTTCATTAGCCCCAATAACTCAATAACTGCAATAAGCCCCATTAACTCAAAAAATACCATTAGCCCCAGTAACTTAAATAATAACGTTAGAACCAATAATGCAAAAAATCCCATTAGCCCCAATAACTTAAATAATAACGTTAGACCCAATAACTCAAAAAATCCCATTAGCCCCAATAACTTAAATAGTACAATTAGCCCTTATAACTCAAATAATAACATTAATAACTCAGAAAATCCCATTAGTGAGACTATATGTGTAAAACTTAATGGAAATGTAAAGTGTATGTTCACAAATGCCAGAAGCCTAGCAAATAAAATTGGGGAGCTTGAGGCCTTGATACTGGAGGAACATATTGATATAGTTGGGGTCATTGAGACATGGCTGGACTCCTCGCATGACTGGGCTTTCAATCTGCAGGAGTTTACATTGTTTCGCAAGGACAGAACGAACAGAAAAGGTGGTGGAGTATGTCTGTATGTTAGAAGTGGTATGAAAGTCAGTGTGAACGATGCCATAGTGTGTGATGATTCTGAGGATGTGGAATCACTGTGGGTAGAATTACAAAAGGAGGGAAATACTGAAAAAATTGTATTTGGTGTAATCTACAGACCCCCTAATATCACTGAGGAGATAGAAGGTCAGCTGCATAAACAAATAGAGAGGGCTACCCGGGCAGGTACAGTGGTAATAATGGGAGATTTTAACCCCTTAAGGACACAGCCCATTTTCACCTCTAGGGCGCAGCCCTTTTTTGCACATCTGACCACTGTCACTTTAAACATGAACAACTCTGGAATGCTTTTACTTATCAATCTGATTCCGAGATTGTTTTTTCGTGACATATTCTACTTTAACATAGTGGTAAATTTTTGTGGTAACTTGCATCCTTTCTTGGTGAAAAATCCCCAAATTTGATGAAAAAATTTAAAAATTTGCATTTTTCTAACTTTGAAGCTCTCTGCTTGTAAGGAAAATGGATATTCCAAATATTTTTTTTTTGGATTCACATATACAATATGTCTACTTTATGTTTGCATCATAAAATTTACGTGTTTTTACTTTTGGAAGACACCAGAGGGCTTCAAAGTTCAGCAGCAATTTTACAATTTTTCACAAAATTTTCAAACTCGCTATTTTTCATGGATCAGTTCAGGTTTGAAGTGGATTTGAAGGGTCTTCATATTAGAAATGCCCCATAAATGACCCCATTACAAAAACTGCACCCCCCAAAGTATTCAAAATGACATTCAGTAAGTGTTTTAACCCTTTAGGTGTTTCACAGGAAAAGCAGCAAAGTGAAGGAGAAAATTCAAAATCTTCATTTTTTTACACTTGCATGTTCTTGTAGACCCAATTTTTGAATTTTTACAAGGGGTAAAAGGATCAAATTTATACTTGAATTTGTAGCCCAATTTCTCTCGAGTAAGCACATACCTCATATGTCTATGTAAAGTGTTCGGCGGGCGCAGTAGAGGGCTCAGAAGCGAAGGAGCGACAAGGGGATTTTGGAGAGTACGTTTTTCTGAAATGGTTTTTGGGGGGCATGTTGCATTTAGGAAGCCCCTATGGTGCCAAAACAGCAAAAAAAAAACACATGGAATACCATTTTGGAAACTAGACCCCTTGGGGAACGTAACAAGGAATTAAGTGAGCCTTAATACCCCACAGGTGTTTCATGACTTTTGCATATGTAAAAAAAAAAAAATAATGTTTTCAAAAAAATGTGTGTTTCCCCCCAAATTTCACATTTTTGCAAGGGTTAATAGCAGAAAATACCCCTCAAAATTTGTAACCCCATCTCTTCTGAGTATGGAGGTACCCCATAAGTTGACCTGAAGTGCACTACGAGCGAACTACAATGCTCAGAAGAGAAGGAGTCATATTTGGCTTTTTGAGAGCAAATTTTGCTCGGGGGGCATGTCGCATTTAGGAAGCCCCTATGGTGCCAGGATAGCAAAAAAAAAAACACATGGCATACCATTTTGGAAACTAGACCCCTTGAGGAACATAACAAGGGATAAAGTGAACCTTAATACCCCACAGGTGTTTCACGACTTTTGCATATGTAAAAAAAAATTTTTTTTTTTACCAAAAATGCTTGGTTTAGCAACAATTTTACATTTTAAAAAAAGATAATAGCAGAAAATACCCCCCAAAATTTGAAGCCCAATTTCTCCCGATTCAGAAAACACCCAATATGGGGATGAAAAGTGCTCTGCTGGCGCACTACAGGTCTCAGAAGAGAAGGAGTCACATTTGGCTTTTTGGAAGCAAATTTTGCTCTGGGGGCATGCCGCATTTAGGAAGCCCCTATGGTGCCAGGACAGAAAAAAAAAACACATGGCATACCATTTTGGAAACTAGACCCCTTGGGGAACCTAACAAGGGGTAAAGTGAACCTTAATACCCCACAGGTGTTTCACGACTTTTGCATATGTAAAAAAAAAATATTTTTTTTACACTAAAATGCTTGTTTTCCCCCAAATTTTACATTTTTACAAGGGATAATAGCAGAAAATACCCCCCAAAATGTGTAACCCCATCTCTTCTGAGTATGGAAATACCCCATAAGTGGACGTGAAGTGCACTGGGGACGAACTACAATGCTCAGAAGAGAAGGAGCATCATTGAGCTTTTGGAGAGAGAATTTGGCCATGTGCATTTCCAAAGCCCCCCGTGGTGCCAGAACAGTGGACCCCCCCCACATGTGACCCCATTTTTAAAACTACACCCCTCACGGAAGGTAATAAGGGGTGCAGGGAGAATTTACACCCCACTGGCATTTGACGGATCTTTGGAACAGTGGGCTGTGCAAATTAAAAATTTTATTTTTCATTTTCACAGACCCCTGTTTCAAAGATCTGTCAGACACCTGTGGGGTGTAAATGCTCACTGTACCCCTTATTACATTCCGTGAGGGGTGTAGTTTCCAAAATGGGGTCACATGTGGGTATTTATTGTTTTGCACTTATGTCAGAACCGCTGTAAAATCAGCCACCCCTGTGCAAATCACCAATTTAGACCTCAAATTTACATGGTGCACTCTCCCTTCTGGGCCTTGTTGTGCGCCCCCAGAGCACTTTGCACCCACATATGGGGTATCTCCGTACTCAGGAGAAATTGCGTTACAAATTTTGGAGGCTTTTTTTCTTTTACCGCTTGTGAAATTTTAAAGTATGGGGCAACACCAGTATGTTAGTGTACAAAAATGTTTTTTTTTTCACTAACATGCTGGTGTAGACCCCAACTTTACCTTTTCATAAGGGGTAAAAGGAGAAAAAGCCCCCCAAAATTTGTAAGCCAATTTCTCCCGAATACGGCGATACCCCATATGTGGCCCTAAACTGTTGCCTTGAAATACGACAGGGCTCCAAAGTGAGAGCGCCATGCGCATTTGAGGCCTAAATTAGGGATTTGCATAGGGGTGGACATAGGGGTATTCTACACCAGTGATTCCCAAACAGGGTGCCTCCAGCTGTTGCTAAACTCCTAGCATGCTTGGACAGTCAATGGCTGTCCGGAGATGCTGGGAGTTTTTGTTTTGCAACAGCTGGAGGCTCCGTTTTGGAAACACTGCTGTAGGATACGTTTTTCATTTTTATTGGGGGGGAAGTGGGGTGGTAGGGGGGGCAGTGTATGTGTGTATATGTAGTGTTTTACTCTTTATTTTATGTTAGTGTAGTGTAGTGTTTTTAGGTTACATTCACACTGACGGCGGATTACACTGAGTCTCCCGCTAGGAGTTTGAGCTGCGGCTGCAGCTCAAACTTGAAGCGGGGAACTCACTGTAATCCGCCGCCAGTGTTAATGTAACCTGTACATTCACATGGGGGGGGGGGGGGCAAAAGTACAACTCCCAGCATGCACTGACAGAACGTGCATGCTGGGAGTTGTAGTTTTGCAACAGCTGGAGGCACACTGGTTGGAAAATACTGAGTTAGGTAATAGAACCTATTTCCTAACTCGGTATTTCCCAACCAGTGTGCCTCCAGCTGTTGCAGAACTACAACTCTCAGCATGTACTGATTGCCAAAGGGAATGCTGGGAGATGTAGTTATGCAACAGCTGGAGGCACGCAAGTACAACTCCCAGCATGCCGAGACAGCCATTTGCTGTTCCTGAATGCTGGGAGTTGTAGTTTTGCAAGATTTAGAGGGGTTCAGGCTGGAGATCACTGACAGTGGTCTCTAAACTGTCGCCCTGCAGATGTTGCTAGGCAACAGACTCCCGGACACGCGGCGCCATACTCTCCTCCACCGCCGCCATGATCACCGCCTCCGCCGGGTAAGTGGCCGCCGCTGCCGCCGCCGCTATTACACGGTTCCCCCCGCTGTGCCCGGACACCGATGGGTGGGCATAGCAGGGGGGAACCGAACTTTAACCCCCCCGCCCCCAGTCTGCTATTGGTCGGTCGCTCCGCCGATCAATAGCAGGGATAGGAGGGGTGGCAACCCTGCCACCTCACTCCTATCTCTTCAAGGGGAATCGAGGGTGTCTTGGACACCCTCGGTCCCCCTTATTTTATCGCGGCGCCACCGTTGATGGGCAGGGGGAGAGCGCTCCCCCTGCAAACATATAGATGCCGTGATCAGAACTGATCACAGCATCTATGGGGTTAATGCTGCCGGGACCGGCGCGATCGCGGCCCCGGCAGCTGCGGTGGGACTCCGGCTGTGATTGACAGCTGAGTCCCACCCGCGATCTCCTGCGCTGCCCGCGGCAGAGCAGGAGATCGCTTGGACGTATGCATACGTCCATTTGCGCGAACGTGTAGTTCGCCTGGACGTATGCATACGTCCAATAGCGGGAAGGGGTTAACTATCCAGATATAGATTGGGGTCGGGGGGCTGGCTAAAACTACAAAGGGGAGAAAATTCCTAAATTTATTGCAGGATAATTTTATGGGCCAGTTTATGGAGGACCCAACAAGAAGTGATGCCTTGTTGGATCTGATCATTTCCAACAACGCAGAGCTGGTTGATAATGTAACTGTGAGGGAAAACCTTGGTAATAGCGACCACAATATAGTTACTTTTGAATTAAAATGTAGAAAACAAAGACAGACGGGGAAGGCAAAAACATATAACTTTAAAAAGGCAAATTTCCCTGGGCTGAGATCTGAACTGACATAGCCTGGGGGGGAGGTGTTCTCAAATACTGATACAGAAGGTAAATGGGACATTTTTAAATCAACTCTAAATAACTATACAGCTAAATGTATACCAAAGGGGAACACAAACGATTAAAACTAAATCCTACATGGCTGACAAATTATGTTAAAAGAGCAATAAACAACAACAAAAAATGGCTTTTAATAAATACAAATCTGATGGGTCAGATATAACATTTAAACAGTACAAAGAACTTAATAAAATCTGTAAAAATGGGATAAAAACTGCAAAAATTCTAAATGAGAGACAAGTGGCCAAAGAAAGCAAAACTAATCCTAAATATTTTTTAGATATATAAATACAAAAAAAACAAGGACAGAGCATGTAGGACCCCTTAATAATGATAATGGGGAGGTTGTCACGGGCGATCAAGAGAAGGCGGAGCTACTGAATGGGTTCTTTAGTTCTGTATATACTAAGGAAGAAGGAGCTGACATTGGACAGGTCAGTGCTGGTAACACATCATGTAATGTACTGAACTGGCTTAATGTAGAGATGGTACAAGGTAAGTTAAGTAAAGTAAATGTAAGCAAATCTCCAGGAACGGATGGACTACAACCAAGGTAAGTTCAGTAATATCTGTACCCTTGTTCATGATATTTAGAGATTCTCTGGTGTCTGGTATTGTGCCAAGGGACTGGCGCATGGCGAATGTGGTGCCAATCTTCAAAAAGGGCTCTAGGTCTTCCCCAGGCAATTATAGACCGGTAAGTTTAACGTGCATTGTGGGTAAATTGTTTGAAGGACTTATAAGGGATTACATACAGGAATACATAGGGGATAATTGTATTATAAATGATAGCCAGCATGGGTTTACTAAGGATAGAAGTTGTCAAACCAATCTAATTTGCTTTTATGAAGAGGTGAGTAGAAGCCTTGACAGAGGAATGGCTGTGGATATAGTGTTTCTGGATTTTACTAAAGCATTTGATACTGTCCCTCATAGTCATCTGACAGGTAAGTTAAGGTCTTTGGGCTTGGAAACTTTAGTTTGTAACTGGATTGAACACTGGCTCATGAATCGTACCCAGAGAGTGGTGGTCAATAATTCGTACTCTGATTGGTCCCCGGTTATTAGTGGTGTACCCCAAGGTTCTGTACTGGGCCCGCAGTTGTTTAATTTATTTATCAATAATATAGAGGATGGTATTAACAGCTCTGTTTCTATCTTTGCAGATGACACCAAGCTTTGTAGCACAGTACAGTCTATAGAGGATGTGCATAAGTTACAAGATGACTTGGATAGACTAAGTGTCTGGGCATCCACTTGGCAAATGAGGTTTAATGTGGATAAATGTAAAGTTATGCATCTGGGTACAAATAACATGCATGTGTCATATGTCTTAGGGAGGATAAAACTGGCAGAGTCACTGGTAGAGAAGGATCTGGGTGTACTTGTAGATCACAGACTACAGAATAGCATGCAATGTCAGGCTGCTGCTTCCAAAGCCAGCATGATATTGTCATGTATCAAAAGAGGCATGGACTCAAGGGACAGGGACATATTACTCCCCCTTTATAAAGCATTGGTACGGCCTCACCTTGAATATGCTGTTCAGTTTTGGTCGCCTGTCCATAAAAGGGACACTGCGGAGCTGGAAAGGGTGCAGAGACGTGCTACTAATCTAATATGGGGCATGGAACATTTTAGCTACGAGGAACGATTAAAGGAGTTACAATTGTTTAGTCTTGAGAAGAGACGTTTAAGGGGGGATATGATAAACGTATATAAGTATATAAATGGCCCATACAAAAAATATGGAGAAAAACTGTTCCAGGTTAAACCCCCCCAAAGGATGCGGGCACTCCCTCCATCTGGAGAAGAAAAGGTTTAGTCTAAAGGGGCGACACGCCTTTTTTACCATAAGAACTGTGAATTTATGGAACAGTCTACCTCAGGAACTGGTCACAGCAGGAACAATTAATAGCTTTAAAACAGGGTTAGATACATTCCTGGAACAAAATAACATTAATGTTTATGCAAAATTATAAAACAACATCCCTTCCCCTTATCCCTTTACACCCTTCCCTTCAATTACCTGGTTAAACTTGATGGACGTAGGTCTTTTTTCAACCATACTAACTATGTAACTGTTGTCTATGCAGATCGGAGTCCTGCATAAGGAGAATTTGTCCTTCTATGTTCTCTCTCATTATACTTCTCCTCTCTTGCTTGGCCTACCTTGGTTCCAACTCCATGCTCCGCAGCTTTATTGGAAAACTGGAGAACTTCTTCGTTGGGGTCCCCATTGCAACAACCATTGTATTCACATACGTATGATTAAATTGGAACCATCATCTTGTCCTCTACCTGGTTTGCCTTCGCTAATTCAGGACTATGCTGATGTCTTCCGTGAAAAGCAAGCTGAAGTGTTACCACCACCCTCGTCCCTACGATTGTCCTATTGACTTGCTACCCGGCACCACACCTCCCAGGGGCAGAATCTACCCTTTGTCTTTTCCTGAAACTCTGGCCATGTCTCGTTACATCCAGGAGAATCTTCAGAAGGGATTTATCAGGAAGTCCTCTTCCCCTGCCGGAGCCGTTATTTTCTTCGTGGAAAAAAAAGACGGGTCTTTGCGACCTTGCATCGACTACCGAGGCTTTAATAAAATTACAGTAAAGAACTGTTACCCACTTCCTTTAATCTTGGAATTGTTTGATTGTCTGCGTGGTGCCAAAATCTTCTCTAAATTGGATCTTCGTGGGGCCTATAATTTGATTCGTATACGAGAAGTGGATGAATGGAAGACTGCATTTAATACTCGTGACCGACATTTCGAATATCTTTTGATGCCATTCGGACTCTGTAATGCTCCAGCAGTCTTCCGGGAGTTTGTCAATGATATTTTCCGTGACCTCCTGTACTATCTTGTGATGCCATTCGGACTCTGCAATGCTCCAGCAGTCTTCTGGGAGTTTGTCAATGATATTTTCCGTGACTTCCTGCACTCCTGTGTTGTTGTCTATTTGGATGACATACTCATCTACTCGCCCAATCCAGTCACATCGCTCTCACCTCCGCCAAGTGTTACAGTGTCTCCGGGAAAATCATCTCTATGCTAAATTAAAGAAATGTACTTTTGAAGAAAAAAAAACGCCTTCCATTTCTAGGCTATATTATTACCAGTCAAAGTCTACGAATGGATACCAACAAGCTGTCCGCAGTACTGGACTGGCCTCAACCTTCAGGATTGAAAGCAATTCAGCGCTTCCTCGGCTTTGCCAATTACTATCGGCAATTTATTCCTCATTTCTCCACTATGGTAGCCCCCATCGTCTCGCTTACCAAGAAGTGTGCTAATCCAAAAGTTTTGACTCCTGAGGCTGAAGAAGCTTTCAAATAGTTACAGTCCGCCTTTGCTTCTGCTCCTGTTCTATCTAGACCAGATCCCAGCAAGCCATTGATCTTGGAAGTTGATGCTTCTTCAGTTGGAGCAGGTGCAGTGTTAACGCAAAAGTCTTTTAAGGGGTACGCCACGGGTTGAGCAGGGGACGCAAAAGCGCTGTCAAATACTGTAAGTGAGCTGCGTGGTTGCCGGGGAGACGTGTGACCTCCCCTGACGTTGCGCAGACTTGCCGCACAGCGCAGGAGGAAGTCACGCGTCAGTGTGGCCCTGCCAAAAGGGACGTGCTGCATGAAGGAACACCACAGGGGACCGTAGGACACCAGGTAAAACAAAAAGTAAAAAAAACTGTATGGGACAGAGAGGGGATGTATAGGACCGAGCACAAGGCATTAAGATGGAGGGGGAGAGGGATAATGGCGGCCGCCACTCGAGATGGGATCTCCATGCAAAGGGGACGCCGAGGGTGGGAGCCTTATTTCCTAACATCTCATCACCCTCCTGATGATCTCTTATAGGAGAAACGCGTTCAGAGAAAGTTACATCATCGTTATTGTTACATCATCGTATATGTATCCAAATAGTTTTCTGTTACATCTAGCAGGTTTTGGTGGGCATCAATTTGTGTTAAAGGGGATACAAGCATGGTATCACTTTGATGTACCCTATATCAGAGGGGACTTGTCTGCAGTATCATCATTTATGCAACATTTGCTGCTCAGATGGGTTATATGTGAGATACTAACAGTAGTATCCTGTACGCTGTTTTGTTATGTTTGTAGCATATATGTACCTGCACTGTCACCCTGCCTGCTTTATGTTTTGTCTGCCTTAACATCTGCCTGCTATTGTGGCTATGTGCTATAACGTCATGTGTAGCTATTAATGGTGCTATGGTTTTTGCCTGTTTTGATGATCCACTGTTGGGACTATGATCCTGCATAAATAGTTTATGAATATTTTTCTAATTGGGATGCTTGTTATCAGTGTTACTATATGTGTCAGATATCTGGTACATTTCTTGATATGACCATCTATCAGCATCTTTTATAACTGAGCATTTATTAGTGTGTCTCTGAATATAATTGCAAACCAGACACCACACACTTACATCTGTACAAAAGAAGGCTGCATATTTGGCTGTACCAGGGATATCCCTTACTAACTATTGTAGCACCTAAGTGACCATTGATGGTTACTGGCAGTATATGTGACATCCTTTTCTATTGTGCGTATTTATCATATACACTGAAGGAATAGGGAATTGCCGGATAGTGAGACAGACTACTATTTCGTTAGCCAGTTAGCTATTGTAATGATGAGGACAGCCTTATATAGGTGGTTTCTGTGCAGGACTGCCCTTGTTAGGGCGATAATTCCGTCTAGGGTTAGAGCCTGAGGGTTGGACTGATTTAGGGACTAATAGGTTCCCTGTTCCCCGCCCCCAAACCCCCTTCCCCCCAGTTGTCCCTCCTAGTACCCTACCTGTGTCATCAGGGGTTAGGGCTGATTAGATACATATTGTGTATATAATCATCATAATTCTTTGTTAGTAACAATTTTTTCTTGTCCCCTGAGTATCATTGATAGTTTGTTGAATCGTCAGACTGTATTAGGTGGATAGTTGCGATCTGTGTTATTTGCTTGATCAGACGCACCAAAAAATACAATGTTATCTATCCGCCGTCAGTCTTTGGTTTCTATTTTTGGTGAGCGGATTTATTTTTGTCTATTTGGTAGTACCCTTGGTTTTATGGGCTTGTAATTAAAAGTTATGTTTTATTAGTCTGTTTTTCTGTGATTGACCAGATGGAGACGAAGTTCTGCACTTGATCATCGGCCATGGTAACTCCGGAGGAAGTGGACAAGGGTAAAGGAGGACGAGGATGAAGTCCATAGACCACATAGAAAGGAGAAGACCCAGAGGACTCAGAATCCTTATGGTTGTAGGAAAACTCAGCCCAGGGTTGCAGATCGGCCCAGTCGTCTTGGCGAGCGGAAACAAAATGGTGGAGATAGTCTTCCAAGACCTGATTTACCCTTTCAACCTGTCCATGGGATTGAGGGTGGTAACCCGAAGAAAAATCTAATTTAATTTGAAGGCGTGAACAGAGAGCCCTCCAAAACTTAGAGACAAATTGGACTCCTCAGTCAGAGACAATATGGGTGGGAAATCCATGCAGGCGGAAGTTATTGCAGAGGAACAACTTGGCAATCTGTGGTGCAGAGGGTAATCCCGGTAATGGCACGAAATAAGCCATTTTAGAGAATCGATCCACAACAGCCCAAATGACCGTATTTCCGCCAGAAGAGGGAAGATCAGTAACACAGTCCATTGCAATATCGGTCCAGGTTGCTCTGGAACTGGCAAAGGATGTAGTAGACCAGCAGGCTTGGAACAGGGGTCTTTTGCCGGGCACAAACTGAACAAGATCGGACAAAATCAACGGCATCCTGTTTTAGAGTGGACCACCAATACTGTCGGGCGATGAGCTGTATGGACTTACGTATTCCAGCATGACCGGCCAATAGAGAGGAAGGACCCCATTTCAGTACTCTGAGTCTTAAACGGGGAGGTACATAAGTCTTCCCTGATGGCAAGTGCTGAAGACAGGCTGGAGCTGCTGAGATGAGACGATCAGGGGAAATAATATGTTGAGAATGGGATTCCAGGCCTTGAACATCGGAGGATCTGGACACATCGTCAGCACGAAGATTCTTCTCTGCAGGACGGAAATGGATTAAGAAGTTAAATCTGGAGAAAAACAGAGACCAACGAGCGTGTCGGGGGTTGAGATGATGGGCAGACTAGAGATAGAGCAAGTTATTGTGGTCGGAATAGATAGTAATCGGATATACAGAGCCTTCCAAGAGGTGACGCCATTCTTCTAATGCCAACTTAATGGCCAAGAGCTCGCGATCTCCGATGGTATAATTTCTCTCCGCAGGGGAGAAGGTTTTGGAGAAAAATTTGCAGGTTAAATTTCTCCCCTTAGAAGACTTCTGCTTCAACACTGCACCTGCTCCAACTGATGAAGCATCCACTTCCAAGATGAATGGCTTGCTAGGATCGGGTCTAGATAGATCAGGAGCCGAAGCAAAGGCATACTTTAACTATTTGAAAGCTTCTTCAGCCTCAGGAGTCCAAACTCTTGGATTAGCAGTCTTCTTGGTAAGCGAGACTATGGGGGCTACCAGAGTGGAGTAGTGAGGAATAAATTGCCGATAGTAATTGGCAAAGCCGAGGAAGCGCTGAATTGCTTTCAAGCCCGAGGGTTGAGGGCAGTCCAGTACTGCGGACAGCTTGTTGGGATCCATTTGAAGACCTTGACTGGTAATAATATACCCCAGAAATGGAAGGCTGTTTTTTTCAAAAGTATCTTTCTCTAGTTTAGCATAGAGATTATTTTCACGGAGACACTGTAACACTTGGCGGAGGTGAGAGCGATGAGACTGAATATTGGGCGAGTAGATGAGTATGTCATCCAAATAAGCAACAACACATGAGTATAGGAGGTCACGGAAAATATCATTGACAAACTCCTGGAAGAATGCTGGAGTCCAAATGGCATCACTAGATACTCAAAATAACCGTCACGAGTATTAAATGCGGTCTTTCATTCGTTCCCTTCTCGTATACGAATCAAATTATAGGCCCCACGAAGATCCAATTTAGAGAAGATTTTAGCACCTCGAAGATGTTCAAACAACTCCGAGATTAAAGGAATTGGGTAGCGGTTCTTTACTGTAATTTTATTCAGACCTCGGTAGTCGATGCAAGGTCGCAAAGACCCGTCTTTTTTTTCCACGAAGAAGTAACCGGCTTCGGCAGGGGAAGAGGACTTCCTTATAAATCCCTTCTGAAGGTTCTCTTGGATATAATTAGACATGGCCAGAGTTTCAGGAACAGACAAAGGGTAGATTCTGCCCCTGGGAGGTGTGGTGCCAGGTAGCAAGTCAATTGGGCAATCGTGGGGACGATGCGGTGGTAACACTTTGGTTTGCTTTTTACTGAAGACATCAGGCAGTGGAAAGGAAGGCAAAGCAGGCAGTGGACGAGATGATGGTTCCAATTTTGAGATATGTATTGCGTATACAGTGGTTATTGCAATGCGGACCCCAGCGAAGAACTCCAGTTTTTCAATCCAGCTGTGGAGCATGGAGTTGCAACCACGGTAGGCCAAGCAAGAGAGGAGAAGTACAACGGGGGAGAACATAGAAGGACAAGTTCTCCCTTTGCAAGACTCCAACCTGCATAGACAATGGTTCTCTGCGATATAGCACAGTACAGTACAGTCTTTCACCATAGAGATGTACAGAGGCTTTAACAGGCGGGACACTGGTAGACAATCCCTATGTACTAGGGAAGCATCAATAAAATTTCCCGCGATGCCAGAGTCCAAAAAGGCAAGAACAGAGATGATCCCTTTGGAAGGTAGGAAAAGCTGGACCGTCATATTTAAGCGTGGAGAGGTGATATTCACACCAAGGGAGGCCTCTCCCACAAACCATAGGTGCGAGCATTTCCCTGTGACTGAGGACGCAGACGATAATATTTTAAGAAGTGATCCGCACTGGCACAGTATAGGCATAGATTCTCAGTTTGTCGGCAAGTCCTTTCCTTCGGGGTCAGGCGAGACCGATCCACCTGCATTGCCTCCACTGCGGGAGGCAACGTAGAAGATTGCGGTGGTTGCTGGAAGACAGGTGCCAGACTAGGAAAGCGCCAAGGTCGTGCAGACTCCCTTTCTTGGCGTAGGTCCTCACGTCACTCCGCTCTGAGAAACAGATATCAATCCGGGATGCCAACTTTATAAGCTCATTCAGATTAGATGGCAATTCTCGGGCAGCGAGGACATCCTTGATTTGACTTGATAATCCTAACTCTGATGCCAAGGTACGAAACCGGATGGCATACTCGCCCATAGAGGAGTTGCCCTGAGATAGACTCAGCAATGCCGTCATAGCGGAGGATGCTCGAGCAGGTCTTTGAAGACACACCGAAATTCCGTCAGGAATGCCTGGAGATTGGTAATGAGAGCTTCACTGCGATCCCAAAGCGGAGTTGCCCAGGCCAAAGCCCTTCCAGTTAAAAGACTGAGGATGAAGGCCACCTTTTCTCGTTCCATAGGGAAATGATCCGTCATGAGTTCAATGTGCATGGAACACTGAGTCACGAAACCACGACAGGACTTGGTATCCCCCTCATATTTCTCGAGAAGAGGCGGAATCTTGATCCGGAGACAACTGCAGGAACGGGAGGTGCCAACGGAGCAGGAGGAGGCTGTGGTTGTGGCGGTTGTTGCTGAGCGGTTAGCAACTGCTGCATCATGGCGGATAACTGGCTCAACTGCTGTGCCTGCTGGGCCAACTGCTGTGACTGGAGCGCCACAAAGGAAGCGAGATCCGGATTATCAGGCAGAGGAACCCCAGCAGGATCCATGGCCGGATCTTGCTGTAACGGAGCTGGATGTGGTTCCTCTAACCTGTGTGGCTGATGACTCGGACCGTATTGGTAAGCGGAGTCTAAGGTGCCGTTGGTCTTCACCAGAGGCCGCCGCAAGGCAGGATGGGCTTGCTGCGGCAGGCGACACCCAGGTCGCTACCCTCGACACGGCTCGACCACACAGGTAGCTGGGCAAAGTGAGGTACCGAAGGATAAGATAGTAGCGTAGTCAAATGTAGCAGAAGGTCAAGGCAGGCAGCAAAGGTGCGGAGTCTAATAACGTAGCAGAAGGTCTGGATACATGGGTAGGGCTAACAGGCTATAAGGGTCGTTTAATCTCAGGCTAGGGGCACTGAAGATCCGGCAGGGAAGTGTGGAGGTGCATGGACTTATAGAATGGTATCAGGTGTGCACAATAATTATGGGCATACTGGCCCTTTAAATTCTTGAGCTCCGGCGCGCACGCACCCTAAGGGAAGGGGACGCACGTGCCGGAGCTGAGGCAGCAGGGGAGAGAGGTGAGTGACGGGCTGGGATTCGCATTCGGGCGCGTCCGGCCATGTGAATCCCAGCCCTGCCGGCAGCATGGGATAAGGGAACAATGAGCTTGCAGCCGGTGCAGGCGGCCAGACCGCGGAGCTTGACATTCTGTTTTTGCACTTTCGTTTTGTCCTCCTTACCTTTTAAAAATCATAACCCTTTCAATTTTGCACCTAAAAAAACCATAAGAGGGCTGTTTTTTTGTGCCACCAATTCTACTTTGTAATTACATCAGTAATTTTACCCAAAAATCTACGGCAAAAAGAAAAAAAAATCATTGTATGACAAAATTTAAGAAAAACTGCAATTTGGTATATTTTGGGGGCTTGCGTTTCTACGCAATACTTTTTTCAGTAAAAATGACACTTTATCTTTATTCTGTAGGTCCATACGATTAAAATAATACCCTACTTATATAGATTTGATTTTGTAGTACTTCTGGAAAAAAATCATAACTACATGCACAAAAATTAATACATAAAAAATTGTCCTCTTCTGACCCCTATAACTTTTTTATTTTTTCAAGGTATGACGGCTCATATTTTGCGCCATGATCTGAAGTTTTTATCGGTACCATTTTTGTTTTCTACAATAGTAAAAAGAAGAATTGTCCAGCACTGGGTTTGCAGGTAAAAGCTTGCTTTTATTTAGAAAATCCGACAGAAACACCTGACAGAGGACAATGTCTGATGCGTTTCGCACCTGGGTGGTCAGTCTACGATTAAGCACCCAGGTGCGAAACGCGTCAGCAATTGTCCTCTGTCAGGTGTTTTTGTCGGATTTTCTAACTAAAAGCAAGCTTTTACCTGCAAACCCAGCGCTGGACAATTCTTCTTTTTACTATTGTATAAAGCCAAGGGCGGGACCGGCGTGTCCTTGCGCAGGTGCTCCGCATTTGTTCGAAGGGGTGAGCGGCATTACTTGTTGCTTTCATTTTTGTTTTCATCTGACTTTTTGATCGCTTTTTATAAAAAATTTTATGGTATAAAAAGTGACCAAAAATACGCAATTTTTTTTGTGCATACGCCATTGACCGTGTGGTTTAATTAACAATATATTTTTATAGTTCGGACATTTACGCACGCGGCAATACCAAATGTGTTTATTTTTATTATGTTTCTATATTTTTTATATGGAATTTGGGAAGAGGGGGGTGATTTAAACTTTTAATAAGGAAAGGGTTGATGTGTGTTTGTAAACTTTTTTTTACACTTTTAGTCCCTTTAGGGGACTTTTAGGAGGAATCATTTGATTCCTCATACAGATCAATGTGGTTCCATAAAACCACATTGATCTGTGTGCTCTGGGCTCGATTGATACAGCCTGGTCCTGCCAGGCTTTATCATTCTCAGCGCAGGAGCTGGCATGAAAGGGGAGGTAAGCCCTCAGGCTACCTCAGCAGTGGATCGATCCCCCGCAATCACGCTGCGGGGGTGGGGGGGGGGCGATCCACCCCACTGGACCACCAGGGACTGGATAAAGGCACCTTTAGATGCCGCTGTCAGATTTGACAGCGGCAATCTAAAGGGTTAATAGCTGGCCGACTATTGACACCAGCTACAGGAATCAGCTGGGGTCGGCCAGAATGACGCAGGCTCGAGTCGGGAGCCCATGCCATACCCCGTTAACAGCACATGGATGAGTATAGACCACCATGGTTGTTAACAGGTAAAGCAGGGGGACACGTCTGCCGGCACTGATGGTAGCCTTTGTTACTTTAGTTCCAGCTCTCTGCAGGTCATTCACTAGGTCCCCCCGTGTGGTTCTGGGATTTTTGCTCACTGTTCTTGTGATCATTTTTACTCCACGATGTGAGATCTTGCGTGGAGAGCCAGATCGAGGGAGATTATAAGGTTGTCTTGTATGTCTTCCATTTTCTAATAATTGCTCCCTCAGTTGATTTCTTCACACCAAGCTGCTTGCCTATTGCAGATTCAGTCTTCCCAGCCTGGAGCAGGTCTACAGTTTTGTTTCTGGTGTCCTTCGACAGTTCTTTGGTCATGGCCATAGTGGAGTTTGGAGTGTGACTGTTTGAGGTTGTGGACAGGTGTCTTTTATACTTATAACAAGTTCAAACAGGTGCCATTAATACAGTCAAGTACAAGTGGAGGACAGAGGAGGCTCTTAAAGAAGACGTTACAGGTCTGTGAGAGCCAGAAATCTTTCTTGTTTGTAGGTGACCAAATACTTATTTTCCACCATATTTTATGGATTTTTTTTCTCATTCTGTCTATCATAGTTGAGGTATACCTATGATGAAAATGACAGGCCTCTCATCTCTTAAAGTGGGAGAACTTGCACAATTGGTGGCTGACTAAATACTTTTTGCCCCACTTATACTGTATTTTATGCTCTTGCAGTGCTTGGGTAACTATCTGAAATTTCTTGCGCCACTGTAACATGGATGCAGAGAGGTCAGCAAACAGAATGATTTTGCTATATTTTTCTGGGAGAGCCTCCTGCTTCCTAATATATGTCATCAGGGTTTCTATTACATGAAAAAAGTAGATTTTTGCAAGCAGATCTCGAGGTTTATCTTCTGAGATATGTTTAGGTCTGGGAAGCCTATTACATCTATCTATGATCATCTAATTTTGTGAACAGCTGTGTAGTGCAACTTTTATGACACCCTGGATAAATGGGGTTAATTCTTTTGCTAACACAGTCTCAGGGAACCCACAAAATTTCATATTATTTTGGCGAGACCGATCTTCTAGGTCTGCCACTTTCAATCTTAGTTCTCGCACCTCAGCCTCTAGATCCTAGTGTGCATCCATCAACTTGTTATGTGAGCCTATCAGCTCAGAGGTTTTCGTCTCAGTTTTATCTGTTCTCTCCAATAATTCAATTACTGCAGCCCCTAAAGGTTGCAGCATTTGTGCTATATTATTCTGTATTGTAAGACTAAATGCCTGTAACATTGTCTTTAGGGTAGTATCAGTGACTGGGACGGCACCTATGGGTAGAGAATCCAGTAAAACTCCAGCCTGTCCCGAGCTAGCATATTGCTCAAGTCTTTTACTGGGCATAACTGCTTCTGTAGGACCCTGTGTCTGAGGGCTTTTCCCCCTGCTATTATTCTAGGGAGGTTTGAGTAAGCTATGTCCAGTACCTTGTGTCTGGACATAAGGTTCCCGACATAAGGTTCCCGACTCCTTAAATTCCTCCTCCTCCGGTGTTGTCTTCTGTACATCTGACAGCGCTGGGGACACTAGTGAGGCCTTTTCATTTTCCCATGCTCGAGATCTGACATCCGGTTCAGAGGTGCTCCATCTGCGCCTCCCCCTTCCATGCAGGGGATTTGTAAAAGCCTTCCAGCTTTCTCAGCTTCTCTCCTCCACCTCTTTTAATTGCCGGCATGCCTGCCAGTGTCTCGTTCGACTGCAACATTGTCACCACAGGTGCCGCCCTGACAGTCACAGGAGTTTAACAACTTTTCATTAAAGTTGGAGGTTAAAATACAAAATTAGATTTTTTTTCACTAAAATGCTGGTGTTACCCCAAATTTTTCATTTTCACATGGCGTAATAGGAGAAACCCCCCCCAAAATGTGTAACTTCATTTGGAAATATCCCATACGTGGACCTAAAGTGCTCTTCGGGCACACTAAATGGCTCAAAATAGTATGCAAAATTTGACTTTTGGAAAGCAAATTTAGCTGAAATCGTTTTTGGGGGGCATGTCGCATTTAGGAAGCCCCCAGGGTGCCAGAATAGCAAAAAGACACATGGCACAATATTTGGGAAACTACACCCCTCAAGGAATGTAACAAGGGGTACAGTGAGCCTTAAAGGAGAAATGCAGAGCTAAACTTTTAACTCTTAATAGTGCCCGGGCTGCAAAAACTAAAAAAACAAACATTAACTCATCTTCCTACATTCCCCCGTTGCGCGGGTATCGGTGTCCCGATCCTCCGCTGCTGCTCATTACCATGCTTCATAGGCTCGGAAGCCACTTCGGTCAGCGTATCACCGGTGGCAGCGAAGTCCCGCCTCGGCCGGTGATAGGCCCAGGCTCCTTACATGACAGTTTACTCAGCCAATCACTGCCCAAAGCGGGACATTTCTGCGGCCAGTGATACGCTGACCGCAGTGTGACATTCCGAGCCTAAGAAGCATGAAAACGAGCAGCAGTGGAGGAACGGGATTTCGATACCGGCACAACGGGGGAACGTAGGAAGGTGAGATAACATAACATAGTAACATAGTTCATGAGGTTGAAAAAAGACCAGAATTCATCAAGTTCAACCTAGATCCCTACTGAGTCCCTACTGAGTTGATCCAGAGGAAGGCAAAAAACCCACACCCTAGAGGTAAAAATTCCTTCTCGACTCCAAATATGGCAGTCAGAATAAATCCCTGGATCAACGTTCTGTCCCTATAAATCTAGTATACATAACCAGAGATGTTATTACTCTGCAAAAATGCATCCAGACCCGTTGTGAACTCTTTTACAGAGTTCACCATGACCACCTCCTCAGGCAGAGAATTCCACAGTCTCACTGCTCTTACAGTAAAGAACCCTCGTCTGTGCTGGTGTAGAAACCTTCTTTCCTCTAGACTTAGAGGATGCCCCCTTGTTATAGATTCAGTCCTGGTATAAATAGATCATGGGAGAGATCTCTGTATGGCCCCCTGATATATTTATACATAGTTATTAGGTCGCCCCTAAGCCTTCTTTTTTCTAAACTAAATAACCCTAATTCTTATAATCTTTCTGTGTACTGTAGTTCTTGCATTCCCCGTATTACTCTGGTTGCCCGTCTTTGAACCCTCTCCAGCTCCACTATATCTTTCTTGTACACTGGTGCCCAGTACTGTACACAGTATTCCATGTGTGGTATGACTAGTGATTTGTACTGCGGTAGAATTATTTCTTGTCATGGGCATCTATGCCCCTATTTATGCACCCCATGATTTTATTAGCCTTGGCAGCAGCTGCCCGACACTGGTCACTACAGCTAAATTTACTGTTAACTTAGACTCCTAAGTCCTTTTCTATATCAGTGGTCCCAAATGTTCTCCCATTTAATACATAACCCCAGCCCGGATTTTTCCTCCCCATGTGCATTACCTTACATTTATCAGTGTTGAACCTCATTTGCCACTTCCCAGCCCAAACCTCTAACCTATCCAGATCCAGTTGTAACAGTGCACTGTCCTCTATTGTGTTTACCGCTTTACAGAGTTTAGTATCATCTGCAAAGATTGTTACTTTACTATTCAACCCCTCTACAAGGTCATTAATAAATAAATTAAACAGAACAGGACCCAAGACGGACCCCTGTGGTACCCCAATAGTAACAGTCACCCAATCAGAATAAGTACCATTAATAACCACCCTCTGTTTCCTATCACTGAGCCAGTTACTTACCCACTTACACACATTGTCCCCCAGCCCGATCCTTCTCATTTTATGCACCAACCTTTTATGTTGCACCATATCAAATTGTTACGATTCGGCAGGCTGGATGTGGATCCTCTGTGTCAGCGAGGGATTGGCGTGGACCGTGTCCGTGGACCGGTTCTAGGGTTGCTACTGGTTTTCACCAGAGCCCGCCGCAAAGCGGGATGGTCTTGCTGCGGCGGTAGCAACCAGGTCGTATCCACCGGCAACGGCTCAACCTCGCTGACTGCTGAGAAGGCATGGGACAGAAGGACTAGGCAGAGGCAAGGTCAGACGTAGCAGAAGGTCGGGGCAGGCGGCAAGGTTCGTAGTCAATGAGGATAGCAGGAGATCTGGAACACAAGCTTTGGACAACACTAAACGCTTTCACTGGCACAAGGCAACAAGATCCGGCAAGGAAGTGCAGGGGAAGTGAAGTAATATAGACAGGGAGCAGGTGGAAGCTAATTAGGCTGATTGGGCCAGGCACCAATCATTGGTGCACTGGCCCTTTAAATCTTAGAGAGCTGGCATGCGCCAGAACATGACAGCCGGGGACCGGGATGGGTAAGTGACTTGGGATGCGATTAGCGAGCGGGCGCATCCCGCTATGCGAATCGCATCCCCGCCGGCAATGTCAGTGCAGCGTCCCCGGTCAGCGGGTCTGACCGGGGCGCTACAGAGAGAGAGACGCCGCGAGCGCTCCGGGGAGGAGCAGGGACCCGGAGCGCTCGGCGTAACAGTACCCCCCCCCCTTAGGTCTCCCCCATAGGAGACGCCTCTTGAGTCTCCTTCTGAAAAAAGAAGTCCTGGGTAGCTATACCAGCGGCAGGTAGTTCAGAAGAAGTGGGAATGGGGAGGGGGGGCAGAGGGTGAAGCTTGTCACAGGGCAGAGTGTCACCAGGACGGGGGCTATGAGGAGGCACGGCACAGTCCAGATAGGCCTTGGGGAGACCAGGCACAGGAGGAGACACTGAGGCCCGACAGACGGGACTGGGAGCAGATGTGAGGCATTTCTTACGGCAAGCAGAACCCCAATTCTTGATCTCCCCGGTGGTCCAGTCAAGGGTGGGAGAATGATGCTGGAGCCATGGCAGACCGAGGAGGAATTCAGAGGTGCAGTTGGAAAGGACAAAAAATTCAATCTTTTCGTGATGGGGTCCAATGCACATTAAGAGGGGTTCTGTGCGGTATCGCACAGTACAGTCCAACTTCACTCCGTTGACCAAAGAAATGTAGAGCGGCTTGACAAGACGGGTCAGCGGGATGCAGAACTTATTCACCAAAGAGTCCAGAATAAAATTTCCAGAAGCACCAGAGTCCAAGCAGGCCACGGCTGAGAGGGAGGAATTGGCAGAAGGCGAAATCCGCACGGGCACAGTGAGACGTGGAGAAGCAGACTTCGTACCAAGGGACGCCACACCCACGTGAGCTGGGTGCGTACGTGCGTTTCCTAGACGTGGAGGACGAATAGGGCAATCCACCAAGAAATGTTCGGTACTAGCGCAGTACAGACATAGATTTTTTTCCCTACGGCGAGTCCTCTCTTCATGGGTCAGGCGAGACCGATCCACTTGCATAGCCTCCTCGGCGGGAGGCACAGGGGTAGATTGCAAAGGATACTGTGGGAGAGGTGCCCAGAGATCAAGGTCTTTTTCCTTGCGGAGCTCCTGGTGTCTCTCAGAAAAATGCATGTCAATGCGGGTGGCCAAATGGATGAGTTCTTGCAGGTTGGCAGGAATATCTCGTGCGGCCAGCACATCCTTGATGTTACTGGATAGGCCTTTTTTAAAGGTCACGCAGAGAGCCTCGTTATTCCAAGATAATTCGGAAGCGAGAGTACGAAATTGGATGGCGTACTCGCCTACTGAAGAATTACCCTGGACCAGGTTCAGCAGGGCAGTCTCGGCAGAAGAAGCTCGGGCTGGTTCCTCGAAGACACTACGGACTTCAGCGAAGAAGGACTGGACTGTGGCTATGGCAGGATCATTGCGGTCCCAGAGCGGTGTGGCCCAAGACAAGGCCTTTCCAGAAAGAAGACTCACTACGAACGCCACCTTAGACCGTTCTGTAGGAAATTGGTCCGACAACATCTCCATATGTAGGGAACATTGAGACAAGAAGCCACGGCAGAGTCTAGAGTCCCCATCAAATTTGTCCGGCAGGGACAAGCGGAGGCTAGGAGCGGCCAGTCGCTGCGGAGGAGGTGCAGGAGCTGGCGGAGGAGATGGTTGCTGCTGTAGCAGTGGCAGAAGTTGCTGTAACGTGGCGGTCAACTGCGACAGCTGCTGTCCTTGTTGGGCAATTTGCTGCGATTGCTGAGCTACCACCGTGGATAGGTCAGCGAGACTTGGCAGCGGCACCTCAGCGGGATCCATGGCCGGATCTACTGTTACGATTCGGCAGGCTGGATGTGGATCCTCTGTGTCAGCGAGGGATTGGCGTGGACCGTGTCGGTGGACCGGTTCTAGGGTTGCTACTGGTTTTCACCAGAGCCCGCCGCAAAGCGGGATGGTCTTGCTGCGGCGGTAGCAACCAGGTCGTATCCACCGGCAACAGCTCAACCTCGCTGACTGCTGAGAAGGCGTGGGACAGAAGGACTAGGCAGAGGCAAGGTCAGACGTAGCAGAAGGTCGGGGCAGGCGGCAAGGTTCGTAGTCAATGAGGATAGCAGGAGATCTGGAACACAGGCTTTGGACAACACTAAACGCTTTCACTGGCACAAGGCAACAAGATCCGGCAGGGGAAGTGAGGTAATATAGACAGGGAGCAGGTGGAAGCTAATTAGGCTGATTGGGCCAGGCACCAATCATTGGTGCACTGGCCCTTTAAATCTTACTGAGCTGGCGCGCGCGTGCCCTAGAGAGCGGAGCCGCGCGCGCCAGAACATGACAGCCGGGGACCGGGACGGGTAAGTGACTTGGGATGCGATTCGCGAGCGGGCGCGTCCCGCTATGCGAATCGCATCCACGCCGGCAATGTCAGTGCAGCGCTCCCGGTCAGCGGGTCTGACCGCGGCGCTGCAGAGAGAGAGACGCCGCGAGCGCTCCGGGGAGGAACAGGGACCCGGAGCGCTCGGCGTAACACAAATGCTTTTGAAAAATCCAGATATACGACATCCAGCGATTCCCCCTCGACCAGTCTGGAGCTCAGCTCCTCAAAGAAGCTGATCAGGTTAGTTTGACAGGACTGATCCCTCATAAACCCATGCTGAGATGGAGTCATACATTTATTTGTATCAAGATATTCCAAAATAGCATCTCTTAGAAAACCCTCAAACAATTTACATACAACAGAGGTTAAACTAACAGGTCTATAATTCCCAGGGTCACCTTTTGTTCCCTTTTTAAATATTGGTACCACATTTGCTATGTGCCAGTCCTGGGGAACAGTCCCTGTTACTATAGAGTCCCGGAATATAAAAAATAGGGGTCTGTCTATAACATTACTTAATTCCTTTAGAACACGGGGTGAATGCCATCCGGACCTGGGGATTTGTCTGTTTAGATTTTTTTGTAGGATTTTACCTTATCACACTGTATTTCACCTGGCATTTCATTTTCCTCAGTGAATACAGTGGAGAAGAATTTGTTTAATATATTTGCTTTTTCCTGATCCCCGTTTATAATTTCTTCCTCATCATTTTTTAAAGGGCCTACACTTTCATTTTTGACCTTTTTGCTATTAATATAGTTAAAGAACATTTTGGGGTTAGTTTTACTCTCTTTAGCAATGAGTCTTTCTGTATTTATTTTTGCGGCTTTTGTTTTTTTTACATATTTTACATTTTTCTCTATAGCTTTTTAATGCTTCTTCACTGCTGTCCTGTTTTAGTATTTTAAATACTTAATTTTTGTCATTTTTTGCCCCTTTAATGTTTTTATTCATCCATACTGGTTTTCTTTTATTTCTGACCCTTTTATTCCCATAAGGTATATACTTATTACAGTGATAATGTAAGATATCTTTAGAAGTCTCCCATTTAGTGTCAGTATTCTTGTTTTTGAGGACATTATCCCATTTTATATTGTTAAGGGCTTCTCTGAGCTGATCAAACTTTGCTTTCCTAAAGTTCATTTGTTTTGTGGCCTCTCGAGAGATTCCCTTATTGAAGAACAAGTTATAATGTATTATATTATGATCACTATTTCCCAGGTGTCCTTTTACCTGCACATTAGTTACTCTGTCAGGTCTGTTGATTAATATTAAGTCTAGTAGGGCACCCCCTCTGGTCGGGCTCTGCACCATTTGGGACAGATAATAGTCTTTAGTTATAGTCAGAAATCTGTTTCCTTTATGAGATTGACAGGTCTAAGTCTCCCAGTTTATATCAGGATAGTTAAAGTCCCCCATTATTACCACATCATTTTGATTTGCTGCTTTGTTTATTTGCCTCAGTAATTGATCTTCTGTCTCTTCCATTATGTTTGGTGGCTTATAACAAACCCTATCAGAATTTTTTTATTTTTATCTCCATATATTTCTAGCCATTATGCCTCCACATTATCGTCCCCCTCCCATATATCCTCCCGAATTGCGGCCTTCAGACTTGATTTCACATACAGACAAACTTCTCCCCCTTTCCGTTCTGTCCAATCCTTCCTGAATAGACTATAACCCTGTATGTTGGCCGTCCAGTCACAGGTATCATCCAACCAAGTCTCTGTTATACCCGCTATGTCATAATTTTCCTCAGACATCAACCACTCCAGTTCATCAGTTTTATTGGACAGACTTCTGGCATTAGTCATCATGCAATTCAATGGTGTATGTTTTTTCTTCCTATGAAGCCTATTCGTATTAACTATTCTAAAACCCCTCTCTGCTCCACCCCCAGGTACATTACTAAGTCCCCCCTCTCTATCTACACTGTCTTCCCTCTCTATGTTATAGGTTCCCTCCCCCCCCAGTCCCTAGTTTAAACACTCCTCCACCCTTCTAGCCATCTTCTCCCCAAGCACAGCTGCACCCTCCCCATTGAGGTGCAGCCCATCCCTACGGTAGAGCCGGTAACCGACAGCGAAGTCAGCCCAGTTCTCCATGAACCCAAACCCCTCCTTCCTACACCAGCTTCTGAGCCACTTGTTTACCTCCCTGATCTCCCGCTGCCTCTCTGGTGTGGCTCGTGGTACAGATAATATTTCAGAAAATATTACCTTGGAGGTCCTTGCCTTAAGCTTGCGGCCTAAGTCCCTGAAATCATTTTTAAGGACACTCCACCTACCTCTTACTTTGTCATTGGTGCCAACATGTACCATGACTGCTGGGTCCTCTCCAGCCCCACGCAGCAACCTGTCAACCCGATCCGCGATGTGCCGAACTCGAGCGCCAGGAAGACAACACACTGTTCGGCGATCCCGGTCTTTATGACAGATCACCCTGTCTGTCCCCCTAATAATTGAGTCCCCCACTACCAGTACCTGTATAGCCTGCCCTGCACTCCTCCCTCCCTCCTTACTGGAGCAGACACTCCCCTGGCGGTCAGAGGCAGAGTCCTGCTGCAGTACTGCTAGCTCTGAAATGGCATCCCCCTCATCCGCCAACAGGGCAAACTTGTTGGGGTGTGCCAATTCAGGACTAGCCTCCCTGACACTTTTCCCTCTACCCCGTTTTCTAATTGTAACCCAGCTAACTGCGTGACTGTCCTGAACCTCTGACCCTGTCACGATCCCAGCTGGTAGGAGGTGGATCCTCTGTGCCAGAGAGGGATTGGCGAGACCGTGCTAGTGGACCGGTTCTAAGTCACCACTGGTTTTCACCAGAGCCCGCCGCAAAGCGGGATGGTCTTGCTGCGGCGGTAGTGACCAGGTCGTATCCACTAGCAACGGCTCAACCTCTCTGACTGCTGAAGATAGGCGCGGTACAAGGGAGTAGGCAGAAGCAAGGTCGGACGTAGCAGAAGGTCGGGGCAGGCAGCAAGGATCGTAGTCAGGGGCAACGGCAGGAGGTCAGGAACACGGGCTAGGAACAAACAAGGGAACGCTTTCACTAGGCACAAGGGCATCAAGATCCGGCAAGGGAGTGCAGGGGAAGTGAGGTATAAGTAGGGAGTGCACAGGTGGAAACTAATCAAGGTAATTAGGAAGATTGGACCAGGCACCATCATAGGTGCACTGGCCCTTTAAATCGCAGAGACCCGGCGCGCGCGCGCCCTAGGGAGCGGGGCCGCGCGCGCCGGGACAGGACCGACGGAGAGCGAGTCAGGTACGGGGACCGGGGTGCGCATCGCGAGCGGGCGCCACCCGCATCGCGAATCGCATCCCGGCTGGAGGCGGTACCGCAGTGCACCCGGTCAGGAGATCTGACCGGGGCGCTGCAGCAACGAGGATGAGGCGAGCGCTCCGGGGAGGAACGGGGACCCGGAGCGCTCGGCGTAACAGTACCCCCCCCCTTGGGTCTCCCCCTCTTCTTGGGTCCAAAGAACCTGAGGAACAAAAACTCAACTCTTTCGTGAAGAGGTCCGATGCACATTAGGAGGGGTTCCGTGCGGTAACGCACGGCACAGTCCAAACTTTCATTGTTAACACAATTGCTGTAGAGGGGTCTGGCGAGACTGGTCACAGGGACGTTGAACCTGTTGATAAGAGAGGCCAAAAAAAATTTCCTGCAGATCCGGAATCCAAGAAGGCCATAGTAGAGAAGGAGAAGGCAGAGGCAGATATCCGCACAGGCACAGTAAGGCGTGGAGAAGCAGAGTTGACATCAAGAACTGTGTCACCTTTGTGCGGAGTCAGCGTACGTCTTTCCAGGCGGGGAGGACGGATAGGACAATCCTTCAGGAAGTGTTCGGTACTGGCATAGTACAGGCAAAGATTCTCCATGCGGCGTCGTGACCTCTCTTGAGGTGTCAAGCGAGACCGGTCAACTTGCATAGCCTCCACGGCGGGAGGCACAGGAACGGTTTGCAGAGGACCAGAGGAGAGAGGAGCCGGGGAGAAAAAACGCCTTGTGCGAACAAAGTCCATATCCAGGTGGAGCTCCAGACGCCATCCGGAAAAACGCATGTCAATGCGAGTGGCAAGATGAATGAGTTCATGTAGGTTAGCAGGAGTTTCTCGTGCGGCCAGAACATCTTTAATGTTGCTGGATAGGCCTTTTTTAAAGGTCGCGCAGAGAGCCTCACTATTCCAGGACAACTCGGAAGCAAGAGCACGGAACTGAATGGCGTATTCGCCAACGGAAGAAACACCCTGGGCCAGGTTCAGCAGGGCAGTCTCGGCAGAAGAAGCTCGGGCAGGCTCCTCGAAGACACCACGGGCCTCAGCGAAGAAGGACTGGACTGTGGCTGTGGCAGGATCATTGCGGTCCCAGAGTGGTGTGGCCCCAGACAAGGCCTTTCCAGAAAGGAGACCACGGCAGAGTCCAGAGTCCTCATCAAATTTGTCCGGCAGGGACAAGCAGGGGTTAGGAGCGGCCGGTTGCTGCGGAGGAGTTGCAGGAGCCGGCGGAGGAGATGGTTGTTGTAGCTGCTGTGTCTGTGGCAGCAGCTGCTGTATCTGTGACTGAAGTTGCAGTGTCACGGTGGTCAAGTATGCCAGCTGGTGATTTCGCTGGGCAATCCGTTGGGCTTGCTGGGCAATCTGTTGGGCTTGCTGGGCAATCACCGTGGTGAGGTCGGCGACAACTGGCAGAGGAACTTCAGCGGGATCCATGGCCGGATCTACTGTCACGATCCCGGCTGGTAGGAGGTGGATCCTCTGTGCCAGAGAGGGATTGGCGAGACCGTGCTAGTGGACCGGTTCTAAGTCACCACTGGTTTTCACCAGAGCCCGCCGCAAAGCGGGATGGTCTTGCTGCGGCGGTAGTGACCAGGTCGTATCCACTAGCAACGGCTCAACCTCTCTGACTGCTGAAGATAGGCGCGGTACAAGGGAGTAGGCAGAAGCAAGGTCGGACGTAGCAGAAGGTCGGGGCAGGCAGCAAGGATCGTAGTCAGGGGCAACGGCAGGAGGTCAGGAACACGGGCTAGGAACAAACAAGGGAACGCTTTCACTAGGCACAAGGGCATCAAGATCCGGCAAGGGAGTGCAGGGGAAGTGAGGTATAAGTAGGGAGTGCACAGGTGGAAACTAATCAAGGTAATTAGGAAGATTGGACCAGGCACCATCATAGGTGCACTGGCCCTTTAAATCGCAGAGACCCGGCGCGCGCGCGCCCTAGGGAGCGGGGCCGCGCGCGCCGGGACAGGACCGACGGAGAGCGAGTCAGGTACGGGGACCGGGGTGCGCATCGCGAGCGGGCGCCACCCGCATCGCGAATCGCATCCCGGCTGGAGGCGGTACCGCAGTGCACCCGGTCAGGAGATCTGACCGGGGCGCTGCAGCAACGAGGATGAGGCGAGCGCTCCGGGGAGGAACGGGGACCCGGAGCGCTCGGCGTAACAGACCCACTATCCTCCCCCACCTCTACCCCAGAGAGTACCTGCTCAGTGAGCAGGAGACTCCTCTCCATGTTGTCAGTGCTTCTCAATGTTGCCAGTTACTCCTCTAGATCCAGGATCTGGGCTTCCAGACGAACAACTAGCACACATCTCGCACAACAATGTGCACCCTCAAACTGCTGTTCAATGATTGCATACATTGAACAGGATGTACACCGGACAACATTTTCCAACATGGAGGCCATACTAGTTATGGGGATTTAGTAGACCTTTTCGAGTTGAAGACTACAGTATAAGCAAAGTAACACTCACAGCGATCTCAAACTCCTGCTTTCAAACTCAGTTTTCTAACTCTCAGTTTCACTCTTACAGAGCCCACTCAAAACAGAGCACGCTCAGAAACTGAGTCCCAACCTAAAATGTATACACCTGTGTCCACTCTACCCCTCCCCCTACAGGCAGAGTGAAGAGAGAGAGAAAAAAAAAATGTTAAAGAGTTACGCCGGTGCTTACACATCTTATTCCCCAACCAATGCAAGCCTACGGGAGGGGGCATGATAGCTGTCACGCCCCCTCCCATAGGCTTGCATTGAGGGGCGAAGCGTGATGTCACACGGGGGTGGGGGCGTAACGTCACACGCAGCCGGCCCTGCGGTCGACCGTAACACGCTCCGGGGACTGATTACAAACGGGGTGCCGCGTGCATGGTCCCGGGCGTCCCCAGCTGCGGGACTCCTGCGATCAGGCATCTTATCCCCTATCCTTTGGATAGGGGATAAGATGTGTAAGCACCGGAGTACCCCTTTAAAGTCTGTTTAAACTAGTAGCAGTGAACCCTCTATGTGCAAGTTGAAATATTCACACAAAATCACTCCAGTTCACAAATTAACAAGATACACTCCTGACCGCACAGCAGATATGGCAGTTTTCTAACTCTCTTTCAGTTTCACTCTTACAGAGCCCACTTAAAACAGAGCATGCTCAGAAACTGAGTCCCAACCTAAAATGTATACACCTGTGTCCACTCTACCCCTCCCCCTACAGGCAGAGTGAAGAGAGAGAAAAAAAAAAAAAGGTTAAAGTCTGTTTGTTTTTTTAATTTTTGCAGCACGGGCGCTATTGGAGTTGCAATTAAAAAGAGGATATATTGCTGGTAAACCTGTGTTTAAATTTGAATTAGTACCTAATGTCCCATGACAGAGATTTTTTTCTATTCTAGAAAGGTATCAGTAGGCTAAAACTATTGTTTCAAAGTTAGAAATTGCATATAACAACACTTATCTATTATTATGTTGTTACAATAACCTAGTTTCAATATGGATTGACCTTGGCTACACTGAAATGTGTTTAAACATTTTATAACCCAATGAAAATGGTCCTGTGGGCAAATTTGATATTGAAGAAATAAACTGGTTACTTCAGAATTTGCGCACTATGGCATTGTAGCATCCAGCTGTTACTTTCCTGTGGCCAGACAGCTGTTTATTGAAGATAAGGTTGAGTTCAAATGAATGATTCTTTGAAAGCCTGAGCTGAAAAATGGTCACATTTTTATTAAAATTAATTTATGTAAAATGTGAAAGTAAATAATAATAAGCTAAGATGGTAAGTGATTAGATTCAGAGAACTACAATTTAGACAAAGGTCATCTTTAACAGTGCAAAGTCTATGCCTTGGGGAAAATATACCATACTCAAATTTATCTGCAATTTACAAATAGAGAAACGAAACATGGCCTCACATCCACAACTTGTACTATAAGTACTATGATCTAATTGCTTCTCAGCATAATTTCAAAAGTTGTTAGTCAACCTGTTAGTATTTAAGTCAAATTTATCTGCACCTAGCTACAGAATATTTTACCACTGCTTACCACGTGCCCTGTGCAGCTCCTCCGTCTCACTGTATGCTCCGGGCGTCCCCCTCTCCTGCACTAATGCATGTTGCAAGTTTCTGGTGTGTCTAATAGGCATGGTAAATGTGCACATTCCTGTCCTCCAATCCCTGCCAGGCACAACCTATAAGCACTCCACCTTCCTGTGGTGTCTGAGCAACATTGTATATCTACATAGCAAAGGTGTCTGTCGGTTACTTTGATCCTGAGTTTCTAACCTGAGCCTGATTCCTTGTACCTGCTTGATTCTCCAGTGTATGACCTGGATTGGTGGACATGCCTGAACTATCTAGTCTGCAATACTGCAACTAGCCCCTCTGGCCTGTATCCCTGATGCTTGAGTGTTCTGGCCTGCTTGACCAGCTGCCACCTAACCAGGACCACTCTTGCGCTAGTGACCTGGTACATCCCCACGGGGCATCTTCATGTAAAAGATGTATAGCAAGGAGATAAGGACAGATCGGGAAGCGTGGAGAAGCCTTCTTCACTCTTTCCGCTTTGTCCTTTTCTGTGATCTTTTTTTCCTTCTGTATGTCATATATTTCAACATATGGGTGAATGCTGCATAGTTAAATTTATACTTCTGAATATGAACTGTTACCTATTTGCCTTACTTGCAACATAGAGCACCAAAGCTCGGTTGGTATGCAGAGGAATGAATTGTCTACTCCCTGTAGTTTCATAGAAAGCATATAGACATAGGCTGTGCCAGTTGGGTAGTCCATCTCCTACTACAGATTCCAGCAGATAGGGTTGGTAAATCCACAGTAAAGCTGGAATTCCACTAAGGTTTTTCTCCCAAAAACGCCCATTCTGCTGCACAGCTTTTTTTCTGTGAAATGTTAGCTGCAAGTCAATAGGGAACTGCAAAATGCCATATCCACTTGGCGCTTTTCAGTTTGGCATTTTTTTTATCCCTTTGCCGTTATTCAGCAATTTTGGGCTCCCTGGCAGTTTTTCAAAAATGACTTCTTGTTGAGACATTTTTGTCAGGAAAATCTTGGCGTTTTTAACTGATAAAAGTCTATGGGAGTGAAAAAACACCCAAAAAAGCCATGTGGGTTTTAACATTCGCGTTTTTTGCAGGCGTTTTTTTTTTTTTTTTTTACTTTAGCAATCCAAAAAAGGGATGGAGTTAGCTTTTTTTTTATAAAATTTTCTAGGTTACCATAATTTTTTTTTTTTTTTTAAAGAGATACAGTAGGGATGGAAAAAATTGTAGGGAACAAATTTTTTTATAACAAAAAGTTTATTGATTTTCAATTAGGGACCAATTTATGTGAGCGGGCAGGAACATAAAAATGTAGCAGACAATATTAAAAATGGATAAATTGGCATGTAATTATAAAAATGATATCTATTTTTTTAATTAATTTTGGAAAACCTTTTATTAATAATGTATTTTAATTATGTGATTTTGTGATTTTTACTTGTTTTAAACTTAAGTCTCTCTATTTTGTACATTATTTAGGTACTACCCACGGCATGGAACAGACTGCTCCATGCTGTGAGTTGTAGTACCTGTACTAATAGAAAGATCGCAGTGGGTGTCACTCCCGACACCCGTTGTTATCATCCTTTATAATATGGAGAAGCAGGCGGCATAGCCGCACTTCTCCGCTCTTCTGCCCTGTACTGGCCTGATGGTTGCGGCCAATCACAACTCTAAGCGGCATATATGAATCTGTCATGTGAAGAGAACTTCATATCACAGATGAGTACAGGGTAGGGGAGTGGAGAAGTGCGGCCGTGCCGCCCGCTTCTCTATATTATAAAGGAAGATCGCAACTGGTGTCAGGAGAGACACCCGCTGCGATCTGTCTATTAGTGCAGGTACTGCAGCTCCCAGCATGGAACAGAGTGTGCTCCATGTTGGGAGAAGTAGTACCTGCAGTAAGAGACAGATAACCCCGGGTGTCACTCCTGAAACCTGTTGTGATCGTCCTTTAGATTGCTTAGATGGAGAGCGGCTTTCTGCTGTGCTCCTATCACGGCTCTATACAGCTGGCCAGTCATGTAAATAGAAATTCACTTCACTGATTCATATATAGACAGGTGATTGGCTGCCACCATCTGGCCAGTCACCGCTCTGAGCGGCAAAAGTAGTAATAATCACACACATTGTATAAAACACATAATTAACATACATTTTTAATAAAAAGTTTCCCAAAATTAATTTAAACAATATATTTTAACAATTACATAACCCCTTTATATATTTTTAATATTGTTGGCTACACTTTTATGTCCCGGCCTGCTTACATAAATTTGTCCATGATTGAAAATTAATAAAAATGTTGTTATAAAAATATAAATTTCAGTCCCTACAATTTTTTCTATCCTTACTGCATCATTTATTTATTTTTGGTACCCAACAAAATAAAAAATAAAAGACGCAGGCAGGGAAACTGCCAAAGGGGACAAAAATGCAATTTCCACACATAGGTAAAAATGCCGAAAAAAATGCTGAGAAAATCAGTGGCAGTTTTTCTTGCATTTTTTCTGCCATTTTTTACCCTAAAAACAGCAGGGAAAGAACCTCAGTGGAATCCTACACTAACTGAATAAACAGTATATTCATTCTAAGATAAAAATACAAAGAAAATAATAGAAGGGCAAAATAGGTGGACTAGGTAGTGGTTTTCTGCCAACTCTTTTTTCTTTTGCAGCCAAATGGCAACTATAATGAAGTCATGCAACAGCAACCCATGGGCTACATAGTTACATAGTACAGTTTAAGTTTAACCAAGAAGGAGAGGAAGGTGAAGAAAAAGGGGTATAGGTGGACTACAAGAACATGAATCTCCTGTACAAGCTAAAAAGAAGCAAAACATCTCCTGTGTCCACACTAAGTGGAAATTATTATTGATGGGGTCACTACCTGAATCACAGTATGCAGACTAAAATATAACTTTTATTCATTACATCTAAAAAGGAAGTAATAAAATGTCCAAGTTTTTAACAGGAGCAAGACCAAACTTCAACAGAACCAAATAGATTACTTCACAGACAGGAATGTAGCTGGAAACCACAAGGCCCTGGTGCAAAAATTGCCCTGGTGCCTCCCAGTGCCAGGGTCCGACTGGGACCAAAGTTGTTTGATTTTTTTGGTAGGGGTCTGACTGCTGGGACACCTTGTGACAAATGGCCCACTAGATGTTACAAAACTACAACTCTCATCATGTCAGGAGAGCCTCAGGTATTATGGGAGATGTAGTTTTGTAACAACTGGAGAGACACAGATTGGGGTACAGTTTCACCCATTCCCATAGAAGATACAAGTGACAACAGCTCTGATGGAACAGTCAGGAGAATACACAAACACATCAATGACCTAAGTGATGTCTTCTCTGTCTTTACTTTTCTTCTTCATCTGCTCCAGACTACAGGACTTCATCCAGCTACATCTTCCTTTATAGAGTCTAACGCCTGGACATATAGGTTCCTCACTTTGTCAGTAGATAACCATTCATGTATGAAGACAATCATCATTATCACTCTGTCAGACACTGTGCCGCCCCCCCCCCCCGAATATAATACTGCCACACACTGTGTCCTTGAAAATAACCAGGTCACATACTCTACCCTCTGGTTATAATACTGCCACACACTTTTTGTTGAATATAATACTGCCACACACTGTACCTCCTGAGTATAGTACTGCCACACACTTTCTCCTCAATATTATACTGCCACACACTGTACCCCCTGAGTATAATACTGCCACACACTGTGTCCCTGAAAATAACCAGGTCACATACTGTACCCTCTGGTTATAATACTGCCACACACTTTTTGTTGAATATAATACTGCCACACACTGTACCTCCTGAGTATAGTACTGCCACACACTTTCTCCTGAATATTATACTGCCACACACTGTACCCTCTGGAAATAATACAGCCACACACTTTCTCCTGAATATTATACTGCCACACACTGTACCCTCTGGAAATAATACAGCCACACACTTTACCCTCTGGATACAACTGCTACACACCCATCCCACCCCTGCAATGTTCTCCTCCATGCCCTTCTGTCCTCCTCCTCCAGGCTCTCTAGACGGAAATTCTAATTGTGGTTTCCGCAGAAAGAATTAACATTTTTTTTTAAAGTTCTTTCATGCTGGCATGGACCCTCAGCGCAGTGCAGGGCTGAAGAGGTCAGGGGCTGCAGGGAGCAAACATGCACTGTGCAGGCGTGCACGTTTGCTCCTAGCCTCTGACCTGTGCCTGGCCTCTGACCCTGCTAAATCCCTATACCCCAGCAGTGCATAGAAGCTGCAGCAGCAAGAGCAACCCCTAAGTCTTCCTCCCGACTCCTTTGTTCCATTCACCCCACCCCCGCAAAGTCCTGTCCACACTGCACGGCCCACTTTCCCGGACCCCTAAGTCCTTTTTCCAGAAGGCTGTCAGAACATAAGGAGTTGTAGTTGTGCAACAGCTGGAGAACAACTGATTGGAGAACACTAATCTAAACCAATATTCCCAAGCCCATTAGTGGTGTATTTTAGTTTTGTGCTGCCCCAGGCTGACCCATCGCCTCAGAGCCCCCACCCCTCCACATTGATGTACAGTGGCTGCTGCTTCTATGCACTGCTGGGGTCTAGGGATTTAGCAGGGTCAGAGGCCGGGCACAGGTCAGAGGCTAGGAGCAAACGTGCACACCTGCACAGTGCATGTCTGCTCCCTGCAGCCCCTGTCCTCTTCAGCCCTGCACTGCGCTGAGGGTCCACGCCAGCATGAAAGAACTTTAAAAAAAAAAGGTAAATTCTTTCTGTGGAAACCACAATTAGAATTTCCGCTTCAGATGTTTCTCCCATGGAAATTCTGCTATGTTCACAGTGCAGCAGAATCCCATTGAAATCAAGCTGCTTAAGAATCTCTGTGCAGAATTCCGCACAGAAATTTTGGTGGCGTGTGAATATAGCCTAAAATTTTGCATATTTGGTATTCAATATTGGATACAGTTTACAGCCTTTACAGGGTCAAATGCACTATCCAGAGGTGCACTGTGTTCTAGTATAGCTGTCATTAGAAAAGGGCTTTTTTCTTATCGAATATGAAGATTTAGTCTCCATCTTTATTATTCCCTCATTTTACATTTTTATATACTAGAGTGTTACCATAATAGGAGTTTGCCATGTTAGTCAGCTAGCAATTAACATGAGCTAATTAGGTAGTGTACTTAGGGACTGTGCAGTAGTATAGGGGAGATTCCGGAGCGGGACCATCCCTAAAAGTTTGTCTATTCCGCCTAGGCATTAAATCTAAAAGAGCACATTTTCTATGGTGATACAGGTCCCCTTCCCCCTAGTTGTCCCTTCCTGAGTTCTCTCTTGAGCTACCGGAATCAGGGTTTTCTAGTTATCAGTTGGGATACCCTTGTGTAGCATCAAATTTACAATACGAACTGTTTTATTTGCTTTATCAGTCATAGTTTATTATTGTTTATGGGAAGTAATCTTCCCTTTGATTCTGTAAAATTTTGGTCTTGCTCCTGTTGAATACTTGAAAGTTTCATTACTTTCTTTTAAGGGGTAATGGTAATGAATAAAAGTTATATTTATTTTAGTTCACACAGTGATTTAGATTTTATTGGTGGACTACCACATTTATTTTCTCAGTAAATTTCTAATTCGGCTCATTACCCACACAAGTTATTTTGGGTATACACTATTGCACCACATTGTTGTGCTATTTTGAAACATACATACCTGTTGTAGCATAAGTGTTGGGTAGATGCATGCTAATAGTCTGTCCATTTGGGCTGTTTGTACCTAGATACTGTAGTCTTTCATTTTTATAATTTTTTTTCAAAATGTTCCTTACTTTTGCTCCTGCAGTCTCTTCAGCTTTATGTGTGAGCTCTATGTTTCTCTACATAGTCTATATGATTCTTGCATGTAAGCTATCTTTTGTGTGATCTCTTTTCTTTCTCCAGCCTGTGTGAGCTGTCCAACAAGTTTTCTCTCCCTCTGGCCTGGAGAGCTGGCGTGTACATTCCTCCTTGCTGCGGTCTTTAAGGGTTTGTTCTCAAATGCAAAAAAAAATTTTTTACATAGAAATCATGCTAATTTCTACATCAAAAAGCTTTTGATTTTGCCTAAAAAAAAACTTTGCAAAAAACGTTCAATTGAGGAAAAAAAAAACTGTAAAAAATTTTTGCAAAATTTGTGTTCAGAAGCTTTAACTTAAATAATGTGCAAAACAGTATGGATCAGATAGATAGATGGATTCAAATGTTTTTTTTTTCACGTGTTATTAAATCTATTTTGAGAAAAATGGAAGAATGATTGCTATTCTATGAATTTATTTTTGTATGTACGATATATATTCCTCGTGGTTTAGTTATTTATTTATTAAAATGAACTCTTCTAGTTTTTCTGAAAAAGTATAATGTAAACCTAATGTCTCTTCTTACAGAGGTCTCGGGAAACCTTTGATATCAGTTCATGTTCTGCTTCACCTTCAAGTGCAATCAAAAGAAGATATTCTGGAACTCC
The DNA here is from genome assembly GCF_029499605.1 of Hyla sarda. Lineage (NCBI taxonomy): Eukaryota > Metazoa > Chordata > Amphibia > Anura > Hylidae > Hyla > Hyla sarda. The sequence continues at coordinate 247,544,268 of NC_079189.1, read as the reverse complement.
TCAGCTCCCACCACTTACACATCGTCAGCTTGAAGATCCTGTTAAAACAGAACCAGAAGTCGTCTCACGTGTGGTTTTCACTATAGAAGAAATTGATACATTTGAAGACCCTGTGTCCAACTACTTGAGGTAAGAGGGACCATTCATCTGAATAAGATAAAATATCCACTCAGCTAGTTTCCACTCAGCACTGCTCTTAGAGCGGAACATAAGTTGAGTTAGGATTTCTAGAAACCCCAACAACAAATTCATGCCCATAGGGCACAATGCCCTCTTGATCCACAACACCCTCTAAAACTTAGTTTTATTAACCAAGCCGGTAAAAACAAAAACATTACAGTGAAAAAGAGAGAAACACAGCTCCTGTAAACACTACTACTCAATTATTTTACTCCCCAAGTCGCCCCTGTACCCAAGGATATTAAGGTGTCACTCTAGTAGTGGTGTGTAGAATACACAATAGGCAGCATATTGTGTAATATATATATATATATATATATATATATATATATATATATATATATATAATGTGTTGCTGGGCTCTGTTATGTAATATGGACCCTAGGGTACAATTGCCACACAGTTCATTAATTGGATAATGTACACACCACAAAAAAAATCACAGGAAAAAACAGCCCTTCCTGCATGCCTTTACCACTGATATGTGGCTTTTTTAAGGAAGAAAAAGCTACTGCTTGTGTCTTTTTGGAAGAAACACATATCAGTGGTAAAATACATAGGAAGGGCAGTTTTCTTGCGATTTTAACAGCACTCCTCTGTAAGCACAATATTCAGATTAAGAATTAAGTGGCAGTACATACTGCATATGTGTTTTTCTCTGGCACTGACTCATTTCAAAACATAAAGCTATTAGGCTAATATCTTAGTACCCCTATGAAATTGTGATGTATACATTATCCAATTAATAAAATGTGTACAGTTGTACCCTAGGGCCCATATTACATGATAGAGCCCAGAAAATACCTGAGGAAAATACTCGTCCCTTTTAGCTCCAGGTCTCTCATCCTCAGCTAAGCCAGAACACCCTGCTTTGTACTGACGAGGGGCAAGCACCCCAAAACAGCTGTCTGCAGATGGGTTCTCTTCCCTTCTGGGGAGATCTCGGACTTGGCATAAATCCCTATCAGCTTCTGAGTCTTTGTAACCAGAGCCAGCGCTGATCAGAGGGCATGCTACCTTATATGGTGGTGTGATGAGAAACTTACTTTGCATATATATATATATAAATATATTACAAAATATTCTGCCTATTGTGTATTCTACACACCACTACTAGAGTGACACCTTAATATTCTTGGGTACAGGGGCGACTTGGAGAGTATAATAATTGAGTAGTAGTGTTTACAAATTTGTATGGATATTGTAGCACACTTCCCCCTCCATGGGTCAAATCTGGTCAAGTGTTGCATGAGGATTTCTAGAAAGTCTCAAACTTTCCAGATATTCATACACTGCTAGCACTGATCTGCAATAAGAACCAAGCAGAATTTTTTTCTTGTTTAAATCATCTGATGCCAGAAAGTTAAGCAGAATCGTAAATGACTTCTATTAAAAAATCTTAATCCTTCCAGTACTTATTTGCGGCTGTATACTACAGAGGAAATTATTTTATTTTAGGATTTATTTTCTGTCACGACCACAGTGCTCTCTGTTGACACCTCTGTCCATATCAGGAACTGTCCAGAGCAGGAGAAAATTCACATAGCAAACATATGCTGCTCTGGACAGTTCCTAAAATGGACAGAGGTGTCAGAACAGAGCACTGTGGTCATGACAGAAAATAAATCAATAAAGAAAATAATTTCTTCTGTAGATGCTTATAAGTAGTGGAAGGATTAAGATTTTTTTATAGAAGTAATTTACAAATCTGTTTAACTTTCTGGCATCAGTTGATAAAAAAAACAAAAAAAAACAGGTTCAATATGATATAAGAACTCCAAAAAGGTGCCATTAAAGCATTACTATCATTTAAAACTTTGGGTATGTTCCACAGACATGTCAAAAGTTGAGATCACATCGGGTCTCTCTTAAAATTGATGCGATTGTTGTTTTAAGCCAATAAAATGCATGCTCCACTCAGGCTGCAGATTCTTCATTTCCTCTGCATAGTTGTATGCAGAAAAAAGATTGGATTTAATTGACAGCCTGAGAGTGAGGCGCATGTTGTCACACACTTTATCTGGTTGTAACTTACAGTTGGTCTCAGTAGTAACACCCAATGTGATCGTAATTTCTGACATGTCTAAGCAACATATTAAAATGTGTTTTTAAATGAGAGTAATGCTTTAAATACAAAACATCCTGCAAAAACAAGCCTTGATGAAGTAATGATTACAAATGGAGAAAGCTAATTTATATATTTAATGATTTATCACAGAAGAAACCCACTTCATTATTGCTAGACCCACAGGTAGACCCTCATATATGCAGTAGCAATGATGACATTTTGGGGCTTGTGCTGCCAAAAGTGGAGCACAGGTATTTTGTTCAATGGTATTTTGTTCAATGGTATTTATCGCATATCCATGTCTTGATCACAACAAAGTAGTAAATAATGATAATACAACCTTGAGGTGACCATACTTGTGACCATCTATCTAAAATAGATATCAGGCAACTCCTTGTTTTACCTAAGCTACCCGGAGAGGTTTAGATTCCAAAATGAGATCAGTTTTCTGGGTTTCTATTGGACTGGTAGCTAAGAGCTTCTGCAAAACTGACATGGTGCCCAAAAACCATTCTTGGAAAAATCCATGTTCCAAAAGCCACTAAGCCCTGTGATATGGCCAAATTCCAGTTTGCCTCCACACACAATCCATTCAGAAAGTTCTTAGACACTTACATTTTTTTTCACATTTTGTAATGTTGCAGCATTGTGCTAATATTTATATATTTCCCCATCATTTTGCACTCAATATCCCATAATGACTAAGTAAAAAAAAAATCTTTTAATGTTCGCAAATTTATTAAAAAGTTAAAACTTTAATTTTGCATCAACATACTTTAATTATTCAGACCCTTTAGCCTAAGTTTCCACTTTTTTCCCGAACATTCAAATCCAGTTAACTTGTGGTTTGAGCAATTGACCTACTGATCATTCACTAGACATACTTTTCAGTTCAGAGCATTTAGCGGTAGAATTTGAAAAGGAAACTAAAATCATGTTAGCGAAGAAAACAAAAAACATTAAACACAAAAAAATGATACTGTAAAAAAAAAATTAGACATGTAGAACATATATCATACACATCATTCATTCATTAATGATAATCTATATTTTAATTCATACATTATCTTACCAGGCTTCCATTGTTAATATCGTCCACAGCTCTTTCGAGTCCCTGACTGCTCCTGAAAATCCTTTTGTATTGAAACATCAGAAATTCGTTCCCTACTTATACATGCATGGCCACCGCATCACTCCTGTATCTTTTATTTCGTGGTACCCAACAAAATTACTAAAAGCTGCCTATGTGCATCCCTTTTTCTGTAATGTTAAATGCCAAATGTTCAAGCTGACATGGCGTTTTAAATGGTGTTTTTTCCCATCCATAAACTTCTATAGGAGAAAAACCAAGATTTTAGAGAGAAAAACACCAGTCTTAACATGCTTCTATTTTGAAAATTTCCCTTAACCCCTTAATGACCAATCCCATTTTCACCTCAAGGACCAGGCCAATTTTATTTTTGCGTTTTCGTTTTTTCCTCCTCGCCTTCTAAAATCCATAACTCCTTTATATTTCCATGTACAGACCCATATGAGGGCTTGTTTTTTGGTAAAACCTCTCATTTTACCATAAAATGTATGGCGAACCCCAAAAAAAATAGTTTAGGGAGGAAATTTAAATGAAAACCAAAACTTTGCACATTTTGGGGGGTTTTGTTTTCACACTGTACACTTTACAGTAAAATTGATAGGTGTTCTTTATTCTGTGGGTCAATATGATTAAAATGATACCCATGGCTAGATACTTTTTTATATTTTTGTACCACTTAAAAAAAATCTAAAACTTTTTGTACAAAATCAGTCATCTAAAATCGCCCTATTTTGACCACCTATAACTTTTTCATTTTTCTGTATATAGGGCGGTATGAGGGCTCATTTTTTGCGCCGTCATCTGTACTTTTTTTAGATACCATATTTGCATATGTAAAACTTTTAGATCATTTTTATTTTTATTTTTTTAATAAAATGTGACAAAAAAGCAGGATTTGTGGACTTTTTAAATTTTTTACGTTTACGCCATTCACCGTACAGGATCATTAACATTATATTTTGATAGTTCAGACATTTACGCATGCGATGATACCAAATATGTTTATTTAAAAAATGTTTTTACACTTTTGGGGGGTAAAATGGGAAAAACTGACAATTTTCATTTTTATTGGGGAGGGGATTTTCACTTTTTTTTTACTTTTTATTTTTACATTTTTCAACTTTTTTTTTTACACTTTTTATGTCCCCATGGGGGACTATCTATAGCAATCGTTTGATCACTAATACTGTGCAGTGCTATGCATAGGACACAGCACTGCTCAGTATCATCGGTGATCTGCTACTCTGGTCTGCTCGATCGCAGACCAGAGCAGAAGACCCCGGGAGACAGCCGGAGCCAGGTGAGGGGACCTCCTGCTGTCATCCTGGATGATCGGATCCCCGAGGCAGCGCTGCGGGCGATCCGATCATCCAATCAAAGTGCCGCAATGCCGCAGATGCCGTGATCTGTATTGATCAGACAGTGACTCTGGTTGGCTCATTTTTGCCCTGTATATGGTTTTGTGACCGGACCCTAAAACCATAGTATACCACGGTTTTCAGTCCAGTCACCAAACCGGATATGGGGCAAAAATGAGCCGACCGGAGTCACTATATGATAATGAGAAGCTGTGCGAGTCCGGCTAGGATACGGGATCTCCCGGTATTGAAATATTAACCATATTTTGAACTGCTTTAGAATAGTTTTTGCAATGCTTTTGGCAAAAAGTCACAAATTTGTCATGCACAAACTCTTTTACACACAAACTCAGACTAACTCCCACCAGCCCTACAAAATCATCTTAACTGGCATCATGCTGAGGTGATGTGGTCGTGCGACAAATTTATCAAGTGCTGTATGACATTTGATGAATTTGTCCCACGTACATCAAAATCACTGCAACATTTCAATTCTAAACCTGCATGGATTGTTGACCATAAATTATGATTTCTCCCAGCCCTGTATATATAAGGTTTGACAGCTTATAGGGGGATATTTATCAAAAAATTGTGCAAAGGAAAAGTTGCCCATAGCAACCAATCCGATCGCTTCTTTCATTTTGCAGAGGCCTTGTTAAAAATGAAAGAAACAAGCTGATTGGTTACTATGGGCAACTTTTCCTCTGCACAGGTTTTGATAAATAAACCCAATAATGTATATCAGAGCAAAAACCAATCCATGAGATGTAAAAATAAACTCCCTGTAGAGCTCAGAGACAGAATTGTGTGAAGATCTGAAGAAGGGTGCAAAAATTCTGCATATTAGAGCAGAAACCAAGCCATTAGTTGTAAAGAACTTTATGTAGAGTTCAGAGACATGATTATGTGAAGGAATAGATCCAGAGAAGTGTCCAAATTTTTTTTAGCTGTACTTTAAGATCCAAAACACTCAGTGGCCTCCATAATTCATAAATGGAAGAAGTTTTGACCAACCTTGACTCTTTCTGGGGCTGTCCTCCCCCCAAACTCATTAAGTAGGGTAGAAGGGCCTTAACCCCTTAAGGACTGAGCCCTTTTTCACCTTAAGGACTCAGCCCTTTTTTGCAATTCTGACCACTATATGCATTAATAACTCTGGGATGCTTTTACCGATTATTCTGATTCCAAAATTGTTTTTTTTGTGACATATTCTATTTTATGGTAGTGGTAAATTTTAATTGTTACTTGCATCCTTTTTTTTGTGAAAAATCCCAAAATTTCATGAAATTTTGGAACATTTAGCATTTTTCTAACTTTGAAACTCTCTGCTTGTAAGGAAAATGGATATTCCAAATAAATGATATATTGATTCACATATACAATATGTCTACTTTATATTTCCATCATAAAGTGGACATGTTTTTACTTTTGGAAGACATCAGAGGGCTTCAAAGTTCAACAGCAATTTTCCAATTTTCCACAAAATTTTCAAAATCTGAATTTTTCAGGGACCAGTTCAGTTTTGAAGTGGATTTGAGGGGTCTTCTTATTAGATATGCCCCATAAATGACCCCATTATAAAAACTGAACCCCCCAAAGTATTCAAAATGACATTCAGAAAGTGTGTTAACCCTTTAGGTGTTTCACAGGAATAGCAGCAAGGTAAAGGAGAAAATTCAAAATTTTCATTTTTTACACTCGCATGTTCTTGTAGACCCAGTTTTTGAAATTTTACAAGGGGTAAAAGGGGAAAAAGCCCCCCAAAATTTGTAACCCAATTTCTCTTGAGTAAGGAAATACCTCATATGTGGATGTCAAGTGCTCTGTGGGTGCACTACAAGGCTCAGAAGGGAAGGAGCGACAATGGGATTTTGGAGAGGTAGTTTTTCTGAAATGGTTTTTGGGGGGCATGTCACATTTAGGAAGCCCCTATGGTGCCAGAACAGCAGAAAAAACCCCACATGGCATAGTATTTTGGAAACTACACCCCCAAGGAACATAACAAGGCATCCGTTGAGCCTTTACACCCCACAGGTGTTTGATAATTTTTCGTTAAAGTCGGATGTGTAAATGAATTTAGTTTTTCACTAAAATGCTGGTTTTCCCCCAAATTTTACATTTTTTACAAGGGGTTATAGGAGAAAATGCCCCCCAAAATTTGTAACCCCATCTCTTCTGAATATGGAAATACCCCATGTGTGGACGTCAAGTGCTCTGCTGACGCACTACAATGCTCAGAAGAGAAGAAGTCACATTTGGCTTTTGTAAAGCAAATTTTGCTGAAATTGTGTTTGGGGGGCATGTCGCATTTAGGAAGCCCCTATGGTGCCAGAACAGCAAAAAAAAAAAAAACATGGCATACTATTTTGGAAACTATACCCCTCAAGGAACGTAACAAGGCGTACTGTGAGCATTAACACACCACAGGTGTTTGACAAAGTTGGACGTGAAAATGAAAAATTAGATTTTTTTCACTAGAATGTTGATGTTACCCCAAATTGTTCATTTTCACAAGAGATAATTGGAGAAAAAGCCTCCCAAAATTTGTAACCCCATTTCTTCTGAGTATGGAAATACCCCATATGTGGATGTAAAGTGCTCTGCGGGCGAACTACAATGCTAAGAAGAGAAGGAGCACCATTGAGCGTTTGGTGAGAGAATTTGGTTGGAATAGAAGTGGGAGGCCATGTGTGTTTACAAAGCCCCCCGTGGTGCCAGAACAGTGGATCCCCCAACATGTGAACCCATTTTGGAAACTACACCCCTCATAGAATTTAATAAGGGGTGCAGTGAACATTTACACCCAACTGGCGTTTGACAGGTCTTTGGAATAGTGGGCTGTGCAAATGAAAAATAAAATTTTTCATTTTCACGTACCACTGTTCCAAAAATCTGTCAGACACCTGTGGGGTGTAAATGCTCACTGCACCCCTTATTACATTACGTGAGGGGTGTAGTTTCCAAAATGGGGTCACATGTGGGGGGGGGTCCACTGTTCTGGCACTATGGGGGCTTTGTAAACACACATGGCCTTCAATTTCAGACACCTTCTCTTGCCAAAAGCCCAATGGCGCTCCTTCTCTTCTGAGCATTGTAGTGCACCCTCAGAACACTTTACATCCACATATGGGGTTACAAATTTTGTGGGGCTTTTTTCCTATTCTCCCTTGTGAAAATGAAAAATGTAGGGTAAGACCAGCATTTTAGTGAATTTTTTTATTTTTTTATTTTCACATCCAACTTTAACGAAAATTTGTCAAACACCTGTGGGGTGTTAAGGCTCACTATACCCCTTGTTACATTCCGTGAGGGGTGTAGTTTCCAAAATGGGGTCACATGTGGGTATTTATTGTTTTGCGTTTATGTCAGAACCGCTGTAAAATCAGCCACCCCTGTGCAAGTCACCAATTTAGACCTCAAATGTACATAGTGCACTCTCACTTCTGAGCCTTTTTGTGCACCCACAGAGCACTTTACGCCCACATATTGGGTATTTCCGTACTCAGGAGAAATTGCGTTACAAATGTATTTATTTGTTTTCCCTTTTACCGCTTGTGAAAATTAAAAATATGGGGCAACACCAGCATGTTAGTGGAAATTATTTTTTTTTTGTTTACACTAACAGGCTGGTGTAGACCCCAACTTTACCTTTTCAGAAGCGGTAAAAGGAGAAAAAGCCCCCCAAAATTGGTAACGCAATTTCTCCCGAGTACGGAGATACCCCATATGTGGCCCTAAACTGTTTCCTTGAAATACGACAGGGCTCCGAAGTGAGAGAGCGCCATTCGCATTTGAGGCCTAAATTGGGGATTTGAATCCGCCACAAAAATACTTTACGGCAGTGTTTCCCAAACAGGGTGTCTCCAGCTGTTGCAAAACTCCCAGCATGCCTTGACAGTCAGTGGCTTTCCGGCAATACTGTTAGTTGCTGTTTTTCAACAGCTAGTGGATCCATTTTGGAAACAGTGCCGTACAAGATTTTTTTTTTTTATTGGGGGGGGGGGGGGACTGTGTAGGGGTATGTAGTGTTTTACTTTTTATTTTGTGTAGTGTAGTGTAGTGTTTTTAGGGTACATTCACACAGGCGGAGGTTTACAGTGAGTTTCTTTGCTGGGAGTTTGAACTGCAGCGGAAAATTTGCCGCATCTCAAACTTGCAGCAGAACTCGCTATAAACCCGCCCGTGTGAATGTACCCTTTACATTCACGGGGGGGGGGGCAAACCTCCAGGTGTTGCAAAACTACAACTCCCAGCATGCACTGACAGACCATACATGCTGGGAGTTGTAGTTATGCAACAGCTGGAGGCACATTGGTTGTGAAACACTGAGCATTTGTTACTTAACTCAGTGTTTCGCAACCAGTGTGCCTCCAGCTGTTGCAAAACTACAACTCCAAGCATGTACAATCTCTCAGTGCATGTTGGGAGTTGTATTTTTGCAACAGCTGGAGGCACACTGGTTAGGTAACAAACTATGTTTCACAACCAATGTGTCTCCAGCTGTTGCAAAACTGCATCAATCAGCATGCATTGACCATCGAAGGGCATGCTGAGAGTTGTAGTTTTGGAACAGCTGAAGGCACACTGCTACAACTCCCAGCATGCCCTTTGGTAGTCTGTGCATGCTGGCAGTTGTAGTTATGCAACAGCTGAGTGCACACTTTTTCATAGAAAAAATGTGCCTCCAGCTGTTGCATAACTACAACCCCCAGCATGCACAGACTACCAAAGGGCATGCTGGGAGTTGTAGTTGGAACTCCAGCTGTTGCAAAACTACAACTCCCAGCATGCCTATTGGCTTTGCATGCTGCGAGTTCTTGCTAAGCAACAGTAGGAAGTAAACAGGCCTCACCTCCTGCTGTATTCTGTCGCCGGGACTGCCGCCGCTGCTGCCACGGATCTTGCCCATGAACATGAAGGGAACCCCGCTAGACCAGGGCAAGGTAGGAGACTCCCGCTGGCCCTGATCGCCGCCATAATCGCCGTCCCGATCACCGCCTAGCAGGGTCGTGATTGATCAGTCGTTCCGACCAATCAATCACGTGGTCATAAGGCGGCATCCGTGCCACCTCACTCCTGCTGGGTAAAGGTGAATGGGGCTGTCTCGGACAGCCCCATTCACCCTTTTTTTCTGGGTCACCAGAGACCCGATTGACCCGGAATAGCGGCAAATCGCCGGTCTGAATTGACCAGCAATTTTCCGCGATCGCCGACATGGGGGGGGGGGGTCCTGGGTGATATGCCGGGATGGCTGCTGATAGAGATCCCATTTCCCGTGATCCAGGAAAGATGTACCATAAATGTACAGTGCTGTGCGCTAAGTACTTCTTAGCAGTGCCGTACATTTACAGGGCTCGTCCTTAAGGATTTCTCTTGGATTTCTCTTATGTCATCATCACAGTGCTCTAGGCTGACCTCTTCTGTCCATTTTAGGAACTGTCCAGAGCAGCATATGTTTGCTATGGGGATTTTCTCCTGCTCTGGACAGAGAGAGCTCTGTGGTCTTGACATCAGAGAGACTCAAAAAGTAAAGCATTTCTTCTGTAGTATACAGCCCATAAAAAGTACTGGAAGGATTAAGATTTTTTAATAGAAGTAATTTACAAATCTGTTGAACTTTCTGGCACCAGTGATTGAAAAAAAAAAAAGTTTTCCACGGTAGTACCCCTTTAATGCATAACATGACAGTGGTCAGAATTGCAAAAAAGGGCTGAGTCCTTAAGGTGAAAATGGGCTGAGTCCCTAAGGGGTTAAACGTAATGATTTTGTAAAAAAAAAAAAGTTTGTGATTTTTTAAAAGCAGAACAATAATAGAAAAGTATGTAACCATGGTCATCATTTTAATCGTATTGACCCAGAGAATAAAGAAAATGTAATTTTTACTGTAAAGTGTACAGCTGGAGAACGAAAAGAATTAGCAAAATTGTGATTTTCATTTAAATTTCCTTACACAAAAAATAATTTTTGGGGTTTACCATACATTTTAGGGTAAAACGAATGATGGGATTACAAAGTACAACTAGTAACGCAAAAAAACAAGCCCTCGTATGGGTCTGTAAATGGAAATATAGAAGAGTTATGCATTTTAGAAGGCGAGGAGGAAAAAACTAAAACTCAAAAGTAAAATGGGCTGTGTCTTTAAGGGGTTAAACCCTGCCCAGGCTGCCGGCATTAAAAAACTAAAAATCTTGACTTGCCTCCTGCCGCTCCCTTGATACCTCAAGTATCACTGCCCCGTCCTCTGCGGTGGTCCTCTTTCTGGTTGCTGAGGGTCAACTCGTCAGCCTGCCGCTCAACTAATCGTTGGCTGCATCTATGTCCCTCCACTGCCAGTGGTGGTAAAGCACGAAGAAACCCTTGAAGTCGGCACTCCTGGCTCTTGTGAGAAAGATGAGACAAATGCCAGAGGTAGTGGAAAAGTCCTCAGCAGGACATTTTGTTAGAAGAAAATAAATAAATAAAAAAATGGTCCATTTTTTCATTTATACATTTTTTATTTATTTTTTTATTTATTTATTTTCCTCTGATAAAATGTCCTGCTGAGGACTTTTCCACTACCTCTGGCATTTGTCTCATCCTTCTCACAAGAGCCAGCAGCGCGAACTTCAAGGGTTTCTTCCTACTTTACCTCCACTACCATACTCCAGGACGACTGTCACGATGCCGGCTGGCAGGTAGTGGATCCTCTGTGCCAGAGAGGGATTGGCGTGGACCGTGCTAGTGGACCGGTTCTAAGCCACTACTGGTTTTCACCAGAGCCCGCCGCAAAGCGGGATGGTCTTGCTGCGGCGGTAGTGACCAGGTCGTATCCACTAGCAACGGCTCACCTCTCTGGCTGCTGAAGATAGGCGCGGTACAAGGGAGTAGGCAGAAGCAAGGTCGGACGTAGCAGAAGGTCGGGGCAGGCAGCAAGGATCGTAGTCAGGGGCAACGGCAGAAGGTCTGGAACACAGGCTAGGAACACACAAGGAACGCTTTCACTGGCACAATGGCAACAAGATCCGGCAAGGGAGTGCAGGGGAAGTGAGGTGATATAGGGAAGTGCACAGGTGAACACACTAATTGGAACCACTGCGCCAATCAGCGGCGCAGTGGCCCTTTAAATCGCAGAGACCCGGCGCGCGCGCGCCCTAGGGAGCGGGGCCGCGCGCGCCGGGACAGAACAGACGGAGAGCGAGTCAGGTACGGGAGCCGGGGTGCGCATCGCGAGCGGGCGCTACCCGCATCGCGAATCGCATCCCGGCTGGCAGCGGAATCGCAGCGCCCCGGGTCAGAGGATGTGACCGGAGCGCTGCAGCGGGGAGAGTGAAGCGAGCGCTCCGGGGAGGAGCGGGGACCCGGAGCGCTCGGCGTAACAGTACCCCCCCCCTTGGGTCTCCCCCTCTTCTTAGAGCCTGAGAACCTGAGGAGCAGACTTTTGTCTAGGATGTTGTCCTCAGGTTCCCAGGATCTCTCTTCAGGACCACAACCCTCCCAGTCCACTAAAAAAAAAGTTTTCCCTCTGACCTTTTTGGAAGCTAAGATCTCTTTAACAGAGAAGATGTCCGAGGAGCCGGAAACAGGAGTGGGAGGAACAGATTTGGGAGAAAAACGGTTGAGGATGAGTGGTTTGAGAAGAGAGACGTGAAAGGCATTAGGGATACGAAGAGAAGGAGGAAGAAGAAGTTTATAAGAGACAGGATTAATTTGACACAAAATTTTGAAAGGACCAAGATAGCGTGGTCCCAACTTGTAGCTAGGGACACGGAAGCGGACATATTTAGCGGAGAGCCATACCTTGTCTCCAGGGGAAAAAACGGGAGGAGCTCTTCTTTTCTTATCCGCGAACTTCTTCATGCGTGATGAAGCCTGTAAGAGAGAATTTTGGGTCTCTCTCCATATGATGGAAAGGTCACGAGAAATTTCATCCACAGCGGGCAGACCAGAGGGCAAGGGAGTAGGGAGGGGGGGAAGAGGGTGACGGCCGTACACCACGAAAAATGGGGATTTGGAGGAAGATTCAGAGACCCTGAAGTTATACGAGAATTCGGCCCATGGGAGGAGATCTGCCCAGTCATCCTGGCGGGAGGAAACAAAATGTCGCAAATAATCACCCAAGATCTGGTTAATTCTTTCTACTTGTCCATTGGACTGGGGATGATATGCAGAAGAAAAATTTAATTTAATCTTGAGTTGTTTACAGAGAGCCCTCCAGAATTTAGACACGAATTGGACGCCTCTATCCGAGACAATCTGCGTAGGCAACCCGTGAAGACGAAAAATGTGTACAAAAAATTGTTTAGCCAACTGAGGCGCAGAAGGAAGACCAGGAAGAGGGATGAAATGTGCCATTTTGGAGAATCGATCAACGACCACCCAAATAACAGTGTTGCCATGGGAAGGGGGTAAATCAGTAATAAAATCCATACCAATCAGAGACCAAGGCTGTTCGGGGACAGGCAGAGGATGAAGAAAACCAGCGGGCTTCTGGCGAGGAGTCTTATCCCGGGCACAGATAGTGCAGGCTCGCACAAAGTCCACAACATCCGTCTCCAGAGTCGGCCACCAATAGAAGCGGGAGATGAGTTGCACAGATTTCTTGATGCCCGCATGACCTGCGAGATGGGAGGAGTGACCCCATTTGAGGATTCCGAGGCGTTGGTGTGGAGAAACAAAGGTCTTTCCTGGAGGAGTCTGCCTGATGGAGGCAGGAGAAGTGGAGATCAGGCAGTCAGGTGGAATGATGTGTTGCGGAGAGAGTTCAACTTCTGAGGCATCCGAGGAACGAGAGAGAGCATCGGCCCTAATGTTCTTATCGGCAGGACGAAAGTGAATCTCAAAATTAAATCGGGCAAAGAACAGAGACCACCGGGCCTGGCGAGGATTCAGCCGTTGGGCAGACTGGAGGTAGGAGAGGTTCTTGTGGTCGGTGTAGATAATAACAGGAAAACTTGATCCCTCCAGCAGATGCCTCCATTCCTCAAGTGCTAATTTAATGGCTAGAAGCTCTCGATCCCCGATGGAGTAGTTCCTCTCCGCTGGAGAGAAGGTCCTAGAGAAAAAACCACAAGTGACAGCATGCCCGGAAGAATTTTTTTGTAGAAGAACAGCTCCAGCTCCCACTGAGGAGGCATCAACCTCCAATAGGAAGGGTTTGGAAGGGTCAGGTCTGGAGAGGACGGGAGCCGAAGAAAAGGCAGACTTGAGTCGTTTAAAGGCGTCTTCTGCTTGAGGAGGCCAGGACTTGGGATCAGCATTTTTTTTGGTTAAAGCCACGATAGGAGCCACAATGGTAGAAAAATGTGGAATAAATTGCCTGTAATAATTGGCGAACCCCAAAAAGCGTTGGATAGCACGGAGTCCGGAGGGGCGTGGCCAATCTAAGACGGCAGAGAGTTTGTCTGGATCCATTTGTAGTCCCTGGCCAGAGACCAAGTATCCTAGAAAAGGAAGAGATTGGCATTCAAACAGACATTTCTCAATTTTGGCATAGAGTTGATTGTCACGAAGTCTCTGAAGAACCATACGGACATGCTGGCGGTGTTCTTCTAGATTGGCAGAAAAAATTAGGATATCGTCCAGATATACAACAACACAGGAGTATAACAGATCACGAAAAATTTCATTGACAAAGTCTTGGAAGACGGCAGGGGCGTTGCACAGGCCAAAGGGCATGACCAGATACTCAAAGTGTCCATCTCTGGTGTTAAATGCCGTTTTCCACTCATCCCCCTCTCTGATGCGGATGAGGTTATAGGCGCCTCTTAAGTCCAATTTAGTAAAGATGTGGGCACCTTGGAGGCGATCAAAGAGTTCAGAGATGAGGGGTAAGGGATAGCGGTTCTTAACCGTGATTTTATTAAGACCGCGGTAGTCAATGCAAGGACGTAGGGAGCCATCTTTTTTGGACACAAAGAAAAATCCGGCTCCGGCAGGAGAGGAGGATTTACGGATAAAGCCCTTTTTTAGATTCTCCTGGACGTATTCAGACATGGCAAGAGTCTCTGGGGCAGAGAGAGGATAAATTCTGCCCCGGGGTGGAGTAGTGCCCGGGAGGAGGTCGATAGGACAATCATAAGGCCTGTGAGGAGGTAGAGTCTCAGCTTGTTTTTTGCAGAAAACATCCGCGAAGTCCATATAGGCCTTAGGGAGACCGGTTACTGGAGGAACCACAGAGTTACGGCAAGGGTTACTGGGAACCGGTTTTAGACAGTTCTTGGAACAAGAGGACCCCCAACTCTTGATCTCCCCAGTGGACCAATCCAGGGTTGGGGAATGAAGTTGAAGCCAGGGAAGTCCAAGGAGAATTTCCGAGGTGCAATTGGGAAGGACCAAAAGTTCAATCCTCTCGTGATGAGATCCGATGCTCATAAGAAGGGGCTCCGTGCGGAAACGTATGGTACAGTCCAATCTTTCATTATTTACACAATTGATGTAGAGGGGTCTGGCGAGACTGGTCACCGGGATGTTGAACCTGTTGACGAGGGAGGCCAAAATAAAATTTCCTGCAGATCCAGAGTCCAAGAAGGCCACAGTAGAGAAGGAGAAGGCAGAGGCAGACATCCGCACAGGCACAGTAAGACGTGGAGAAGCAGAGTAGACATCAAGGACTGTCTCACCTTTGTGCGGAGTCAGCGTACGTCTTTCCAGGCGGGGAGGACGGATAGGACAATCCCTCAGGAAGTGTTCGGTACTAGCACAGTACAGGCAGAGGTTCTCCATACGGCGTCGTGTCCTCTCTTGAGGTGTCAGGCGAGACCGGTCGACCTGCATAGCCTCCACGGCGGGAGGCACAGGAACAGATTGCAGGGGACCAGAGGAGAGAGGAGCCGAGGAGAAGAAACGCCTCGTGCGAACAGAGTCCATATCTTGGCGGAGTTCCTGACGCCTTTCGGAAAAACGCATGTCAATGCGAGTGGCTAGGTGAATAAGTTCATGTAGATTAGCAGGAATTTCTCGTGCGGCCAGAACATCTTTAATGTTGCTGGATAGGCCTTTTTTGAAGGTCGCGCAGAGGGCCTCATTATTCCAGGACAATTCTGAAGCAAGAGTACGGAATTGTACGGCATACTCGCCAACGGAAGAATTACCCTGGACCAGGTTCAACAGGGCAGTCTCAGCAGAAGAGGCTCGGGCAGGTTCCTCAAAGACACTTCGGATTTCCGAGAAGAAGGAGTGTACAGAGGCAGTGACGGGGTCATTGCGGTCCCAGAGCGGTGTGGCCCATGACAGGGCTTTTCCGGACAGAAGGCTGACTACGAAAGCCACCTTAGACCTTTCAGTGGGAAACAGGTCCGACATCATCTCCAGATGCAGGGAACATTGGGAAAGAAAGCCACGGCAAAACTTAGAGTCCCCATCAAATTTATCCGGCAAGGATAGGCGTAGCCCAGGAGCGGCCACTCGCTGCGGAGGAGGTGCAGGAGCTGGCGGAGGAGATGACTGCTGAAGCTGTGGTAGTAACTGTTGTAGCATAACGGTCAGTTGAGACAGCTGTTGGCCTTGTTGCGCTATCTGTTGTGACTGCTGGGCGACCACCGTGGTGAGGTCAGCGACAACTGGCAGAGGAACTTCAGCGGGATCCATGGCCGGATCTACTGTCACGATGCCGGCTGGCAGGTAGTGGATCCTCTGTGCCAGAGAGGGATTGGCGTGGACCGTGCTAGTGGACCGGTTCTAAGCCACTACTGGTTTTCACCAGAGCCCGCCGCAAAGCGGGATGGTCTTGCTGCGGCGGTAGTGACCAGGTCGTATCCACTAGCAACGGCTCACCTCTCTGGCTGCTGAAGATAGGCGCGGTACAAGGGAGTAGGCAGAAGCAAGGTCGGACGTAGCAGAAGGTCGGGGCAGGCAGCAAGGATCGTAGTCAGGGGCAACGGCAGAAGGTCTGGAACACAGGCTAGGAACACACAAGGAACGCTTTCACTGGCACAATGGCAACAAGATCCGGCAAGGGAGTGCAGGGGAAGTGAGGTGATATAGGGAAGTGCACAGGTGAACACACTAATTGGAACCACTGCGCCAATCAGCGGCGCAGTGGCCCTTTAAATCGCAGAGACCCGGCGCGCGCGCGCCCTAGGGAGCGGGGCCGCGCGCGCCGGGACAGAACAGACGGAGAGCGAGTCAGGTACGGGAGCCGGGGTGCGCATCGCGAGCGGGCGCTACCCGCATCGCGAATCGCATCCCGGCTGGCAGCGGAATCGCAGCGCCCCGGGTCAGAGGATGTGACCGGAGCGCTGCAGCGGGGAGAGTGAAGCGAGCGCTCCGGGGAGGAGCGGGGACCCGGAGCGCTCGGCGTAACAACGACTCTGTCTTCTTCTGCAACCCTTTGGCTCAGCAGCGGCTCACACCATCAGTACCCCGATCTTATCGTGGGTTATATGCGCATTTATTACTACCACAAGGTGAGCAGCCATCTAATAGCTCTGCGGGGTTGCCCCCCCCCCCCCCCCACACTCACCATTCACTTGCCTTAGGGTAATACACGAGGTGCCGTCCGTCGTTCCTTTTTTCCTTTTTTATTTCTACGGATTCCTCCTCTGACAGTGATTGACTCAGCGGCAGTGTGATAAATTGGGCCAGGACACCAGGAAGAAGACTGGAGCTCAGTATGCCAATCACTGGCCAAGGAAGGACATCACCGTGGTCAGTGATTAGCTGAATGGCAGTCTGACGATTTCCCCTCAGGCAACCAGGAAGAGGATCGCACAAGAGGACAGGGCAATGATACCGGAAGCACTGGGGAAGCGACGAGAGGTAAGTCAAGTTTTTATTTTATTTTAATGCCTTCAGCCTGGGCATGTTTAAAAGAAAAAAAGTGTAAAGCTGGATAACCCTAGTAATGGGAGAAATTATCTAACAAATCATGGGGTGATTTTCTTCCTACATCTCCAGTTCAGGGCATCAGTGAGTAGGCTCTGTTATGAGCTTGGTTGTCTACTTTATTATGGTCTGCTTATCGTAGGCCATTATAATATGTGTTATGATCTCTTTCCCCAGTTTGATCCCAGCACCACCCGAGTGAAACGCATTTGGACTAGGCATTCTCTGGGTGTACCAATGTTTCATATTTAGTAATCTGCACTTTAATAAGATATTGCACTTAATGGGTATCTGGTGTCTTTATGTATATGCAGGTACATGTGTGATATTATGCACTTAATGTGATATAGCATCTAATACTGGGTGATTTGTTCATTATTTTGGCTTTCTGAGCAGACACTGAGCTCCTTACTGTGTTTGTGATAAGACTTATAAGAATTAGAGGTCTTAACGTTTATATTTAGTTTATATGTTGTCTGACTACACATTTCTTTTAAGAGTACCTGTCACCAAACTAAACTTTTAATATATTCTTCCTTATGTAATTATAAAACACTTTGCTATTTACCTGTTGCTAAAATTCTTAACCTTTATATTTTTTATGTGATTGAAAAAAGGCCACTAAGTGACTCTGTTCTGTTCCCTGCGCAAGTCAACCAGTTAGTTTGGTCTCCTGCCGGCCTGGCAGGGGACCAAACTCAGGAAGTCCGTGCAGGGCATGGTGAGGCACAGCTCTCACAGGCTTCAGAGACGTTGCGCCTACTGAGGAACTCCCACTTTCTCCTGCCGGGGGCTCACACAATGTAAGCATGGGAAAAGGTATGATACAGAGCTTTTTAAAGCTCAGAAATTATTATTTATTTTTTTTAAGGGCAGGGGTTTAGGTGTAGGTAGGGAATATAATCTGTGAGGTTAAAATGCTTACTGTACTTCTTAAGAAGTTTAGTTTCCAAAATGTGCCACCCTCTAGTAGGTGCTCTTCGATGTCCAAAGCCTCTAGGGACACAAATATTTTTTTTCTAAAAAAAACTGCATAGTAAGGCCATGTTCACATGGCGGAATGTCCACGTGGAATTCCCGCAAAAAAAAAAATCTGCATGGACATTCCAATGCAGCAGAGTCTTATTGATTTCAATGGGATTCTGCTGCACTGTGCACGTGGCAAAATTTGGCGGAAATCCCATTTTCAATGTCCGTAGAAAGAATAGACTTTCTATTCTTTCTGCTGAATTTGCTTGGAATTGCATTGCCATCTATGGAGAAGGTGCATTTCTGAGCAGTCCTACCTGTTTGCGAAATGTCTGCCTGGAAATTTTCCGAGCGGACATTCCACTGCGTGAACAAAGCTTGAGGAGAATAAATATTGACCCCTTAGTGTCCAAGCAAATGTAGGCCTTATTGCAACGATGAATTTTTGCATATTGATACTTTATTTACATATACATTGTTTCTTATGAACATTTCTTTCTCTGCTGGAAATCTGAATATTTGCGGTCAGCCCCTAACTGACCTGCTTACTAAAAACTACATTTTATATTTTTGCATTTTAACCCCTTAAGGATGCAGCCTTTTGGGCCTTAAGGACGCAGATAATAAACTTTTTACGTTTTCGTTTTTTCCTCCTCGCCTTCAAAAAATCCTAACTCTTTTATATTTTCATCCACAGACTAGTATGAGGGCTTTTTTTTTTTTTGCGCGACCAGTTGTCCGTTGTAATGCCATCACTCACTTTACCATAAAATGTATGGTGCAACCAAAAAAATACTATTTGTGTGGTGAAATAAAAAAGAAATTTTGCTAATTTTGGAAGGTTTTGTTTTCACGCCATACAATTTACGGTGAAAATTATGTGTTCTTTATTCTTTGGGTCAATTTGATTAAAATGATACCCATGATAACATTCTTTTCTATTACTGCTGCACTTCACAAATTGCAAACTTTTTAACCAAATTAGTACGTTTAAAATCCCCCTATTTTGAAGACCTATAACTTTTTCATTTTTCCGTATAAGCGGCGGTATGAGGGCTAATTTTTTGCGCCGTGATCTGTACTTTTTATTGATATCATATTTGCTTATATAGAACTTTTAACCCCTTAAGGACTCAGCCCATTTTGGCCTTAAGGACTCAGACAATTAAATTTTTATGTTTTCATTTTTTCCTCCTCGCCTTCTAAAAATCATAACTTTTTTATATTTTCATCCACAGACTAGTATGAGGGCTTGTTTTTTGCGCGACCAGTTGTCCTTTGTAATAACATCACTCATTATATCATAAAATGTATGGCGCAACCAAAAAACACTATTTTTGTGGGGAAATTAAAACGAAAAACGCAATTTTGCTAATTTTGAAAGGTTTCGTTTTCACGCCGTACAATTTATGGTAAAACTGATGTGTGTTCTTTATTCTGAGGGTCAATACGATTAAAATGATACCCATTATTACGTACTTTTATATTATTGTTGCGCTTAAAAAAAATCACAAACTTTTAAACCAAATTAGTACGTGTTACGCCTAGCGCTCCGGGTCCCCGCTCCTCCCCGGAGCGCTCACGGCGTCTCTTTCCCTGCAGCTCCCCGGTCAGTCCCGCTGACCGGGAGCGCTGCTCTGTCATGGCCGTTGGGGATGCGATTCGCACAGCGGGACGCGCCCGCTCGCGAATCGCATCCCAGGTCACTTACCCGTTCCCGTCCCCTGCTGTCATGTGCTGGCGCGCGCGGCTCCGCTCTCTAGGGCGCGCGCGCGCCAGCTCCCTGAGACTTAAAGGGCCAGTGCACCAATGATTGGTGCCTGGCCCAATTAGCTTAATTGGTTCCCACCTGTTCCCTGGCTATATCTAGTCTCCTCCCTTGCACTCCCTTGCCGGATCTTGTTGCCCTTGTGCCTTGTGAAAGCGTATTGTGTGTTTTATAGCCTGTGTACCAGTACCTTTGCTATCTCCCCTGACTACGAACCTTGCCGCCTGCCCCCGACCTTCTGCTACGTCCGACCTTGCTACTGCCCACTCCCTTGTACCTCGCCTTTCTTCAGTATCTTCAGCAGCCAGAGAGGTGAGCCGTTGCTAGTGGATACGACCTGGTCACTACCGCCGCAGCAAGACCATCCCGCTTTGCGGCGGGCTCTGGTGAAAACCTGTAGTGGCTTAGAACCGGTCCACTAGCGCGGTCCTCGCCAATCCCTCTCTGGCACAGAGGATCCACCTCCTGCCAGCCGGCATCGTGACAGTAGATCCGGCCATGGATCCCGCTGAGGTTCCCCTGCCAGTTGCCTCTGATATCACCACGGTGGTCGCCCAGCAAGCCCGACAGATCGCCCATCTAACCCACCAGATGTCAGAAATGTCCACCATTGTGCACCAACTTCAGTCGCAACTTCATCAGCAATCATCTCCTCCGCCAGCTCCTGCACCCCTTCCGCAGCGAGTGGCCACTCCTAGCCTCCGCCTGTCTTTGCCGGACAAATTTAATGGGGACTCTAAGTTTTGCCGTGGCTTCCTTTCGCAATGTTCTCTGCACTTGGAGATGATGTCGGACCTGTTTCCTACTGAAAGGTCTAAGGTGGCTTTCGTAGTCAGCCTTCTGTCTGGAAAAGCCCTGTCATGGGCCACACCGCTCTGGGACCGCAATGACCCCGTCACTGCCTCTGTTCACTCCTTCTTCTCGGAAATTCGAAGTGTCTTTGAGGAACCTGCCCGAGCCTCTTCTGCTGAGACTGCCCTGCTGAACCTGGTCCAGGGTAATTCCTCCGTTGGCGAGTACGCCATACAATTCCGTACTCTTGCTTCTGAACTATCCTGGAATAATGAGGCTCTCTGCGCGACCTTTAAAAAAGGCCTATCCAGCAACATTAAAGATGTTCTGGCCGCACGAGAGACTCCTGCTAGCCTGCATGAACTCATTCATCTAGCCACTCGCATTGACATGCGTTTTTCTGAGAGGCATCAAGAGCTCCGCCAGGAAAAAGACTTAGATCTCTGGCCACCTCTCCCACAGTCTCCACTGCAATCTGCGCCTAGGCCTCCCGCCGAGGAGGCCATGCAAGTGGATCGGTCTCGCCTGACCCTGGAAGAGAGGAATCGCCGTAAGGAAGAGAATCTTTGTCTGTACTGTGCCAGTACTGAACATTTTCTGGTGGATTGCCCAATCCGTCCTCCACGTCTGGGAAACGCACGCTCGCACTCAGCTCTCGTGGGTGTGGCGTCTCTTGATGCCAAGTCGGCTTCTCCACGTCTCACGGTACCTGTTCGGGTTTCCACTTCAGCCAGCTCTCCCCTCTCAGCCGTGGCCTGCCTGGACTCTGGAGCTTCTGGGAATTTTATTCGGGACTCCTTTGTGAATAAATTCCGTATTCCGGTGACCCGTCTTGTCAAGCCACTCCACATTTCCGCGGTCAACGGAGCCAGGTTGGACTGTACCATACGTTTCCGCACGGAGCCCCTTCTTATGAGCATCGGATCTCACCACGAGAGGATTGAACTTTTGGTCCTCCCCAATTGCACCTCGGAAAT
The DNA here is from genome assembly GCF_029499605.1 of Hyla sarda. NCBI lineage: Eukaryota > Metazoa > Chordata > Amphibia > Anura > Hylidae > Hyla > Hyla sarda. The sequence continues at coordinate 247,522,265 of NC_079189.1, read as the reverse complement.
TCTCCTTGGACTTCCCTGGCTTCAACTTCATTCCCCAACCCTGGATTGGTCCACTGGGGAGATCAAGAGTTGGGGGTCCTCTTGTTCCAAGAACTGTCTAAAACCGGTTCCCAGTAACCCTTGCCGTAACTCTGTGGTTCCTCCTGTATCTGGTCCCCCTAAGGTCATTAAGGACTCTGCCTGCCACAGGAAATGCCCCTCCCCCCCTCCCAGTTCCATCAGGCAAGCTTCTGTGTCCCCTCATGGCCCTCGTCCTGGTGTCACACTGCCCCGTGCCAGGTCCCGCCCTCTGCCCTCTCTCCCCATTCCTACTCCTGCGGTTCTGCCTGCCGTTGAGGAATCCCTCCATCCTTTCCCGGTGTCCTCATCCCAGGGGAGGCAGTTACCCGATAAAGAGAAGGGGAGACCTAAGGGGGGGGGTACTGTTACGCCTAGCGCTCCGGGTCCCCGCTCCTCCCCGGAGCGCTCACGGCGTCTCTTTCCCTGCAGCTCCCCGGTCAGTCCCGCTGACCGGGAGCGCTGCTCTGTCATGGCCGTTGGGGATGCGATTCGCACAGCGGGACGCGCCCGCTCGCGAATCGCATCCCAGGTCACTTACCCGTTCCCGTCCCCTGCTGTCATGTGCTGGCGCGCGCGGCTCCGCTCTCTAGGGCGCGCGCGCGCCAGCTCCCTGAGACTTAAAGGGCCAGTGCACCAATGATTGGTGCCTGGCCCAATTAGCTTAATTGGTTCCCACCTGTTCCCTGGCTATATCTAGTCTCCTCCCTTGCACTCCCTTGCCGGATCTTGTTGCCCTTGTGCCTTGTGAAAGCGTATTGTGTGTTTTATAGCCTGTGTACCAGTACCTTTGCTATCTCCCCTGACTACGAACCTTGCCGCCTGCCCCCGACCTTCTGCTACGTCCGACCTTGCTACTGCCCACTCCCTTGTACCTCGCCTTTCTTCAGTATCTTCAGCAGCCAGAGAGGTGAGCCGTTGCTAGTGGATACGACCTGGTCACTACCGCCGCAGCAAGACCATCCCGCTTTGCGGCGGGCTCTGGTGAAAACCTGTAGTGGCTTAGAACCGGTCCACTAGCGCGGTCCTCGCCAATCCCTCTCTGGCACAGAGGATCCACCTCCTGCCAGCCGGCATCGTGACAGTACGTTTATAAGCCCTTTATTTTGATGACCTCTAACTTTTTTATTTTTCCGTATAAGCGGCGGTATGGGGGCTCATTTTTTGCACCATGATCTGTACTTTTTTTTATACCACATTTGCATATAAAAAACTTTTAATTAATTTTTAATAATTTTTTTTTAATAAAATGTTTAAAAAAAGTAGGACTTTTGGACGTTTTTTTTTTTTTTTCGTTCACGCCGTTCACCGTACGGGATCATTAACATTTCATTTTAATAGTTCGGACATTTACGCACGCGGCGATACCAAATATGTCTATAAAAAAAAATTACGCTTTTTGGGGGTAAAATAGGAAAAAACGTACGTTTTACTTTTTTATTGGGGGAGGGGATTTTTCACATTTTTTTTACTTTTACATTTTTTAACTTTTTTTTACACTTGAATAGTCCCCATAGGGGACTATTCATAGCAATACCATGATTGCTAATACTGATCTGTTCTATGTATAGGACATAGAACAGATCAGTGTTTTCGGTCATCTTCTGCTCTGGTCTGCTCGATCACAGACCAGAGCAGGAGACGCCGGGAGCCGGACGGAGGAAGGAGAGGGGACCTCCGTGCGGCGTTATGAATGATCGGATCCCCGAAGCAGCGATGCGGGCGATCCGATCATTCATTCAAATCGCGCACTGCTGCAGATGCCGGGATCTGTATTGATCCCGGCACCTGAGGGGTTAATGGCGGACGCCCGCGAGATCGCGGGCGTCGGGCATTGCCGGCGGGTCCCTGGCTGCGATCAGCAGCCGGGATCAGCCGCGCATGACACGGGCATCGCTCCGATGCACGCGGTTATGCACAGGACGTAAATGTACGTCCTGGTGCGTTAAGTACCACCTCACCAGGACGTACATTTACGTCCTGCGTCCTTAAGGGGTTAATCCATTTTTTATAATTTTTTGGGGGAATAAAATGTTATTAAAAAAGCATCTATTTTGGACTTTTTTTATTTTTCCTTCACGCCGTTCACCGTACGGTATCATTAACATTTTATTTTAATAGTTCAGATATTTTCGCACGTGGTGATACCAAATATGTATATAAAAAAATGTTAATACTTTTTGGGGGTGAAATAGGGAAAATGGGACAATTTCCGTTTTTATTGGGGGAGGGGGTTTTTCCAATTTTTTTTTACTTTATTTTTTTACTTTTTTTACTTTTATTTTTACACTTTAATAGTCCCCATAGGGGACTATTTATAGCAATCACTCGATTGCTAATACTGTTCAGTGCTATGTATAGGATATATGATCAGCATTATCGGTCATCTTCTGCTCTTGTCTGCGGGAAGGCAGATCAGAGCAGAAGACGCCGGGAAGGCAGTGGAGGCAGGTGAGGGGACCTCCGTCTACAGTGCTGGATGATCGGATCGCCGCTGCAGGCGATCCGATCATCCATTTTAGTGTCCGCAATGCTGCAGATGCCGTGATCTGTATTGATCACGGCATCTGAGGGGTTAGTGGCGGACATCCGCGGGATCACGGGTGTCCGCCATTATGGGCGGGTCCGTGGCTGCCATCAGCAGCCGGGACCTGCCGCGCATGATCCGGGCATCACTCCGATGCTCGCAGTTATGCTTAGGACGTAAATGTACGTCCTGATGCGTTAAATACCACCTCACCAGGACGTACATTTACGTCCTCCGACGTTAAGGGGTTAATGGATATATGTGGCAAAATGTATTCTCACCACAAGAATACACAAGGGACACACATTAGTCAAGAGAATGTATTACAAAGCTCACTTGGCCACCTGCGACCTTCATTAATAAATACCTGCTTTTATCAGGATTGCTTTTCAGTATTCCCTTAGCTTTGCATCATTATCAGACCATGAACGAGGCATGCAGCTGTATAATCAATTAGCATACTGGAGTGTGCTGTACTAATTGGAATGGATGGCTGACAGAGCCGATGCCTCTAAAGCCCTGCTGCTTCTTATTCTTTCAATGTCTTCAAAATGTGTTCTTTCTTCAGTATTAGCTATTTATGCCAGGTACCTGCTTTAGCTGGGTAATTGAACCATATCAAGATTTTATCATGTGGCTCAAGGACATGAAACTAGCGTATGGGCTGTGTTAAATTTGCTTCTTAATTGAAAACTCTCAAAAGTATTAAAATAAAGGTCCATCCATGCTATTTTAGAAATAAAATAAAAAACGTGTCACTCCTTTTTTGTGCTGAGATATAATTAATTGAAGTTGTAAGCTGGAAGGTTGTCATACACTTCAGACAGCTGTAGGGAAGTGGGAAGGGGAGTTAAGCCATTGTCATACACATCTGAAATCAAGTTGAAATTTAGCTACCCAATATTTTCCTTGCTTGAGAAGACCCCATGCAAGTTTTGGGAAGACCTCCATATGCATTAGATGGTCAGCTGGTTACACTGAGGCAAAATTATTATAATGTGTTTGGCCAACGTAAGGCCTGTTGCTCTTCTACCAAGCTCACTGCATCCATTTCCCTAATGGGATGAATAGCACCAAATAGGATGTGTACAATGATGTGCCTAGAAGTCAGACTCTCTGGAAGAGAAAAACGTATCCCCTGGCCCTGGCTCTCTTCCTGAATGGGGCGTATTGACCGTCGCACAAAGCGATTGCCAACACGCCCCCTCAATGCATCTCTATGGAAGAGACAGAGCGATGCACTAGAAAATCTCTGGCTCTACCGAACTCAGTACAGAAATTACAATTTGCTTATTTTCATAATTTCTGCTTACGATGAAGCACCAAGTACACTTTAAAATTTTAAAATGAGAAGGCTAAAAATATTTCAAAATGCCAGTTTCATCAGTTTCCACCATACAACATGACATATTGGGGAGCTGATTTAAATCCCGAGATGTATTCTTTCAGCTCAACAGTGTACTGTTGCACTGTGTATGCACTTACCTAACTTACTTTTATTGGGCAGACTAGATGGGCCAAATGAGTCTTATCATTCTATGTTACTTAGTTACTAATCCATCAATTGGTCACTGTGTTAAATGTAAGTAAACATAGCTGATACTGTAAATTTTAAGTGACCTAATGGATTTATTTTGTATTTATGTATTTATTTTAAACAACTAATACATCAAGTTTGTGGAGAATTTGGTTAACCCCGAGGAAATTTTGATTTCTGGTTCACGTTTTTTCCTCCTCCCCTTCTAAGACCTATAACTTTTTTATTTTTCCACTGACAAAGTTGTATTAGGGCTTATGTTTTGCCAGACAAGTTGTACTTTTCAATTGTATACTTTATTTCATCATATAATGTATTACGAAGCCAGAAAAAAAAATTTTTGTAGGGCAAAATTAAAAAGCGCAATTTTGTGGGCCAATAATTTTTACAGAGTTCACAATACAGTAACTCTGAGATTACAGACTATTGTATGGGTCAGTAGAATTCCAAAGATACTAAAATGTTTGCTTCATTTTATGGTAAAAAAATAAATAAATGAAAACTTGAATAAAAAAAAAAAACTCTGTTCATCGTCATGTTCTGACCCCTATAACTTTTTTATTTTTCCTAAACCCTGTTCTAGGGGTTAAGGTGTAGTTTACAATAGTACCACATTTGTGTAGTTCTGTTTTTTTGATAACTTTTTATTCAATTTTTTTCTGGGATGTGATGTGGCCAAAAATAAATTTTGTCGCTTTGAATTTTTTTGCGGTTACGCTGTTGGCTATGCAGAATCGGGAATGTAATAATTTAATAGTTCAAACAATTACGCACGTGGTGATACCAAATATGTGTACTTTTCTTTTTTTTTACAGTGTTTTAATGAGAAAATGAGGGGTAAAAATGGGAAAAGCCCTAGGAGCAGAGGCAAGGCTTCCCTAGCATCCTATTGTCACCCCATGTTATTGCAGGGGGTGATGGGACCACTAGATACCAGAGAATAGTGGCATTTAATATCTAAATGCCATGATCTGTACTGATCACAGTATTTAACCAATTAACCCCTTCAGCACCTGGCCATTTTTGGCCTTAACCCCTTAAGGACCAAGCCCATTTTCACCTTAAGGACCAGAGCGTTTTTTGCACATCTGACCACTGTCACTTTAAGCATAAATAACTCTGGGATGCTTTTACTTTTCATTAGTTTTTTTGTGACATATTCTACTTTATGCTAGTGGTAAATTTTCGCAGATACTTGCATCATTTCTTGGTGAAAAATTCCCAAATTTAAATTTTTTTTTTTTACTTTGAAGTTATCTGCTTATAAGGAAAATGGACAACCCAAATAAATTATATATTGATTCACATATACAATATGTCTACTTTATGACTGAATCATAAAGTTGACATGTTTTTACTTTTGGAAGACATCAGAGGGCTTCAAAGTTCAGCAGCAATTTACCAATTTTTCACAAAATTTTCAAAATCGGAATTTTTCAGGGACCAGTTAAGTTTTGAAGTGGATTTGAAGGGCCTTCATATAAGAAATACCCCATAAATGACCCCATTCTAAAATCTGCACCCCTCAAAGTGTTCAAAATGACATTCAGTAAGTGTGATAACCCTTTAGGTGTTTCACAGGAATAGCAGCAAAGTGAAGGAGAAAATTCAAAATCTTAATTTTTTACACTCGCATGTTCTTGTAGACCCAGTTTTTGAATTTTTACAAGGGGTAAAAGGAGAAAAATCCTCTCAAAATTTGTAACTCCATTTCTCTCGAGTAAGGAAATACCTCATATGTGTATGTCAAATGTCCGGCAGGCACAGTAGAGGGCTCAGAAGGGAAGGAGCGACAATGGTATTTTGGAGAGTGAGTTTTTCTGAAATGATTTTTGGGGGCATGTCATATTTAGGAAGGCTCTATGGTGCCAGAATAGCAAAAAAGCGCCCACATGGCATACCATTTTGGAAACGACACCCCTCAAGGCACGTAACAAGGGGTCCAGTGAGCCTTAACACCCCACAGGTGTTTGACGACTTTGCGTTAAAGTCGGATGTGTAAATGAAAAAACATTTTTTTTCACTAAAGTGCAGTTTTTTCCCCAAATTTCCATTTTTACAAGGGGTAATGGGAGAAAATGCCCTTCAAAATTTGTAACCACATCTCTTCTGAGTATGGAAATACCCCATGTTAGAACGTAAAATGCTCTGCGGATGAACTACAATGCTCAGAAGGGAAGGAGTCACATTTGGCTTTTGGAAAGCAAATTTTGCTGAAATGGTTTTTGGGGGGCATGTCGCATTTAGGAAGCCCCTCAAGGAACGTAACAAGGGGTACAGTGAACCTTAACACCTCACAGGTGTTTGATGACTTTTTGTTAAAGTTGGATGTGTAAATGAAAAAAAAAAATCACAAAAATGCTGGTTTTTCCACAAATTTTACATTTTTACAAGGGGTAATAGGAGAAAATGACCCCCAAAATTTGTAACCCCATTTCTTCTGAGTATGGAAATACCCCATGTGTGGACGTCAAGTGCTCTGCTTGTGCACTACAATGCTCAGAAGAGGAGGAGTGCCATTGAGCTTTTGAAAAGAGAATTTGTTTGGAATGGAAGTCAGGGGCCATGTGCGTTTACAAAGCCCCCCGTGGTGCCAGACCAGTGGACCCCCACATGTGACCCCATTTTGGATACTACTTTCCTCACAGAATTTAATAAGGGGTGCAGTAAGCATTTACACCCCACTGGCATTTGACAGATCTTTGGAACAGTGGGCTGAGCAAATTAAAAATTAAATTTTTCATTTTCACGGACCACTGTTCCAAAATTCTGTCAGACACCTGTGGGGCGTAAATGCTCACTGCACCCCTTATTACATTACGTGAGGGGTGTAGTTTCCAAAATGGGGTCACATGAGGGGGGGGTCCATTGTTCTGGCACTATGGGGCTTTGTAAACACACGTGGCCTTCAATTCCGGAAAAATTTTCTCTCTAAAAACCCAATGGCGCGCCTTCTCTTCTGAGCATTGTAGTTCGCCCACAGAGCATTATACATCCACATATGGGGTATTCCCTTACTCAGAAAAAATGGGGTTACAAATTTAGGGGGGAATTTTTTCCTATTTTCCCCTGTGAAAATGAAAAATTTAGGATAACACCAGCATTTTTGTGAAAAAAAGAATGTATTTTTAATTTTCCCATCCAAATTTAACAAAAAATTGGTCAAACACCTGTGGGGTGTTAAGGCTCACTACACCCCTTGTTACGTTCCGTGAGGGGTGTAGTTTCCAAAATGGGGTCACATGTGTATACATTTTTTTGCGTTTATGTCAGAACCGCTGTAAATTCAGCCACCCCTGTGCAAATCACCAATTTAGGCCTCAAATTTACATAGTGCGCTCTCACTCCTGAGCCTTGTTGTACGTCCACAGAGCATTTTACGCCCGCTAGGAGCTTGCGCTGCGTCGAAAAATTTGCCGCTGCTCATACTTGAAGCAGGAAACTTACTGTAAACCCGTCCGTGTGAATGTACCCTTTACATTAGTTTATAGAAATAGATTGGATCAGCTCACTCACTGTTTTTAGAATCCAAACGTCCAGCACAACCTCTCCTCGTGGAAGCCTGAAAACAAAGCACTGAGCCTGGGTCCTCAGGTGTACTGATTGGCAAACAAAGAAACAGGGTTTCCGGCTCCCGACTTGGAGTAAAAAAATTATTCAAGCTTTATTCCTTATCAGATTAAAATCCAAAATATAGCATAAGAAAAGAGAAAACAGGATTAAAAAGAACACTCACAAAACGCACCAACACGTTTTGACTTATTTCTAAGTCTTAATTATGGCAACTATTGATAGAAAAGACCAGCTTAATTTACCGCCAAAGCAACCACTTCCTGAACATGGGACCGCCCTGAAAGCAGGTGTTTCCCACAGGACATGAAGTGCAACATAGTAATTGTCAAAAAACAATATATATCAACACCTAAAAAAAAAAACACTTATAGAATACACCTGCATAAATGACATTAGGCATATAAAAAAAAAAAAAAAAAACATGTTCTATAGCAGGGGCCCTCAAACTTTTTAAACGGGGGGCCAGTTCACGGTCCCTCAGACCGTTGGAGGGCCGGACTATAGATAACAAAACATGAACAAATTCCTATGCACACATATATCTTATTAGTGGACTACCACTTTAAGTATGCAGCACAGTTCCACCCACATAAGGTGGGCAGTATAGATCCCCCACATTTGGTTGTAGTTCCCACACATTAGGGTTGGCATTACAGTTCCCCCACATTAGAGTTGGCAGTACAGTTCCCCCACATTAGGTGCAGTACAGTTCCCCCACATTAGGTGCAGTACAATTCCCCCACATTAGGTGCAGTACAATTCCCCCACATTAGGTGCAGTACAGTTCCCCCACATTAGGTGCAGTACAGTTCCCCCACATTAGGTGCAGTACAATTCCCCCACATTAGGTGAAGTACAGTTCCCCCACATTAGGTGCAGTACAGTTCCCCCACATTAGGTGCAGTACAGTTCCCCCACATTAGGTGCAGTACAGTTCCCCCACATTAGGTGCAGTACAGTTCCCCCACATTAGGTGCAGTACAATTCCCCCCACATTAGGTGCAGTACAATTCCCCCCACATTAGGTGCAGTACAATTCCCCCCACATTAGGTGCAGTACAGTTCCCCCACATTAGGTGCAGTACAGTTCCCCCACATTAGGTGCAGTACAGTTCCCCCACATTAGGTGCAGTACAATTCCCCCCACATTAGGTGCAGTACAATTCCCCCCACATTAGGTGCAGTACAATATCCCCACATTAGGTGCAGTACAGTTCCCCCACATTAGGTGCAGTACAGTTCCCCCACATTAGGTGTGGTACAGTTCCCCCACATTAGGTGCAGTACAGTTCCCCCACATTAGGTGCAGTATTGTTCCCCCACATTAGGTGCAGTATAGTTCTCCCCACATTAGGTGCAGTGCAGTTCCCCCACATTAGGTGCAGTACAATTCCCCCACATTAGGTGCAGTACAGTTTCCCCCACATTAGGTGCAGTACAGTTCCCCCTACATTAGGTGCAGTAAAATTCCCCCACATTAGGTGCAGTACAATTCCCCCACATTAGGTGCAGTACAATTCCCCCACATTAGGTGCAGTACAGTTCCCCCACTTTAGGTGCAGTATAGCTGCCCACATTAGG